>NW_028093232.1:261653-985544 GCF_014824575.4 Sturnira hondurensis
ATGCTACAACACAAACTCTGATCATTGAATTCAGTGAGCTGGTGGAATGAAAAAGTAGTGTGCTGCAATTCGTTGCCTTTATATACACCCAAAAGGAACTGTCAGAAAGGGAAACTAACAAAACCATACCATTTGCAGTTGCATCAGAATAAATAAAATTCCTAGGAATAAACATCATCGAGGTTATAAAAGACCTAAACTTAGAAAATTATGAAGCAGTGCAGAAAGAACTTGAAGAAGTTACCAATAAGTGGGAACATTGACCGTGTCCACGAATAGGAAGAATTGACACCATTAACTTGTCCATAGTCCCCCCAAAGTCTTCAGATGCAATGCCACTCCTATCAAGACACCAGTGATGTAGTTCACAGCACTAGAAGTAATACTTGAAACATTTATACAGAAAAATCAAAGGCCCTGAGTAGCAACAGTGACCTTCAGGAAGAGTGAAGTGGGAGGGGTTGCGGTATAGAATATCAAACTAGACTGTAAAGCCATGGTAACGCAAGCAACACGGAACAGGCATGAAAACGGCCACAGATATCCATGGAACAAAAGAGAGGGACCCAAAGGAAAGCCACACTGTTATGGCCAGTTAATATTAGACACGGGAAGCAAGCACATACAATGGGCTAATGATAGGTCATCCCATGAATGGTTTGGGAAAATTGGACGGATACAAACAGAGAAATGAAACTAGTCCACCTTCTTACACCACACGCAAAAATAAATTCAAAATGGATTCAAACTTCAATGTTAGTTCTGAAAACATGAAGATCCTCCAAGACAACACAGGCAGTATCATCATGGACATTGCTCATAGCAATATTTTATCTGCTATGTGTCCCTAGGCAAGGTAAACCAAGGAGAAATCATTCAAACTTCACAAATCTGTTGTAGATATAGTGATATCTTTAATTAATTGGTGAGATTTTATCATTTTCCTGTATTTCTTAGCAACACACTTAAGAAGGACTGCTTCTACCTATAGGCACACAAAGGGCAAACAAATGTTCAGTGGTTGATATTTGTGAGTGTATCATCTTTTTACTGTTCATAGTTTGGATCATCGTTTTCTTCGGTCCGTTGAACATTTCCTCTAATAAGGGCTTGGTGATGATGAACTCCTTTAACTGGACTTCATCTGGGAAGCAGTTCATCTGCCCTTCCATTCTAAATGAGAGCCTTGCTGGATCCAGCCCCTTCTTGCCTGTAAGGTTTCTTTGGAGAAATCAGCTGATAGTCTGCTGGGAACCCCTTTGTAAGGAACCTTCTCTCTTGTTGCTTTTAAAATTCTCCTCTTCTCCTTCTTCTTGGGTAATGTGATTATGATATGCCTGGGTGTTTTTCTCCTTGGGTCCACCTTCTTTGGGGCTCTCTGAGCTGCCTGGACTTGCATGTCTATTTCAGAATCTTTGCCAGATTGGGGAAGTTTTCCTTCATTATTTATTCAAGTATGTTTTCAATTTGTTCCTCTTTGTCTTCTTTTTCTGGCACCCCTATGATTCACGTATTGGAACTCTTAAATTTGTGCCAGAGTTACTTAAGCCTCTCCTCATTTTTTTTAAATTCTTGTTTCCTTATTCAGTTCTTGTTCAATGATTATTTCTTCCATTTGTTCCAAATTGTTGTTTTGAATCCCCATTTCTTTCCCTTCATTGTTGATTCATGTATATATTTTTTTGTATTTCACTTGGTATAGTCTTCAAATCTTCCTCCATTTTGTTACTGGACCCAGTCAATTCTGTGTTATCCTGATTACCAGTGTCTTTAACTCCTCATCTGATTGGTTGCCTATCTCATCATTGCTTAGTTTTCTTTTATCTCTGGACTTTTGATTTGTTCTTTCATTTGGATCATAAATATGTCTTGGCTCCCGTGTTATGTTGTAAGGGACTGAGCCTTCCGTACTCCTTAGGGCTGGACAACCCACTCTCCTTCACCGTTATGCTGCATATCAGAGAGGTGTCAGATGGGGAATAGTGCCACTTGGTAGCTTGCTTGGGTCTCGCCCCACTCTTCACCACCTCCTTGTGTGACCCTGGATTGCTCAATCTGTCACACTCCCCAGTTGTTCTTCTCAGTTCATCTGCAAGCTGTGTGGGAAATCCCACCTGCCAGCCATCTCCTCACTTGCCCCAGTCTGATGCCTCCTTGTAGCACCAAACTCTCTGCCCTTCTCAGCCCCTCCTAGCAGTCTGCATGAATATTTTCTCTTTCATCCTTGGCTGTCAGACTCCCACATAGTCTTACTTTCTGGCAGTTCTGATTGTTTTTTGTCCTCAAATTTGTTGTTATCTTTCTTTTGGTCATTCAAGGAAGTGAAGCATTTCTACCTACACCTCTGTAACTCTCATAAACTTGGCCATAACACAAGTTTTAAATTCTTTGTTTTGAACACCACCACTGTTTTTTTAAAAGATTTTATTTATTTATCTTTAGACGGGGAGGAAAGGAGAGAGGGAGAGAAATATCAATGTATGGTTGCCTCTCATGCGTCCCTTGCTGAGAGCTGCCCTACAACCCAGGCATGTGCTCTGACTGGGAATCTCACCGTGATCATCTGGATCTCAGGCCTGCACTCGATCTAGTTTTAAATTCTTGAGTTTGGTGAACTAAAATGTTTCAAATCTAATTTGTGGCAGGCACAATGATAATGTAAGAAGTATTTTGTTCTTGTCCATCCAGATTTTAACTTTTATGTAGAAGGATGTGGCACTAAAACTTTTATACTCAGATACAGTGAATGGAAAGATAAAACTTCTCAGAATCCAGGTGTAGGGTAAACAAAGGCACTCTGGCTTCCTCACCCAGGTGTCTGGGCAACTAAGGGAAGCACTTTACCATATCCTTGAGAATGGATCTGATAAGTAGTATTCTCATAGCCTTAAGACTGAGTCCAATAAAGTGTTACCATATCCTTGAGTGGGCTTGCCTATGTAGTATAAAGCTCTGCTGCATAATGTCTATTGGCATTCTGCTGGTTTTGTTTGTGTTCTGGTATTTAAGGGGATAGGGACTCCATGCTGAGTGCCATTCTGTGTGACAAGCAGGGGGACAGGTGACATTCAGAGACATGCAGGGGGACACACAGATTGAAGTGTGCATGTATTGCCCACCCTTGAGTAAAGGCATGTCAGACATCCCAAAGGCTCTGTGAATATTTTTCCATCTGCCTGAATCTCTTGAACCTGTCAAGCCTTGAACGATTGCAAGACACCAGGAAACACATCTTAATTTAGCACCCTATTAATTTCTCCCTTTTGGAAATATGTACCATAAAAATATCTTTATTTTGGGAGAACACTTTGTGTGAGTCTTCCTAGAAAGTGTCTATGAGTGGTTCTGTATCAGAATAGCCAACCACTGTCGATTCCACATTTCCTGACATCAAAAATAATAGCATCTACTTTAACTTATTTGGGAGTAATCTTTTACATTTTTGGCACACCAGTTCTGATGTAAGACAAAGTACAAGGATCTTTCATGATCATGCAAAAATGTAGCATGTAAATACACTATTGTATTTGCATAAGACTTTTAATCACAAACATAGAATCTGAAATTGATAGAAATCATATTGATCTTTAGTAACTCACATTACATTTGTATAAATAATGAATGTGACAGGAGCATCATAAATATGCAAAAGAACCACACATCAGCCTAAACATCACCAGTAATTTGTAGACTTACACTCACGGGAAACCACTAATGGAGTGTAGTCCATTTTCTTTTCTATGAATAGTCAAATGTCATGCATAATGCAATAGTGCAACTGCTAATAGCAGTTGGGCAGGATCATTGAAACTAGTTATTATGGGCAGTACAAACTGATCTTTGAAGTGGCCCTGTAATAAAACACTTGTGTGCCTTTACCCTGTCCTGATTGCTCAGTTATCCTTTTCCCCAGATATTTATAGGAAGCACAAAAATGATTATTTTGATATTTGGGGCACACTTACCATGCTCTATCAAATGCAGGAGAATTGTGACCAGTTCATACCTAACAAATCAAAGTTGAAAGTCCCTAAAGCATCTGTTTAACCTCTTTTATTCAGAGTATTAGAATATTCTTTCAGAATATTCATTGACAACATAACTGCATGATATATACTACTATAACAACATTTATTTGTGTAAAAGTTCTTACAGAAATGGTAATACTAAAGTCATCTGCAAATATGTGAAGGCAGGGACTTAGTTGTCAGAGTTCATAGGATGGTTATGTTAATAATAATAAAAAGGTTTAGACTATACTAATAAATAAAAAGCATTTATTTGTGCATAAACTGAAATATGAAAGAGGCAGATTGAGGTAACAACCCAAACTGTGCTCTGGAGAGTACACAGAAACAGGTTTTATAAAGGCAAAACCCACAAAATGTAATTCTTTCCTGCAGATGAAGGATGGCTGGATGGGTTCACAAGGATTGGTTAGTTCCTATGCAAACGAGGGTGGAGAAGACGACAAAGAAGGAAGTAAAGTTTATACATGTCCATGTAGCAGTTGTCATTCCAGGAATATTATCGCTCCAGGACGTTTTGAGCTGTGAGTTGAGAAACAGGTCTCACAACTTTACAGCAGCTCTGGGCACTGAGGTACAGGGTGCACGTGGGCTCCACTGCTTTAACAGCCTCCTGACTCTGTTTCACATGACTCTGTCAGTAATGATTCTTCCATTTTATTTTCTCCATTACCAATTAACAGTCCCTAAACCCAGGACCATTATTGGAAGTTCTAGAAAATGCTAATTTCTAGAGGAATTTTACTTGATAGAAATATCAAGTATTTCATCAACCTTGCTGTGATATTCTTAATCTCTGCCCCCAAACTACACCAAGCTGAAACTGGAGCTCCTAGCAGAAGAAACTGAGACAGAGAAAATAACAATGCACTTGTTGCAATGTTTTCTTTTTGCTCCAAGCAATATTGCTTTACACTGCCAAAACAGTTGTAAAGCAATATTCTTGCAGCTATATTTATGTAGAGAAATAATAGATAGATATTCTATAAACATTATTTGATTTCATGCCCATGATATTCCTATCTAATATAAAATATTATTAATAAAATTTTCAGTTAAAGAAACTAAGGCCAAGTGCTTCTCAGAGAACTGCCCCAAAGTTCATAGTTAATAAATAAGATGAAGCAAGATTTTATACTCTCACAACTCCAGAGTCTCTGTAGGCACTTGGTAGGCAGGTAAGACATGTCTGTTTTACTTCTTATGGGAATATGAGTAGATTTCTCAATTTAATCAGAACTTAGAGGCCAGGTAAGATGAAAACTATCTTATTTCATTAAGAATAAAGTCAATCTAAGATTTACCAATTTTGTCCTAGAGATACTGAGTCTACTGGGGTCAGTATGAACAAATTACATATACATACATGTATACACATTTATATATGTGTATATGTTGTTCAAAGACAAACTTAACTTTATTGATAAACAATTGAAGGTATAAGCTACATGCCATTGGGCATCAATTACAATTCTGCAAGGGCCTAGCACAGATTTACAGCCACAATTAATGGCATGTCAGATTGTTGGAAGAAAGTATTGATGTTCAATAATAAAGTAACAAGATTCTCAGAAGGCCAGATAGGTTGACCATCCTTCAAAAATGTCATTTATCTAAATTGACATCAAAATGCTCTCATATTTCAAAAAAACTGTTGGAAGTATCAAGGTAAGTATTTATCTTTGTGGCTGTATTCTGTGGTAAAAGAAAAATAGAAAATAAAGGTGAATATTCAAGTATATCATTCAAATCTTTGGCTAAACATTGCCAAATATTGAGGAAAAACTGCTTTGGTATTATATGGTGGTACTATAGTGTCACATTAATAATTTTCAACTAGATAGTGTAGTATCATTTGTTAAAATGTTTTAAAATGTATTTTATTGATTATGCCACTACAGTTGTCCCATTCCCCCCTTCATTCCCCTGTACCTTGTACACTCCCTCCCCCACCATTCCCCCCTTTAGTTTATGTCCATGTGCCACAAATTCTTTAGATTCTATGTTTCCCACACTATTATTGCCCTCCCCTGTCTATTTTCTACCTACCATCTATGCTACTTATTCTTTGTACCTTCTCCCCCCATACACACACTCCTCCTCCCACTCCCCTGTTGCTAAACCTTCATGTGATCTCTATTTCTATGGTTCTGCTCCTGATCTAGCTGTCTTCTTAGTTTGCTTTTGTTTTAGGTGTAGTTGTTAATAACTGTCAGTTTGCTGTCCTTCAAATGTTCATATTTTTTGCCTTCTTTTTCTTAGATAAGTCCCTTTAACATTTCATATAATAAGGGTTTGGTGATGATGAACTCCTTGAATTTGACCTTATCTGGAAAGCACTTTATCTGCCCTTCCATTCTAAATGAAAGCTTAGCTGGATAGAGCAATCTTGGATGTAGGTCTTTGAATTTCATGACTTGGAATACTTCTTTCCAGCCCCTTCTTGCCTTCCTTTGTAGGTGACTGTCCCCTTATCTCTTGCTGCTTCTAGAATTCTCTCCTTCATTTTAATCTTGGCTAATGTAATTATGATGTGCCTTAGTATGTTCCTTCTTGGGTCCATCTCTTTTGGGACTTTCTGAGCTTACTGGACTTCCTGGAAGTCTATTACCTTTGCCAGATTGGGAAAGTTCTCCTTTATTATTTGTTCAAATAACTTTTCCACTTGTTGCTCTTCCTCTTCCCCTTCTGGTATCCCTATAATTTGGATGTTGGGATGTTTAAAGATGTTCTGGAGGTTCCTAAGCTTCTTCTCATTTTTTTTTGAATTCTTGTTTCTTCATTCTTTTCTGTTTGGTCATTTTGTTCTTCCTTCTGGTCCACTCCATTGATTTGAGTCCCAGTTTCCTTTCCATTACTATTGGTTTCCTGTGCATCTCCCTTCATTTCAACTAGTTTAGCCTTCACTTGTTCCTCTAGTTTGTGACTAAAATCAACCAGTTGTGTGAGGATCCTAATCACCAGTATTTTGAACTGTGCATCTGATAGATTGTCTATCCTTGGTTGCTTAGAAGTATCGGCTCTAGGTCTTTGAGCTGTTCTTCTTGAGTCATAATGTTTTGTTCTGTTCACACCTGTTAAGTATGAGGGGCGGAGCCTTAGTGTTCACCAGGGCGGGGTGACCCAGTAGCTGGGTTGTGAGGCTGTATGTGGAGGCGGGATCAGAGGGGGGCAATGGCATTTGTTCTGCTCTCTCAGATTTCAGTCCCTTCTGTTGCTTCCCACAAGCAGATCGTGCCCGCTGGTGCTGGCCCCTGGGTATGTGGGCCTGTGCACCCTCTAGGACCCTGTGGGTCTCTCCAACAAACTCTCTGTGAGCCTGGGAGCTTCTCCCAGCACCTCAACCTTGAAAATTTTTCCAATTGGTGCTTTTAGGCTTTAATTCCCGTTGCTGGGGCCCTCACCTGTGTGGTCTGTCTCACTGCTCGCTCCTTCATCTGGTTTATCTGCGCACGAATGTGTGACTGTGGTCAGCCAGCCGCCTTGCACCCTCACTGGGTCTGCCCATTGCCACCCCATGCCTGGGATCCGCCAATTGCCGCCTGCACTCCAGGGTTGGTCCTGCTGCTTTTTCTTGCCCAACACACTCGGCCACCCACTGACTCCGCCCCTCTTACTGGTCTGGCGAATGGTTTGTTGTTGTCGGACTTCCATACAGTTCAATTTGCTATGTTTTGGTTGTGTTTTTGTTACTAAACCTTTGTTGTCTTTAAACTTGGTTGTGCAAGGAGGCACAGTATTTCCACCACCTATACCTCAGTCTTGGCCAAACGTCCCTCCTTTGGTAAAATCTTATTGCAGCAAGGCAACTTTCAAGACGGTCCCTGTCTCCTGAAATGTTGTGCTTGTGTGGTCCTTTTCCTTTGACTGTGGACTGGATTTTAACTTCATTTTAATGGATATAATATGGGAAAGAGGATATGCTACTCCTATGGTTAGGTTACAAACAATTGTGATTTAGGATCTTTTAGCATGCTCTCCCTTGTTTCTGGTTTTGATGAAACACTCTGTCTTGTTGAAAAAGTTCATGTGGCAAGGAGATGAGAGTGGGCCACTGGCCAGTGAGGAGGAGCTAAGCCCCTTAATCCAACAACCCTCAAGTGTCTGAACTCGCCAATAGCCACATATATAAGTATGAAAGCAGGTTAATCCTCAGTAGATCTTTCAGATGAGACTGCTGTGATGGACAGCACATTGAATGTGATCTTGCAAAAGACTCTGAAGTTGAAGTTGAAGTATTCCTTACCCACAGAGACTGGGAGATGATAAATATGTGTCATTTCTATTGTTTTATTATTATAAAATGTACAAAATGTTTATACTTTTAACCATTTTTAAGTGTACAATTGAGTAGCATGATATACATTCACAATGTTGTATAACCATTATCACTATTTAGATCCAAAAATTTTTTGTCATCTTTCTAAGGCATTTGTACCCATTAAACAATGACACCCCTTATCCTTGAACCTCTAGAAACAATATTCTAGTTTGTGTGTCTCTGAATTTGCTTATTCTAGGTATCTTATGGTAATAGAGTCATATAATGTTTTTATTCTTCTGTATCTGGCTGATACCACAAAGCTTAATGATTGTGAGGTCCATATTGTAGCATCCATTAATTTTCTTTCTCTGGTTGAATAATATTTTGGTGAAGCATTTGCATTTGTGTGAAAATAGACACGGGTTGCTTCTATCTTTTGGCCATTGTGAATAATGCTGCTATGGACATAGGTATACAACTATCTGTTCAAGTCTGGACTTTAATAAATTCTTCTGGGTATACACCTTAGTAGTAAAATTTCTAGGTCATTTGGTATTTCTATGTTTAATATTGTTAAACTGCTGAAAGGTTATCCAGAATGGTTGCATAATTTCACATTCTCTACCACAATGCATGAGGGTTCCAGTTTCTCCGCATTCTCACCAACACTTCCTATTTTTAAGGTTATTTTATTTTACTTTACTTTTTAGCCATCCTAGTCAGTGCAGAGTGGTATTTTGTAATATTGAATCAAAGTTAATGGCTTTATTTTGCATTTCTTTAGTAACTATTGATGTTGAACATCTTTTTATGGGCATATGGTCATTTGTGTATTTTCTTTTAGGAAATACCTCTTCAAGTCCTTTTCCCACTTTTCATTTGGGCTGTTTGTCTATGGTTGTTGAGTTTTAAGTGTTTTTTATAAATTCTGGATATTATTCCCATATTAATTTAAAAATATTTTTAAATAAAAATATTTTTAATAATTTAAAAAATTTTAATAATTTAAAAATATTTTTATTTAAATATTAAATATTAATATAATATTAATATTTATTTAAATAATAATTTAAAAATATTAAGTTCCCTTTTGCTTTCTTTATAGTATTCATTGATGCCTAAATGTTCTTAATTTAAACAACCTAATATTTTCTCCAATATTTTCTTCAAAGGATTTTATTGATTTAGGTCTAATTTGATACCTAAAATCAACAAATGATTTTGATTCATCCATTTTCAATTAATTGTTGTATATGGTATAGGTAAGGTCCAACTTTTTTTTCCAGGTAGATATCCAGTTTTCCCAGCATTGTTGAAAAGACTGTTCTTCACCAATGAATGGTCTTGACACTCTTGTCAAAATCAGCTACTCATTATGTGACTGTTTGTTTCTAGACTGTCTATTATATTGAATTGGGTTATGTGTCTATTCTTATACCAGTGTCACATTTTTAAAAGTACTATAGTTTTTTTTAATTTTAATTTTAATTTAATTCTTGTTCAAGTACAGTTTTCTGTCTTATATTCCCAGCCCTGCCCCCCCAAGTGCTCCCCACCTCCCTCCCATTTCCGCTTCCCACCTTAGTTATTGTCCATGTGTCCTTTATACTTGTTCATGTGAGTCCATCTCCTTTTCCCCTGTGATTCTCTCCCCAATCCCCTCTGGACCCTGTCAGCCTGTTCCGTATTTGGGTGTCATAGGTCATATTTTGCTTGCTTGTCTGTTTTGTTGTTTAGATTCCTGTTAACAGTGATGTCACATACTACAAAACTATAGTATGAAATAAGCCAGGCAGTGAAAGACAAATACCATATAGAGTACTATAGTTTTGTAGTAAGTTTTGAAATTGTGAACTGTGAGTCCTCTGATATCACTCCTTTTCAAAAAAATTTTTAAGCTAGCCAGGTCTCTTGTCATTCCTTATGTATTTGGAAACTGGATTTCTTATTGTTTTGTAAAAAAAAGATGTGAGAATTTTGATAGCAGTTTTATTAAATCTATAGATTGCTGATACATTATGAAAAATTCTATCCAGAATCTTTATCAGCATTTTGACAACCTTCAGAACTACTTTTTGAGTCATGTAATTTTGCTTTCTGGAATAAAATATCTTCATTTTTGTCTTAGTTTTATGAAGCATAATAGCATTTTAATATATGTTTTTTTCTATGGATGTTAAACCCAAGCCACAATGTGAATAATATTAAGGCAGGCAGTACATTTACTTATAGTGGAGGTATATTCTTGTAAGCTCCATAAAAAATACCTTATGAAAATTATAAAATTATAATTAAAAAGTAAATTTAAAGGCAATCAACTTTATGAAGTCATAATCCAAGAACATATATTACATTGTCTATCTTCCACTCCTTTATAACTGATTCATCCTTCTTTATTAACATAAAGAATTTGGGAGAGTATTCTATTTTCTTAATATTGTATAGTTTAAAATAAACAATTAAAAGAATTCTCTGTAATTTGAGAATCTAGGTAAATTCTCAAAATCCAGGTAACATGTTCCTTTCTGAGAAATAATCTTTGGGAAAGAAATGGCTCCTTATACTAGGGAAATCTTTTTTCTCATAAAATAAGTTAACTTTTCACATAGTATTAATTTAAATAATGACCATAGAAGTTAATGTAAAACATGTATTATTACAACATACAATAATCATAGATGGTACTAGTGTACAGTGCTACAAATATTATACAAAAGTGAGCCTGATTAGAATAGTTCTGAAAATAGAAAAAGGGCAACAAACTCAAACATTAAATATATCAAGTCATTTGATTAAAAGAAGTAAAATGTAATTGCACTTTAAAATTGCTTGTTAAAATTGAATATTTTTTTCCTTCAAAGTATATGTGTGGGGGTGACTTTTCCTGCAAGTCCCCCCGTCCACCACAGATGAAAGTAAACACTACCAAGACACGATTTGCTTGGGGAGGAAAAAGGCCTTGAGCCCCTTCCTCCAGGGGCTTTTGTTGGGTTGTTAATACACAGAAATACCGGGCAGCAAGGATCAAACAGTAGATAACATTTCAAAGAGATCTGAGGGCTTAGTCTGAGTCAGTGTTTGTCAAGAAAAAAGTTTGCAGAAACTTCGGGTTTTCCTGCTTGGACCCTTAACATATGAATGAAAGCACTCTTAGCAGAGCAGGTTTCACAGGTTTTTAAGGAAATCTTTGTGATGCCAGATTTTCCCCCCAGGATCCACTCTGGCAAGGCAAGGAGCTGAAGCCCTCCCCACCAGGAATTCAGGCTTAAGTGGATTAGAGCCAGGAAACAGAGGACATGGGGACTCGGGCTATGTCACATAGCCCGGGGTCGAGGGTCCATTGCTTGCTCTTTGTTGCAGCTCCCTGAGTCCTTCCATCATGGCCTCCCAAGTGGTTGTGTCTGGCTTAGGTTGTTCCTCACTCTGAGGAGACTTACCTGTCATCAACATTGACCACTCTTTGGGAGCAGGTAGGAAACTGAGGCAGCATTTGCTACCAGAGACAAGGTTTGTCTCCTGTGGCTCACATTCCACAGCTCATCCTTAGCCACAGGGGGTAGTTATAATTCCTGAAATCAGGCAGAGCAGTCCACAACATGTATGGAAGCAAGAAAATTATGTTTTTGAATATTATCTACAGGTTTTGTAATACAAAGCAAATTATACAAAAAATAAATAACTACCTAGACTTAAAAGTGCATGTGTAATTGTGGAATAAGATGCATAATGTTTGATGATTATTATTCTTATAACTAAAGATCTGATTTATGACTAACAGTAACCCAGTATTCTTCTGAAAATAGGTAAGTATATAACAATGGATTTTTTAAACAAGGGTATTTTAGTTATTCTATAACTTAAATATTTTTAAAAGAACTGGAATATGATGCATTGAATACATAGGGCCTTTTGTTCATGAAATTTAACAAAAAAGGAACTTATTTTAAAAGTATATGACTGCTATGTTAGTTAAGATGTTTTTCTAAAATCTGCTCTTGGTAAATCCTAAAAGGCAATTTAATAATGAGTTACTGAGCATTTAAATCAATGGTATAAATATTTTAATCAATATCTATTATAGTGTATAGTGCATTTGTCTTATCAGTATATAATAAATTCTATCAACTAATAAAGTTACCATAGAAAAATATATTAAACTACAAATGTAAGCATAAGCTCCATTTAGCTTTCCCTTTACTAAGTACTAAAAGTGCTTTCTCTTCTGATTTTTATGTCAGTCAATCAAAGATAAAGAAAAATTATTCCAAAACTTTCTCATCTCACAGGAAATCTAGTTTCTGTGCTTGATTTCATTTTATCCCCTTACCTACTTCTCTATGTCCTTTAAAGTGTTATTGCTTTACAGATAAAAATAAACAGAAAAAAATTACAAAACAAAATTTGAAGATAATATGTCTACTGGCAACAAGATAAAATATTTTCTTTTCTGGCTCTGTAATAATTTCCTTATCTGGATTTCCAGAGGTCACCCTGACATAAGGGAAGATACTGAATGGAGTGACAATTGTCTCATAATTTGAAACCATGTGAATGATTAAAAATTATGTAAGTGTCTGTTTTCTGTTTTTGCATATAAGGCATCTTAAAGTCACCACTCCAAAATAACAAGTGAAAAATGAACAGACTGAAAAATCAATAAGTGCCTTGGGTGCTTAAGAGAAGGGAGATACAGGGAGAACCACTGCTCACCAGATTGCAGAGACAGGCAGATGCAGGGTGCCAATCTCAAGGCTGTGTTAACTTGCAAGCAGAAATTGTCACATAACCCACAGGTGGAGTAAAAACAATATGAACTGTAATTGTAGATTGCTAGAGGCTCTAGTGGATACATATATGAGTTAAAACTTCAAGAGAACCAGTCATAAGGATATCCCCATAAAGTTGTGAGATATAGCCCCAGGAGCTAGGTCTCCACAGTAAATATTGCCAAAAAAATTCCCTGGTGCTTCCAATGGGGGATGAAACAAAGAAACATGTTTAAAATACTCAAACACCAGAGCACTCAATTCTTCTGAAGAATTGAGGCCTGACTGCAAGGGAAACTAGCTAACTATAGCCTAACCTACTGGAGAATTATCAAAAGCCACCTGCTCTGAGAGGGGGAAATACCTAACTCCAGTTCATTCTAGTCACTAAGGGGAGTAGGGACAGAAAAATAAAACTGAAAACACCAATGAAATTCACAGTTCAGTGACATAAGCTCACCGAAAGACTAAGAGCTAATCATACAACTGTAGAATGCTCCCCCTACCCTACACCACCACATTACTGAGGCCTCTTTGCGTCAGTTCCTTTTACCTAGTATATCATCTCTAGGTATCAAGAAAAATTATGAGGCATGACAAAAGGCAAAAAAATTAAGAAAAAAGGGACAGCTCAGAAGCAAACACCACAAAGAAGTTAAAATTATCAGACCAAGAATCAAGAATTTAAATATGGTTAATACACTAAAGGCTTTAATAGAAGTTGACAGCATGCTGGAACAGATGGGCAACATAAGCAGACAGATGGGCATTCTAAGAAAGAGCTAAAAGGAAATGTGAGACATTAACAACAAAGTAACAGAAATAAAAGAATGTCTTCAGGGGACTTATTAGTAAACTGGACACTGATGAGGGAAAAACATGTCTGAGCTAAATGATATATGAATAGCAACCCCTAAAGTCAAAAAGTAATATGTGAAGTAAGGAGAGAAAATGTAATCATATAAAATGATCAGTTAAATCCATAAATGTGGGCAGAATGGAAGATGAAATAGGAACAAAAAACATGACAATAAAAGAATAAAACGATAAATTTGATAGATAAATGGCAATCATATCAATAATTACTTTGAGTATCAAGATCTAAATGCATTAATTCAGAGAAAGAAGTGTTGGAGTAGAAGAAAAGCAAAGAAACACAACTATATGTTTTTTACAAGAAAACAACTTTAAAAATAAAGACATATGTAAATTAAAAGTAAGTGAATAGAGGAAAACACACCATGCTAACATTAACTGAAAGAAAGCATGAGTAATCATATCAATTTCAGACGGAATGGACTTCAAAGCAAGGTTAATTATCATGGATAAAGAAGGTTGTTACATAATGATAACGTGTCAGTTCTCCAAGAAGACATAGCAATCTTGAACATGTAAGTGCCTGACAAGGATGCCAAACTACCTAAGGCAAACACCAATAGAATGTAAGAAAAAAAAGATGAATTCATTAATATACTTCAAAACTTCAACACTCTTTTTTAAAAAATAAGCAGATGCAACAGACAGAAAATCAGTAAAGACACAGTGGAAGTCAACAACATCCTCAATCAACTGTATATAATTGACATGTATTGTCTGCTGTCTCCAACAACAGCTGAGCTCAGATTCTTCTCAGTCTAAAATAAAACATTTAACAAGACAGACCACATTCTGGGCCACAAAACCCTAACATATTTAAAATAATATAATCCATATGTCTGCTATCATGCCACCATGCAATTATGCTAGAAATCAGTAACAGAAAGATAATTGGAAAAATCCCAAATACATGGAAATTAAATAATGCACTTTTACATAACATGTGAGTCAAAGAAGCATGTTCAAGAAAAATTAAAAAGAATATTTGAGGCCTGGCTGGTGTAGTTCAGTGGATTGAGCATGGGCCTGCAAACCAAGGAATCACAGTTCGATTCCCAGTCAGGGCACATGCCTGGGTTGCAGGCCAGTTCCCAACGTGGAATGCACGAGAGGCAACCATATATTGATGTTTCTCTCCCGCTCTCCTTTCCTTCCCTTCCCCCATCTAAAAAAGATGAATAAATAAAATCTTTTTAAAAAAGAATATTTGATACTAAATAAAAATAACACAACTTATCAAAATTTGTGGAATGCAGGAAAAAGAGTGCTTAGAGGAAAATTTATAGCATTGAATAGATGTATTAGAAAAAGATCTAAAATCAATAACCTATGGTTTTCACCATATAAAACTATCCAAAGAGGAGCAAATAAAATTAATGCAAAAAAAAATAAGAATAAGGTAGAAATCAATAAAATTGAAGATAATAGAAAAATCAACAATGCTAAAAGATGGCTCTTGAAAAACCAATAATCCAAATTATATAGAGGAAGTTCTCTATAAGCTAGATAC
This sequence comes from Sturnira hondurensis, assembly GCF_014824575.4. Lineage (NCBI taxonomy): Eukaryota > Metazoa > Chordata > Mammalia > Chiroptera > Phyllostomidae > Sturnira > Sturnira hondurensis. The sequence goes on from NW_028093232.1 coordinate 277,098, forward strand.
CAAAAATTACTAACACCAACAATGAAAAAGTAGATATCCCTACAGATTTCACAAATCTTAAAGGATAGTAAAGTAATATAATGAATAGATATATGCTAAATTTGATAACCTAGATCAAGTGGATTAATTCCTTAAAAGATAAAATTTCCAAGCTCCCAAAAGAATAACCAATTTGAGTAGCTCTTTACCTATCAAATAAGTCAATAATTAATAACCTTCCAAGAAAAAGAAAGAGCAGGTCCCAATTAGTTCACAGGTAAGTTCAATCAAACATTTAATAAAGAATTGTATCAATTCTCTAAAATCTCTTTCAGAAAATAGAAACAGAGGGAACATTTTCTAACTTATTTTATGAGGCCAACATTACCCTAACACTAATACCAGACTAAGGCACTGCAAGAAAAGAAAACTCCAGTTCAATATTTCTCATGAACATGAATGTGAATGTCCTCAACAAAATATTAGTGAATCCAATTCAATGACGTGTAAAAGAATTATACACCCTGAATAAGTGGGATATACTCAAGTTATGTAAGGCTGGTTCAACAGTCAGAAATCAATTAATGCAATGCCTCACATCAACAGACTGAAAAAGAAAAATCATGTGATTCTATCGATTGATGCAGCAAACACATTTGACAGAGTCCAACAGCCATTCATGATAAACACTCACACTAAAATGGGAATTGAGGGAAATTTTCTCAACCCAGTGAAGAATAGTTACAACAAAGCTACCGCTGGCATCATACCTACTGGTGAGAAACTTGAACCTGCCCACTAAGTGGGAATCTTGAAGCTTTCCCACTAAGACCACATACAGAACAAGAGCAGCCCATTTCACCATTCCTCTTCAACTCCATACTGGAGTTTCTAGCTAATGAAATAAGGAAAGAAAGAAATTGTATATTGATCAAGAAAGAAATACCAACTATCTTTGTTGACTGATGACATGTTCACCTACATAGGAAAATCCAAAAGAAACAATAAAAACTCTGGAAAATAATAAACAGAATACAAGGTTGATATACAGAAAGTAAATCACTTTCTCATATACCAGCAAACAACCAGTAGAAATTGAAATTATAAACACAATGCCACTTACATTAACATCCCCAAATGAACTGCTTATACATAAATCTAACAAAATATGTACAAGATCTTTGAGGAAACTAGAAAACTCAAGTGAATGACATTAAAGGACTGTCCATGCTTATGGATAGGAAGACTCAATATTGTCAGGATATCAGTTCTTCACAACTTGATCTATAGATAAAAATTTACCCAATCCAAATCCCAACAAATTATTTTAAATATGTCATCAGACTGGTTCTGAAATTCATGTGGAAAGGCAGAAGATCCAAAATAGAGAGCACAATATTAAAGGAGAAAAATTAATAAAGACTGGCACTACCCAACTTTAAGACTAAAAGTAAATGTAAGCAAGACTGTGATACTGGCAAAGGTTAGACAAATAAAATAGAATAGAATAGAGATCCAAGAAATAAAGCAATACAAACATAGACAAATCATCTTTGACAAAAGAGTGACAGTAATAAAATGGATCAAAAATAATCTTTACAAAAAACAAGGCTGGAATATCTGAACACCCATATAAAAAAAAGAATAGAATCTAGACCAAGACCTTACAACCTTCACAACAATTAGTTAAAAATGCATTTGATATCTAAATGTAAAAAACAAAGCTAAGAATATAACATAGGAGAAAATCGAGATGACTTTGGGTAGAACAATTACTTTTTAGATATAACAAAATCGCAACCCATGGAAAAAATAGTTGATAAGTGGACTTCATTACATTTAAAGAGTATGCTTAGTGAAAGACAACATGAGAAACAGGTAGAAAACTTATCAGGATGATCACTTCATAAGTCATATAAATATCTAATCACTATGTTGTACACCTGAAAGTAATGTAATATTGCATGTCAACTGCTACTGAACAAATTTAAAGAGGGAATGAGAGAAAAATGACACAAATTTCAAGAAAATGTTTGCAAAATACATCTCATATGCAAAGAACTCTCAAAACTCAACAAAACCAAGCCAAACAACCAGATTAAAAATGGGGCAAAGATCTATGCAGATGCCTCATCAGAGAAGATACATGTAACAAATAAGCATATGAAAAGAAACTCCATGTCATATGTCATCAGGGTGATGCAAATTAAAACTAAATAGCACTATACACCTATTTGAATGGGCCAAGTCCAGAATACTGACACCACCAAATAGAATGTGGGGGAGCAGAAACTTGTATTTATTGCTAGGGAAAATTCACAATGCTACAAACACTTTAGAACACAGTTTGGCACCCATAAAATGCACAACACCAATAGTAAATCTATTGGTGTGGTACAACAACGTAAATTTTTGACTTGGGCTAATTATGATGTGTCAGTGTAGTTTCATCAACTGTAACAAATGCATCATTTGGTGGGAAACGGGATGATGGGAAAGGCAATGCATGTGCATGGGCAGTGTTACATGGGACATCTTTGTACCTTCCCTCGATTTTTCTGTGAACTTTCAACTGCTCTAAAAAAACTCTTCATTTTTTTTATTTTATATTTACATAACCGAAGAGTGGAGAAAAGGCATTCAAGAATAAGGTTCAAGAGTATTAGATCTTTTGTGGTGTCTATTCAATGCTCAATTACTTATTTCTAGCACTTGGGTGTGTGCATTGTAACAGCACTTTGAGTCTCCTAAAGAAAAAAAGTGCGTGTGTAATAGAAGACTGATTATAAGAGTAACTGTTTTTGACATGATTTAATTAGAATGATTCTAGCCCTGGCTGATGTAGCTCAGTGAATTGAGCACAGGCCCGCAAACCAGAGGATCTCAGTTCAATTCCCAGTCAGGGCACATGCCTGGGTTGCAGGCCAGTTCCCTGCAGGCCAGTTCCCAGCAGAGGACGCATGAAAGGCAACCATACATTGATGTTTCTCTTCCTCTCTAAAGATCAATTAATAAATAAATAAAATCTTTAAAAAAAGAATGATTCTAGAATCTCACGATTATAATGCCAATTGTTAATTTCAAATGTAATTTATCATGTTGGTGATGTATCTATTTTGATTTAATTTTTCATAAAATGTTTAAATAGTGTTTTAAAGTATTTTCTTCCAAATTTCCTTTTTGGTTGACTTTATTTTCTCTTTCTATCTCACACTCTGTCCTCAAGGCCTATCTTTTCTTCCCTAACCATTTCCACACCTGACTTTCCTTTCATTTATCTCCCTAGATCAGGATTTATCATCTCTGCACTGCACTGTTTTAATGGTTTCCTACATGATAGATGATTAGTACCACGAACATAGAGACTATCCCCCTTTATGTCCTAAATGCTGAGCACAATGCCTGAGTGCAGTGAGGAAGCTTTGAAAAGATATCATAAACAAGTGAACAAACAAGTGAATAAGGAAGATGCACTTTCTAATTTTCCCCTTCTCTCCAATAAATGCTCAGTAAATAATCAAACTATTCAACTGCTTGCATTAGAGCATTTTTTTGCTGAAAAAATGTGCATTCAATCACCATTTTATGGGAAGGAATTTCATTTCTTCCACTCTTTGAAAATTGATTGAGTTCTTAAATTATCTAGTAAATTACTTTCACCAGACTTACTAAATTTTTCTCTTCATGGTAATAGTGTTTCACAGATCTGTAAAATCTTCGAGACACCAGAAGAAAAATAAAATGGCCATGTGCAAAGAATACAGAAAGTAGCAAAATATTCAAATATTTAATTTAATGGTTACTATTGATGTAACCATTAAATTCAGAAAATTATCTCCTAAATAATGCAAAAGCCCTGGAAAATGACTATTTTTGCATGGCTCTAATTTTCTCTCCCATGTTCCTTTCGGACTTGTCTATGTGAAAGCTGTCCTCCTCTAGTTTCCTTTTCTATGTGTTGCATTATTGTTGAATGCTACAAGTGAGACACTGATGGCATTGAAGTGCAATACCGAAGAAGTAGAGTGGTGAAAACCATGAGATTTGAAGCCAGACCACTTGAGCTTGAATTCTTACTCTGCAACTTTGATACTTTTATTAATCTTTATGAACCTCAGCAACCTTATCTGTACAGTATGAATACCACAGGACTTAGTCAGTGAGTCCGAGGTGAAGGTTTAATCGGTGCCTGCCACATTAATAACTTTCACACATGTTTTGTCATTTGCTTTTCATTTTAACTGTGGTTTAGTCTCCATATGCAGAATGACATGAGTCATTAATTAATCAATCAACCAAGAATAATATAGTAAAACTAAAGGGGAAGGTTATTCTTTCCCAACATATTTCAACAGAAACCTTTCTTATGCATAAAGTATCCAAGTTTTCAGCTATTTAAGGTGATACATTGGTATACTATTCTTTGTTAGCAACAACTGATCACAACGTAACTTTCTAATTCTAGTGTTTCTTTGTACTTTCTCTCAACGGACTTACATTAAAGAAAATCAATATTAATATATATAATATTTAAAGTCTGAGTTTAATGTAAGTATACAATATTAACATATATATCCCTGTATGTACATACTGCTAAGAGAAACCTCAAACCATGAAATTCTGGGACTCATTAAATAAACTCAGCCTGTACTCCAATTACTGACCTTTTTCGTTATAGTGTAGCACGACGTGGCACAATTCCTGCTTCAAGGCTTCATGGTCATTCACTTCGTGTTCCTGGCTCCCATTTTGAGGCTGTATACTGGCAATGACAGGGTAGATAAGCCTTAAAAAAACGTTCACGCATTTGGTCTATTATGCACTGACCAACAATCATATATATGCTAATTATAGCTATGCTAATTACTATGCTAAATCATAGTTATGATCATTATAATTCGGTTTATTTATACAAAAAGGAAGAAAAAAGAGCAGACTAAAATACAAGACCAAAATATTTCTTGCTTTTAATGTCAAAGATCTATTTGAAGGCAATCTACAAACAGAAAGATCTCAATAGGTAGCAACTTTATGTTTGCTTATATACTATTTTGCTGGAAGTAAGTTCCAGTGAAAAATTCATGCACCTTGCATCTTCTATGTATGTATTATTGTTACAGTACAGCCACATGGGGTTCTGCTGCCCACTATCAGTGAGCTCTGCAGGCAGAGGCTTGGTGAACAAGAAAAGCTTTTATTTATTTTTATTTTTTAGGCCATAAACTTTCGAAGAATAATGGGCTTTTGCTTCAAAGCTTACTTCCTTTAAAACACTCCAAGGCAAATAACCCCTTCATCCCTGGCCTGCTCAGGTCAAGGATGCACCTGGAATCCCTTCTCCCACTAAAAAAATACACCATTCTTTGGGAAATGCAAGGCCGGTTCCCCCCCTCACCCTATCACTGTTTGGCTCCAGGCGTCTTTTAGAGTCTGTGGGCACAGGCACCCTTCTCTCAGGGCGCTGCCCTTTTCCTCCAGTCGCTGCCAGCTGATTGTACTCGTGGAGGAGTGCGGACTTGTCACACCACATGGTCTTTGGGCCCGCTAGCCTGGTGATGCTCTGACCCCTGACACTGGCCCACAACGGGAAGGAAGAGTGAATTTCAGTATGTTCCGCTCCACTTTTAAAGTCTGGCCCCCAAACCCACGTGTGACAAAGGTGTTCAACTTGTCGGTCAGTTCAGGCTTACGTCCATTAGGCAGACAGCCCGTCTGGCATCTTTGCGCAGCATGGTGCATCACGGTGTTCAAGCACTGGCCGCTTGGTTGCCAGAATTACGTCCATGGCTGTGCGCTCACTGTTTATTAGGGTGTGGAACCAGGCCCCAGCTCCAATTCAATCCCGAACTGTGTTGGTGCTTCCCAGCATCTCTCAGTGGTCCCTCCCTTCTCTGAAGAAGGCAGGCTCTTTCACTGGCTGCTGCTTCACTCCGATATCTTTGGGTTTCCTGAAGTTCTTCTTTCTCTGAGAGAGTCAGCCTCTTTGCGGGATTGGGGTTCCCTCACCCCCCAGCAATTCAGCCAGATCCCTGCCCCAGAACATTAGTCACTGTAAGTGAACAAACATTGCCGCAGTCCTCCGAATGCAGGCTCTAGGGCACCGATGGATGTGACAGACCAGAATTTAGATGTTTCCTTTTCCCAGGATCTGATGTAATTCAAGACAACTAGGCTTTGGACAATGACTTTTTATTTAGAGTGTGCATACCACGTAATGCCATATCCTTATTTGTTGCCCATATAGAAACCCACTTCCATGTTGTTCAAAACAAAATGAAATTTTAAATATTTTTAATAAACTAAAGCAAGAGAATGTAATTTTTATGAGACTGTTTGAGTGTCATTGTACTCATAGAGGCAGAGAATTGGATTTAAATATTCTCCCCAAACAGCGAGAAGCTGATTTTATTAAACATAAAGTATATTTTTAGTATACTTTAGTGTATTTTTAGTATCTCCTAATGTTGACACCACCATATTATTCACATACAATTGTATTCATAAATCACATACAGAATCCAGTGCATATATTTTACTAAGTGTTACATTATTTAAAAATTCTTATGGAAGAAATTAAAACAAATTTTATGGAATTTTAATAACTAGGCTTAGCTATGAAATTTACTTTTGATAAGGAGTCAAAGAAAATCAATGGAATTGCTGCAAGATGAAAAACACAGAAAGTGTCAGAGAGGAGTTTTTGGTTACAGTATTTCGGGTTTGGTAAGACACGCTAACAGAGTCGAGAACTAATTACACGGTGCCAATTCTGGAGGAAGAGGGAAGCTGTCCTTTCAGTAAAACAACTCAATCACTTTTTTTCTGAAATCCAAAGAACTATTTACATTAAGTATAGAAAATGGGGTATCATCTTGTAATGATCCTAAAAATCTAATAATGTGCATGTTATCCAAAAAATGAAAACATAACTGGTCCTAGTAAATCATAATGGCTATTGACTACCCTACAATGGGCTGTGCCAAGTTAAGATTAAACGATCATGCTTCTAATTTATAGATGGAAAAACATAAAAATATAAAGGGAGATTTTTTCTTAATCTTCTTATTCACCTTAATATCAGTTATAGAAAAATTCTTTTTATATATTCCTATCAGGAAATATTTATTGAAAGCATATATGTTACAATAAGTACTTCTTGATTTCATGTTTTAATAAAATATCAACTTTAATAATTATTTTAAATACTCTAGAGGTATCATTTATTTGCATTAGTTGCAATCATTTCTGTCTATATAGACTGGTTTTAGTAATAATAAAAATAATACTATAAATGGCTTACATGTGTTAGTTATTTTCCATTTGCCATGCTCTCTGCTAGGCACCCTACATTTATATTATTTCACATTTACCTATGAGAAAGGTAACATCTCCATTATCCATATAAAGTAACACTAGTACATTTATAACAAAGTTAGCACGTAGAAGTGCTGTAATTTTAAAACAGGCAGTTCTGGTATTTAATTATTTTGTTAACTCAAACAATGTTGCCACGGATTCATATTTGGTGCCATGCTTAGATTCTAGTTCCGCCTCTTTGGGCCCCCATGGACTAATAATAATGAGATGACATTTCTTGCAAGGCATTCTACAGGAAGTCAATAATACTGAAATGGAGAATTGATGTCTTCCTAACACCCACTTTTAAAAAAGCACTTCCCCAGACATTTGTTAATACACAGGTAAGGGTTGTCTTGGATGTTCTACATTCAGCCTTATTTCCCAAAAATAACAATAAGGGGACAACCTGGAGGTTGTCCCCTTAATCCCTCCTACTGCCAGTGTTCTAGTCCAAAGTTAATTCCTTGTCTGAATTTTTCTTTACATACATGTCCCCTACATCTCCTTATTTCAGTCCAATCTCACTTCGTTTATACTTTCTAAATTGTAAAACCCATCATGTCACTCTGTGACTTTAATTTTTTTACATGATACTTTACTGCTAACAGCTGAAAACTAAAGACTACTTTGTTTGCCCTGGCTGGTGTGGCTCGGTGGATTGAGGGCTGACCTGTGAAACAAAGGGTCGCTGGATTGATTCCTGGTCAGGGCACAGGCCTAGGTTGCAGGCCAGGTCCCCAGTTAGGGATGCTTGAGAGGAAACCACCTATCCTCTCTTTCTCACTCCTTTTCCCTCTCTCTAAAAATAAATGAAATCCTTAAAAAAGAACTACTTTATTTAAAAATGGGCAAAGGACATGAACAGACAATTCTCTAAGGAGGACATACAGTGGGCCCATCTACACAAGAAAAAAATACTCGACATCACTAGCCATTAGAGAGATGCAAATTAAAACCACAGTGAAATACCACTTCACACCAGTCAGAATGGCCATCATTAATAATTAGCAAACAAATGTTGGAGAGGTTATGGAGAGAAGGGAACACGATTACACTGTTAGTGGAAATGCAGACTGGTGCAACTACTGTGGAAACAGTATGGAATTTCCTCAAAAACTAAAGGTGGAACTTTTTTCAAGCTAGCTATCGCATTGCTGGGACTATATCCTAAGAATCCTGAACCAGTAATTCAAAAGAACCTATGTACTCTAATGTTTATAGCAGCATTATTTACAATAGCCAAGTGAAGCCTAAGTGCTCGTCAGTAAATGAGTGGATCAAATACATTGACACAATAGAATACTACACAGCAGAAAGAAAGAAGGAACTCCTGCCCTTCATAACAGCATGGATACAACTGGGGAGAGCATTATACTAAGTGAAACAAGCCAAATGGTGAAAGACAAATACCATATGATCTCACCTATATATGGAACCCAATCAAGAAAACAAACAAATGAGCAAAATATAACCAGAGACTTGGAAATAAAGAACAAACTGACAGTGACCAGAGGAGGAAGACAACACAGGGAAAAGGGAGAAGGGGAAAGCCAAGGAACACGAGTAGAGGACTTTCATCGGGGATTGACTGTGGGAGTGGTGGGATGGGGTAGGGGAGAGTAATGGGGAAAATGTGCACAACAGTGACTGAACAATAAAAAATTTTTAAAAATTCAAACAAATTAAAAATCCTTTATTTAGCTAAGCAAATATTTGAATTTGAATATCTTGTAGCTGGGAATATATTCTCTATTTCCACAGCTTATAAATTTTCTAATATCTTTTGCTACTTAGATTCATACATATATGTTATTATATGTTATTTGCTAGATGTTTGCAGGCAATCGATTTTATAACTTTATAATTAATGTAGATAAATTGGGTATCCTTAACTACATATTTATGGTCCAGGCAGTTGTATGGTCTCTGAAGTCATGCTACCTGGTATTGAACCCTGTATTTAAATCATGGAAGACAAATTTACCACATATGTATAATAATTTTGTTTGGCAACACAGTGACCTTGTACAAGTAACTGAATATTTTTTAATTAATCTCTTATCAAACAAGTGGGATAATAATGTTACTTACTACAATGTCACAATATTACTGAGATTTAACAAAGTCCTTGGTCCACAGTAGGTGTCATTAGACAATAATTATAATTATTTATTTTTCTATTCTACCACTTTCAAAGTAGTAAAACTGATCACTACCCCCCTACCAATGCAAACGTCTTGTGGTTTATCATCACCAGAACACTGTTCCTCACAAACAAGGTTATTTTTCTGCTTACATTATTCTAGTATATTTACTTAAAGTTGACTTTTTTGCCTTTTTTTCTTAGCTTTCTCATCATTCTCTAAGTCCCAGATCAAGAGACTTCTAAAGAGAATAATTTTTCTGTATTCTCATATTTTTGCACACCTGTAATATCATTTATCACATTGAAATATAGTTAATTATTTATGATAATAACTAAAATTTGCTGAACAACATGTGCCAAGAATTATGCTAAGTACTTTACAGCACTCTTTGAATTTAAGTTTCACAATAATCCTCGATGACATCTATTTTCGTTCTCATTGATCAGATTCATTCACTTAATCCCATCAAATGTTATGACATGTGACAAGAAGAAATGCATTGCTTAAGTGCATGCTCTTTGTAAGTGGCAGGCCTTGACTTTAACTTGGGATCATATGACATCAGAGTGCCTCTCTTAATCACTGTAGTATATAGTAGTCTGTACCACATTCATCCCAAAACCCAAGAGAAGGGATCATGTCTTATTCATCATGTTTAAACCTCAGCATCTAGATAAGCTTCTGACCAGAGCAGGTACTTTAATATGTGGTAGATGTGTGAACCACCTGATGAACTTGTCCTAAGAGGAGCTAAATACCTGAATGCACTAATACAGGGTTGAGTGTAAAAAGGGTTTTTAGCATCCACGCAAGACCAGTGAGACAGGCAAACATCAGAGGGACCAAGTGGTTCATTCAGCTTTGAGTAACCTTTGTCATAGAAATAAACTGACCCCCAAAACACAATGTCAAGAGAAATAGTCATGAGGATATACTGTGGTAACTTTCAGGACAGATGAAGTAAAACCAGTCTGACTCATTAAAATGAGTAGAGCTTATAAAGGCAATCAACTGCCAGAGCAGTTAGCTATTATTGTAAATGAAGCCACCACAAAATGCTGTATCTCAAAGCAATGAGTTTTTTTTTTTCTTGTTTGCCTATAAATTAGCTGACCTATGTTGGACTCTGCTAATCTTGGTTGGGCTAATTCATGCAAATATGAGGTCTGGTTGAAGATCGCTTTGGCTAAACAGGTATGAAGGTGCAAAGATCTGCCTTCAAAGAAATGACCATATAGTAGAGTATAATGACATGATGTCTGTCCAGAAAATATCCAGCCATGCGATATGAAAAATAGAGATATTCATTGAAGAAGATGCACGATACAAGAAAACATTATATATAGGACAATGGAAAATGACACCTCAGTCTCCTTCAAAGCAGGAACTTTGGGACCTCACACAGTTCACCCAATCACCATCAGCTGCCCTGTTGTATATTTCTGAATCTTATCTACAGTTTGAAATCTTTAAATCTTTCTTTCTCTCTTCCTTTCTTTCTTCCTTTCTTCCTTCCTTCCTTCCTTCCTTCCTTTCTTTCTTTCTTTCTTTCTTTCTTTCTTTCTTTCTTTCTTTCTTTCTTTCTTTCTTTCTTTCTTTCTTTCTTCTTCCTCCCCCTCTCTCTCTCTCTCTCTCTTTCTTTCTTTTTATTTTGGACATGACAATAGACAGCAAGACCATCAAAATACATTCTACAAGATGGTTATTTATTCTTGTGTCTCACTATCATTAATACATATGGTAAGATGCCAGTATATAAACAAATAGAGGTGCACATTAAAAACAATAAATATTGCCCTGGCTGGTGTAGCTCAATGGATTGAGTGTGGGCTGTGAACCAAAGGGTCACTGGCTTGATTCCCAGTCAGGGCACATGCCTGGGTTGCGGGTCAGGTCCCCAGTGGGGTCCATGTGAGAGGCAACCACAGATTAATGTTTCTCTCCCTCTTTTTATCCTNAGGGGTTTTTTTTTTTCTTGTTTGCCTATAAATTAGCTGACCTATGTTGGACTCTGCTAATCTTGGTTGGGCTAATTCATGCAAATATGAGGTCTGGTTGAAGATCGCTTTGGCTAAACAGGTATGAAGGTGCAAAGATCTGCCTTCAAAGAAATGACCATATAGTAGAGTATAATGACATGATGTCTGTCCAGAAAATATCCAGCCATGCGATATGAAAAATAGAGATATTCATTGAAGAAGATGCACGATACAAGAAAACATTATATATAGGACAATGGAAAATGACACCTCAGTCTCCTTCAAAGCAGGAACTTTGGGACCTCACACAGTTCACCCAATCACCATCAGCTGCCCTGTTGTATATTTCTGAATATTATCTACAGTTTGAAATCTTTAAATCTTTCTTTCTCTCTTCCTTTCTTTCTTCCTTCCTTTCTTCCTTCCTTCCTTCCTTCCTTCCTTCCTTCTTTCCTTCCTTCCTTTCTTTCTTCCTCCCCCTCTCTCTCTCTCTTTCTTTCTTTTTATTTTGGACATGACAATAGACAGCAAGAACATCAAAATACATTCTACAAGATGGTTATTTATTCTTGTGTCTCACTATCATTAATACATATAGTAAGATGCCAGTATATAAACAAATAGAGGTGCACATTAAAAACAATAAATATTGCCCTGGCTGGTGTAGCTCAATGGGTTGAGTGTGGGCTGTGAACAAAAGGGTCACTGGCTTGATTCCCAGTCAGGGCACATGCCTGGGTTGCGGGTCAGGTCCCCAGTGGGCTCCATGTGACAGGCAACCACAGATTAATATTTCTCTCCCTCTCTTTATCCTTCCCTTCCCCTCTCTCTAAAAATAAATAAATAAAATATTTAAAAAAAACAATAAATATTGATAGGCTGACATGAGAATGTCTTATAAATATTTTTCATTATTTTATCACAAGCTTTCTGTGATATGTAACCATGTTTTACATATCATAGAAAATGATAGCCCAGGAGAAAAATAAACCCTACTATCAAACCTCAAAAAGATTTAGGAATTGGAGGTGTCAGTCTCTAATGGTGAGGGTGCAAGTGGTGCTTAAAAGAGCCTTCCTGATCTTCTTCCATGCAGCCAGAACTCTCTCTCACACCAAAGCAGAAGATGGAAAGCGTTGAAAATAAAATATTGAGCAGGAATGAATACTTGAATATAAAAATTATCTTTGTTCTTTTCATCTCTTGCTCCCCTCTTTTGTAGTTTGATGACTCTCTCTCTTTTTTTAAAATATGGAACGCTTCACAAATTTGCGGGTCATCCTTGCGCAGGGGCCATGCTAATCTTCTCTGTATCGTTCCAATTTTAGTGTATGTGCTGCTGAAGTGAGCACGTTTGATGACTCTCTTTAGCAGTACACATATATTTCTCTCTCTCTATCTTTTGTGTATTTACTATGGGCATTTGTTCTGTGCTCAACATGAGGCTTACATATAATAATATATCTATAAGCCTTTTTTTGCTTTACTCTTTATTGTGGTTTTTTTCATTACCATTTAGTCCCCTTATAACCTCTCTGCACAGCAATTACCACACTGCTGTCCATGTTTGTGAGTCCTGTTCTCCTTTTTGTTCAATCCCTCAAACCCCTCCCCGCCTCCCACTAGCTGTCATCTGCTCTCCATCTGAGTCTGTCTCCATTTTCCTTGTTAGATGAGTTTCTTCTTTAGATTCTACATATGAGTGAAATCATATGGCATTCATCTTTCTCTGACTGGCTTATTTCACTTATGTTCTCCAGATTCAACCATACTGTCACATAAGGTGAAACTTTCTTTTTCACTGCTGAGCAGTATTCCACTGTATAAATGTCCCGGAGCTGTTTTATCCACTCATTTACAGATGGACACGGGCTGCTCTTTTATATTGGCCATTGTAAGTGAGGCTGCAATGAACATAGGAGTGCTTATATTCTTACAAATTAGTGTTTGGGTTTCCTTTGGATATGTTCATAGAGGTGAGTCTCCTGGTTAAAAGGCAAATCCACTTGTAGTGTTTTGAGAAATAGTGCTTCCCATAATGACTTCACCGGGTCTGCATTCCCACCAATAATGGAAAAGTGTTTTTCTTTCTCCACATCCTTGCCAGCACTTGTTTGTTGATTTGATAGTCATTCTCACAGGTGTGAGATGATATCTCATTGTGGTTTTAATTTGCATTTCTCTGATGATTAGTGATGTCAAGCATTTTTTCATGTCTATTGGACATCTGTATGTCCTCCTCAGAGAATTATTTATTCCAGTCCTTTGCTCATTTTATTGGTTGATTGATTGATTTTAGAGAGAGAGAAGAAAGGGAGAGAAAAAGAGAGAGAAATATGATTTTGTTCCACGTATTTATGCACTTATCAGTTGATTCTTGTATGTGTTCTGACAAGAAATTGAACCAGCAACCTTGGCATATTAGTATGATGTTCTGGACAACAAAGCTACCTGGCCAGTGCCCTTCTACTCATTTCTTAATTGGATTATTCATTGTTTTAGTGTTGAGTTTTAGAAGTTCTTTTTAGATTTTGGATATTAGCCCCTTAGAAGATATATCATTAGCAAAAATGTTATTATCTTTTATTTCATGTTTATCATCCTTATGTAACAGAGTACTATTCAGGCATTTCTTTATATATTTTACACATTAATTTATGTAACATTTTCTAATTATGTGCCAGTGAATAATGAATTCTAAATCCTCATGATGTTTAACTAGAGTTTTATTAAACAAATAAATTATTAAAATTATGGTTCTAATAATTAATGCATTTTGTTTATTGGTATCACTAAAAATGTATTAATGCCCTTATCTGTGTTTGATTCAAAATTGTTTCTCTTTGGCAGATACATATCATACATTTGAATTTTGATAACTTAATATGTTTCTCAAACAACAAAGGCAATCTGTGAGTGTCTGTTGTGAATATATTAATCTCATAGGATAAAAAGGGTCTAGAAAGATTCCTTTGCAAAAGAAAAATAGCCTAGTAGTTTAAAGTAAGGACCTAGAACTAGACTCTCTGGGTTCGCCTCCTGGGCCTGCCATTTGCTACCTGTGCGACCTGTGACAAGTTACTTACTCTCTCTGTGTCTCCATATATTTTTGTGTAAAAACTTATGCTGTGAGAATTAAATGAATGTGTGTACATATGTTGTGTGTCTGTGTGTATTTATAAACAGTGATATAAAGAATATCTGGCTTCTTAAGCCAAGTTTTCCATTATTACTCATAATTGTCCTTATTTCCTACAACAACCCCAAATCAAAAATCAATCAGAAGAACCACAGATTCCCACAAAGAGCCAACATCAGAATTTTAAGGGGAAATCTTTGAAAATATAAAACTTTGACATGATTATTACTATTTTTTGTTCTATCTAGATGTGGATTAATGATTACTGATAAATTAATTCTCTTTGGGGCTTGGAGTCTAGGGTTAAGCAGTAAGAAAATAGTGTACTAAGAGGCCTTTCAACTACAGCAATGTAAGAGCAACTCTTACGCAAACCTCAAAGCTATGCATTAACACCTTCTGAAATTTACATGAAAAGTGTAAGGTTTAGTATACATCTTATTCATGAGTAATGCATTGCATTTCTTTTTGTTCAATAAGAATCACAAAATAAAAAATAGGCTCTATGTATATATATATATATATATATATATATATATATATTACATTCCAGAGGATACTGTTATTTCTTTCCTTTTTTTACAGGTTTGGACATTTTTTATATTGATATATTAGTCATTATAATAGTTATAACATGCTTTGGGTTATTCTACATCGTCCAACTGTTTTAAATTATTAGACACATATAAGATAACAATATTTTTCATGGCTTGTGTATATGTTATACTCAATACAAAATACAGAAAAATGAGACAGAAGGCAAAACCCAGATCATGATCTTTCATAGAATAGAAATAATCCAAAGCATTTTTTTCCTAATGCAGGTGTCAGACCTGACTGCCTTCCATTTGCCTCCACTTCCCACTTTGGGAAACTATGGCCTCAGCTCCCATTCCATGATGACAGTATTGCTTCATCCTCGATAGTTCACTATCAACCTGTCAACTAATTATTATTGGTACTGATTTAATGCCAACAGAAATCACTAACTTGGAGTGTGATGAAGAAGGAAACTCTATTCAGAATCAAGTGCAAGGACTTTGATTAGGAAGTAGAAGGGCTGAGGGAAGGCCCCTCTCCAGGTAGACTGCTCTGTCTGCTCTGTTTAGCCCTGCTCTGATATGCTCCACCTGCTGTAGCTCAGTCTGTTCCACCCTGATGAGACGTCTTCAGTGTTTCAGTGAGGCATCTTGTGGTGTTTCAGTGAGACGTCTTGCAGTGAAGACTGCTGGGGAAATGCAGTCTTCGGTGTTTGGCGGAAAGAGAAAGCACATCTACGGAGCCAGAGTCCATTCTCATGCAAATGAAAGCTCTAGATCTTGAAGTTTGATCTGTCCAAAAGACATTAATCTGATTGGTCAGAATGCAGACATTCTGATTGGTTGTTGAAGATGTTGATGGGGATACAGCTGAACAGCTATGAGTCAATGAAGAAACTCTCTTTCTTATTGGTTGAATTAGGATTCCAGGAACTCCTTTATAAGACTGGCTCAGATGGTAGGTACACAGTGTAGGAAAGCAGTTCAGTGCAGGAGGCAAACAACTTAGTGCAGGCTATTCCTGAAGTGTGGTTTGTGTGAGGGGCTCCTGTGTAGAAATGGCTGCTTGGCTCTGTTTTTTTAAATTTGAGCCCAGTTAAACACCAGGCCCCTGGCACCCCTCTTATTAGGTATCATTTCAATAGCTCTTCTTAGCAATGGGGGAAAAAGCAATATTTAAAACTTTCTGTACTCTTCTCAAAACACTGAATCACTTTCTTCTCATTCAGGCTCAGTGGATGGCCTTACAACCTACTTCACAAGAAAATAGAAAGCTAAAAATAATCCTTATCTCAGTTTTACTAACAGAACAATCTTTTTCTTTTTTTCTATTACATTAGATCTTCCTACACTCAACTTTCTAATATAAACACCACTTATTTGGTTAGCATTTAATGTTAGGTAGATAGTTTCTCTTTCCAGGAACATAGACATGTCTTCTAGATTGATTTATATTAATTGGAATTTAAGCCTGTTTAAAAATTAAGCATATTTATGCAAAACACAATTTCAGTACCACAAAAAAGTGACAACCCCAAACTATTACTTGATCTCACTATCTTTCATCATTTACCTTTTGTTGCATAATGAATAACTCAGAAAATAATTAGTGACTGGGTGGTTCTTGTCTGTGCTGCTTTCTCCACAGCTAGGTAGTGTAGGGTGACATCACCCAAATGTCTAACAATTTGCAGGCTGATTGGTCTGATGGTTTGGTAGCTTGGTTGAGATGGGTCATATATGTTTTCTTATCTTCCAGTAGCTTTGAGGACTCTTATAAACTATTCATGACACTATCTTGGGAATTATGATTTCTGCCCTCTCCAAGATATGTTTGACAAGAGGTACTGTGCTATTTCTTGATTATATAAGAGTTTTGTAATGTGATACTGGTATTTGCACAAATAAAATTTAAAACACTCACATACAATTTTACACCAGAGAGTACTCTCAAAAACCATATGTGACAAACCAAAAGTCAAATTTCACAAAAAACATTAGACAAAGGGTGGAAAATTGAACCTAATATTAAGTCACATTACAGCTAGTACTGGGCAGTCCCAGACCTAGAAATATTTAGACTAATATTGTTACAACTTAAGATAAATTATTTGTGGTGGAAAAATCAATGCCAGTTACAGAATACCTTAAGAAAGACTTTGCTTTAATTTCTGAGACAAATAAAAGAACTATTAATATCTCAGAACTAGTATCCCCAAGTGCACACATGATGCCTAATTTACCCAGTCTGATAACAGGCATAATTTAGGAACTTCAGTTAAATGCACCTAATGCTTTGAAAGGTAGAGGCCAATTAATTTTTCTCAAACACACTGGCTAAAGTTTAGCGATCCAGAGAGAATAGTTCATTCCCTTTAAAAAATTAGCTTAAAAATCTATGAGCCTTAGGTATACAGAGAAATGTAATATTTCTATTATAATAGAAAACAATACCAAGGGAAAATGGAGTTGCTAAAATATATATCTGTTTTCTCTGAATTCATTTAAAATGTTTTTAATTACATTTGAAATATAATATTGCATTAGTTTCAGGTATACAGCATAGTCACTGGACATTTAAATAACTTACAAAATAGTCACTTTGATAAATCTAGTACCCATGTGACAACATACATAGTTATTTTAATATTATTGGCTATATTCCCTATAGTCCATCTCCATGAATCTTTTTGCAACTGGCAATTTGTATATCTTAATCTATTTCTCTTTTTAACCCATCCCTCCAAATTTGCTCTATCTGGATACCATTAAACTATTTTTACATATAATTTTATTTCTAGTTTTTTTGGTTCATTTATTTTGTTTTTTAGATTCTATATTTAAGTGAAATCATATGGCATTGGCCTTTCTCTCTCGGACTTATTTCACTTACCATAATACACTCTAGGTCAATCCATGTTGTTGCAAATGGCAAGATTTTATTTTTTTTAATGGTGTAGTAATATTCTTCAGTATTTCTTTTACAACTTCATCCCAGAGACTAAGATCCCTATTGAGTCATTCTCTTTAATGACCTTGTCTCTTAATAAATTCATTCTTGTAATTCAAATCCATCCTTAACTATTCTTGTCTATACCTTCCATTTCCTCTTAACTCAATGTTAAACTGTAAAATAGATACAGAGTCACATTTTGAGCAATGGTGGAATTGTCAAATAGAAACTAACATTTTGTAGTAGAAAAAGAGATCAAGAAGTTTGAGTTGTCCAAGATCTCAGAGTTAAGGCTAAAATAAGACTTATAGTCTCAGTTCTCTGAAGCCAGCAACCACAGCCTGACTCCACGGGTTATCAGAGCTCTCTGGTTTGCTTCCCAATGCCACTCCTCTCTCTGCCACTACAAGCAAACCGATCTCTCCTGGTGTTTTCCAATCTGCGCCCTGCCAGCTAGGGAGGGTGCTGGTGACTAGTTCTCCCCCAGGGTTGTTGTTTCCCGCCCTTGGCTCTCAGAGATGAGGCGGCCCGGCCAGGGCTCTGTCGCGGCCTGGCGGAGGGCCTGCCACCGCCTCTGCCCTGTTCCCTCATACCTTGTTGACCTGCGGTCGCCTCCTCTCCTCAACCTCTGGTCATTCAGTGTCCACTACACTCTCAGGAGTCCTGCCTTCCTATATGGTTGGTCCCTGTTGGGCATCCGCTGCGCTCCTCCACAGATCAGCCCGGTCTTTCTCCAGCGCGTGGAGGGAAGCGAAATCCTTTGTCCTACTCTGCCGACATCTTCCTACTATGGAAAACAGTATGGAATTTTCTAAGAAAACTAAAAATGAACGTGCCTTTTGACCCAGCAATTACACTATTAGGAGTATATCCTAAGAACCCTGAAACACCAATCCAAAAGAACCTATGCACCTCGATGTTCATAGCAGCACAATTCACGATAGCCAAGAGTTGGAAGCAACCTAGGTGCCCATTGGAAAATGAATGACTGGATCAAAAAGCTATGGTACATTTACACAATGGAATTTTATGCTGCAGAAAGGAAGAAGGAACTATTGCCCTTTGCAACATCATGGAGGGAACTGGAAAGCATTATGCTGAGCGAAACAAGCCAGGCGGTGAAAGACAAATACCATATGATATCACCATTAACAGGAATCTAAACAACAAAAGAAACAAGCAAGCAAAAATATGACCAATGACACTCAAATATGGAACAGGCTGACAGGGACCAGAGGGGAGAGGGGAGAGAATAACAGGGGAAAGGGGAAGGACTCACATGAACAAGTATAAAGGACACATGGACAATAACTAAGGTGGGGGGTGGAAAGGGGAGGGAGGTGGGGAGCACTTGGGCGGGGCAGGGCTGGGAATATAAGACAGAAAACTGTACTTGAACAAGAATTAAATAAAAAACAGGAAAAAAACCTTTCTCAAGGTAGGAGATTGATATGTTCTTTTAGGGTTAGTAGGAATAAATCTCATCATTTAACTGACCTTTGGAAGAGAGAAATGTTTCTTTATCTTGTGTTAATTTATATAAGAACTATATTCCATAAGCATTTAAGTAAATATCAAGATGGCGGCACACTGACTTTAATTTTTCATTGGAAGAAAATACCCAGTAAAAATACCTCTCTTTTTAATATAAGGTTCTTCAAAGTTCAGCTTGATTGAATTGGTAGAAACCTGAAGCAGGATCTCTTCCACATTTTAGTCCAAGGTTGTTTAATATGCATTGGGAGTGTGAAGATGAACGTTAATGCCTGGTATGCCATAGATAACATTCAATGACTGTTCTGATTTCTCAATGTAATTTCATACTCTGCTAGAAAATGACAGTGTTTCACTTAAAAAATACTATTTTTATTAAAAATTTGGATAGTAAAAAAAAAGACTTATAATCATGCATCCATTCCATTTAATTACTCAAAAACTCTGCTAAACTCCAAATAAACTGCCAAGATGTGCTTTCCTTATGTAACTTTGAGCTATTTTACAAAGGTCCTCAGGAGTCTAGTGTATTTGTAGCAAAAAATGTCATTCATATCATACTTCATCAGGCTTTGCTTAGTTCAACTACACACAATAGCAGTTGCAGCCACATTAGAAAATAATTTTATTTTTCAAATTTTGGGTTTTCAATAGTTGTTTTTTAATTATTGTATTTTTCCTTTGCCATTTAGTGCCCTGATACTCTCTTCCCCCGCAATCACCAACACTGTTGTCCGTGACATTATATTGAATTTTTCCCCATTACCATTTATCTCCCTTGTATCCTCTTCCATCTGCACCCACCATCTTCCTTCTACAATCACCATACTGTTGTCTCTGTCCATGAGTCCAATTTCTTTATTTTACTTGATCTCTCCACCTCCCACTCCCTCCCCACAGAGTTGTCAGCCTGCTATATATGAGTCTGTCTCTATGTTGCTTGTTAGTCCAGTTTGTTCATTAGATTTCACATATGAAAGAAATTACACAATATTTGTCTTTCTCTGACTGAATTATTTCACTTGGCATAATGTTCCCCAGGTCCATCCACACTGTCATAAATGGTAATTTTTTAAGGCCAAGTAGTATTCCGTTGTCTACGTGTACTGTAGTTGTTATACCCACTCACTTACTGAGGGACACTTGTGCTGCTTCCAAATCTTGGCTGTTGTAACACTGTAATGAACATAAGGGTGCATATATTCTTTCAAGTTAGTGTTTCAAGTTCCTTTAAATAAATTCCCTGAGGTGAAATCACAGAGTCATAGTCAGTTCTGTTTTTAATTTTTTGAGGTAAATCCACATTGCTTTCTGCAGCGACTACACCAGTCTGCATTCCTAGCAACAGTGCAGAAGGGCTTCCCGTTTTCCACATGTTTGCCATCATCCATTATTTGCTGATTTATTAATGATAGCCATTCTTACAGGAGTGAAGTAGTAACTCATTGTGGTTTTTAATTATATTCCTTAGGTGATTAGTCATG
This sequence comes from Sturnira hondurensis, assembly GCF_014824575.4. Classification (NCBI taxonomy): domain Eukaryota; kingdom Metazoa; phylum Chordata; class Mammalia; order Chiroptera; family Phyllostomidae; genus Sturnira; species Sturnira hondurensis. Next base: position 298,171 of record NW_028093232.1, read on the forward strand.
TTGAGTATCTTTTCATATGTCTGTTGGCCATCTGTATGTTCTCTTTGAAGAGTCTATTCAGGTCCTTTGCCTATTTTTTAAATTTGATTGTTTGGGTTTTTTTGTTTGTTTTTGGTGTTGAGTCTTATAAGTTTTTTTTTAAATAAATTTTGAATATTAGCTCCAGATGTATCAGACAGTATGTTCTCCCATTCAGTGAGTAGTCTTTTAAATCTGTTGATGTTTCACTTTGCTGTGCAAAATCTTTTTAATCTGATGTAGTCCCTTTTGCTTTTTGTTGTTTTGTTTCATTGGCCAGTGAAGATATATCAGGAAAAAAATGCTGCTCTGAGTAATGTGCAACATTTTACTACCTATGTTCTCTTCTAGGATTTTTATGGTTTCAAGTCTAACATGAAAAGTTTAATCAATTTTGAATTTATTTTTCTGTGTGGCATAAGAATGTCTAGTTTCATTTTTTTGCAAGTATCTGTCCAATTTTCCCAACACCATTTATGAATGAACTGTATTTAGCCCATTGTATGTTTTTGCCTTAATATAACCAATACTAATTGACTATAAAAGGTGTAGGTTTATTTCTGGGCACCCTATTCTGTTACATTGATCTATGTGTCTGTATTTATACCAGTACCATGCTGTTGTGATTGCTCTGGTCTTACATCATAATTTGATATTAAATAGTGTGATTCTTCCAAATTTGTTTTTCTTTTTCAAGATTACTGTTGCTATTCAGGGTTTGTTTTGTGCTTCTGTAAAAATTTTTGGAATATTTGTTCTAGTTTTGTGAAATACATCATTGGGATTTTGATAGGAATTGTATTGAATCTAGATTGCTTTGGTTAGTATGAATATTTTAATGATGTTAATTATTCTTATCCATGAACATGATATAAGCTTGCACTTATTTGAATCTTCTATTTCTTTCTGCAGTGTTTATAATTTTCTGTTTGCATGTCTTTTACATTCTTGTTAAATTTATTCCTAGGTATTTAATTCTTTTTGAAGCAATTGTGAATGGGATAGTTTTCTTAATTTCACTTTCTGATAGTGCATTATCAGCATATAAAAATGCAACTGACGTCTGGATATTAATTTTGTATTCTTCTACTGTACTGAATTTGTCAGTTCTAGTTATTTCTGGTGGAATCTTGGGGTCTCTATGTAGAGTATCATATCAAATTCAAATAAAGACAGTTTTATTTCTCCCTCTCTAATTGAAATGCCTTTTATTTCTTCTTGTCTGATTGCTATTGCTAAGGCTTTTAGTACTATGTTGAATAAGAGGTGAAAGTGGACATCTGTGCCTTGTTCCCCATGTTAAGTGGAAAAATTGTTTTTGTCTACTATGATGTTGGCACTAGGTTTGTCTTAGACTTTATTACATTGAGATATATTTCCTCTGCTTGCAGTTAGCTGAGAGTTTTTATATTAAATTGGTGCTGGATTTTATCAAATGCTTTTTCTGTGTCTATTGATATGATCATGTGATTTTTATCTTTCATTTTGTTTATATGGTAAATCACACTTATTGATTTGCAAATGTTGTACATGCCTTGCATTCCTGAAATAAATCCCACTTGATCATAAGGTGTATGACCTTTTGATATACAGACGTATTTGATTTGCTATTATTTTTGTGAGGATGTTAGTGTTTATTGTTCATCAGGGTTATTGGCCTATAATTTTCTTTCTTTATAGTGTCTTAATCTGGTGTTGGAACAAGATAATTCTGGCCTCCTAAAAGAGCTTGGGAGCCTTTCCTTCTCTTGATTTTTTTTGGAATATTTTGAGAAGGAGAGGTCTTAGTTCTTCTTGGAATGTTTGGTAAAATTCACCTATGAAACTGTCCTGTCAAGGGCTTTTGCTTGTTGGGAGTTTTTTAATTACTGCTTCAATTTCATTAGTTATAAGCTGTCTATTCAGATTCTCTGATTCTTTCTGATTTTATTTTAGAAGACTGTATGTTTCTAGTAGTTTATCTATTTTATTCAGGTTGTACAATTTGTTTGCATATTGTTTTTTACAATATTTTCTTACAATCCTTTGTATTTCTATTGTTGCAGTTGTTACCTCTCCTTTTTCATACCTGATTTTATTCATTTTGTTCTTCTCTTTTGTTTTTCATGATAATTCTGATTGGAAGTTTGTTAATCATTTTTTATCTTTTTGAAGAAACAGCTCTTGGATTCATTGATCTTTGATATAGTTTTTTAGACTTTATTTGGTTTATTTCCATTGTGATCTTTATTATTTCTTTCCTTCTACTTGTTTTGTGCTTTGTTTGACTTTTTTTAAGTTCCTTTAAGTGTAAAGTTAGATTGTTTATTGGAGCTTTTTCTTTTCTTTGGAGATAGGCCTATAATGCTATGAATTTTTCTCTTTGGATTGCTCTTCCTCCGCCCCACAGATTTGGGGTTGCTGTGGGACAGCAAGATCCTTGGTCTCATTTTCATTTGTTTCAAGTATCTTTTGATTTCTTCCTTGATCTCATTACTAACCTATTCATTGTTTAGTATATGGTATTTAGTTTTTATGTGTTTGAGCGGTTTTTTTAGTTTATTATTGTAAATGGTGTTTATTTTCATGTCATTGTAGTCAGAGAATGTGCTAAATGTGATCTCAATCTTCTTAAATTTATTAAGACTTCTTTTGTATCCTAACATGTGGCCTCTCCTAGAAAACATCCCATGTGCTTTTGAAAAGAATATATACTCCTCTGCTTTGGGGTGGAACACTCTGAAGAGATTGGTTAAATCCATTTGATGTAGTGTGCCACAGTACGGCCTTTATCTCCTTATTGGTATGCTGTCTGGAAGATCTGTCCATTGAAGTCAATGGGTATTAAAATCCTCTGCTATGACGGCATTTCTGTTGTTCAGGGTTCACTTGTGTGCATTTCTGTGTTTATTGAGAATTATTTTACATATTTGGATGCTTCTATGTTGGGTGCATAAATACTTACCCTGCTTATGTCTTATTGCTGTGTTGTTCCCTTTATCATTATGTAGTGTTCTTCTTTGTCTCTTACTATAGCTTTGGTTTTGAAGTTATTTTATTGGATATAAATACTGCTACCCTAGCTTTTTTTCCTTTCAATTTATATGAAATACCTTTTTCAGTTCCTTAACCTTTGGTCTGTGTGTATCTTTTGTTCTGATGTGAGTCTCTTGAAGATGACATATATATGAGTTTTGTTTTCCTATCCATTAAGGTACCCTGATTAGAGCATTTAAGCCATTTACATTTAAATTGATCATTGATAGATCCATGTGTGTGCCATTTTATTTTGTAATGATTCTTCTTTGTGTTTTTCTTCTTTTTTTAAATATAGTTTATTGATTATGCTATTACAGTCATCACATTTTTTCTCCCCTTTATCCCCCTCTAGCCTATACTCCCCTCCCACCATCATTCCCCAACTTCAGTTCATGTCCATGGGTCATACATATAAGTTCTTTGGCTTCTCCATTTCCCATACTATTCTTAACCTCCTCCTGTCTATTTTGTACCTAACATTTATGCTTCTTATTTCCTGTACCTTTTCTCCCATACTCCCCCCTCTACCCCCTCGCTGATAACCCTCCATATGATCTTCATTTATCTAAATCTGTTCCTGGTTCTAGTTGTTTGTTTAGTTGTTTTTTTTCAGGTTTGGTCGTTGGTAGTTGTGAGTTTGTTGTCATTTTGTTGTTCATGTTTTTCATCTTCATTTTCTCTTGATTCCTTGTTCTCTCTCTTCTCATTCTGGTACCTCTATTAGGCAGATTTTGTTATACTTCATGTTATCTCAAAATTCCCTTAAACTATCTTCCTTTTTTAAATTCATTTTTTTGCTGTTCTGATTGTTTTCTACCTCTCTTCTAAATCACTAATTCAATCCTCTGCTTCACTGAACCAACTGTTTATACTTTCTAGTTTATAATTTATTTCAGATACTGCATTTTTAAATTTCTGACTCGTTCCTTTTATGGTTTCTATCTCCTTTTTCATACTCTTAAGCATCTTTGTAATTACTACTTTGAACTCTATATCTAATAAATTGCTTGCCTCCATTTTTTTCCAGACTTCCTTTTGGAGAATTCTTTTGTTCTTTAATTCGAGGCCTGTTTCTTTGGATTCCCACTTTGGCTGCCTCTTTGTGTTTGTTTCTATGTATTAGGTAGATTTGCAAAGACTTTGATACAGGCCTATGTCAGATGCTTTCTGTGACTGGCTCTGTGCAACCTGTTGGGAGCTATCAGCAATCCTTAACTAGTGGCTCTCTCTGCTGGACTAGGGTGTGTGTTAAAGAACCAAGCTGTGCACCAAGGTTGGTTTTTACCATTATGGGCCCAGGGAAAGATCAGTTAAAGTCTCAGAGCATCTGGAGATCCACCTCTGCCTGCAGGCTATTAGGTCTAATCACTGGGTAAAACTCTGGCTGTACTCTTTAGCAGGGTTTAAACTCCAAAGGGTGGAGTACAGATTTACTCCAAAGGGAGTAATACAGATTACTGAGTACAGGTCTATTGCTTCCCCGAGGCTGATGTTGCTTGGAGTGTAGTCCTCTGCCTGAAAAAGATGGTTTCTGTAGTATGAAGAATGACTGAGCACAGGGATCTTGGTAGCTGACCCTTCAGATTGCTCACCAAAGGTACCAACCCCGGTCTCTCCTCGTGTGGTTCTAGTCTACACTGCAATCCCTCCACTGGAGTCTAAGGTAAGTGGCTGAAAACAAAATCTTGAGGGTTTGACCTTTAAGAAGATGTCTACATCTCTAACCATCTCTCTCTCTCTCCAGCCATCTTTCATCTTTCAGACAGAAACCCCACTGCATTTCACAGCTGGATGTTATGTTAGCCCCTTTCTCAGCTCTGGGGCTCCAGGCTGGGGATCTGGGGCTGGGATTTAGACCCCATACTTTTCCAGGGAATTCTGCCACCAGGCACTAGGAGGGATTGCAGCTGCATGTGGAAGCCCAGCATGCCCTCCTTCACCTCTGCATTTACTACTGGTCAGTGTGGTAGTGTGGTTTCTTCTCTAAGTCCTTGGTTATAAGACTTCTTTCCAGCTAGTCTTCAGCTGGTTATTCAGAATGATTTTTCTGTAATTTAGTTGTAATTCTAGTTTGGTTCTGGAGGAGGTTAGTGTAGCTTTCACCTCTTTTTCCACCATCTTGGATCCAAAATAATAATTTTAAATACATTAAGTAATATAGATTTGGCTGTGAATAAAATCAATTACACTGAAATGCAGTTATCAAAACATACATATTTGAGGTTACTATTGCTCTTCTGTGCACTAAAAAGAAAATGTATTTAAAAGATTGGCAAATTGTTCCCTGGCTGATGTAGCTTAGTGGACCTACGAACCAAAGAGTTGCCAGTTTAATTCCCACTTAGGCTCATGCCTGACTTGCAGACCAGGTCCCCAGTAGGAGGCACGTAAGAGGCAACTACACACTGATGTTTCACTCCCTCTCTTTCTTCTTCTCTTCCCCTTTCTCTACAAATAAGTAAATAAAATCTTTAAAAAATACAATATTGGCAAATTATGGAGACTATTGGTTATTTTGAGTTAAAATGATATAATGAAGAGTAGTATTTCACTTACCCCTTTCTACATATCGATTAAGCAACAATTGAAGTTAAGGAATACTAGAGAACAGCAAGAAGATGTGAGTGTATTTAACGTGTGGTTACTAAATAATGACAAGACATAGATTGCTCATTGTTGGCCAGCTGTGTCACATGAGCCTCTACACAGAAGACTGACCATGTAGGTAATTTTAAAGTAGAAATGAGAGTAAATGTTATTTTGAAATAGCTACAAAAATGCAATGTAATATGAAAGTTCTGGGGATTTATATTGGTACTAAGTTTGTAAGATTTCTGTTATCACTGCCGTTTGTTGCAGACATTCATATGAAGAAAAATGCAAAATTGCAGTTAGAATTTATTAAAAATAACAGTGTAATTTGTTTTCTGTTTTACATGTAGACTCTTTCTGAATTCTGGTCTAATTCTAGAGGCAAGATGCAGAATAATAGAATCTGGAAATATCATCTACAATAGTAGGGACTGCACATTTAGAAAATATTTTTTAGAAAGTTAACAGAATTATAAAGTTGGTGCTTTTAATAAGGCAAATGACCATGCAGGCTTCTAAGGATGGGTGGTACTTTGAATAACATCAAATTTTCATTGCTATGTAAAGTTATGTTACACTGAGGTGGTACAAAATTAAAAGATGATGATTTAGAATCATAACTACATATTAAAGTTTTAAAGAACATTATAAAATGCTTTGAATCTAGTTGGACCTTTACAAATTTATTTCTTCTACTTGCATGTGTGTCATTTCTTCATCTAATTTTTCTGTTCAAGTCATCATTCCTCTTCTCCCTGTTTTCAAATAATTTCAGAGTAATATTGTCCATCGTACTTTTGCCATCCTTTCAGCCAACTGCAATCATGATAGCATGGATGTTTCATGACCACACACTTACTCTCTTTGCCCCAATCTGATTCAGGAACCTAGTGCCTACCTACCTACACTAACAAAATCATCTCTTTGTTCATTGCCCTGCTCTAATTAGACACTTAAATAATTAAAATTAATTCTAATGTCTCCCCATTTCAATCTAGCCTACATAACCTAAAAGGTTGTTATTTACTATAACTTAACATAAACTAACAAATCACCCACCACAGTGTCAGAAAGAGAAAGAGACTGATGACACCCTGAATTTCATTTGATGATGTCACCTGGACCTTTTATTTTAATCCTATCATATACCTGTTACACACAATGCAAAATATAATTGCAAGGTAAAGACTGAGGCAGCACTTGTGATCATTGCCATAGGTCAGTTTACCTGTTTACTATTCACAAAAACTCAACTATATCATTTTAGGCAATTCTTTCTGTTGATTCTTTTTATTTGCTTAATGGTGTGCATTTGTGAACTTTAAGGGTTTTTTTTTAAGATTTTATTTATTTATTTTTAGAGGGGAAGGAAAGGAGAGAGGGAGAGAAACATCAATGCATGGTTGCCTCTCTCATGCGTCCCCCACTAGGAACTGGCCTGCAACCCAGGTATGTGCCCCGACTGAGAATCAAACCATGACACTCTGGTTCGCAGGCTCTCGCTCAATCCCCTGAGCTGCACCAGCCAGGGCTGAACTTTAAGTTTTATAGCAGTTATAATTCTAAGATTTTAACTATTCCACTGGCCTTTAAAATAAAGACTAATGTCCAATAAACAAGTTTCTTTAGCTAAAAATTACTAAAAGGGGAAAATTTTCTATTGCTAAATATGGTTGAAATAAAGGCAGCTAAGGAAAGGACATTGGGTAATAGACTGGTTGATTTTAGTCTCAGCATGACTGGAACAACCTATGAACTTTCTGGGCGTCTTTTTAAAATGAGGATGCCAGCTCAAATAACCTTTAAATTTCTTGTCAAATTTAACATTTTTCCAGGACCATCATGAGACAAAACTTATATCTGTGGCTATATCTGACACAATTTATGAGGTTTTAATAAAAGAAGTAATTTTATTCAAGCCTTTACCAAAATTTCTCTTCTGCCCTTCCTTCATTGAGTATCTTTCTGTTATCATCATAAGTAGCCCTAAGAAAAAACACCTTTAATATGTTAGCAACTTTCTGTATGGATTTTGAAAATCATTGCTTTTTGGTCAAATAATTTTTTATTGTTTCTTTCATTGACCTCTTTAGTGTACCAAATTTAAAAACTACATATGCACTTGCATGTTTATACATTAATTATTCAGCCCATTGATATTTAAAGTAATTACTGATATATTTGGGTTGACAATTTTGTCTTTTTACTATTTTTATTTGGTTCTCCAAGTTTTTGTTTGCTTTTGTCATTTATTTTTTGGCATTAAGTATGATTTATTATTTAAGAGCATATAGTACACATATATGGATATGCATATCCATATATGCTTATATACATGTGTGTGCATATACACATGTATGTATGTGTGTATGCATATATATTAGTTTTGAAATTTTAAATGAAGTCATATTTTCCTTAGTTGACCCCCTCTCCTTCATTGAACAGTCACTGAAATTTGGCATCTGTAACTTGTTAATAACTGCAGGTCTCAGTTAGGTACATTGCTTCCAGTAGAGATTCTTGGCAAATCTGCCAACAATACACATTACTAAGATCTCAACTAAAACAACAATAGTCAGCACTTAATGAATTGACATCACATTTTATGCCTTTCCAGAAATCACTTGATGTTTCTTTGTTTGCTGGTGCTCTTAGAGATTTCCCTTGTTGATAATGTTTTTGTGTTTCTACCAAGCCTAATTTAGCTTTTAGTAGAGCCTTTGAATTTTTTATAATAAAGTCATTTACAGATGCCACTAGATAAATTAGCACCACAAATGCAGCTAAATTACATAATCGCACCAATTGATTTTGTGTTATCCTTTGAGATGTATAGCTACCTGGGAGCATCTCTATCAGAGGAAGGCAATGAAAGCCAAAGCTCTTCAAGTTCCAAAAAACATAGAAAAGCATATCAAGGGACTATAGAAAAAAGACAATTCTCCAAACAACAGTCTTACCTGTTTATAGATGCTTAACAGAGTGATATCACTTTGACATGGCATTTAAACACATGAAGGCTAACACACACACATACATATGTATTCTTAAGAAAATTTCTAACCGTACAAGATTCTACTAGAAATGGCTGCCATAATGAATGATGACTTCTTTGTGTCTTCATTATCTTCATAAATAAAAATGAATCTATATTATGGTTACTTAAACTTGGGATTTCTTCTTAAAAGATTTGTGGTTTTCAGTATAAATAGAATAATAGAGGACAAATGTGACCTCTGTAGAATCTCCTCAAGTTTAGTTAAAATATACAGTGATTCTCCATTTTATTTCTTAATTCCAAACACCTGGACAACTCTGTACTATATGCTCTAAGATTATAACTATGGGATGGTTGGCTGGCTATTGAAAATATTCATATTTGAAATATTTTGAGAATAAAGGAAAATTACTTTCATGATCTCTGTTAAACAGAGAAAATCATGTTATTGGTACATTCCCATATTGGCCTGGCTTTGGGATTATCTGTACCAAATAATCATAAAATATTTTAAAACATAGTTTATAGAGTACTTTTAAGTCATAGAATCACTTTCTCTCGGCCTAAAATGAAACTGTTCATACAATTAATGTCATTTATTCAGAAGAGAATAACACAGAAAGATGATGTAAGTGCAAATAAACTAAAAAATAAACTTTATACTCTGTATTTAAATATATAATTTGGCCATCAAATCCTTCTTAAAGTTAATTTAATTCCTTGCTAGTCTAGGAACAATATACATAGTGACAAGATTGAAACAGTAAGAGTCATGTCAACTTAGGTTTGATTTCTGGCTTTAATGTTTTCTTCCTAGCCTACCTTTCAGATTCTTAATTTTTCATCTATGAGAAAGAATGTGATAATAACAATGACATATGATTTTTGAAAGAATTACAGCCACAAGTGATTTACCATCATTTGGAACAAATAAGCACATACAAGTGGTGCCATTTCCTATGGCTCTATTCTTAATCAAAAAGCATATGTGGTTGACTCTGTGCTGTGCTCCTTAGCTTCACTTCAGGATGAAAGGATTTACTCTCTCAGCTACTAGAGGTGTTTCTAGTTGACAATCTTCAACTTTTAGCCTTTGCCAAAGAAAGCCACCTCATCCAAGGTAAAGCTTCATTCCCAATAATAGCCTGCATTCAATGATTTGTTGATGAAAATTTATAAAGACTTAGTCATCTTACTCTAAATCCAGAAACTTTAAAGGTTCTTCAGCTTCATTTTACTCATGGAGTTGCCTGTGTCCTCACCTAACTATGGTGTAACTCATCTTGCCCATTTCCCATAACTGCTTTCTTCCTTTTCCTTACATGTGCTCACCCCAAAGATATTTCCCTCCAAAACTACTGCAGTTGATTTCCATCAAAGTCAGCTATCCAGAAAATGTGAAACTTACATCTTGTTGCAAAGTACTATTTATATTTTATATTATATTTCTTCTGGTAGAGTTTTCATGATATTTTTATAACTTCACTTTTAGCCTTGCTATATTATTATATTTAAGAAGTATCCCTTGCAGCAGCATGTCATTAATTTTTGTTGTTATCTGCTGCTCACCATCTTTGTTTATACATTAATTATTCAGCCCATTGATATTTAAAGTAATTACTGATATATTTGGGTTGACAATTTTGTTTTTTTACTATTTTTTATTTGGTTCTGCCAATTTTTGTTTGTTTTTTTCATTTGTTATTTGGCATTAAGTATTATTTATTATTTAATATTTTATTCTATGAACTTGATATTAACATTATTTTCTTACTTTCACATTATTGACTCTTAATATAAATTAATCTTTTATATATCCTATACAATGCATGACAGTTAAAATACTTTTAATTTAGTCATTTTCCTCTTGCTTTTGTATTCATTTTAGTTCTACAGATTTTGACACCTCAAAGCCATTACTATTCTTGTTTTATAGAGTCATTTGTATTTATCCAATTATATGTTGTTCTCTTTGTTATTTATTCTTGACTGCATTTACATGTTCCCATCTGAAATAATATTTTGTCTGCTGAAGGACTTTATATTTGTTTTCTTCTCTTAATTTCTTCTCATTTTTAAAAATGTTTTAAGTCCCTTTTCAGCTTTTTTAAAATGTAATTTTTTGTTGGGTAAAGAATTAAAGATTGGCAGTTATTTTCTTTTTGTCCTTTAAAGAACCTATTTTATGCAAATTAAAACTACAATGAGATACCACTTCACACAAGTCAGAATGACCATCATAAACAAAGCAACAAACAACAAGTATTGGAGAGGATGTGGAGAAAAAGGGACCCTAGTGCACTGTTGGTGGGATTGCAGACTGGTACAACCACTATGGAAAACAGTATGGAATTTTTCTCAGAAAATTTCTCTCCAAAAATGGATCTGCCTTTTGACCCAGCAATTGCACTGCTAGGATTGTATCCTAAGGATTGTTTCAGGATTGTATCCTGAAACAGCAATTCAAAAATACCTATGCACCCCAATGTTCATAGCAGCACAATTTTCAATAGCCAAGTGCTGGAAGCAACCTAGGTACCCATCAGTAAATGAATAGATTGGAAAACTGGTACATTTACACAATGGAATTCTATGCAGCAGAAAGAAAGAAGGAGCCCTGGCTGGTGTAGCTCAGTGGATTGAGCATGGGCCTGTGAACTAGAGGATCTCAGTTCGATTCCCAGTCAGGGCACATGCCTGGGTTGCAGGCCAGTTCCCAGTGGGGGATGCATGAGAGGCAACCATACATTGATGTTTCTCTCCCTCTCTCCTTCCCTTCCCCTCTAAAGATAAATAAAAAATCTTAAGAAATTTAAAAAGAGAAAGAATAAAAGAAGGAGCTCCTACCCTTTGCAACAGCATGGGTGGAACTGGAAAGCATTATGCTGAGTGAAATAAGCCAGGCGGTGAAAGACAAATACCATATGATATCACCTTTAACAGGAACCTAAAAAACAAAACAAACAAGCAAGCAAAATATAACCAAAGACACTGAAATAAAGAATAAGCTGACAGTGACCATAGGGAAGAGGGGAGGGAATTTCAGGGGAAAAGGCGAAGGGTTTACAGGAACAAGTATAAAGGACACATGGACAAAAACTAGGGTGGGTGGAAATGGGAGGGAGGTGGGAAGCACTGGCAGCGGGGTGGACTGGGATGGGAGTAAAAGATAGAAAACTGTACTTGAACAACTAAAATAAATAAAAAATAAAAAGAACCTACTTTATTATATTTCGGGCTTCTTCATTTTTGTTTGAAAGCCAGTCTATCTCTCTTTTTAACTCCTTCCTACATTTAAAAATATCTCATTGTAATTTTCAGCAATTTAACTGTCTCACAGAGTAAAAGAGAATTTGTCTCAATGTAGTATTCTTTAAATTTCTGTCTCAATGTAGTATTCTTTAAGTTTCTCTTGATTGATGTTTATACTCCTTTACTCCTTCCTAAATAGGTGCCTTACATATGCTTTGAAAAAATATTCACACATTATCTCCTCAAATATCCGTTTGTCCCCATGTACTTTTCTTCTTCAACTAGGAATCCAGTCATGTGTGTGTCTGGCCTATTCTGTAGGTGCCATAGGTAGCTCACAGTCTTTCCTGTACTTTTCATCCTCCTTTATTTCCTCTCTGTTAGTCCTCCATATTGTCATCTCTTAAAATATGAATAATATTTATCTTGAAACTCTTCTGTTTGCTCCAATATCTAGATGACTTTTGAGTCTGTTTGATGAGGTGGAGTTTTTTTCTGCCTAAATCTATCTTTGGGCACATCTGGTTATTTTTTATTGAAGGATGAATATTATAAGCTGTAGAGATAATTTAAGGCACTGTATGTATTATCTTCCTTCATAGTGAATTTACTTTTGCCATTAGAGGACAGGTAGTATAAAGGAAGTCACCTCAATCCATTTAAGATTCAGCTGATTTGAAAATCAGTTTTAGTATTGTGCTAAGTATAGCCTATTGCTTTTCTAGAGTGTTGCTTTTATGGGACACAACTGTAAGCTTGGGCTGTTTGCTTATTCTCCACCTCCTTGATGGATCTTGAGCTGTAATTGCTTGTTTCCTTCCTCCTTTACAATGTAAATTCTCTGCTCCACTTCTTTGCTTCTCAGCCTCTCAGCCATAGTGTGATAAATGCAAATGTCGTGAGAGAAAAAGAGGCACAGACTGTCAGGTTTCTTCACTAACTTCTCCTTCCAGCCAGGTTATCAATCCTTGGAATCCTGTCTTGTTAGTTTTCCAGTATCTTCAAAGAGAATTGTTTTCTGTTACTTTGTTTCCACATTTTATTAAAATTTTCTAGATGTTCCAAGCAAGAGGGATAGATTATACAAGCTGATCTACCATAGACAAAAGTTGAAGATTTAATTCATTGTTTCCCCAGCACCTAAATGCTTAGTAAAATGCTTGCTGTTTTAGTAGTTTTGCAATCAATATTTGTTAAACGTTTTAAGGTAAGAAATAGCATTTTGCTTTAAAATAAAGGACAGTAACTCAGTTTTATTGTTGCTTAAGTATTAGGGATATAGTGATCAGATATAAGGCTGATAGAACCATTAGAGGCAACATTTTAAAGGGCTTTCCATGTGTTTAAACATTATTGTGAAAGTAATGAAAAATATTGATTTTCTTTCTTCTGCATATTCCAGCGGAATCAATTACAGATTCCTTGATCAACAAGCATTTATTTTGAGCCCATGATATATCACACATTATGTCAAAGTGGAAGCTGGGCACATACATAGAATATTAGTTCTATGTTTAAGAATCATAGAGTTTATAAGATAATATAGAGATTAAGGAGTTGATTTGCTTACAAAGGAGCTCAACAATTATATATTAGAATTCTTAAATGTGAGTAACAGAATGTGATCCTGGATAATATAAAATACTTGTCATATGTTAAAATAATCTTAAATAATTTACAGATTATCTGGAAATCTAGGGAACCAACTCTGCTAATTAGCAAGAATCATTTTTCCATATCATGCTACTTACCAGTCTGGTAAAGCCTGTAAAATCTTGCTTGTCCTCTTTCTTTCAAGGACACTGGTGATTATATTAAGGGCTCACTCAGATAATCCATAATGATGTCCCACCTACAGGGAAAGGAGAGGGGGTGGGCATGTAACAGGGTATGGCCCAGAGGGGGGCTCCAAATAGGAATTTGGAATGGGGTCCAGAACTCAAGATGTCCAGGCAATATTAAAAAGACATATAAGATGTCCTCCCCCTCCCCCCCACAGTTGTGAGTTGGAGGAAGGGGCACATGGAGCAGGAACATGCACATCTATTTTGTACAACAACAGCTTTGCAGCTAACCTCTGGCATGGTCATTTAACATACCTGTCACCTTTAACTGGTTGCATAAATATGTTAAATAGCTGTGGCCATGCTTTGAGCCAGGGGGATGGAAGTCACTTCCACTCAAGATGTAACTGGGGGGAAGCCCCACCTGGTTACAGTGCCTATGTGAGAGCTTGGAGAAGATCGGCTCCACATCATGGGGCCACACCTGCCCAGACTCACAATGGCAGCCCAATAAACCTGCAATAATACAGGAATGCTGGCAGGTGTAACCAATTGTAGGAGCAGTCAGAAATGGGGCTGCAGAGGAAGGTTGGCACGGGGATTTAAACCCAGACATGGCAGCCATTCGAGGGAGAACCACTCAGCTTTGGCAATGTGGGGACCCCCGCAGCTTTGGTGAGAGAGAACCATGCAGCTTTGGCAGAGTGGGGACCCCTGCAGCTTTGGCAAGAGTGAGGACCACATGGCTTTGGGGTGGTCCCTTTGGCCATGTGGCTTAGGAAGCAGGAAAAACTTTGCCTGGAAGAAAAGGGGTAAAAGGACTCTTGCTGGTAGGCCATCAGAAGGTGCCACATGGCTTTGGATTAACAGGAGATTGTGGCAGCAACACAGCTGATGGTGATGAGAGCCTGAATCACAGACTTCTACTTCTTTTCCTGAGATACGGTACCCCAGATGAGGGCAGAGAGAGAAGGAAGTACTGTGTGTGTCTGTGGATATCCTAAAGGACTTTAATATTTTTTCTTTTATTTTTTATTTTAATTGTTGTTCAAGTACAGTTTTCTGTTTTTTACTCCCATCCCAGCCCACCCACCCAGCCCTCCTCACCTCCCTCTCATTTCCACCCCCCCTAGTTTTTGTCCATGTGTCTTTCATACTTGTTCCTATAAACTCTTCCCCTTTTCCCCTGGAATTCCCCTGAAATTTCCTCCCCCTCCCCTCTGGACACTGTCAGCCTGTTCTCTATTTCAGTGTCTTTGGTTATATTTTGCTTCTTTGTTTGTTTTGTTGTACTATGGAAAACAGTATGGAATTTTCTCAGAAAACTAAAAATGAATCTGCCTTTTGACCTTGTAATTCCACTGTTAGGAGTATATCCTAAGAACCTTGAAACACCAATCCAAAAGAACCTATGCACCCCCATGTTCATAGCAGCACAATTTACAATAGCCAAGTGCTGGAAGCAACCTAGGTGCCCATCAGTAAATGAATAAATCAAAAAATTACAGTACATTTACACGATGGAATTCTATGCAGCAGAAAGAAAGGAGGAGCTCCTACCCTTTGTGGTAGCATGGATGGAACTGGAAAGCATCATGCTGAGTAAAATAAGCCAGGTGGTGAAAGACAAATACCATGTGATCTCATCCTTAACAGGAGCCTTAAAAAAAGGACTTTAATATTTTAATGAAGACATTAGGTCACTATTTTAAGTTTGTATAGCTTTAAATAAATACTTCCTTTCCTTTTCACATATCTCTGGCATTGAGAGACATCTTTCCTCTGGTGGTGGGCATAGCAAAACTAGTGGGGAGTCCTTTTGGTAATAGTATATTGTATCCCCTCTTGTCCCTGTTCTGTAACAGGGAGGTGTACAAGAGGGTATATGGAAAATAAATTACAATTACAATGGAAGAATGTTGACTCAGAGTCATGAACACAAAATACAACATAAAGACGATGTATTATAGAATCGTATACCTGAAACTTATGTAATTTTATTAACCAATGTCACCTCAATAAATCCAATAAAAATAAAAATTTATTTACCTACATTCTCTCTCTCTATATAGATATACTGAATAATACTATATATGTATATATATGTGTATATACTGTGTATGTATGTGTATACAGTATGTCCAACACTATGTATGTATATATACTGTATACATATACTGTATATGTACACATACTGTATAATAATGGAGGAAAGTAGGGGAAGGGCTATCAAGGAACATGTACAAAGGACACATGGACAAAGCCAAAGGGGGTAGGATTGAGGGTGGGAGGTGGGGATTGGTGGGGCAGGGAGGCCATGGTGGGGGGAAAATGGAGACAACTGTACTTGAACAACAATAAAAAATATTTTAAAAATCTGTGTTCAAGCACTCAAAAATGCAAAGATATTTCTTAATGAAATAATGTGTAATGCTAAAATAAAGTGATAAAAGTCTTTAATGATGTAATTTTAGGTAATTAATCCTCCAAATTAAATACTAAGTTATGGTTCTGAATATTTTATCTTAATAAAAGTATTTCTAGAAAACTTTGAAACTTTCTTCTCATTACACAAGTAAATAGTCTTGGAAATCTTATTTCATGAACCTCAGGAGCTGTGCCTTTCTCTTCCCTGAGTGTGGCTTCCCCTCCCTACATTACCCAGTGCCTTCACTCTCTGCACCCTACATCCCATCTCTTCTGCAACTCTACTCTTTGGGAAAAAGTTTGAATTGCTTCCCTCTCTGGGACACAATCTGGAAATCTTATCCAGCATTTCCAAAACTGTTCTCTTTTCTAACCGTGATAATTTCTGGGGCTAACTTGGTTCTAGGGCATTGAAACACAAATTTATTTAGCCCCACTGAAGAACAAATGACAACTCCTCCAATCAGTATTTTTCTTTCCATAAAACCTGAGAAGCAAAGTCTTATTTCCCTTCACTCTAATTTATTGTTTGAGTAAAATTTGTGTGTGTATAATATAGATACAGGGATCAGCATGAACAATGCTCTTTATTTTATTATAGAATCTATTATTGAAAATCATAACCACATAATTCAGCAACATAATGCTATCACACTCAAGCACACCATCTGACATTTTAGCTGAAATATTCAAATTAAAACTATAAATTGTTTCTCCCATATTAATACCTTACCAACCATGCTCAAGCAGGCCCTACTTCTGCTGGACCCTGCCCTATACTTAATATAGACATTTGTGGAAGATAAGTGATTGCCTTTATTATTAGTAAATTTTTCTAAAAATCTTAGGTCTCTTTATTAGTTTACCTCTTTGAATGTTTGACAATTTATGTACATATTTCCTTCCTAATTCCAAACTCTTTTTCCTTGTGCATGGAAAATTAGTTTGATAGATTATAGTTCCACACATATAAATATGTTAGCTATCCATATACCTGTAATCATTTTTACATGAAATGTAAAAAGATTTTCTCCTCATTAACAATAATGATAATATAATCTTTGTAAAATCAAATTTGAAGAAAGAAAAAGGTTTTTTTTTTGCTTTTACCACCTAGGACTATGTACTATATTCTGGCTAGCTCGCCATGTTCCTCTTTCAAGTAAAGAATAAATTAAGCACAAATGTGTGATAGTTGAAAGTTTCCATTTCTAAAACCCTGATTTTATTGACAGAGATGTACTATAGTCAGAAATTTGTTTGAATAAACTTATAAATTGAAATAGCAATTGCTTTCTTCCTGATGTTCTGCCTGAAGCGCAACACATAGATATAAGTAATTCACTACTAGGGCCCAAATTTTGGGACTGTAAGATCAGGATAATCAAACCTTCCTTTTCTAACTTAGTGAATAGAGAGATTGTTTTGGAAGTAAATATAGTAAGGAGAAAATAAATTGAAGCTGGCTAAGTTTGGATGAATTGCTTTTTACTGCATGGAGTTTTTATCCTTTCTCCTTATAAATAAGGTTGTTATTTAAAAATTTTAAATTTCCTTATTTGCTAAGAAATAAAATTTTTCCATCCTTTTCTTATTCCTCTTAATCTCTTTGAAATAGCTTCAACTTTCAGATACATTTACTAGCCAAAACAGCTCTCGTATGTTGAACCTCTTTATATATGTTGAATCTCTTTATATATGTTGAATTTCTTTATATATGTTGAATATTATGCCCCTCTCTTTGGTCATTCCACTCTTTTCATGTGGACACACCCATATGTGTGCATACATATATGCACACGTGTATGTATACATATATGTGTACATAGATGTGTGTACATAGATGTGTATACACATGTTAGTAACACATGCATATATCTATTGGGGGGAAAGCATTACTAATATAAATCCTTTGAATATCTTAAATGGCCATGGGGGAGGATAGATCCCTCAATTCTTTTTTTTAACTTTTCTTTTCCTTTTTAAAAAATTTATTTAGTTATTTTTCAAGTACAGTTTTCTGTCTATTACTCCCATCGCATCCCACCCCCCCATGCTTTCCCCTCCCTCCCATTTCCACCCTTCTCAGTTGTTGTCCGTGTATCCTTTATATATGTTCCTCTAAATCCCTCCCTTATTTCCCCTGAAATTCCCTCCCCTCTCCCCTCTGGTCACTGTCAGCCTGTTCTCTATTTCAGTGTCTTTGGTTATATTTTGCTTGCTTGTTTGTTTTGTTGTTTAGCTTCCTGATTCTTCTAAGATATGTGGACCTCCAGAATTGTTGCAATAAGAATGATAATATTGTATTTTTCCAGAATCTTTAGACAGTTTTAAGTCTTGCTTATGTGTTCTAGTGACATGACCTACTGGGATGAATGAATACTCAAATGCCTGTAGACAATGTTACAAATTAATATGAAGACCGAAACCAGAAACTTTTTCCTACTATATTACTTATTTTTAAATTGAAAAAACATAAAAGACAGCAAGATGTTAGAAAGGAAGGCTAGAATGAAATCTTGATAGGTAAAGAAGAAGAAGAAAATTATCTCTAACTATACAACTTTGTCTTCTCTATCACATGAAGTTCCTCTAAGTTAAAAAGCTTGCTCTAAGGTATTTAAGCAACCACATCTATAAGGTTTCTATCAGAGGCTAAACGAAAGTTTAAGTTGATCATAGCCAGGGGAGCATTCTAAAGTTTTAGAGCTATGCTGTCTATGTGATATGGCTGGCCATGTGGGGCCATTTAAACCTAAAATTAATCAGTTCAAATCAAATCAAATAAAAAATTTGGCTCTCCAGTTACACAGGTCAAATTCCAAGTTCTCAGTAATAGTCCATGTGGCAGCTGGCTATGCTATCAGAAGATACAGGCACAAAATTTTCTTTTACCATTGAATAATGTTCTATTAACCAGCATTGATCTACAGACATAACCTGCGTGTAACTGGATATAAGTACTGGCGATTTATAAATTCAGGTAGAAAGAACAAACTGTTTCTACAAGGATTTTAGATAGATATGGTAGAAACTGTTAGCTGTTCTTAATATCTGTTTTTCCAATTGCCCAAAATAAAGGCCGCGCTTTGCAACAGCTATGTCAAAGATAGATACAAATGCAAGTATTTTAGATGTCACATTCCTGGAGCTATTTCTAAAAGACAAGTGGGCTCTCATTTTTCTCTAGGCCCATTTCCCTAGGCCCTTTGTTTCAATCTACTACCTGTGTGTGGTTAATGTGTTCTAAACCCTAATTGCCACATTCAACCATCAGAAAAATTCTGTTCCTGACGTTTGGTGAAGCAGTAAGTGGGAAAAAGGCTGCATTTCTGGGAACCTCATGCATCAGGGCCACGATACTAGCCCACCCTGAGTTTGATATGAAAATAAATGTGTTTTATTTCACTTAAGCCATTTATGCATGTACATTTCCAGCACTTAAATGTAAACCTAAGAAATAACTCTAATTGCCTGGCCTATGACTGACAAATTTGTTTTTGTTATTGGACATTTTTATTCATTTTTATTTTGGGCTAGATAGGAAATATTTTTGAAATGACCTTTCTGCAGTTAATAGAAAGAGACAAAAA
Organism: Sturnira hondurensis; assembly: GCF_014824575.4. Lineage (NCBI taxonomy): Eukaryota > Metazoa > Chordata > Mammalia > Chiroptera > Phyllostomidae > Sturnira > Sturnira hondurensis. The sequence continues at coordinate 317,853 of NW_028093232.1, forward strand.
TCATAGGATTTTCTACCTTACATAAACTAGTCTTTCTAGATTGCCTTTTAATATTTCCCTCTTTTGTATATTGGAATAATCTGTAGCAAATTCCTTTGTGTATCTTTTTTATATGTTGTACATTTTTTCTATCACTGAGCTTTCTGGTTTTAGTGCACCTTCTTAGCAGGTTATAAGCTCCAAAAGGTTAGGACTAATATTCATTTGTCTTATTTACACCATATAGTAGCCACTTTTTAACATGCAGGGAAAAGGAAGGAAGGAAGGAAGGAAGGAAGGAAGGAAGGAAGGAAGGAAGGAAGGAAATAGAGGTGAAGGAGAATAAGAGAAGGAAGGAAGGAAAGACTAGATGGGGTGAGAGGAGTGGGCCATGATTTGCCGTGAGGAAATATGTTTATGAACAAATTGGATGATTATGATGTCTTAAGTAAAGTAGAAATCAGACACTAATTTAGGTATAACTTACATAGGGAATAGTTAAACTATTTTTATCTTTCTGAATTAAGATTTGATAAGGTCAAATATGATCATTTTGATTAAGTTAAATTGCACAGCACCCAATGCAAAGAGAGTCTTAGCATAGTGGTTGTTAAATAATATAATGAGACTGCTTCACCATTTACGGTTCATGTACATACCATATATGTATATATTATGTGACTATATATATATATATATGCATATGTATGTCTGTGTGCATATGAATATATATCCCAAATAAAAATGAATATACGTCCATAAATAATTTTAAACATTTTACTTTAAAAAGTAAAATATTTTAAAATGTAAGTTTATGTACAAGTCATGAATTATTGAAATGTACACTTGAGGCCTATATGATCTTATTAACCCATGTCATCCCAATAAATTTAATTTAAAAAATTACATTTCCCTTGCTAAAAATATATATATTTGAGGAGAGACCCCCCAAATGGAATTTATTTATAAAAATTGTGTATTTATTCTTATAGGTTTAAACTTCAATCACCTTCAAAGTACTTTCCATTTGATGTAATACATCTATAGAGATGATTTTTCCACTACTCAAAACAGTTTTTGAACTCATCAATTTTGATGCCTTTTATACTTCTGCCATTTTCTGTTTCACATCTTCCACATAGACAAAATGTTTCCTTTTGAGGACATTTTTAATCTGAGAAAAAATAAAAAAAATATCTTGGGCAAGATCAGGTGAGTAGGGAGGATGGGTCATGGTATGCTCATAAATTACCCATCATGAAAAGGGCAAATGTTGAAAGAGTCTTCAAAAAAATTTACTGAAGCCCCAATGATGCCAGTAAGTACACTGATACAGACAGGATCCTAGAACACTCATGGAGCTGGGGAGGCCTGTACTACAAGGGGACTGCCTCCAGAAGATAATTCCTATTTTGGGAGTCCCCTCTTATATATTTATTTTTATAAATTTACAAGTAAGTGCATTTAAAATTGGGTCAAAATATCCCATGTGATACAGCGACAAGAATAATAAAGTACCTAGGAATAAACCTTATTAAGCAGGTAAAAGACCTATACTGAGAGAACTACACAACATTGAAGAAAGAAATTTAAAAAGACACAAATAATAGGAAGCATATAGCATGTTAATGGGTTGGGAGAATTAACATCATCAAAATGTTCTTATTACCCAAAGTAATTTATAGATTTAATGCAATCCCTATTAAAATGCCAATGACATATTTCACAAATATAAAACAAACACTTCAAAAATTTCTGTGGAACAATAAATGACCCCAAATAGCTGCAGCAATTTCGAGAAAGCGAAACAAAATAGGAGGGGTCTCCACACCTGACATCAAACTATATTACTAGGCCACGGTAATTAAAACAGGGTGGTACCGGCATAGAACAGACACAGATTAATGGAACAGAATAGAGAGCCCAGAAATAAACCCAAGTGTATATGGTCAATTAATATTTGACAAAAGGGGCAGAAGCATAAAATGGAGTAAAAATAGCCTCTTCAACAAATGGTGTTGGGAGAGGTGGACAGCTACATGCAAAGAAACAACTTATACCATACACAAAAATAAATTCAAGGTGGGTAAAAGACTTAAATATAAGGAGCAACACCATAAAAGTTCCAGAGGAAAACATTGGCAGGAAAAGCCTGGATATTACATGCAGCAATATTTTCACTGATATGTCCCGTAGAGCAAAGGACATAAAGGAAAGAATAAACAAATAGAATCTCATACAAATAAAAATGTTCTGCATGACTAAAGAAAACAGCAGTAAGATGAAAAGAGAACCAAACACATGGGAAAACATATTTGCCAATGATACCTCTGGCAAGGGTTTAATCTCCAAAATAAATAAAGAACTCACACTACTCCAGTCCAGGAAGACAAACGACCCAATAAAAAAATGAGCGAAGGACCTGAACAGACACTTCTCCAAAGAGGACCTACGGAGGGCCCAGAGACACTAAAAGATGCTCAGAAACATTAGTCATCACACAGATGCAAATTAAAACCACAGTGAGTTTTCACTCCACACCAGTAGGAATGGCCATCATAAATAAATCAACAAACAACAAGTTCCAATCAACAAGCAAAATATAACTAGAAACATTGAAATAAAGAACAAACTGACAGTAACCAGAGGGGTGAGGGGAGTGGGATAAGGGGCAAAAGAAAAGGAGGGGTCATCAAGGAACACGTATAAAGGACCCAGGGACAACGCCGAAGGAGGGAAGGATTAGGGGTGGGAATTGGGGATAGGTGGGGTGAGAGAAAGTGGTGGCAGGAAAATGTAAAAAACTTCATTTGAACAACAATTAAAAAACTATATAAAATATTTGAAAATTTGAAGAAAAGATATGATTATATATAATCTAATCAAAGATGATAAGAAAAAATTATATACACCTGCGGAATATCCTAAATAAAATACATATTAAAATCACAACACCCTAGTGGCCAGAAAGAAGGTATTCTTAGAGCAGCATAGTACAATGGAATGATTTAGTTTGAATATGAAAAGACTCTTAAGAATTTTAAAACACATAATACACTATTCAGGGATTTCAAACTCATTTTCCCCGGGGGCCACATCAGCCCCTCAGTTGCCTTCAAAGGGCCGAATGTAACTTTAGGACTGTATACATGTAACTGCTCCTTAACAGTTAAGGGAGAGCTAAGCGCTGTCACCAGGTAGAAACAAGGAGCAGGCCTGGATAAAACAAGGTGGAGGGCCGGATACGGCCCACGGGCCTTGTGTTTGCCACCTGTGCACTTTATAATGTCCTTATGTGAGACAAATGAGAATCCACTTCTACAGTTAACACTGTAATAAAAAAATTATTTTCAGGGAAAACAAGAATGAGTTTGGAAGTGTTCCCTCTTCTTCTACCTTCTAGAAAAGAGTATGGAGAATTGGTATAATATCTTCCTTAAGTATTTAGTAAAATTCCCCGATGAGAGAAACTGGCACTTTTTTTTCAGATTGTTAAGTTTTTATTTGATTTCTTTATACACTGGATAAACATCTTATTATATTACTTATTTCTCCTGTGTGGGATTGATAATTTTTGTTTTCCAAGGAAATGGTTTACTTTATTTAAGATAAACTTTAGGGAGTGCAGTTTTATAGTACTTTCTCATTATCCATTAAATGTCTATTGGACCTGGAGTGAAAGACTCTACACTATATCTGATATTGGTAATTTCTGATTATTTCTATTTTTTTAGTTACTGTGGTTAGAGGTTTGTCAATCTTACTAGCTGTGCTAATAACCAGTTTTTCATTTCATTGATTTTCTTTATTATTTTTCCATTTTCAAATAAATTATTTTCTAACCTAAACTTTATAATTTCTCTTTTTCTACTCTCTTTAGACTTTTATCGCTCTTATTTCTTTAGTTTCCTACGGTGGCATCTTAGATTGTTACTTTCAGTGCTTTCTTTTTTCTAAGGTATGCCTTCAATGTATTCATGTCCCTTTAACTGCACAACACATTTCAATGCTGTATTTTCATTTTAATTTATTTAAAAATATTTTACAATTTCTCTTGAAATTTCTTGTTTGACTTATGTGCCCTTTAGAAGTGCTGTTTAATCTCTAAATACTTGGGGGGAAGTTCAGTTATTTTGCTTCTACTACTTTCTACTTTAACTCCATTATTTTGTGATAACCTACTTTGCATGTTACCTATTCCTTTAAGTTTAAGGTGTCTGTCTACCCTAAATCTTAACCATTGTTACTTCAAGTATTTCTTCTGCTCTATTATTTTTTCTGCCAGTATTCTAATTATGCATGTCACATTGGTAGTTTGCCTGGCAACTTCAAATATTTGATGGGTCCACAGAAATATTGGCGTGTCACAGTGACTCTGAAAATGCTCTGTAGTTTATTACCAAGGCTCATACAAGAATCAGAAGTGGTCTTTAGAGGACAGGGCCAACTCACTGGTCTCCTGTGGGAATGATGAACTAGAGCACATCTAATTGTTTATGTAGCCAATGAGCTCAAAAGCCCCCCACTAATTAGGTCTGTTTTATTGACAGATACTCTCTGGAAGGCTTTTAGGGGGCATTTGATTATATTTTGCTCCATTACAGATGTGTGTTAAATCATTTTGTAGTGAGCAATGACCAGTGAGTCACTGGTCTCATTTGAGAGGGAGCACTCTGAAGCATGCTTCATCTAATTGAGAGCTGTTTATTATTATACAACTCTATTTTCTTTAAGACTAATGCTGGGTGAGATTAAGAGGTTTTCAATTTTAAGAATTGCTGGTGTCTAAGTCTGTATGTCGCTTCCTTAGGGAAGACCTCATGAAACCCCAAACTAACTCAGAACCCTGAGTTATAATCTCCATCACACCTTTCATGTTTCCTTTCTGCCACTTAATACAGTTTGCAGTTTGGGTTTTTAAATTTCTTAAAGACCGAATATAGTGCATAGTCCCACCACTTTAAGACCTAAGCTTGTAAGGAATAGAAAAAAAAATAGTGATACAAGAAGGCATCAAAATGCTAGCTATTTTGGTAAGGCTTTAGTGGACTTATGACTTTTTATGCAACAGAAGTGGCAGAAATTATGCTGCGTGACTTCTGAAACTACTTCAAAAAAAATTTCCATTTCAGTTTACTCACAGTTGGATCTCTTTTACTACCTGTGGCGACCATACCACCAGGAAACCAAACTCACAGAAAAGCCACATGCAGGTGCTCCAGTCAGCATGTAGGTTTTAAGCTTTCAAGCCTAGGCAGATGAGCCTTCAGATGCTTCCAGCCCCCAGCCTTGTGAGTCACCCCAGCCTTGGAGTCTGCAACTGAGCACTCACATGTTGCAAAATGATGTCAAGCTGTCCCCCACTGTATCCTCTCTAAATTCTAGACCCTCAGAATTCATGAACATAATATGGCCATTGTCTTAAGTTAGTATTTTTGGAGATAAGCTTTTACACAGCAGTCTTAATTGGAGATAAGGGAGATATCATAAGAACATTTACAATGGAGTTACAGAGGTCATATGATAAAGTTGAGCTCTTGAAATGCACATATTGTTAACCAATGTCATCCCAATCAATTTAATAAGACATCTGAAGATAAAATTTGGAAAAAGAACTAATTCTATAGAAATTTAGGATTTAATGATGGACTCTGAATATAGAGTGTAACTGCATACAATAGGAACCATATAATAAGTGCTTACTATATCCTAAGCATTATGCTAAAAACTTTTATGCATGATATATAATAGTCACAATACTTGTATATTTATGTACTAAAACTATCTTATTAAAACTCAGAAGTTCACAGAGGTAAATAGCACAGACACAGGAAGACATCCCAGGTGCCAGTGGAATGCTCTACAGCTGCAAGGACCCTTCAGAACAGTTCCAAGTGTGAGCAGAGAGAGAGCTCAGCCTTTCGCATCCTGTGTCAACCAGACATTGGATGTAGTCTGCTTCAAAGTGTCCTCTTAATTCATATAAAGTTTAAAAATAATACAAAATATGCTATGAAGATGGCAATCAAGAGAGAGTTTCCAATTGAACATATTCATGGAAAGGGGAGATTAAATATGCTTCTGGTAGAGTTTATATTTGTCCATTTATTAATCTGGGCTTTGGTTACCTGAATATGTTTGGCTTTGAACATTCACTGAACAATATACTAATAAAGACTTGTAAACTCTTTTGTACTTATGTTGGACCTCAAAACTTTAAAATAATATGCTAATTCTGATAACCCATCAAAACAAAAACATTGGTTTTATTCCAAGAATGTGAATTTGGTTTCAAACTAAAAATAAAGTAATGCCATTCACCAGGATTGCAGAATAAAAGAGGAAAAAATCTATACAATCATTTGAAAAGATGCAGAAAAATATTACATAAATACCACTATTGGAAAAAGGGCATTTGATAAGCATTATCTCACTAATATAAACTTTTGGATTGTCTCTTAGATTGTCCTTCTATTACATATATTCACCTTTCACTTCTGTTTGTCTTCATTCAAGATGCAAGTCTCCCAAGAGAAAATTTGATTGGCCTTATTTTGGTTAATGTCTATACTCCTGATCAGGGTAAGAGAGTTACTGTGTTTTCTCCTGTACAAAAAGTAAAACTACACATAAAAAAGCAGGCAAAATAAAAATTATACCTTTAATATTTAATAAATGTTAATTGCTGTAAATCACTGGAGCACAAGGTTCAAGGCACAGATACATAAAACTAAATTTCATGTACAATACACTGAACTATAAATGGTTCATTGTGACTGGAAAGAAAAATGTGAGTGCTTATAAAACAGCAGAGGTAGACAAGAATCAGACAACAAATGACCCGTTAATCCATGTAAGTAATATGAAGCTAATTATAAAGCAATGAGAAATTACTAAAGCATTTAAAGAAGAATGGACAGAAGTTAATGTGTGTGTTAGTCAAGAAAGGGCATCCTGGCATTCATTAAGAGAATGAATGTGTAGAGAGTAAACCTCAAACACAGGTTAATTGTAATAATTCAGGTAAAAAATAAAGGAAAACTGAATTAATTGGTGATGTAATGAAGATAAAGAAATCGATTTGATTGCAGTTTATAAGGTACTGCCTTATAAAGGCAGTATCAAGTTGAATATCCAGCTGAGTACACAGAAGTGACTTAAGGGAGAGTTAAGAGTCAGATTGAAGGATGATACTGGGGAAGGTCAGGCTAATCACCAGTACAACAGCTATCAGAGAATGATCAGTGAGTGGCAAAACATAATGATTCTATTTTATTTACTAAATTTTGTATAGATTTTTTAAGTTTTAAGAGTTTTCCAACATAAACTGAAGAAGTAATTATAAGAATATCAGCTTTACTTTTAAATGAAATACACTTCATAGTATTTGTGTAGGTATCTACATATTATTATTGGAAAAGGGAAAATAACTTTTCAGTCAATATAGGCTATAGATTAGCAATACAAGTGAGCTAGGGTTAAAATTTAATCTCAACATATGAGAAAAATAATTAAATAAATTAAAAATAAATAAATAAAAAAGACAAAAAAGAAATTAACAGAAAAAATTATAAATATGAATCATTCTGGTATGTTTACAAAAAATAATCAAGCCATAGCATTTTCAAAGATGTACTGGATTTCTTTACTATTGAATGAAGAGAACAAGAATGTAATAATGTACTCATTTTTTTAAATTAAATTTTTATTGTTGTTCATGTATAGTTGTCTCTATTATTTCACTACCACTTTTCCCTGCCCTGCGCACCCCCACCCTCAATCATTCCGTCCTTTGGCTTTGGCCATAGGTCCTTTATATATGTTCCTTGAGGATGCTTCCCCTTCTTTCCCCAGTACCTCCCTCCTCCCCTCTGGTCTGGTTACTGTCAGCTTGCTCTTTATTTCAATGTCTCTGGTTATATTTTGCTCACTTGCTTGTTTTGTTGATTAGATTCTGCTTATAGAATCTAATGGTATAAGAGAACATATGGTATTTGTCTTTCACCACCTGGCTTATTTCACTTAGCATAATGCTCTCTAGATCTATCCATGCTGTCACAAAGGGCAGGAGCTCCTTTTTTTCTGCTGAGTAGTATTCCATCATGTGAATGCACCACAGCTTTTTGATCCACTCATTTACTAATGGGCACTTAGGCTGCTTCCAGCACTTGACTATTGTGAATTGAGCTGCTATTAACATTGGGGTGCGTAGGTTCTTTTTTTCACTTAGGACAAAATGAATCAGCCGACAATAAATTTCAATGTTTATAGACTAGGTCATCAGCCAAATATTTCTGATATTCACAATATAGAAACCGATGTCTCCTTTAATTTTAATGTTCCAATTTTGTGCACGGCATTTGAACTTCTAACCAATTCAATCTTTTCATAGATCTGGTCACTTTTTTTCTGGTTTTGGATGTACAGCTTAGTGGTCAGATATATAATTTGGATAATGTTCTGTTCAACATTTGGTTTGTTTTGACTTTGAGTTGAATGCTGGGCATCTTTCTGGAGATAGCCAGTAAGGTGTTCAGATAAACAGCTTTGTTTTAATCTTAGGTATAAACTATCACAGGGTGATGAACAACTATTTAAACTATCAGCAGGTGGTGAACAACTCTTTAAACTTCCTTTAGTAAGGAATTTCTTTCCCTGATCTTCTTCTCCTGAATACACCTATGCCTTTTTAAAGGATATATTAAAATGTCACTTCTGAGAAGTTTTACCCATCATGATTCCTCACACCATTATAGACATAAGTGGTTTATCTTCTTTTCTACTGTACTTTCCTTAGTATATCTAGAACTGTCCATATTTAACCCTAACATATAATTTAGCAAAATGAATTCTTATTCATGTAGAGTTTAAATTCTATAAGGGCAATAATTTAGTGTTCCTTCTCTAAACTGTATCTTTTCACCCTAGAACTAACTCTTCTTCATAGACAATAGGTATATCAAAAATATTTTTTGAACTGAATAATGAAACAAATTAACGAATTTGCAAACAAAAGGTGACTCTATAGTAGCCCCATAAACTCTAGTAGTGCCTGGTAGATAATAGATACACAATAACTAATTTTAATTATAAAAAGAACAAAGAACCAACAAATTCCTTACACTTCACAATAAATTCACAAATATATGTGAACCACATACATTTTCTTTTATTATAATTTCCAACATACTCTTTTGCTAGAAACATTATGTATATTTATAATTTAACTAGATGAATTCAAGGAGGTTTGTGCATTGTATTTTAATAATATGTATCATATTGAAAGTGTACTTTATATAATTTCTTCATTTATGTGTAATTTGCCCATCATATTGTGGCACTAGAATTTTGCAACATTGTTTTCCACTCCATTGAAACACTAACCACTAATAGATACTCTGCTCTTTTCTTCATTATTTTACACTTTAGCAATCAATAATATTGAGAAATAATGACAAGTAAAAAGCTAAATGACAGTCTAATTCACTTTGGAAGTGGCTTTTTAAACACTTACATCCGACTGATGCACCATAAGGGAAAATGTACAGCAGGTGTTGTATTTCCTAGACATCGGCTGGCCATTTAACCTTGCTATGTATTTACTGACACGATCCTGATTTTATATTGCTACATGCTGGCTCTCATTGAAAACTGTTCACATATATGGTTATATAAAAGTATGTGTGTTTTTGTAGGCATAGCAATGGTGAGGAAAAATATACTGAGCATAACAAGTTATCCTAGTAAATGAAGCTTAGTTCTACTTTTGAAATGGTAATTCACACTGCTCTTCATCAGATGCATTATAACTGTAATAATCTTCAAAAGTTAAGGACACTGCTTTCACATATCTTTTATTTGGATGCCTGGATTTCTAATCTTTGACATCATATTTTGTACCACATATTCATGAGATTTTATTACTTAAATCCTCATGTTCTTTGCATCAATCATTGAAAATTCAACAGTAGTAATACTTATTTCAAATAATCTTTGCACCTTTTCTGCTGCCTTTCATCTGTTAGTGGTTAGTAAAATATATATATATATAAATTCTTATCAGTTACATTTCATATAAGAATCAATGTAGCTCAAAATAAAGCCATATTATTTGAGGAACTTTATAATCAAAAAATTGCTCCTAAACATTTCTTTTTCTTCATGCATTTTCATAATCATGTAATTTGTTCTCTGGGTCTGATATTTGCAGAAATCAAATCTCTGTGAAAGTGTGGTATTTCTCTATTGAAAAGAAGACTTACATGGAAATAATTATTTCCAATGGCTCTGTGACTGAAATTATAGGGTTTTTTTTGCACCTGATATAGGATATAAAAATAATCTAGTGAAATTAGTATCTGCTTTGGAATCAGAAATATATATTAAACATAGGTAAAAATTTAAACCACAGAACAGATAATTTATTAATTATGTTAACTTATGGAAGTTAATTAACCTATGATTCTCAATTACTTATCTATAAAATGGGAGTGCATTCATGTCACATTGTGAGAATTAAATGAAATATTATTTTAAAATACTGTTTTTCAGACCATAAGATGCACTGTCCTGCCCTGCCAAATCTGGGAGGAATAATGGTTGTTAATGCTGCTGTTGAGTTCTGTTTACATTTACATTGGTGAAATCTTATGTTATTTATGTTATTAAATATTTTACCACAATTTTTGCTTCCAAACTTTTTTTCTTCCTCCAAAACCTAGGTGTGTCTTATGGTCCAAAAAATAAGGTATGTTGCTTATTACATGCCAGGGTAGGTTTTAAAGTCTTTACATATGGTAATTCATGTAAATCATGTTTATATTATACATATATATGATTTTTAAGATAGAGTCTGGTATGTGTAATCAGACTAATAAATAAATTAAATAAATAAATAAAGTCAGACTAATAATAAATCAGACTAATAAATCTAATTTTGTCCAATGATGAAAGTTCATGACATTTTGAGCATGCAAATCACATGAGAAGAAATAAATCATCAATGCTTTTTGGAGAATGAAACACCAAATCCACTAGTTCTCTTTTTCCATGTTAGGCAACGTATACAACATGTAGTTCTTTTATTCATACTCTTTAGGTAAAATAAAAATAGAAAATTGTTGATTCTTTTATATAAAGTTCATCTAGAGAGCAGAAAAATCCCAGAATGGCTCAAAATTAGGCAAAAACAAAGATTAACACTGGATGAGTCCTCCTATTAATCTTCAGTCAAATCACCTGAGGACCCTGAACGCCCTGTGGTAGCCATGAGTGTGCCTGCAAGAAGAGCAAGGAGCACTTTCAAAATCCGAGTCCCCGGTGAGAAGGTTTGTGAATAATGTCTGGAAAAAAGAAGGTTCCTCTCAGCATTCCAAGGTGGGACAAGTGAAGACAATGGTACAGTTATGAAGAGTTCAGAAGATTTTAATTTTTTTCTGAGAAATGGACCCAAAGAATATATGTGAAACCCGAAAAATATTGCACCCAATTATTTAAAAAAACAGGACTTGGTTATCAAAATATCATAATTATAAGGATTAGAAATCATCTTTTTCTCTTCTCTTCCTGAACAATTTCAAGACCTATCTAATTCGGTAAAAGGTGTTATATTATTTTCAGACAGCCTATCCCATATTTATTATCGGGGATTTACATCTGCCCTTAGGTTCTGTCTAAGAATTTCTTCGAATACTTGCTGAGCAGTTACCTTCTTGAGCAGTGGGGAACACATGATATAGTAAAAAGAGAAGAGGCGTGCCTTAAATTAACCATTTTTCTTTCTTACTACATTTTAACACTTTCAACAATTCCTGTTGCTTAATGGCCTGAGCCTCCACTTAATGCTGTAAATCAGTGCTCGTTAGCAGCTGTTAACAGTGATGGTAACAGACTGATGTGAAGACAATGTTCTCACGAGCCCGGTATCTTATTCTGAATAAATTTTAAACAGCATAAACTGAGGAGCAATTTTCTCGGTTTATTTCCAAATACAACAGAAGCCTAAAAACCTTGAGAATAAAGAATAAAGATCATAGGTCAACTTGATGTGTCCAAGTTGTGGAACCTGAAGGGAAAGAGGAGGGATCCACTCCTTCCATTTTGAGGTGATCAGTCATTGTGTGCATTTCACGTGTCAGTAATCTTTTGGGAAAACGTCTTACCACTTCCTTACTTCCAGCAAAGAGGAGACCACAAATTGACCAGACAAAAGCAATAATTCTAAGAAGTAATGAGGAAAAACTAAAATTACCCTAGGCTGAATCAGAATCAAATTGTTGTCAAGAACTTTATTTCAACTAGAGGAATGTATCATAGCAGAAAACAAACAAAAATTCTGCAGCTTGGGAGTTATACAATGCAATAAGGTTCAGCCTTTCAGTGAAAACATAACAACTCCCTGGCTAATCATCAGTAAGGGAGAATTAAGTGTATGTGGAGATAACAGAAAATAAGAGGAAATGACAAACAATTCCAAGAAGGCAGGACCTCCCTGAGATTGCGAGGGAGGTCAATAGCATGTCAATAGCACAGAGAGTGCCACATTTGAGCAATTTTCAGACAATATGGATAGAAGTTGTCTGTTTGCTGTATATATTTACTTTTTAAAATTTAGTTACCTCATCAGTTAAATAGTGTCCATAACAACACAAGTTATCTTGATTTTTCTGTGTGATGGATAATGTAAAATATTTTTACATTAATATTTTTAAAAATACTAACAGTAAAGCTTCGACCTACTGTTATTGAAGGACATCACATATTTATTTCAGAAAGAAAACTAAACATGGATGGATATGCAATATTAAAATTAGCTGACTATTAAACATTTAAAATCATTACAAAATCAGGGAATTCACCCATCCTTTAAATAAATTAACAGTTGTGTGTGTCTCTGTGTGTGTGTGAGAGAGAGAGAAAGAGAAAGAGAGATATCAGGCTTCGTTTCCTTAGTTACAATGGACTGCTTTCCATCTGCTATGCCCCAGTTTATTTTTTAACCACTGAATCAGTCAATTAGTTCTTACAACAGAATTTATTGCCTAGCTTAGTTTGATCTCCTTACACACTTACTTGAAAGGAATATTATTTTATATGAACAAACCCCTTTTATGAACAAATACCAAAGTGTATAGTTTTTTTTTTTTTTTACAGTGTGGGGGAACAGCACACCCACAGCACACCATTATCTATTCCTGTTTGGTGGTGGTTTGTTTTTTTTTTTTTTTTTGCTACAAAGCAGCAATCATAAATAACAGCCAGTAGAGGACAGAGACTTGGCCTTTATAATATTGTCTCAAAACTACATCACCTAGCATTGGAAATGTCATATAAAATTCCTATCCATCATTATTTACAGAGGGAAAAAGAATAGTTGCATTTTGAAATGCTTGCACAATTCTCTAAAACATTGAGAAAGATGTTGCATACTCTGTCTTTTTTCACAATTATTTTTGGTATCTAGATCTATGTTTCAGGGTTATATTGATTTTCATTCTGGATGTAGCTGATTAATGTTTCAGGAAGGATTCAGGTGCATTAGTGTAGAGCTGAATAGAAATATCAGTGCATTTTCTCAAGTCAAAGTAGGACGGGGTGAGGCAAAACCAATCCACCTACTGTTTTTGTTTTGTTTTGTTTTTTCCTGGTAATGTGCACACACAATAAAATGAATCTCTGAAATGACAGCCACGTGGCTTGGTTAAGAGGAAGCTTAATACTGTTTTCAACACTTGCTATTGTTTATTAATGACCTGTCATGAACTTCTGGCAACCAATAAAGTGTTAGTTTTTGTGAGACCATTAGCAATATTTTTTTATTTTTTAAGATCTAATCTCTAGGTTAACTGTGTTCACCTTACCAATTTACTTCCCAGAGGCACATTCTTTAGTAATTGCTTTTCCTTGATAAGGATTTCTCACTCATTACAGGAAAACTGCAAATGTAATGGTTAAGGGATGATTCCACTTTAGTAACATTTTTCATCCTGACCCTATTCCTGAGGTTGAGAAATAGCTCATCAGTTTAATGTTTTCTATTTACTTCATTGCCACTGTTTTTCTATTTTAACAGCTCATTTTCTACCACCCGCAGTTTTTTTTAAATATTATTCTGGCTTTTTCATTATATGACTGCTATATGATGCTCACAGATTTCTCTGAACCTATTAAAATGTCCAACATATTGTCATCCAGATAAACAATTACAATTAATGTGACTTTCAAACTCCCATTCATTTCTAATGAATATGTTTTGTAGAAATAACAGCTAACCATTTAGACCTACTGGTTGTTGCTAATTTTGAAAAACTACATTTTACTTAAAGAAATGTTAGTGATTACAGTGAATAAAACTACATTTAATAAAGCAGACACTTAGTAATTCAATTCAGCTGTAATCAAAGTTATCTTAATTAGAACTTTGGAAGAAATCAACACTTTTGTTATCTTTTCTCTCACATTAACTAAAATTATACAGCTTATAGAGAACATGATTAAAAATTCAACTTAAAAATGTCCTTAATACTGCCAAAGACTAATAAACTCTGAAAAGCTCAGTGGCCATATAATGAGAAACTGACTATGAATGAAAAACTCTATAGAATAAATAATGTCCCTAGCATCAAGATTAAATGTATTCACCTACTATATATTTCAGTTCATTAAAAAAAAAGATTCAGAGGTAGATGTTGGCAGAGTAGGACAAAGGATTTCGCTTCTCTCCACGCACAGGAGAAGGACCTGGCTGATCTGCGGAAGAACACAGCAGATGCTAAACTGGGACTCAGCATATAAGAGGGCAGGACTCCAGAGAGTGTAGCGGACACTGAATGACCAGAGGTTGAGGAGAGGAGACGACCCTGGATCAACAAGGTATGAGGGAGCAGGCCCTCCGCCAGGCCACGCCAGGGCCCTGGCCGGCCGCCCGGTCTCTGAGAGTCGAGGGTGGGCAACACCGACTCTGGAAGAGAACTGGTCACCGGCACCCCCACCCCCATCTGGCAGGGCGCAGATTGGAAAACACCATAAGAGATCGGTCTGCCAGTAGTGGCAGAGAGAGGAGTGAGCATTCGGAAGCAAACCAGAAAGCTCTGATAACCCGTGGAGTCAGGTTGCCGGCTTGGGAGAACTGAGAGTTGCACGAGCATTCCCTTGCCCGAGCATTCCCTGGGGCCTGTGATGACACTCGAACAGTCTCAGGGAGTCTTGGGCTCCTAGCAGGACCTCTAGAAGTGAGTCAGTTGTGAGCTCCATCCCTACTCACCCGGCTCAGACCAGCTACATCCCTGCTCATCGGCGCAGACTGGGAGGCACCGGGAGTCAAGCCTTGGGCTTCGGCTTGGGTGGCTTCGGGTCGCCCTCGCCTTCCCGGCCTCGCGGGGCCTGGGCAGGCCCTCACTTGGGGAACCGCCTGTCGCCCGTGCTTTCCCTGCAGTGCGGGGTCTGCGCCGACTCTCCGCTTGGGGAATTGAGAGTTGCCCGGGCGATCCCTGTGGTGCGGGACCTGCAAGGGCTCTCGAACAGTCTCAGGGAGCCTTGGGCTGCTGGCTGGGCCCCTGGAAGAGAGCTAGTTGCCAGCTTCACCCCTACTCAGCCCGGTGCAGGCAGGGAAACACAGGGAGTCAGGCTGTGGCTGTTGGTTTGGGAGAGTTGTGAGTTGCCCTGTGTGTTCAGCCACAACACAGGGAAAGGTCTGCACCCAAGCCTACAAGAACAGGAAAGCCTGGCTGGGAGCGTGCACACTCATACCAGACCAGGGCTGGAAAGCCTAGGAGAAAATCTGCTCTCAGTAGGGCGCGGGAGAGCGGCGCCAGTCTGGATCTTGGGTGGGTACTGGCGAGACCAGTTGAGCTTACCGAGGTGCAAGAAAAGCCACACTAACAGCCCCTCAGGCTGATGCAGCTAGTGAGACCAGAAGAAAAGGTTTGACTAGCTGGAAACCAACCAGAGGAGTAGTGGAAGCGGAAAACACCAAGATACCTACAGGAGACTACACCACTGAATTTCACAGGTATCCTACCACAGAAGTTCACACCATAAACTCAGGGTACNAGCTCCATCCCTGCTCATCGGCGCAGACTGGGAGGCACCGGGAGTCAAGCCTTGGGCTTCGGCTTGGGTGGCTTCGGGTCGCCCGCGCCTTCCCGGCCTCGCGGGGCCTGGGCAGGCCCTCACTTGGGGAACCGCCTGTCGCCCGTGCTTTCCCTGCAGCGCGGGGTCTGCGCCGACTCTCCGCTTGGGGAATTGAGAGTCGCCCGGGCGATCCCTGTGGTGCGGGACCTGCAAGGGCTCTCGAACAGTCTCGGGGAGTCTCGGGCTGCTGGTTGGGCCCCTGGAAGAGAGCTAGTTGCCAGCTTCACCCCTACTCAGCCGGTGCAGGCAGGGAAACACAGGGAGTCAGGCTGTGGCTGTTGGTTTGGGAGAGTTGTGAGTTGCCCTGTGTGTTCAGCCACAACACAGGGAAAGGTCTGAACCCAAGCCTACAAGAACAGGAAAGCCTGGCTGGGAGCGTGCACACTCATACCAGACCAGGACTGGAAAGCCTAGGAGAAAATCTGCTCTCAGTAGGGCGCGGGAGAGCGGCGCCAGTCTGGATCTTGGGTGGGTACTGGCGAGACCAGTTGAGCTTACCGAGGTGCAAGAAAAGCCACACTAACAGCCCCTCAGGCTGATACAGCTAGTGAGACCAGAAAAAAAGGTTTGACTAGCTGGAAACCAACCAGAGGAGTAGTGGAAGCGGAGAACACCAAGATACCTACAGGAGACTGCACCACTGAATTTCACAGGTATCCTACCACAGAAGTTCACACCATAAACTCAGGGTACCAGAACAGATCAATTTAAGAAGTTGATGCCAACAAGAAGAGCAACACAAACAATGGGAAGACAAAGAAACAATCCCCAAATGAAAGAAAAGGAGGTATTCTCAGAAAGAATGTTAGATGAAATAGAGGCAAGTCAACTATCAGATATTGAATTCAAAGCTCTGGTTATCAGGAAATTCAAAGAGCTTACAACAAGCTACCAGAAACTATAGGGGAGCTAAAATGAACTCTCCACAAACTATACCAACATGAAAAAGGAAATAGAAACCATCAGCAAAGGCCAAGAGGAAATGAAAAATACAATTTCTGAACTGAAGAACACAGTGGAAGGTCTGAATAATAGGACTGATGAGGCGGAAGACCGCATAAGCGAGCTCGAAGGCAGGGTGGAAAGAATCTCCCAGACGGACAAGGTAATGGAAAAGAGAAGCAGAAAAAATGAGGAGAGTCTAAGAGAAATGCAAGACAACATGAAATGTAATAATATCCGAATAATAGGAATACCAGAAGGAGAAGAAGAAGAACAAGGGATAGAAAACCTACTTGAAAGAGTAATAACGGAAAATTTTCCTAAGATGAGGAGACAGAAAGTCACACAAATCAAGAAATCACAGAGAGTCCCAGGCAGGTGGAACCCAAAGAGGCCTACTGCAAGACACATCATCATTAAAATGGCAAACCTCCAAGACAAAGAGAAAATCCTAAAGGCAGCAAGGGAGAAAAGGAAGTAACATACAAGGGGGTCCCAATAAGGTTGGCTATTGACTTCTCAACAGAAACATTCCAAGCAAGAAGAGAATGGCAGGAAACATTCCAAGTAATGAGAAACAGAGGCCTACAACCAAGGCTACTTTATCCAGCAAGGCTCTCAATGAAGATAGAAGGCCAAATAAAGAGCTTCCAAGACAAAAGAAGTCTAAAAGAATACGCCTCCACAAAACCAGCTCTACAAGAATTACTAAAAGGGCTGCTTTAAGGAAAGGAAGGAAAAGAGAGAGATAGAGAAGAACACAGGTACATAAATGGCAGTGAATAAGTACCTTTCAATAATAACCTTAAACGTAAATGGATTAAATGCACCAATTAAAAGACATAGAATAGCTGAATGGATAAGAAAGCATGATCCACACATATGCTGCCTACAAGAGACCACCCAGGTCAAAAGATCACCACAGACTGAAAGTGAAAGGATGGAAACAAATTTTCCAAGCAAATGGACAAGAAAAAAAAGCCGGGGTAGCAATCCTCGTATCAGG
This sequence comes from Sturnira hondurensis, assembly GCF_014824575.4. Taxonomy (NCBI): domain Eukaryota; kingdom Metazoa; phylum Chordata; class Mammalia; order Chiroptera; family Phyllostomidae; genus Sturnira; species Sturnira hondurensis. Next base: position 335,911 of record NW_028093232.1, read on the forward strand.
CAAAATAGACTTCAAAAAAAAAGGGCTATAAAGAGAGACCCAGAAGGTCACTTCTTAATACTCAAGGGAAGAATCCACCAAGAAAACATTAACATCATAAATATATATGCACCCAACATAGAAGCACCCAAATATATAAAGAAAATGCTAGAATACCTCAAGAAAGATATTGACAGCAACACAATTATAGCAGGGGAGTTTAACACCCCACTGTCAAAAATGGACAGATCTTCCAAACAAAATATCAGCAAAGATATAGCAGCATTAAACAACACTCTAGAAGAAATGGACCTAATTGATATATATAGAGCCATCCATCCCAAAGAAGCTAAATACACATTCTTTTCAAGTGCACATGGAACATTTTCAAAGATAGACCACATGATAGGACACAAAACGAGTCTCAACAACTTCAGGAAAATAGAAATCATACCAAGCATTTTCTCTGATTACAAGGGACTGAAATTGGAAACCAACCCCACAGGAAAAAGTCCAAGACATCCAAAAGCATGGAGATTGAATGATATGCTTTTAAACAACGAATGGGTCAAGATTGAAATTAGGGAAGAAATCAAAAAGTTTCTGGAAACAAATGAAAATGAACTCACAACAACCCAAAACTTATGGGACACAGTGAAGGCAGTCCTGAGAGGGAAGTTCACAGCAATACAAGCTCACCTAAAGAAGATAGAAACATTTCAAACAAACCACCTAACCTGACGCCTGCTAGAACTCGAGAAACCACACCCAAGACAGCCCAGAGCAAGTAGAAGGAAGGAAATAATCAAGATCAGAGCAGAACTAAATGACATAGAGACTAAAAGCACAATTCTAAGGATCAATGAATCTAGGAGTTGTTTTTTTGAAAAGATAAACAAAATATAGAAACCTTTTAGTAGGCTCATCAAGAAAAGAAGAGAGCGGATCCAAATAAATACAATCAGAAATGAAAGAGGAGAGATTACAACTGATACCACAGAAATAGAAGAGATTTTCAGAAATTATTATGCAGAACTGTATGCCAAGAAATTTGAAAACCTAGGTGAAATGGACAAATTTCTAGAAAAATATAATCTTCCAAAAACTCAATGAAAAAGAAGCAGAAAACCTGAACAGGCCAATAACAGCAGATGAAATTGAAACAGTAATCAAAAAACTCCGATCACACAAAAGCCCTGGAACAGATGATTTCACAGGAGAATTCTAGAGAGCTTTTAAGGAAGAGCTAACACCTATTCTTCACAGACGATTCCAAAAAATCCAAAAGGAAGGAAAACTCCCCAACTCTTTTTATGAAGCCAGCATCATCCTAATTCCAAAGCCAGATAGGGACACAACAAAGAAAGAAAACTTTAGCCCAATATCTCTGATGAAAATAGATGCTAAAATCCTCAATAAAATATTGGCAAATCGCATTCAACAATACATCAAAAAGATCATACACCATGACCAAGTGGGATTCATCCCAGGGATGCAAGGATGGTTCAATATTTGTAAATCAGTAAATGTAATATACCACATAAACAAAAGCAAAGACAAAAACCACATGATCATATCAATAGATGCGGAAAAAGCTTTTGATAAGGTACAACACCCATTTATGATAAAGGTACTCAGCAAAGTGGGAATAGAGGGAGCATTCCTCAATATAATAAAGGCCATATATGAAAGACCTACAGCCAACATCATACTCAATGGGAAAAAAACTAAAAGCTTTTCCACTAAGATCAGGAACAAGACAAGGTTGCCCACTTTCACCACTTCTATTCAATATAGTATTAGCAGTTCTAGCCACAGCAATCAGACAAGAAAAGGAAATAAAAGGCATCCAAATCGGAAAGGAGGAAACAAAACTGGCATTGTTTGCAGATGACATGATAGTGTACATGGAGAAGCCTATAGCCTCTACCCAAAAACTGCTTGAACTAATAGATGAATTGGGCAAAACAGTGGGATACAAAGTCAATATCCAGAAATCAAAGGCATTTTTGTATACCAACAATGAAACAGAAGCAGAAATCAAGAAAAAAATCCCATTCGATATAGCAAAAACAAAACTAAAATATCTGGGAATAAACCTAACCAAGGAGGTAAAAACCTGTATGCTGAAAACTATACAACACTGAAGAAAGAAATCAAGGAAAATATGAACAAATGGAAACATATACTGTACTCACGGATTGGAAGAATTAACATCATCAAAATGTCCATACTCCCCAAAGCAATTTATAGATTCAATGCAATACCTATTAAAGTTCCAATGGCATATTTCACAGACATAGAACAAACACTTCAAAAATTTATATGGAACCAGAAAAGACCCCGAATAGCAGCCGCAATTTTGAGAAAGAAGAACAAAGTAGGAGGGATCACAATACCTGATATCAAACTATATTACAAGGCCACTGTAATCAAAACAGCCTGGTACTGGCATAAAAACAGGCATATAGACCAATGGAATAGAATCAAGAGCCCAGAAATAAACCCAAATCTCTACAGTCAATTAATATTCAACAAAGGAGGCAGTAACATAAAATGGAGTAAAGATAGCCTCTTCAACAAATGGTGTTGGGAGAACTGGACAGATACATGCAAAAAAATGAAACTTGAGCACCAACTTACACCATACACCAAAATTAATTCAAGGTGGATAAAAGACTTAAATATAAGCCGGGAAACCATTAAAGTCCTAGAGGAGAACATTGGCAGGAAAATCTCAGATATTCCACACAGCAAGATTTTTACTGATACGTCCCCTAGAGCAAGGGACATAAAGGAAAGAATAAACAAATGGGATCTCATCAAAATTAAAAGCTTCTGCATGGCCAAGGAAAACAGTATCAAGATAAAAAGAGAACCAACTGTTTGGGAAAACATATTTGCCAATGATACCTCAGACAAAGGTTTAATTTCCAAAATATACAAAGAACTCACTCAACTCCACTCAAAGAAGATGAGCAACCCAATTAAAAAATGGGCAAGGGACTTGAACAGACACTTCTCCAAGGAGGACATACAGAGGATCCAGAGACACATGAAAAGATGCTCGATATCACTAGCTATCAGAGAGATGCAAATTAAAACCACAATGAGATACCACTTTATACCAGTCAGAATGGGTATCATAAACAAAGAAACAAACAACAAGTGCTGGAGAGGTTGTAGGGAAAAGGGGACCCTAGTTCACTGTTGGTGGGATTGCAGACTGGTACAACCACTATGGAAAACAGTATGGAACTTTCCAAGAAAACTAAAAATAAATGTGCCTTTTGACCCAGCAATTCCACTATTAGGAGTATATCCTAAGAACCCTGAAACACCAATCCAAAAGAACCTATGCACCCCGATGTTCATAGCAGCACAATTCACGATAGCCAAGAGTTGGAGGCAACCTAGATGCCCATCAGTGAATGACTGGATCAAAAAACTATGGTACATTTACACAATGGAATTCTATGCTGCAGAAAGGAAGAAGGAACTACCTTTTGCAACATCATGGATGGAACTAGAGAACATTATGTTGAGCGAAATAAGCCAGGCGGTAAAAGACAAATACCATATGATCTCACCTTTAACAGGAATCTAAACAACAAAAGAAACAAGCAAGCAAAATATGACCAATGACACTCAAATACTGAGCAGGCTGACAGGGTCCAGAGGGGAGAGGGGAGAGAATCATAGGGGAAAAGGGGAGGGACTCACATGAATAAGTATAAAGGACACATGGACAATAATTAAGGTGGGGGGCGGAAATGGGAGGGAGGTGGGGAGCACTGAGGGGCGGGCTGGGGTAGGGAATATAAAACAAAACTGTAGTTGAATAAGAATTTTTAAAAATTTTTAAAAATATATTCTGCCCTGCCTTTTGTGGCTCAGTGAATTGAGCACCAGCCCTTGAACCAAAGGGTCGTCAGTTTGCTCCCCTGTCAGGGCTCGTACCTAAAAAAAATAAATAAAAATAAATTTTAAAAAACACCACGTGTTTGCTTCCCATGTGAACCAAGGTTTTTTTATTTTCCTGAAATTACTGAAAACTTTAATTGCTTAATGCTTACCTAAAGGAAAAAAACAAGTAAATTTCTATTCAACTCACATTGGCTAGCATAAAGTCATATTTCCTATTTCATGAGGTCCATTTATTTTCTCTTAAACAGCTCTTCTGGAGTCCTCAAGTTTTAATCTGGGCTAATTGCTTTCTCGACATGGTGCAAAAATGTTCACTTGAGTGTCTTTTGATTTGACTGAAATCTCACTCCCCCTTTTTTGGCATTGTTTTATTGTAATTTATTGGTGTTTTCTCTCATTTTAAAAATTTTATTTATTTATTTATTTATATATTTCTTTTTAGAGAGAGGGGAAAGGAAGGAGAAAGAATGGGAGAGAAACATCAATGTGTGGTTGTCTCTCATGTGTCCCCTATTGGGGAACTGGCCTGCAACCCAGGCATGTGCCCTGACTGGGAATCGAACCAGTGACCATTTGGTTCTCAGGATGGCACTCAATCCACTGAGCCACACCAGCCAGGGCTCTTGTGGTTTATTGTTAACTATGTTCCTCTGAATGCAATACAAGAAAGAAAATCTGTATGTTCTTGCATGTCTGAAAATCTATTTGTTGACTTCATGTTTGATTGTTCTTTGAACAGGGAGAGAATAAGTAAATAAACACCATTATTAAAAAGTAATGTAACCTCAGAGACTCGAGTGGTGTCTCAATTGTTGTACTGGTTGTTTTTTTTAGAGGTCCTAGACTTTCTATTACTATTTCATTGAGGTAATTATAGTCTCATCAGTTGTAATAAATAATGGAGAGAAACACTTTGTACACTTTAACAAGTTTATCCAATTGTAACATTTTATAAAACTGTTCTATAAGATCACAACCAAAGTGTAGGCCTTGATACAATACAAACATCATATTTCTGTTTCTCCAGTTTTACTCGTAGTACTGTGTAGGTGTGCTTTGGTGTGTGTGTGCATTAAATTCTACACAACTTTGTCACCTGTGTAGAGCCCTGCTTCCACCTCCACAGTCGAGATACTGGACAGCCCCAGTGCCACTGGCGTCCCTCCTACTCAACCACCTTTCTTTTCTCTCTTACTCTGCTGCTCCCCAATGTTTGGACACTCCTAGTCAGTCTATTCTATGATTCTAAATTTTTATCACTTCAAAATGTTACATAAATAGAATCATACAGTATGTAATCTTTTAGAACTGATTTTTTCATTAAGCATAATTCCCTGAAGATTTATCAAGACTCAACACCATTTCATGATAAAAATTTCCAACAAATAGGAAGGAATGGATTTCAACATAATGAAGATTTTATGTGAGGCATCCACAGCTAACATCATACTCAGCAATGAAAAGCTAAAAGCTGTTTCTCTAAGATCAGGAAAAAGACAAGTGTGCCCACTCACCACTTCTATTCAGCATAATACTGAAAGTCCTAGCCAGATAAGTCAGGTAAAAAAAAAAGAAAAAGAAGAAGAAAATCAAAGGCATCTGAACTGAACAGGAAAAAGTAAAATTGTCCCTGTTGAGGTCATGGCCTATTTTTGTGGGTTGTGGTTCCAATGACAGTTTGATTTTCTGGCTTTTGCAGAGTTATTATTTTTTTAACAGTTTTATTCATCTAGTACCCCTGGAGCTTCCACCAACTGGTGTTTACTGGTAGAGACCAGAAGGGCTTACCCCGGGTTGGGCTACCAGGTGTCTCTCGGTAAGAAAGAAATGTGGTGGGATCCTCCCACCGTTTACACCACCCTCCTGCCACTCCCACCATATGTGGCCTGGTGTCTTTAGGAAGGAGATGCAAACCTCTGACCTAAGAGAACAAAGAGGCTTCCTAAGTGGTAGAGCCGTGGCTGTGTTACTGTAGCAGATCCCTCCTGTTGACACTGGCCACCTTCCTTGATAGCTCTTAGTGGAAGATGAAAGTTTTCAGCCCAGTATAGGAGAGGCCCCCTCTGGCTGCTTATTTCTGGTGGAGTGCCCCACTTATCCCTCTCCAATGCTGTCCGGGTAGCCTGCTGTTGTCAGGAGAACACCCACTCCATCCTGGGGAAGCGTGAATCTACCTGTGTAGTCTTCTGTTTTTGGTGGGGGACCAAGAATCATCGGGTCTGGGTGCTCCTCCTCTGTTGAGTTGGGGCACACAAGGCTCCAAGACAGGTTTTGGGGAGGTCCCAGACCAGCTTACCTTCTTACCACTTTTCACAGCTTCCCTTTGATTGTCTTTTTGCCTTTTCCAGAGACAATTTAGTTGTGCCTAGCAGGGAGAATTAAAAAAAAACAAACAGGTCTGTACCATTTGTCCAGGCTGGAAGTCTTCAATTTTTTTTATCTTTGTCTTCCATTTTTACTTTGAAATTTTACTAGTGCATATCTAGGTGACAATGTTAAAATTATCTACATCTGCACTGAGTAGACACTCGATTTAAAGGCTCATGTTTCTTAACACCAGTAAGAATTTTCCTTTGGTCATTTCTTTGTTAACTTCATCCCATATGTTTTACCTATTCTCTCACCCTGGAACTCTTAATTTTTGAATATTGGCCTAACTGTACTAGTAATGTGTAGTTTTTTTATATTTAATTCAAGGCCATATAATGTCTTTATCATCCTGTTATATTTTTAAGAAAGTTACCATTATACTCAAGTATTTCCATACATTATTTTTAATTTGGCAATCATAGTTTTAACCTCTAAGAATACTGTTTTTCCCTGTATCATAACATCATTATATCATTTCTTTAAATCAACATCATTATACCATTTCTTTAAGCTCTGAAAGACAATTATAGGTTTCATTTTTAAGTTCCTTTATGTTCTTGAATTATCTCTGATTTTGCATGATTTAACTTTGCTTTATTTCTCAGTCTTTCATTTTACTCTACTGCTGTTTTTAATCTCTTCTGCCAAATGGGTAATGCATGGCTGTTTACCATGATGCTTGCTGATCGATAACTTGATACGAGAGGGGCATTTTCTGTCATTTACAGTGAGTTGGGGTTGCTGTCCACCCCTATGGTTTCCTCAATGCTGCACTGGTAAGAACAGCAGCAACTCCTCACAGGTGGGCTTCCTTCCTCAGGGACTACTTTTACCAGTTTTTGTCCTGGGACAGGATGCTAGATTGCTGATGTTTTTCACTGATATACTGTAAAACAACACACAGCTATTTTTTTAAAATTAGACTTCAATTAATCCCTCTTCTTGCAGCACTGGTTTTAACCTTGGCCCTACAAGAAACTGCTGAAGGGAAGCCTAGAGCCTTGTCTGGACTGGGCCAGGCAAACTGTGTTCCTGACAGGCGTCTTCCTCTCTGCTTCACCATGAGCATTCGCCAGAGTTCAGCTACGGAAGAACTTTAAAACTCACATTCATTTGTTTCTCTTTGCTCATGTCATTCTCTTCTTTTTTGGATTTCTCCATTTCTGTAGAGCATCAGGTGTGCAGTTGACGGGTAACAGAATTAGAGGTTTGTGCCAAATCTTCCATTTTAAATTGCAAACTTATGCAAAACATTTAACTGCTGGATTACATTTGTTATAAAAATGCATTTTCCATCCGAGAAAATCTCTTGAGTATAGTATTTACCAATAATTTCTTTAAAAGAGAACAAATATGGCACGTCTTGTATTATTCTTTTCACGACAACCAAATCGCACCAAAAATTTCCCCTGAAGTGTTACAAAGGGAAAGTGCGCATTGGATTGTCTTAAGTTCCTGTGGCTATTATAATATTTTTAAAAATTTTCTTTTATTCTACCTTCTATCCATACAGAATGAAATATTCATGAATTTCCTAATATTGTTTCTCCCTGTTTTATTAGGACACTCACATATCTGTTATTGAAAAAATACTAAAACTTGTAAAATGGTGTCACATTACATAATTTAAATATTTGCTTCAATACCTTGTCTATCTACATAAGAATAGTTATAAGTAAGAAAATAATGTCCTCTTTTATATTGATATGTATGTATTTTAAAACTAGACCCAGAGCGTTTTTATTATTTGATCTGTCATTGACTAGAAGTGTGTTCCAGGGAAATTATTTTACTTTCCTGGGTTCAATTCTCCACCTGAGAAAAGAGGAACTATGCTAGAGAAGTAGGTATTTTTCTTAAAATTTTACGTTTTATAAAGTTTATGTTTTTGTCTACATGCAACTTGTGATTGAAACTTCAGCAGTTAAATTGAATAATTTCTAGTGTTGTACATTGTTGTTAATATTTAAATATCAATAAAATGCTTTGTCTAATCTGGAAAATTTTAAAAAATATTACTGAACTATTTAATTAACTTCAATAGTGTTATTGAGTAATCTGCCAAGGTATTGAAGTGATTTTACTCATTAAGCAAAGGTAGATTAGAAGCCAATACATTATATAGATCAAATATACATTGGAAAACATACATATAAAGTACATGCAGGTGCTGAAATAATTTTGAAATTTATATACATTGAAATAATAAAATCAGTGTATTCTTTTGCAGGACTATTTATGATAGATACTTCAAAGTACCTATTACATATCCATTTTCATTTTTTCTTTCTAATTGAGCTCTCACATTTTTCAGAGTGATAATGCACCATGTAAAAATTATTCAATGTTCTAGATTCCCATGAAGATAAGTTTGTATAACTGATTCATATCTTACCAATTTTATATAAGCATCAGTCTACTGTGTAGCACTTCCAAGGAGCTAATGACACCCTAAAAAAAAGTGTCAAACTTGGCTGGTAATCTTTTGTCCCTGACTTTTAGGAGAATAGATATAGCAACTATCTTTCAAGCATAAGGCAGCAAGTATCAGAGTAAGAACACTGGAAAAGAAAGATAAACCACCTTTGGAAACGGATTGTATGGCAAGTATCTATACTGACTCTGGTCTCCTTTATATCGGAGACTACCTGATACCTGAAAAAAATAGATCTCCATTTAGATAATTCATTGTAAGTGTATCGCCATATTTGAAAATGAGTATTTTAATTTTACAGTTTCTAATTTCCCAATCAAATAAATACATGCTGATTTAAGAACATGAATTATTTATTACTACATTAAAATGATTTGTTTTTATTGTGACTAAGTGCAGTCAGATGATATGTCTGTTATGCAAATTCAAGTAACACAGTATTTTAAACCTTCTCAGAGAGGTGGCATGTGCTTGCTAGGAGGTCTCATTTCTAAGCATAGTTAACAGTATTAGCGCATTAGCAAAATTCACAGGCAGTTTGAGAAAAAGAAAGCTAGACCTCCAATTACCATACCATTTGACTTGAAGGCTAAAAGAGCAGTTCAATGGGTGGCCTACATATGGAATAATAGATGAAGCAGAAGGATCAACATGTCCAAATGTATAGAAACATAGAATTGAATAATATGTTTAAGAATGTCAAATAATTCGGTAACTGCCTTTCCTGGTAATCTATAAACTCTGAAGACAGTGAAGATCTTGTAAACTGAATTTGTCTGTAGCACTTAGCAATATGCCTAGTGCAGAGTTAGCACTCAAAATATTTATAAATATGTGGATAAATATACTTATGAAAATTACCTATGGTTTGGTGGTGGTAGGGGAGAAAAAGAGGGGGAATATATTTATTTTAATGATTACTTTTATTCCTTAACTGTGTCTCTTACAACCAGATTCTTACTATTTAACACAATGAGATTAATTGTTTTAGTAAGGCTAACTTTCTGTGAGAAAAGAAAGCAATATGCCAACATATATCCAACATTAATAATGGGTATAATTTTTAGGTAGTTACTAAATATTAATATAGATCACATCAAATATTATAAAATATGAAAAAACAAATGTCAGATAATAAATTAGTAATTTGGTAAATTAATTACATGAGTAGCATTTCAGCATTTTATGTGATTCTAAAATAATCTGGGTGTACTAGTAATAAAACATAAAATGTTGAAATATTACAAAGGAGGTTACTTAGTAAAGTGATATTTAAGAAATATATGTGACAAGTACCGAGTCAGATGAATATTTTAAAGCAAACAATTTAGAGGTCTGGCTTTCTTAATTTACATAAATATTTCCTGAACTATAACATATCTCCTTAAAAATTAAATCTCTCTGTCTAACCAATATCCATTTCATCCTGAATGATAGCTTACTTTTACTTAAAGCCATAAAAATTGCATTCTTCCAATTTCTGTTGGAAATCCACTGTGACACTGGTATAAATGGTATAAATCTTTGTTCAATTCATTTCCTGCTTCTTCAAAAAAATGAAAATCAAATACATCTAAAAATGGTGATTATAGAAAGCAGGAAATTCCAACTTCTTTGCTGATTTCTTGGAAGTTTTGATTTGGCTTTAAGCATTTCTTGTCATTCATCTAAAGCAACAACAGCAACAACAACAAAAACTGGCTTTATCCTCAAACTAAAAACGACAGCTTAAAACAAATTTTAAAAAATACTTTCAGGGATCGTTGCTATAGCTCGTTACTAGAGAAGTTTCGTTTAACGTGTAGAGCACGCGAAACTACGAAGAGGAGGCGCAGTGTTCTGTCCTGAGCTTGATTGGTGTTGCTTTTGCAACTGCCAAGAGCCATTGACGATCGTTTTTCTCCTCTTTTGGAAGAGGAAAGAATGCAGTCTTGGCGGTGAAATTTAAAAAAAAATCATATCAGCTTAAAAACCATCACTCAAACATGTTCCTCGGTTGTGTAGCTCAAACCTCAGGCAGTGACAGTGAACGTAACAGTAAAGGTACTGGGCAGCCAAAGCAGATGGGTCCAGATCAGTGATTCTCCTCAAACCAACCCATTCGGTTGCATTGGGTGCATTTCTAGACCGTTCTATACCTAAAGTTTTTCTTACTCATGAAAGTTAAATTATCAATTATATTAATGAGAGAGGGAAAATGTAGATTTATGACAATTTATAGAGTACTTTGGAATCTGAAAGATTTTTTTAAATTAGTAAAATGCACTGGATTGGATAAAAAGGAATAATTAAATCCCCAAAATATCAAATGTTGAAAAATCATTCTTTCTACATTTATTGTCATATAAAAATTTAAGAGAAATCTCAGAACTCAATAATTTCACTTCCATACACTTCAATTTGCATTTTTAAATAATAAAAGGCATTTATTACTAAACTTTCTGCTTATATGACACTAAAAAAGTTTAAAAAGAAGTATGCCTGGTAAGAAAGGACAGAAAACTGAATACAAAAATGTTCAATTAAAACCACAAAAATCAAAAGAATGAAGACAAAATAGGAACTCAAATTGAGGGGAACAGAAAAAAGCGACACATTTTCAATATTAATCTAACTATATCAATCATTGCGAATATCAAAGTCTAAAGACACCAATTAAATATAGATTGGCAGAGTGAACAAAACAAGACATAACTATAAGTTGTCTATAAGAATCTCACTTTAAATAGGAAGAAAGTACGGATTAAAATTAAATAGATGGGAAAATATATACTATGGTAACTAATCAAAAGAAATCAGGAGTAGTCATACAGTTTCAGATGAAGTAAATTTCAAACCATGAGAAGTTATCAGGAATATTGAAAGGCATTACACAACAATGAGAGTCAATTTCCTAACAAAACATACAATCCTGATCCTAGGAACCTAAGAAGAGAGTATCAAAATATGTGAGACCAAAACAGAAAGAACTGCACAAAGAAATAGATGAATCCACTAATGTACTTTGAGATTTCAACACCCCTCTCTCAGAAATGAACAGATGGCAAAAATTAGTAAGGAAATAGTGAAACACAACAACACAATTAATGAACTAGATATTACCGATATCTCTAGACTACTTCATTCAACAACAGCAGAATTCATATTGTTCTCAAGCTCACAAGGAGCATTCACTAAGACAGATCACAGCAGATTCTGATCCATAAAACATCTTGACAATTTAAAATAGCAAAATTTATAAAATGTCCACTCTCAGACTACCATGGAATTAAACTAGAAATCAATAACAGAAAAATAACTTGAAAATTCAAAAATACAATAGAGATTAAACAACACACCTTTAAGTAATGCATAGGCAAAAGAAGAAATTTCAATAGAAATTGAAAAATATTTTGAACTTAATAAAAATTAAAACACAAATTATCAAAATTTTGGGGTGCAGTGAAAGCAGTAATTACAGGAAAGTTTTTAGCATTTAGTACGTATGATGTAAAATAAAAGATGTGAACACAATAATCTATGTTTATTTCTCAAGAAACTATTAAGCAAACTGAATATTAGGTCAGCAGAAAAATATTAATAATATGAATTAGAGCAGAAATCCATGAAATTGAAAGCAGAAAATCAATAGAGAAAAATCACCTAAGCCAGAACTACTTTCTTGAAAAGATTGACAAAATTGATAGTCCTTTAGCCAGACTACAGAAAAAAAAAGAGAGAAGACACAAATTATTCATATCCACAATGAAGTAAACATCACTATATATCAAATGAACATCAAAGGATAAAAAAAATACTATGAAAACTCAATGCTCAGAAATTTGATAACCTGGATTAAATAGACCAGTCCCTTGAAGGACACCACTTGTCAAAATACACACAAGAAGAAATACATAATTTTAATAGGCTCTTATGTATCAAATAAATCAAATTAATAATTAATAACCTTTCATAACAAAAGCATTATTATACCCAAAAGGATTCAATGATGAATTTATCAAACATTTAATAAGAAATTATACCAAGTCTTTACAATTTCTTCCAGAGCATAGAAACAGAGAAAATTCTTTCTACTTTATTCTATAAAGCTAATATTACCCTATTATCAAAATTTTAAAAAGATATTACAAGAACATAAACTAGATACCAATATCTCCCATGAATATAAATATAAAAATCTTCAACAAAATATTACCAAATCAAGTAGCATTCATCTCAGATATCAAGGCTGGTTCAACATTTGAATATAAATTAATCCATCACATCAATAGGCAAATCAAGAAAATTACATGATCATATCAAAATATGCAGAAAAATTACTTGACAAAATTACAAAACTATCCATGATAAAACTCTCAGTAAACTAAGAATTCAGGATAACTTCCTCAAATTTATTTTTACAAAATCACAAAAAACCTACACCTAACATTATAATTGATTGTGAGAAATTTGAAGTCTTCCCTCTAAGATTAGGAGCAAGCAAAAATATCCCTTCTCACAACACCTTCAACATTACACTGAAGGTGTAGCTAATGCAATAAGATAAGAAAATAAAATAAAATGTGAATAGATTGGCAAGGAAAAAATAAAACTGGTTTTGTTTGCAGATGGTCTGATTTTCTATTTAAAATACTTGAAAGAATTGACAAAAATAGCCTAGAACTAATAAGTGGTGATAACAACTGGAGGATAAAAATCAACTAATATAAGTCAATAACTTTCCTATATGCCTAATATGAACAATTGTAATTTTAAATTACAAATACAATAACATTTATATTACAACTCTTAAAATGAAATATTTAAGTATAATTCTAATAAAATATGTATGAGATCTATCTGAGGAAAACAACAAAGCTCTGATGACCAACATCAAATACCTAGTTCATTAAAATATCTCAGACTATCTCAAATATGTTTCCTTTTGGGATTCAAAGTAAGAGTCAAAATAAAGGCTATACATTACTTTTAGTTATAATTGTTTAAGTCTCTTTTAACTTAAGCTAGCCCTTCTTTTCCTTTTTATTTCATTTATTAAAGAAAGATAGCACTTTAATAAAGACCAATAGCTTTGTGTAATATGACATTTCTCCTTCAACATATGCTGGTATATTTAAAATTTAATTTTCTGGTCTGCAAAATCTTTAAATGCTGATAGTATTAATAATACAGATGCTCAATTTATACCTTCTAGCTTTAAATTTCTTGTAAGAACATCACTTTATCTGTGTCTTAAATCCATTCCAACCACCCATTTTCCATTATAAAGTCTTTTGTTTCTTGTTCAGAGACTTATGGAGGGGGTTGCAACAGTGGAGAAAAAAATAATAATTCTTTATTATTATTATTATTGGTGTTCATGTACAGTTGTCTCCATTTCTCCTGCTACCAATTCTTAGAATTGAATCTATTCCTTTTTTTATTCTAGTCTTTTAACTGGAAAATCTCACCATCACACTCAGAATCAGTATAGCCTGTTGGAACAAGCCATGGGAGAACAGTCTAATAAATCCACTAAGAGTGTATGCATGGGGCATTGTTTACTGATAGGCTAGGATTTGGGTACAGAGTTAAATCAGAATGGCCCTGTTGTTGACTCTGTTTTGCAATTTATCATACCAACCACAGGGTAACAATATTTGTGCTCCTAGTTTCAGTCTTTTTCAATACAGAATTCATTTCACTTTTTCTCAGCCCTTTTCCTCAGAGGATTAAAACTATCTCATAAGCTAAGTGAGAAAACACATCCCATGCCATCTCCTCTGTCCTCTTCTAGTTAATCCCCCCTTCCAAAAATGAAAGAGAGACTTCGCTTTTCTCATGTCAAAAATATTCCTATAGATGTAACATCCTCAGGTGTCTCTGGCCCTCCCCATTAGTAATCAGACTTTTGTTTGGATTCTGCTGAAAGAACCAAATAATGACCTCTAGGTGACATTAAGCAAACAATAAGAGACATACATAGCATAATGAAATTGACAATATAACAAAAACACATTCATAATTTAAATTGGTTTAAAATGACCTTTCAAATCAGTGGAGAATAAGTGTGGGAAAAACCTGGTAATCAAATGTATAAAAATAATAGGAATAAAGTTCATTCTACATTAGAACATATTTCACATTCACCGAAGATCTGTATATAAGAATAAAACCATATTTTAACATTATAATAAAATATTGATAAATTCAGCTACATCGCATGAAGCTCTACAAATAACACATGCCACATATTTCACAGAGAAAAAGCCATTTTTCACAATGTATAAAGAACTCTTATATAGTAATCATAGAAAAATGAATAATAATAGAAAATGAAAACAAGATATAATGAGATTTCTCAGGAATGCAAAGAAATAGGAATGCAAAGAAATATTAAAGAATGAAAAATGCTTATTCTTAATGATAATAAAATAAATATAAATGAAAATTACACTGATTACATTTTTAATCCTTAAATATTGACAAGAATTTAAAATCCTGAGAACATATTGTATTTATGAATTTTTATAAAAACAGACTTTTATGGTGAATAAATGCAATAAAACTTTTTAACTTGTTAAAAGCTTATTAAAAATATTTAATTAAAAGTTTTTTACATAGTGAAATGAAATCATTTCCAAGACATACCATTAAGTAAAAACGCCAAGCCATACAATAGTGTACATAGTACATTATCAGTTGTGTGAAAAGGAGGGTATGTGCATGTATTTCTATGTACATCTGGTTATATAAACATGACATGTATGGAAAGTAACCATAGAAAATAATGATAGGTTATGTTCAAGGAAAGAAAGTATCTGAAGACTGGATATGTCAACAGGATGTTTTCATATAACCAAAGACACTGAAGTAGAGAACAGATGGACAGGGACCATAGGGGAGAGGGGAGGGAATTTCAGGGGAAAAGGAGGATTCACAGGAACAAGTACGAAGGACACATGGACAAAAACTAAGGGGAGTGGAAATGGGAGGGAGGTAGGGAGCACGGAGGGGAGTGGGCTGGGATGGGAGTAAAAGACAGAAAACTGTACTTAAACAATAATTAAATAAAAATATTTTTTAAAAAGAATATTTTATATTCAAAGTTCAAAAATTAATGGAACTGGAGAACATTATGCCAAGTGAAGTAAACCAGGTGGTGAGGGACAAATACCATATGATCTCACCTTTAACTGGAACATAATCAACAAAAGAAAAAAGCAAACAAAATATAACTAGGGACACTGAAATTAAGAACAATCTAACAATAGCCAGAGGGGAGGGGGGAGGGAACAGTGGGAGAAGGGTTATCAGGAACTACTGTAAAGGACACCTGGACAAAACCAAGGGGGAGGGTGGAAGTGAGGGAGAGAGGCAGGCTTGGCTGGGGTGGGGTGGAGGGGTGGAGAGAAAATGCAGACAACTGTAATTGAACAACAATAAGGTAATTTTGAAAAAACAGGACTTTTCACTGTTTATTACTTTATACAGTTTGAATTTGAACTATATCAATATATTACACTGACAAAAATTACTAATTAAAATTTTGAAGTTTCAAGTATGATGTAAGAAAATGTAATATGCTAGTAGTCATAAACTTTTTTTATCATTCAGGAAAGTGTATTCATTTAGTCTTTTGACTCCCTCTCTCACCCTTGAAGGACACTTGTAATTACATCGAGCCCACAAACATAATCAAGGATAACCTCCTGGTTCTACGGATAACCAATTAGCACTCTTGGTTCCATCTCCCACCTTAACTCTTCCCTATCATGTAACATAACATTCCCACATCAAGATGTAAACATGTTGACTGAGCCACTGTTCTGCCTCCAATGTAGACAGCCACGGGAAACACCTCCACTTGCTCCCGTGTAAAATGGACACACTACACCCTCAGAAACAGTTTGGCTTTGAGCCCTTTCTGTTATGTGGAAGTCTGAGTCATGCTACATCAAACTGCATAGATTTAGGAGTCAGAGAAATACAGCTGCCAGCCACAGCTAAGTCTGTAATGTTCTTGAGATTTGACCTTGAGATATTTCCTTTGATTCTCTTAGCTTTAATTCCTTACACTATAATAGGGGGAAAATGTATATATTTCATGAAGCTATTGTGAAAAGTCAATGAAATAATGTACATAAAGCAGAAAAGAAACAGTGGTGGGTCTATTTCATTCTAACAGCATGGATGAATCTTAACACAATGTTAAATTTTAAAATTATAGAGTACATATATTATATCATAATTTTTATGTACTCAAAAGTCAAATGAAACCTTCATGTTTAAAGAGTCATACATAGGAAGGTCTGTCCGGG
Organism: Sturnira hondurensis; assembly: GCF_014824575.4. NCBI lineage: Eukaryota > Metazoa > Chordata > Mammalia > Chiroptera > Phyllostomidae > Sturnira > Sturnira hondurensis. The sequence goes on from NW_028093232.1 coordinate 352,921, forward strand.
AAAAGTCCAGCCATGGTAAATATAACAGGAATAGTTTGTGTGACATAGATGTAACCTGGAAGCCAAGGAGAGTGGACTGGAATGCACATGAGTGATTAGTGATGACTTCACTGTACTAGTCAGTGGGGGTGGTAGACACTTTTGGTGAGCATGTGCACTGCGTGGCTGTGGCAGTGGAAATGACTGAGAAAGTAGAGCAATGCATCTGCATCGAATTTTGTGTTAAGCTTGGACATTCCTCCATGGAAACTATCTGGATGATTCAGAAGGCCACAGCTGTGGGTAACTGGTGATTGGCAGCTTCATCACAACAACATGCCTGTTCATGCATCATGACATTTGCAGGGTTTTTGGCAAAACATCAAATCACCCAGGTGACTCCTCCACACAGCCCAGACATGGTGCCCTGCAACTTCTGACTTTTCCAAAAACTAAAATCACCTTTGAAAGGCAAGAGAGTTCAGACCACCAGTGAGATTCAGGAAAATACAATCAGGAAGCTGATGTGAATTAAAAGAACTGTGTGAGGTCCCAAGATGCCTACTCTGAAAGGACTGAGGTGTCATTGTCCTATATAAAGTGTTTCTTGTATGTTCTATCTTCTTCAATAAGTATCTCCATTTTTCATATTATGTGGCTGGATACCTTCTGGACAGACCTCATATAGTAAAACTCTACAAAAAGCAAAAATATATAAACATAAGACTTAGAATTATAACTACTACTGAATTTGCATGGGAGACAGATTCGTGGAAAAGCATGTAGGAATTTTCATTTTGCAGAAAAAAATTTATTTTTAAGTCAGAAGGTGAATTCATAAGTTTGGTTAGGTTAGTTTCAAACTTACAAAAAGGCTATCAATACCTACTATCCTTTGTGTTTATTAAATGTTTTATGATAAAATTTTTAACTAGTAAAATTTTTTAACAACCCGAAATATGATGTCAAAAGAACATAAGCATCCCTATATTCATTGCAGTCTTACTTAACAATCACCAAGATATGGAAGCAGCCCAAGTGTGCATCAGTAGATGAATGGATAAAACAACTATGGGACATTTACACAATGGAATACTACTTGGCTATAAAAAAGAAAAAAATTTTCCCTTCACAACAGCATGGGTGGACATGAAGAACATTATGCTAAGTCAGAGAAAGGTAAATACCACATGATTTCACTGATATGTGGAATCTGATGAACAAACTGAACTAACAAGCAAAACAGAGACAGACTCAGATAGAGACCGGATGACAGCTAGTGAAGCGGGAGAGTAGGAAGTGATGGGATTGAGCAAAAAGGAAAAAGGACTCATGGACGTGGACAACAGTGTGGTGATTGTAAGGGATAAAGGGGTGTAACAAACAGGGTTAAATTGTAACGGAAAATATATAATAATAATGAAAAAACTATGATCAGAATATTTATCAAACAATCTGGTAAAAGAGAAATGACAATTTAGTATGCAGTAATAATCATTGTATCACCTTCCTGCTATAAATGAACTTGCTAGTTATTTAAATATAATATAGATAATATCCTCTGATACAATACCAATAGGAAATTCAATAACACCAAATTCTTATAGAAACAGTTGTTCCATTTATTTAAATCTTTTCAATTAAAGCACTTTTTATTAAAGTATTTATACTTCCTTTTATCCTAATTTCCTCCTGTTGCTTGGATCCTACAGTTCACTTGTTTCCTGGTGAGTGTTATTGGGTTTACCCCACAGTAAATCCTGTGAGTGTACTCAGCACACACTTCAAATGTGGAAACGAAAAATGAATGAACCTAAGGAAATTTGACCTGCATCCTTCAACTGACTTTGAAACAACCACAGAGCATTTTAAAAATCAAGTTTAGAACTACTTATCCCACTGAGGAAGCTAGAAAGAAAATGCTCTTTACACTAAAAGAGAGAAGGAAAAAAAAGCTGGCTCCAAAGAAACATACAGATTAAAAGCTTCTTATCAATAAAAAAGATCTAATTACTATTGTCAGGACCATAGGAGGTGCTTTTCTGTGGCACCTCAGCACTCAAGAGAGGATACCCTCTGGGCCGATTTCAGTTAGAATGGGAAGGTAACCTAACAGAAATGTCAGCAATAAAAGCTGCCTTCTCAAATCTTTATGGTTAAATACACTGGCATAAATTCACTCAGAGTTGCTAGAGAAACCATTGAAGTTCCTTTGTTAATTCTTGAAAAGTCTCATTCTGAAACCCATAAATTGTTTAAAATCTCTTCTGTAACCCGATTCCTGTTATATACCCTTAATTAAACTATACTTTTCTGTCTTTTTCAGTGGTGAAATTAAATCAGAATGATTCAGCCCTCTATGATGATTGAAGGTGCATGTGGCTTTAGTTCCTCCTGTTTAAACTGTGATTGGTGGATGAACTGCAATCTCTGTGGCTGGAAGAGGCCAGTGAAATATCTCTGCTCTCCAAAAGGAGATAGGTTGTGCAATAAAGGGGTTGTCCTTGCTCTCTCTTTCTGTAGTATCAAAATGCTCTGAGCTATTCCTATTACATGAAGTTCACTGATTTTATTAGCAATAAAAATTCTAGTTATGGAATTATTCCAGCTTCTTTTCTTTCAAAATCAGAGTTTTATTTGAAAGTACATTAGTAACAATTTGTAAACTCAAGTTAAGATTGTAATAGACAAAACCAAAGTGGGTGGGATCAAGGGTGGGTAGTGGGGATGGCTGGGGTTGGGGGGGAAGGGGTAGGGGAAAATGGAGACAATTGTACTTGAACAGCAATAAAAAATGTGAAAACTAAATAAAAAAATAAAACACAAAATATTGCTAAAAGAAAAAATTAGAATAGAATTTCTGAACATTCAAGGATGCCTACCAGATATCCTTAGCAATAATATTCTAATCTACTTCACGTGCACTGACAAGAGTGAATTTTCCTTTACAATCCACTTGGAAAAGACCTATTTTTCAAGCCTTGACTTTTTATTTTGCTACCTCAAAATATCTCACTTTTGTCCTTATTAATACACAGTTTATAAAATGATGGGCCTTCCCAAAGATGAATTTCCTTACATTTATCAGACTGCCATTGAACTTGATGGTCCTTAAAGTGTGTTTACCAAGAAGAATAATCCAAACAGATTCTAAAAGTGATCCCCATACAAAATCATTTACTATCTTTCACAAACCAAAGTTGCAGTGGCCTGTCTGGCTCTCCTGGCTTCCTTCACCCTCAGTCAGCCAATTCCTTTTCCTTTTGCCTTAAAGTCGAGTTTCATCACGTTTTTTAATTAACTGTAGTCTTAGTCACTGCATGTAAGGAGATATTTTCAATATTGAGCAGACTTAAAAAACTAAATAAAAATGAGTATCTCATTTCTCAATACCAGGGAGTTTCTACATTGCATGAACGCCCAGGAGACAGGGTCCCCACATGACCAGTCCTCAGCACACAAGTCTCACCCTGAAAGCTCATCTGTGCCCTGGGGCCTCCCTCTCTGCTGGGTTTCTTCCCAGAGTTTTACACTTTAGGCACCGTGTACCCCTGCTCACACAGACTACTTTGTCTCTATTGTGTGATCTTTGCCTTCTGGGACATTGAGCTTACTCAATCTTATGAAACGCAAACTACACATTGATTGCAAGTGTGAATCACCTGCTCATGAGTCCTAGCTCCTTAGATACCAGCAGCTAAAACTAAACTTCATCTCTGGCTCAGCCCTGTAAATATCAGTTTTCCCAGTATCTGATCATTCTGACCTGACGTCTCCTACCTTTTACAGAGATTTTAAGCACATTTCAAAAATACTGAATTAAGTATTTTCACTGAAATTTTCAGATAATTTACTATCAATTTTAATATATGAATTTATTGATGGCAGCATGAATGCAATGAACAATCTCCAGAATGTGTATTAAGGGACACATTTTATTTAATATTTATTCAAAAAATGAGTGACATCATGTACTCGCTACTGGAGTTTTATACAAGAGCTATGACAATGCCCATGTTTTTAAGAAACTTTGTAGAGTATACAGAAAATATCCCAGTAAAATAAGTCAACATGATGATTTGGGGGTAATTTTATACTATGAAGTAAAACCAGAGTAAGATGAGAGCAACTGTTAACTATCAGCAGTGTACAAAGGCCTTGATAATGAGAAAGTACGAGCTACAGAACAGTCTGTGAAGAGTATTCTAAGAGCAAGAACAGCAAATGCAACATTTCTGAAAGAAAGATTTGAAAATAAGATGGAGAGCAGGATGACAGCTAAGGGCAGGCGGGGGGCTGGTTAGGAGGTGGAGGGACTGAGCAGAAAAGGGAAAGGACTCGTGGGCATGGACAACAGTGTGGTGATTGTGGAGGGTCTGTATAAGGGGATTAAATGGTAATGGGAAAAATACAATAAAGATTAAATAGAATAATAAGATCATATATAACATAAAAAGTTCCATTTCAAACTGAGGAAACTGACATCAAAATAGATCATCTGATAAAATATAATTCTGGAAAAGAGCATAAGTTGACATTAATACTAAATATCATTAATAACACCAAGTAACACTTTTTAAATAAGAATCAAGAAATTTGGAAGTTCTCAGATTCAATCAGAATCATTATTGTTCACCAGATGATATTCAGACCTCTAATGATCCTGAGAAAGACAGTTTGTTGCTCTTATTGTTGCTTTCATTTATATATTTTTTCTTCTTCATCCACAACTTATTTTCTCTCCAGGAAAATGCGCACACCTACTCTGAATTATCAGAATAAATTTCTACCTTAACAATTCCACATTAAATGTTGTACACTGGAGGATAAACATGAATAAAGAGAAAGCACCTGATCCAAACAGTGCAGGTCACTTTCCTTACTGGGTATGAGCAACCACAGAAACTTAAACAGCAGTGACTTACGTTTGTAGTGATGACACATTGGTTATTATCTCTCAGATCTGACCTATTACCTTGTAGCTATTATACTAAATGAACCAGAGAGTCCAGTGTTGTCTTCCTTGAACGATCCCTGTGAGAAACCTAAACTGAACCCTCTATCACAGGGAAAAGGGTATACAAGTACTGGTGGCAGGTAGAATATTTTCAAATACAGACTGCAAACAACAGTTCCCTTTCTGGCCTTACTCAGAGGTAACAAATTAATTAGTAGCATTAAAAGTAGTTATACTAGTTTCACCACAATGGGTTAAGCAAACAATCTAATTCCAAGTTTAACCTTTGTGTGATCCCCCATCTATCTGTCTGTCTGTCTATCCATCTAGCTAGCTAGCTAGCTAGATAAGTAGCTAGCTAGCTAGCTTGATAAGTAGCCAAATAGCTAGCTAGCTATTTGGCTACTTATCAATTTGGCTCTCTATATTCCATTCTACTGCATATGCTTAATACTAATCATGACAATCACATAAAAAATCAAGTTTGAAGCCTTTAGTCCACAAATGAGAAGAGTTCAATGATCTGACCAAGTTCATAGGCCTAGCTCATCCAAAGACCTATCCGCCCTTCCCAAATCTATCAAGATAGTATGTTGACTGCCCGGTTCACTCATTCATTCATCAACAGCATGCTAGGGCCCTGGCTGGCGTAGCTCAGTGAATTGAGTGCCGGCCTGCGAACCACACGATCGCGGTTCCATTCCCCAGGACACATGCCTGGGTTGCAGGCCAGTTCCCAGCAGGGGACTCATGGGAGACAACCGTACACTGATATTTTTCTCCTTCCCTTCCCCTCTAAAGATAAATAAATAAGATCTTTAAAAAAAAGAGATGCAACTCTTTAAAAAAAAAAACAGCATCTAGGCAATAAATGTTTTCCATTCATTAATTTATTTTGACATATTTTCTAAATTTGTCTTATTAATAATTCACTAGAGAATAAAGAGTTCTCCTTTTAGTATTTTCACTATTTGGAGGTAAATTCTTGAACTGGGATCATACAGAATTTTGACTTTCAAAAAATCTCTAATTTTATTTCTCTCAAAATGTATAGAACAGGTATAAATTATGCAAAATATTTAAATATATGAAAATAATTGTCACAAATCCCATGTTCTCATTTCTTACTGAGAAATGGCTGAACAAATCCCTATAATATGACTGAAAGTACTATAATAAATTCTGGGCAATTGTAATAGTTGAATCAGGGGCTGGATTTAGTCCAGAAGAATAGCTTTACTGAGGACTTGTCTTTAAAGATCTCCTGAACAGAATACTCAGAGTTAAAAAGCCTATGATCCCAGGATAGAGGGCAGTATTACCCAGAGTACATTGCTTAGTTGTCTTCCCAGTTATTCCATTCCTGATATGAAATAGCTTTTCCTGACATGGTTTACTTAGGTTTGAAGCCATATACATATGAAGGAACAGCATATTTATGTATAAAACTTGTGGCCAAAATAATATCTCTCTTAGGTTTCTTATTCCTAAATCTTATGCCAAGATTGAAGAGGGTGGGGAGAACTGGAAGAGATGGAGCTTTTCTAAAAAGCATGGAAAATTAAATGTGGAAGAGACTTAAGTGAGTATATGAGAATAAGTTTGGCATTTCTAATGCCTGGTTATGAGAGCTTAATAAATAAAAATCTGTACCTGGGCTATGCCTGGGAATAAGATATGGATGGTTTTTTAAGTTCTTCAGATAAATACAATGTGCTTCATGCTCTTCATCGGGTAACTGGAGCTCAAAGAAGTATTGTGTGAAGAACACATACGTGGTTAGTAATGAGATCCAGCCTTACATACTAGCCCTTAAATCTCCTATGCCTGCATGACATGACACGTCTTGGTACCTTTTAATTCCTCAGCCAGGTGTGCTACTCTTTGTTTTCCTTCTGTATTACTCTTTATGGACAGTCGTCATGAGTACTGGATATGTGTGCAATGAATAAGGTGACATTTCCAGCAGGAAACACTGGACTGAACTTGGCGACAGCTCTTTGGTTGATACCCACTGGCAGTCCTTCCTCTTAGGGTCTGTTTTGGCAAGGCTGTGCATGGAGGCAGCTTCAGAGATTAACAGCTTCCACTCATCAGGCACTTCCCTACACTTCGCACTGTAGGTGAATCACGTTGACAACACACTTTGTACTTCTGAGTCTTCTCTGCATCTCCTGGAAATATATTAACTCCTGTTAACTTACTATATGTAGTGATAACCAAAGGAAATAAAATTCTCAGTGGAGACTTTTACGGTTTACAAGAGAAAAAAAAATAGCCGAAACCTGCTCATTTCTTGTGAGCTTTATTTGTTCTATTCTTTCTCACTTTACTTAAATATCTGAATACTGATGTTATAAAGCACAGGGTGAATGTTTGTTATCTTGCTAAGCTGAAATGTATATGCTGCAAATATTGAAATATTTTTTACTATGAATTCACTTCATTTCACCAAACCTTTTCCCCAACAGTTTTCCAGAATTATCTGGAGAATTACTGAATGTATTATGTCTAATTGATTCCCCACAGCTTAACTCAATGACTATAATTCTCATTTAATTGAAGTAAAGATCTGGCAAGTCTCCCCCTTTTAAAACCAGTAATGGCCTTTTCATCATGATCTTGGACAGCAAAATCCAAATTTTATGTAGTTTCATTAAGAATGATTATTATTTTAGATCAACTTGTACAATAGGCAAGAGTAAACATTTTACTAAAACCAAGGTTATCATTTACACTAAACTTAATGTTTGAGCTCTACCTTTTAGAAGTCACTGTGTTTTAAGGCATAATTTTTATGAACTTCAAGTGCCTATAAAGTACCTGAGGATCTTTCTTACAGCCTCTTTTAATTCAGGAATTTTAAAATGAGTCTTAAGATTCTGTATTTCTAGCAAGCTCCCAGGTGCTCCCAGGTACTGCTTGTACACAACACGTTCAGAAACATAAGGCCTTCTTGAGTAAGAAGTTATTAGAGTACTGAGAGAAGGTCACACATGCAAGATAAATCACTTTCATTGTCAAAGGAATATTGTCAAATTTTCCAGAGTGTCCTTTCTTAACACTCTCTCGGATCACCTATATTCTGGGGAGCTTGCAACATTTCTATGTTGAAACAACAGTTTAAAAGTTATGGATTTTTTCAATTGAGATATTATAGACATATAACATTATAGTACTTTCTGATATACAACATGATTCTAGATACATATATATTGTGAATTGATAAGCACAATAAGTCTAGTTAATATTCATCACTACATAGAATATTTATTTTTGTAATCAGTACTTTAATTATTAAACCCCTTAGCAAATTTCAAGTGTACAATACATCATTAACTATAGTCGCCATGCTGCACATTACATTCCCAAGACCTATTTTATAGCTGAAAATTTGTGTCTTTGACCTCCTTCCTCTATTTAGCCCAACCCCATGCCATGTACCTGACAACTACCAATGTGTTCTTTGTATCTGTGAGTTTTGTTTTTATATATCCTTCATGTAAGTGAAATCATAACATTTTTGTCTTTCCTATTTGCCATGGGTTTTATGTTTTATTTTAATTTTTTAAATTTATTTTATTATTTTTAATATTTGTTTGTTTGTTTATAGAAGGGAAGGAAGGGAGAAAAAAGGGAAACATTAATGTGTGGTTGCCTCTTGTGCACCCCCTACTGGGGACCTGTAGGGAGAGATTCTCAGGCACGTGCTCTGCCTGGGAATCAAACCCACAACCCTTTGATTTGCAGGCTGGCACTCAGTCCACTGAACCATACTAGCCAGTGCTGCTGTGGTTTTTTAAAAGACAGAAAATAGCCTACAGTAACCTATTTTCCTACAACTTTAAAGTTCGGACCTTTTCTATGCTAAAATTACCTATAAATTTGCTAATTGAAAACAAAGGATTTATGTCAATATTTTATATATAATTACTCCACAGTGAATTATTTTAAAAAATACTTTAGATCACACACATATATATATATATATATATATACACACATATACACATACACATATATGTATATGTATGTAAAACTCAGGTACAATAGATTAGTCTACATTGCTTTTCCAAATAAGAAAGTGAAAATAATATTTAACTTTTTTCAAGACTATAAACCAACATCTCTCTAAACCCACAACTCTTTTTCCAAATCCAGCATTATTTTAGTGTATTTAACTCCTAAAGGTATTTCTGCAAACAAATCTCATGCCAGGTAGTCGGGCAGTAAGAGATCCGCCTGCTCTAGGTTTCTTTTTGCTCTCCCTCGACATGTACACACTCCCTCTCTCTCCTTCACTTAAACGTACACAGCTTGGTCTCCAGTCAAAATTCCGATTCACTTTCATTACATCTTTTCCTGAATAACTCTAATATGTTGAAAGATGTATATTTGGCAAACACTGAAATACCCTATGGGGGAAAACAGTGCTATGGATGACACTCTAGCTAATTGGACAGTATCTCCAGTAAGAAAACTAGTGACTGGAAATATGCACCAGTGGTCTCAGGAAAACATGTGATCGTTGAAACAAAGTCCAAAAAGGGGGAAAAACTCAACCCATATGCCAAGACCTTTATATAACACATAAATTCTGCAGAAGAAGTAATTCAATTTTACATTTTTTAATAAATAAAAAGAACATTACACTTGAGATTATACTCTAACAACATTTAGTAGAATCTAATTATAATAATGATCATTTATCATTGTGAAATTAGGAACTTTCTATTAGATTAACAAGTTTAGTTTTCTAAGCAAAATTGTTATGAGATTTGATGCAAACTAATATTATCTGTACCAATAAAACCTGAGGAAATTGATTTCCTAAAATAATGTTAAATGTTTTCAGGTTTACTTGAAAAAAATTATAAATGTATTCACCATGTTGGAGAAATCAAAAGAGAGACAAAGAATAAGAAAATGTGTTCACATTTTTAATCTCTGAAAATATCTGCCAGGTTTTACAATGTGACAGACCCCTCCTGACTGAAATACAACATGTGCAAACTCCCAGGTTTCAGGTCTTGGCTCTGCTTTGGTGCCAAGAGTAGGAATTATAACCTGATCATTAAAGTGATAGATTCTAAATAATCGTGATATATCTTGATAACAATGATTTTAGCCTATCTTAATATCTGAAGGTATTATTCCCATTAAAAAAAGAAATTTCCCAAAGTTTCCTTATGCAAGTATTCTAGCATGAGCAAATCTTTTTCTTTGTTTATTTTTAAGGGCAGAATGCTACCTCCAACCCCCACTCTGGCAGTGTGAGCTGCATACTGGTTTTTCAGTGCATGGGAATTTTTAAGAGTACACCCAAGTTAAATGATCATATATATATATATATATACATACATATATATATACATATATATAGTTTACTTACTTTAGTATGTCTTCACATTTAAGACACCAGATAATTGTATTTGAACAAAAACATAAGGAATGAGATCACTTTCTTTAAAATATTTAACATTTAAGGAAATTAAAATCAATATCTTATATTATAAAAAATGAATAGAAACAATGAGATACAAAAGAAAATCATAAGCATAAATGACTTGTATTATAATTGCACTTTTTTTGTATTCCTCATTTTGTATGATTTTATGTCAAAGGAAACTCACATATAGTAGAAGCACAAATGCACAAACAAAAAAAACACTATATTTATGAGTAAGCAACTATTAGTGACAGGAGATATTTAATTGGATATTTAAATATTCTCATAGGAACATGATGTTAAAAATTAAAAAGTCATAAACAAAAATTGAGAACTGTCTCTTCCTCTTCAAAAAATTAAAATGTAGTTATTCATGGTACCAACTTAAATAAAAATTTTATAAAATATGCATTTGAACTGCTACACTTTTACAGGTTATATAATATATCCCAATTATAATAATGAAGCATTTGTAAAAGTATTGTAGAGATTAACTAAAATGAAAATAACTGGCTGAACTCCACTTATGATTTGACATATAAAGGGAAATTTAAAAGAACTGGATATTTTTTCATTTTCATGGCTATTCAACACGTTTGCTACTCACAGGAGAATTGAAACTGCAAGGTAAGAAGAATAACTTATAAGCGTAAGCACTAGCATTAGGCATCTAAATTAGCTTCCTTCTTCAAACAGTCATCTTGCTTTTCCAAAATATTTTAAATTATTCTATTAAAATTGTCTTCTGTGTCAGAAAAACAATTCTATGAAGAGACTGAGGGGCAGAAAAACTGTATCCTCTGAGACTGAACAGAATTTTATAATAATAGTCATACATAATGAAGACAGTGCTAAGCTCAACCAGAGTATTGAGTACTGAAGATAAGGTATGTAACTGAAAATTTTGAGGGGATTTTAAAATGTGGTATGAAAACTAGTTTTGAAAGCACTTCCAAACTGTGTCAGGAAACTTTCATCAGATGAAGCAGTATAGAAATATTGAATTGAATTCCAAATGCCTTCCTTAGTAGATATCACTTATAGAGAATACAAATGTTCTGGACATTACATTTTAAAAAAAGAGACTCACTTGTATTATTTAAAACATCATAGAAGCATGAGCGTTTAGGACAATTAATATTTTAATGTTTATTAGAGAAGATAAAGGTAATTTTAATGCAAATTTAATAAAAAATGAAAAAAAATTGAATGGAGGTAGACACCAGCTCCAACTTTTTGGTTCGCAATCTCGCGATTTCCGCCAGTGAAATTTTAAACTGGACCTTCAACTACAAAGTAAAATTAGAGATTGAAGAAAGACACCTGGCTGGTAGATGCCAGATTTAATACGCAAGGGAATTTAGAGGCCTGTGTTTGCTGCAAAATAAGTATCGCTGCACGCTCACAGAAAGCTTAAAACTTTGTTCAGAGGCTTTAATTGTATGCAAAACGCATACGGTCCAGGTGAGCTTAACAACACAGGACTTTTGTGAGGTTGCCTTTGTGAGATGGCTCTGGGCCATTTGGTGCAAAGTTCATTACAAGGTCAAAGGAAGTGCGAGGAAAATCTCATTACCCGGTCCAGTGTGCGGGGTCGACGAGAGGTCACGTCCTCTGTGCCCAACTCCAATAAAACATCATACTACTTCAAGTTTTTATTTCTTCTTTTGCCTCTGGTCCCTATTTTTTGGCCATCAAAGGTGGGCCAGCAAGTGGGAACCAGAGGCAGAAGAAGGACGTTATTGACGGGGCCTAAGGGAGATCAGAAACTGCCACCAGAAAGATTAAGTGCCCCCTAAGCCTGAATATACTAAAAATATATCCGTGTATCTTAGAATATAGGCTAATACAGGCTGCAGGGGATACACCTGCAAGTACTGTTGCTTGCAAGGGGCAGTGATGCATTGGGGGAAGGGCACGATTTGAAGAGCCAGCTGCAATTTCATGTTTAGACTTCAAAACACGTAGATTATACAGAAGAAAAAGACAAACATAAAGGGAGAAGTGCCTTTTGGAATTGGGATAAGGAATAAGAAAAAATTTAAAAATTCTTTCAAAACAAAATAAATCCATGGAATAAGACCATCACACCAGTACCAAAACAAACAAAAACCTCCAAAGTCACTGACTTGTTCTGACAGAAAGGGTACCATTAACTATATACCTTATTAAATGCCTGAAAATGTTTAAAAAATAAAAAATAAGAGAAACACATACATACAAAGCCCTTATAGCAGAAATTCAGGAAGTAGAATTTATACAGCTGAGGAAATTCAACTAAGGAAAATCTACTCGACTCACAAAAAAATGATGAAAGGAAAATTGTAAGTCAACAGTTCATAGAGAATTAAAGATACCTATCACGCATTTAATGATATAAAATTGACTCCAAAATTTACAAATGACAAACAGGAAGAAATTATTTGAATGAACTCAGCAAAAAAATATTTTAAAAGACAAAATTAAATCATAAATAAATAGTAAATTAGAAGGTGCCTAAAGTAGAAAAGGCTCAAATGACAATTTAATAATGGACATGAAATAAAGGCAGATGAAATAACAAAGAGAAGAAAATGAATATAAAGAATGACATAAAGAAAAAAAGTAAATATGGCCCGAAAAAAAAGAAGTAGAAATGGAAGCAAGAATCCTAGTGGAAGTAGTGAAAATGCAGGGAAGAGTAAAACCTGTAGTATCAGAGTTCCTTGAGAAGTAAATTGCGGAAGATAGCTATTATTTAAAATGACAGTCTAAGGAAACTTTCTACTAACAGAAAGGAGGTGAATCTCACACTAAAGAGGCTCACTGCGTACCTAAAGCAATTTACCCAGAACTCTGAGACTTAGTATAAAACTTTCAGATTTCAAAGGTAAAAAATAAATCTTCCAAACCCACAGACATAAAATTTGAGGATTTAACAACGCCAAAAGAATTCTAATGGCTTAAGGGTTTTCAATTCAATTTAGCCATGCAGGGCATTTGGTTCTGTCCAAAACACCCACCCACCGAGACATTTGGTCCACACCAAAATGTTCTTCATATTTGGTGCTCCCAAAAGTGTTCACGAGCATACTTATGCCATGCCAAATAGTCCCTCATATTTGGTTCTGTCAAAAACATCCATGCTCACAAAACACCCCTGGTTCAAATATCCCATAACATTTATACTTTTACTGTACAGGATTAATGTATTCAAATACTATTATGTTTTAATGGCCTAATAATTGAGCCATTGCAATTTGCCAACAATAACCCTTCTTGCCTTGATAACTTAACTGGTCATAAGATACAGAATGAGGTAGAGTAGTCAGTGTGGATCAAATGTCCGCGAATCAAACTTAACAGGACTTTTTGCTTCACTACTGATAGGTAAAGGGCTTGAAGTCATGCTTTTAGAAATCCTTTACAGAAATTCTGGAACCTACTCTAGCCCTAAATTCTTTTCAAGGGAAACCGTTTCTAAGACTTTTCACCAGTGCCCTTGTCCAAGGACACACACAGATGTTGAACTATGTGAGAGATTTTACTTGACGATGTGTTAAAACTCCTACTCATCTACTTTCTGAAATTGTGATTTTTTTCACTTTAATTGTAACTGTAATGATATGAGAAAAAAAACGTATTTTTTCATTAGAAAGCAGAAATTGGACTATGTCCTGTTTTCTCACATTTTATGCATAACAACTCTTTGCTTTAAATTATACAAATTTATAACACAATGGTACCTAAGAGTTGAGGTTCTCTAATAATATGTGATTAGGGAATACTCTAGACAACAGAAAATAATAAATTTTAAACCCATTACCTTTGGTATTAGGCATTTGAAGATTTATAAGTCATTGCCATTAGTAATCCACATAAGCTATCTTTAGTCAATATTTTTGACAGTATTTTAACAATATAAACTATGTTATCTTTTAATAGTAATGCAAATAGAATGTTTAGCTTTTTAACTTACTTTGATTTGGTGGGAAAAGAATTAGACCCTGAATTCTTTACGCACTCACTATGTTCAGACACTCTACTATAAAATATCGTGTCCTCCTCTTTCTTCAGCATTTGCTATACCCGTATTTGATCACTAACATTATCTGGCCTTTCCCACATTCACGGTGCACACTCAGACCCTGCCAACCCTGCCTATTTCTGTCTCTGACACACTATTCTCACATTTCTAGGGTACTAAGCTAGAGCTTGTACTTACAAAGTTTTGTAGACTCAATTAAAGTTATTTACAACATAAATCAACTTTAACAGTTATGGGAAATATATATATCTATATGTTTGTAGGATACACAACTGTTTTGTTTTGGCATTTTAACCTCTATTTTCTTTTTTAAACCTCCATCCCAAATATCAGTATGACTAGGGTCAAGCAGAGTAAGGTAGGTTCACAAAAGGTAACCTCACTCTCCTGAAGGGACTCATCAGAGTTAAGAGACATGGGCACCTGTTTCATACCCCTTGATGTTCTGAGATAAATATTTTCTGATTCTGCAAGTTTACCCATAACATACTCTCACATTCAAATTATGTTTGCGTTACTGGCAGCTTTTCTCATCCAGGTTTCTTCTTGGCTGAATCTCAACAGGCAGCCTAACCCGTGGCAAGATTCACTGTGGCACTGAGGATACTAGGTAAGGCCCTGCTACACAGAGCATAACGTAATTGGTGCCAAAGCCTGGTTCTGCCTGCGCATTTACAGTCTATCTGGACTACTGAAAAGTGCTGGAGTGGTTCAAATAACCCAGTGCTGCTGGAAATTTCAGTGACCTAATTTCATGGAACAGAATTGTGCTCCAACTGCTATCAGCAAAATGTCTTCACTTGATTTACAAAATGTTAATATAGCAATGTTACTGGGAGTGCTCTGGGACATTTTTTCCTCGATATATTCATTCTTTATCTTATCATTTGTACTCGGGGAGACAGAGATGAACACAGTTTCAAGGATGCGATGGAAAAACATGCAATTTCCATGACTAAGGCAAATTTGAAGTATTTTATTTAAATCAAGTTAGATTTCCTTTAGGGTTGTTTTTACAAATTCAAAATGCTCTTAACAATTCAAAGAAAAGATTTCAGTATTATACAGTGTCAACTGATTTTCATTATTTTAAAATTTATACGAGTAATCCATCATTATTTTATTAAAATTCAACAAATACAAGTAGCACAAAGGGGAAAGTGTTCTTTATTTTTCATCCCCAAGAGATAAAAATGTTAGCTATTTAAAAATATATTGCTTAAACACATTAAACATAGTTTTTCATTGGCCACAGGTTGTTCTTTTATACTAATGTTATCATTACACATAGCCTCTCATTAAGGTTCCCTACACACACTTACTTGTCTATTTTTCTGATTATTGACTTAGTTTAGACTTATAAAATTAGAAAACTTGGATCAGAAGGAAAATCTTTTTAAAGAGTTTTTATGCAGATTAGGTCAAATCCTTAAACTTATTTAATGTGATTTTTAAAAATTTATTTATCTTTAGATGGGAAGGGAAGGAGAAAGGGAGAGAAATATCAATGTATGGTTCCTTCTCATGGGTCCCCTTCTGGGAACTGGCCTGCAACCCAGGCTTGTGCCCTGACTGGGAATCGAACCACAATCCTTTAGTTTGCAGGCCCACGCTCAATCCACTGAACTACACCAGCAAGGGCTTTAAAGTGATTTAAAATTTTTCAACCATGTGTTATTAATATCTAAAATATATTAATAGAAATGTTTGCTAAGGTTTTTCCATCATTCATCTGGGGGTAATTATTTATTTATACACAAATATATATTAAATATATTGAAATATATTTTATATATAAAAATATATAAATTCTCTATATATAATTTGACCATGTAATTTAAAACAAACTATAGTAAATTATTAAATATATATTTTCCATAAATATGAGAATAAAAAAGAAAAGGATAAAATAAGAAAATACCATTGATTAAGCCTCAGAGTAAGGATGTAGCAACAGCTAATTAAGTGAATAGAGAATTAGGAGTCTAAAGCAAGGAAAGCCAAAGGGAAGATTGAAGGGCAAATAAAATTTGCATGCCTCCACTTGAACAATAAGAAGAACACTAAAATTGTTCAATATGCCCCTCTGATTAGAACTATAAATATACAGTAATTTCTTTCTCCAAGAAAGGACAGTCTTCTGTACAACTGGCTCCAAGGCATAAAAAAACAAACATCTCATTAAGACCAAAGGGATTTGAAAAGGAGTATATTTTTAAACTTTTTTTGAATAGACATTGGCTGGATGTGAGACACATAAGTGGAAACCCTACAGACAATAACATTAAAATTTTATAACAAGAATTTTTATTTGGTTTTGCTATTGTTCCTCATAACAGAGTTTATGCTCTGTTTTTTTTCTTCTTTTGTCTTACACAACTTAGAAAAAACTCTGAAAACATTTAGGTTACAAATGTCAGATCCAAATACAGACAATTTATTTTAATTTTTATGTGCACCAAGTTTACTATCTAGACACTCTGCTTTTCTGTGATATCTTTTTCTTTTATGTGACCCCATTTAGACTTTATAGTATGGAAATATAATACATAGTTAAGTTGTTAGATACTACAAGTGTTTATTAACAAACACCTTCGATTACATTTATTTAACATAAGTAGTTATTTTTGTCAAAATTGCACACATAAAATGAGCTGCTAATACCTTGAAAATGTAAGGCATGTTTTACTGTGTTCTATTCTAAGTTGAAAAGCACAATAACTAAAAACAAAAATTTGACTCAAACAATTTGCTTTGTTGTAATTCAGAATGGATTGTTTGTTTATGCTTTAGGAAAAATTGTGAAATTTTTTTAAATTTGGAAAGTTGTATGTGTGTGTGTTTATACAAAAGGTGATAACATATACTATTCATAAATAAGAAAGAAATGCATAATTTAGCCATAAAACTAAGTATTTTTCTACCTGTTAAGAAATCAACCAACACACTATTGGAACATAAGTGCTAGATACTTTTAGGGAGGAAATAGAAGTGCAGAGCATGGTTTGGTATGTGATTGAAACATTTTCTCGATTAGAATGGACATGAAGAAATAAACCATTTACATTGACAAAATAAAAAATACTTAATTTAAAATTTTCTGCACAATAGGAGCTATTGCCTATTTATAGGCAATAAATCCAAATTTAGGGACCAAAAGAACATTTACTAAAGTTAAATAAATTAATATATAGTGAGAGGAAAGAAATTAGCCAAATAACATGTTCTCAACTGACCTCTGAAGATTTTAAGCTCACAGTCATCCAAATTTTGACTTGGACAGCCAAATTTTCTGGCGAGTCAAATAATATCATGCTTTGACACATGACTATAGTCTTCACATGAAAAGAACATACATGTTAGTTGATGGTAATAATGTTATTATAAGTAAATTATTCTAGAATTTCTCTTTTAGTTGTTAATATACACTACTTCATTCTCTGCACCAAGAAATTGCACCAGGAGTTCCAAGAAAATTACTGAGAAAGGAAGGTTTTAAATACATAGATTCTGTTGCTACAACATTGTTTTGTTTACTGAGAAAACAAACCCTAAGTAGCACAGAAAATTATACACATAACATATACCAGTATGGAAGGAAAAATGAAGAATTTCCAAAATTACAAATAAATTATTTAAAAGTCTATGCCAGTCATATTAAAAAGTCCAATTTTAAACAACAAAATTATGAGACATGCAAAAATATTGGTAAATATGATCTATATAGGGAAATAATCGGTAAATAAAAACTATCCCTTCAGAAACCTACTTGTTAGATGTAATAGACAAAGACTTTATATCAAATATTATAAATATGTTCTAGGAACTAAAAGTATGTGTGAGAACAATGTCTCATCAATATAGCATATCAATAAAGAGACTATACCACCAGCTGATTTCTGAAAAGAAGCTTTGCAGGCTAGAATATATTAGAAAGAAACATTTATTCAAAGTCATCAAAGCAGGGACCTACAACCTAGATTACTCTATTCAGCAAAGCTCTCATTTAGAATTGAAGGGCAATAAAGTGCTTCCTATACAAGGTGAAGCTAAATGAGTTCATCATCACCAAGCCATTATTACATGAAAGGGACTTATTTAAGAAAGGGACCTATTTAAGAAAAAGAAGACCAAAACTATATATATTACATGGTAATAAATACATAACTATCAACAACTGAATCTAAAAACAAACTAAGCAAACAAGCAGAACAGAAAAGGAATCACACATATGAAGAACATTGAGATGGTGACCGGTGGGGTGGGCCATCTGTGGAAATGGAGGAAAAGGTGAAGGGACTAAGAAGTACAAATTGGTAGTTACAGAACAGGCAGGGGGATGTAAGGAGCAAGTGTAGGAAATGTAGTTGCTGATGAACTCATATGCATGACCCATGGACATGAACAAAGGAGGAGGAATTGCCAGAGTTGAGTGGGTGCTGGATGAAGGGGAACACACGGGGAAGAATTGGGACCACTATAATAGCATACCAATTTAAAAAAAGATTACATTTTAAAAACTGAATAGAAATTCTAAGTTGAAAAGAACAATAACTAAAAACAAAAATTTGGCTCAAACAATTTCAGTTGACAGAAGAAATATATTATTGAACTTGAAAATTAGTCAATAAAGTTTGTCAATTATTTAGTCCATATTACAGAAAAAAGAAAAGCAATGAAGAAAAACAAGCAAATCCTCAGTGATTTGTGGGAGGCCAGCAGGTTTATAAACACACACACAATGGGATTCTTAGAAGGAGATGAAAGAGAGAAAGAGAATACATGAAATGTATTTGAAGAAAAATATGTTTGAAGAGTACTTGCCCAACTGGTCAAAAACATTAATCTATATATCTAAGAAGTTCTAAAAATTACAAGTACAATCAGCTCAAATAGATCCACACTGGGACATATCATAATTAAACTCAAAGTCAAAGGACCAAGAATATTATAAAACCAGTAAGAAAGAAGAAACTCATCATGTAAAAACAATTCTTAATAGTATTAATAGCGGATTTCTCTCCAGTAACCATGACTGTCAAGAGACAGGAATGTTACATTCAAAATGTTGAAGGAAAGATTCTCAACCAGGAATTCTGTTTTTAGAAATAGTATCTTTCAAAAGTTAAAGAGAAATTATATTTTAAGAAAAATAAAAACAGGAAATTCATTATTATAATACCTGGAATGTAAGCCGATAGGCACATAAAAATTGTTCAGCAGCATTAGGCGCTAGGAAAATGCAAATCAAAACCAAAATGAAATACCATTACAGACTCACTAGGATGCCTATAATCAAAATAACAATAAAATGTGTAGCTGAGGATGTGGAAAATTGGAACGCTCTTACATTTCTGGAGGGATGTTAAGTAATGAGGCTGCTTTGAAAAACAATTTGGCAGTTCCTTAAAAAATAAAGTGCAAAGCTACTGTGTGACCCAGCAATTCTACTCCTAGGTGTACACTCAAAAGAATTGAAAGAATCTGTCTACACAAAAACTTATAAATACTAAAAACATTTACTCTTCAAGAGAATGAAAATACAAGCCACAGTTTGGAAAAAATAACTGCATATCATTTAAAATTTAAAGTATTTTCCCCAGAATATATTAAAAAATTTTTAAACTCATGATAAAAAAAGAAATAACCCATTTTTAAAGAAATAAAAGAAATATTTTGTACCAGTCTGCAATCTCACCAACAGTGCACTAGGGTTCCCTTTTCTCCAGGACCTCTCCAATACTTGTTGTTTGTTGCTTTGTTTATGATGATCAGTGTGAAGCAACCTAGGTGCCCATCAGTAAATGAATGGATCAAAAAAAACCAAAAACTATGGTACATTTATACAGTGGAATTCTATGCAGCAGAAAGAAAGAAGGAGCTCCTACCCTTTGCAATAGCATGGATAGAACTGGAAAGTATTATGCTAAGTGAAATAAGCCAGGTGGTAAAAGACAAATACCATATGACCTCACCTTTAACAGAAATCTAATCAACAAAACAAACAAACAAGCAAAATATAACCAAAGACACTGAAATTGAGAACAGGCCTACAGTGGCCAGAGGGGAGAGGGATGGGAATTTCAGGGGAAAAGGGGAAGGGTTTGAAGGAACAAGTATAAAGGACACATGGACAAAAACTAAGGGTTGGGGGTGGAAAAGGAAGGGAGGTGGGGAGGGCTGCTGGTGTACTGGGACGGGGGTGAAAGGCAGAAAACTGTACTTGAACAACAATTTAAAAATAAATAAATAAATAAATAAAAAGAAATATTTGTAGTTTTTCTTTTTCAGTTTTTGGGAGGAGCACTGTTTTTATCTTTATTGTGCTTTTTTCATACCATTTAGTCCCTTTATACCTCCTGCCCCCAGCAATCACTACACTGTTGTCCATGTCCACACGAGTTCTTTTTCCTTTTTGCTCAATCCCTCCACCAACCTCATTGGTCATTATGGTAATGAAAATTAAAAACACAAGATACTATCACATGCCTATTAAAATAAAATATATTGATTTGGCAGTAAACACAATCAACAAGAGATTTCAATATCTCACTTTAGGTATTTATTCAAGTGGATTGAAGATGTGCATACACCCTCCCCCCACAGACACACAGCACAATCCGTATGCAATATTTCATAGCACCAAAATCTGAAGCCAACCTAGAGGTACCCCATTAGGTGAATGGATAAACAATGCACCGATACAATGGCATACTTCTCAGTAATAAAATGAGTAAAATATTAATTCATACAAAAACAGTCATGAAATTTATCTGCACTTTGTTAAATGAGAGATGCTAATTCCACAAATTTCAATAGTGTAGTATTTTGAACAAATAAAAAGTGGATCAAGAAACTAAGATCATTTGACCCAGGAAACATATGCAACAATGCAAGGGGTGATAATCTACATGTATGAAGTGGGCCAGATAAAAAGGAAAGTGCTAAAGTTATTGCATTTATAACCTGGTTATTATAAGTATTATACCCTTTTAAAATCCAAATTGGACATTAGCAACAGCAAAAAGTATGTTTCATAAAATAGGCTTCATACACAAATTGGGTCTCCAGTTTGACTCTTAAGATAGCCTGGAGTAGAAAAGAAAACAGCTAAGAAGAGATACTAACTTCAGAACATAGTTCTTCCACTCAGGTCATGGTAAAAATTTTAAAAATGAGAATATTTAAGTGGAAACGTATCTCTAAAATTTTTGGACAACAGGGTGAACAGGCAGGGGGATGTAAAGAGCAAGTGATATGATCTTTTTAAATGATATGACAAAACATTTCCTCTAAAATCTTTCTAGCCATTTTAATGCATGGTTCCTAAATCGAACTCTGAGAAATCTCTATATTCTTATTTTAGCCTATGTTTAATTCTAAGAATCTGACCATTGAGATGGCTTACCATGCATACTTGGCTGTTTAACCTAAATCAATTTCATTATTGAATTTCTTTAAATATGCAACATGCAAGTCAGCATCAAAATCAATAACTCTGGCTCCTCGTTGGCACCTGCCAAGAAGACATCTACGACGTACAGCACAGCCCTCATCCTCTCCTTCATTCGCGAACACCAGCACTATGCCCAGCACAGTTACCCTAACACTCAAATAAATGTCTGCTTATTCCAGTGACAATTTTTCAAGTGTGAGGCTTCTTTGCACAATTAAAGGAATGCACACTTCCTCAGGTAATGCACAATAAAGCAAAACTTTTCAATTTTTCTATATATCAACAAAATCATCACGCATTGGAGCATTTCATATAAAAGAGTATCGTTCATAAAACTTAGATTTTATCCAAACCATAAGCCTTTTCACTGCATTGCATCATAAATATCAAAGTAACAAGTAAATAAGCTGCTAGATTTCTGAAAATATTAGTCTTTTAGAGGAAAGCTTGGATACCTATAACAATTATATAAACACTATAGCAGCATGCTATTAATTCTCTTTTCTTCTCTTCACTATAACTGCTGAAAGAAATTGGTGGAGGTACTCACCATGAAGTGATCATGTGCTTTGCATAAAGCTGAAATAAATAGGTCAATGACAATTCTGTAGATAGTTTAGTTAAAGTTTAAATGACTAAGGCTTTGAAAAATGGCTACCCAAAAAAAGAAATAGTGTTTACTTCTAAACACCTATATCTAAAACTGAATGATGTTTTTACATGGCACTGTTGAGCTGCAACCTATTTCTTTTTATTTTTGTTTAGGATAAACATCCAACCTGAAACCTGACAATAATTATACTTGTTCTCTGTAGAATGAATTTGTATTGTCTGAGAATAAGTTCATTCGCTAAGAAAATTCAATGAAATCCAATAAAATGCAATACAATTCATATATTAACTTTAATCAAGGACTTGTGGAGATCAGATGCTTGGAGAAGTTTGTAGAGCAGGTAGCCCAGTTGCCAGCTGGGGTTTTCTGGGCTCAGTCAGACCCAGCAAAGAACACGTGCGCAGCGGTGTTAACACACACAGCTTAGCAGAGTAACAGTCAGGCTTCTCCGTTTCATGGGTTGGTTGCTTACTGATAATATCATTCCTGGGAGAATTCAGGACTTTTAATTATGTTGAGAATAGTTTACAGTATTGAACTACAGAATGAAAATTAAACTGAGGACATTTTATTTGTGCACTGGTTAATTAAATAGCAGCCAACAGCAAGCTAGACTTAGAGAAATCTCAGCAGATTTGGTTTGCCAATCATGTGTGAAAATCTTTTTTTAAATTTTTAATTCCTAATAGCAGTCCACTGTGCTGAAATAAAATTGAGTCAGAGTGGGTTCAGAAGTCTTACCTGGGCACATAAAATGACCCAAGGCCATTTAACCATTCAGCAGATATTCACAACTCCCAGTAAACACACTACCTTTTCAAGTTTATATTAAACAGATAAATCATTACTCCTTAAAAATACAACTTATTGTTAATTCATAGTACGTCTAAAATAATATAAAAAGGAAGAGGGCATTTTTGTGAAACAATACAGTTTTACAGAGCTGATGAAAAAGGTATTTTCCAGTATTAGAAGTAATAATAAAAGACTTTAAACTTGATTACTCACAGCTGATACCATTCTGACTAATCCCACATACACATAAAGGACAATTTCATTTGAGCTCCACTCTAATATCGTGTATCTTGTAAACACTGGAGATGAGTAAGATTAAATTCATTTTTTAAAAAAATATTTTCCAAATCTAAATCTGACTGTTTATGGGAAGCAACCAATCAATGTTTCTTTCTCACATCAATGCTTCTCTCCCTCTCTCTCTCTCCTTCCTACATCCTCTCTCTAAAATCAATAAGCATGCTCTTGGGTGAAGATAAAAAATTAATATCTTTATTTTTAGTCTAAAAATAAAATGATTTTTCTACATTTTTAGAACTCTTGATCTCCTTCCACACTATTAGATTTTTAAGACTAAGTATAATAGATAGGTGATACAAGATAGATAGATAGATAATACTTAAATCTAGGTAAATTGATACAGATATACACATTTTAAGACAATAACGAATGTTACCCGAGAGTATGTTCATCTTTTCTTCAGATACCTTCTGAATGTGTCTGCTATTATTTCACACACATTGTGGTTTTCATGTAGCAAATCTTCTGAAATCTTATATAAACAACAATATGTTTTAAATAATATTTAAATAATAATTTTCTGGAATAAAATTCTAAATTCTTTTCCTTTACATTCTTATTCCATCATATTCTCTTACTCGTGTTTTTAATAAAGATTTTATTTATTTATTTTTAGAGAGAGGGGAAGGGAAGGAGAAAGAGTGGGAGAGAAACATCAATGCATGATTGCCCCTCACACGCCCCCTACTGGGGACCTGGCCCACAACTCAGGCATGTGCTCTGACTGGGAATTGAACCAGCGGTTCTTTGGTTCACAGGCTGGCACTCAGTCCACTGAGCCTCACCAGCCAGAGCTCATTCATGTTTTTTTTTAATATACTTTATTGATTATGCTATTACAGTTGTCCAATTTTACCCCCCTTCATTCTTCTCCACCCTGCATGTTTTTTAAGCTATTGTCTATGTCCTTTGTCTTGTTCTTTTTTTTCTGTAATCTTCTCTTTTCCTTATAATTATTTTTTAGCTCATTTACTTCGAGATGAATAGCTTCTCTGTCAAATAATGTACATAAGGAAGGTCAGGAACGACTCTCATTATGACCTTAAGAGATAATGGCAGATGAGTTTCAATCTATTTTGGGAGAGGAATTTATCAGTTTTATTATTTAGCATCTTTTTCCAGGGCACTCTGAGTTTTAAGGGACTCAGAGATGGGGAAAAATACCAACTCAGACTGTTGAGGAGCAATAAGTAGGGAAGAAGAAACTAAAGGAACAGTGGTATTCCAACTAAAGAAAGTGTTTCAGGATGGTGGTGATAATCAAAAATAAGAACAATGAGTAGGGATGTGGGATGAAAAGGTATTGTTTGTAAGTTTGGAAAAATTAAAATAATACTTTATGTGTCCATGTCAGAGTTCCTTTCCAGAATGATAAGCCATTCATGTCAAACTGTATTGATTTTGTTTTTTAATTAGATTTTGTTGATTATAATATTATAGTTGTCCCAATTTTCCCTCTTTGTCCCTCTCTACCCAGCAACACCCATTACCTCAGGCAGTCCCTACACCATTGTTCATATTCATGTATCATGCCTATAAGCTATTTGGCTACTCCATTTCCTATACTGTGCTTTATAGTCCAATGGCTGTTCTGTAACTAACAATTTGTACTTCTTAATCCCCTCACCTCTTCACCCATTCCTTCACACACATTACCCATCTGGCATGCATCCAAACTCTCTCTGTGTCCATGATCTGTCTCTGTTCTTCCTGTCTGATTAGTCTGGTATTTTTTTAGATTCAATTGTTGATAGATGTGTATTTATTACCACGTTATTATTCATAGTTTTGATCTTCTTTTCCTTAAGTACCTTTAACATTTCATACAATACTGGTTTGATTATGAATTCCTTTAATTTTTCTTGTCTGGGAAGCTCTTTATCTTTTCTTTGATTGCAAATAATAACTTTGCTGAGTAGAGCAATCTTGGCTGTAGGTCCCTGCTTTTCATGACTTTGAATATTTTTTGCCAATCCCTTCTAGCCTACAAAGTTTCTTTTGAGAAATCAGCTGACAGTTTTATGGGAAAGACCCCTATAGGAAAGTAACTTCTTTTCTCTTGTTGCTTTTAAGATTCTCTCTTTATCTTTAACCTTTGGCATTATAATTATGATGTGTCTTTGAGTGGGCCTTTTTGCATCCACCTTGTTTGGGAGTCTTTGTGTTTCCTGAACTTGCATATCTATTTCCTTTACCAAATTTGGGAAGTTTTCTTTCATTAAATAGATGTACAATTACTGGCTGTTTCTCTTCTCCTTCTGACACCCCTATGATGCTAATGTTGGAATACTTGAAGTTGTCCCATGGGGTGCTTAGACTATCTTAGGGGTTTTTTTGTATTCTTTTTCCTTCTTGTTGTTTTGATTGGTTGGTTTTTGTTTCCTTATGTTCTATATTATTGATTTGATTCTCAACTGAGAATCAAAATATAAGTTTCTAAGCATCCTTATAACCAGTGTTTTGAACTCTGCACTTGATAGATTGCTTATCCCCATTTCATTTAGTTCTTTTTCTGAAGTTTTGATCTGTTACTTACTTGGGTCATGTTTCTTTGTTTCTTCATTTTGACGGCCTCCCTGTGTTCATTTCTATGTATTTGGTAGAGTTGTTATGACTCCCCATCTTGGTAGTGCAGCCTAATGCAGATGTTCTGTTAGGTCTAGTGACACAGGCTTTTCTGTCTTAAAGCAGTCTGAGAGGGCTGCTACTTGTTCTAGGCTCGAAGATTCCCAGGTGAAGACAAGCTGTGAATCTAGGCTGGCTGCTGCTAGCACTGCCAGGGGCTGTTTAGTGAGAGATACAGGAGCTGGGAGCTCACTGAAGCCAGCTGTTGCTTGTTTGGTAGGATTTAGGGAGTTGTAAAGCATAAGCCAAACCAGTCATTCACGTGGAAAAGCCACTATTCACAGTTTCGGTGAGCCCATAATTTCTGTGGGACAGGAGTCTCAAGGGATCTCCAGGGCCAGTCAAACCATGTTAGCCAGGTTAGTGGAGTCTCAGATATGGCATCTCCCTGCTGACTCTGTGACTCTGTTGAGAGAGGGCTCAGAAATGGGACAATGGACTCTACCCACCTTTCTGTCTGAGAGCTCCTGCCTTGATGCCAGGTATACTTCAGTTCCTCCCTCTATGCTGCTGGTGCCTTTCAAGCTGCTACCTTGGTCTGGGACTCAGAAGGAGTGAATCTGACTAAGTCCCTGTGTGGTTCTTTAAAGGGAACTGCCTGGGTCTCCAGAAGTTTATTCTACCAACTCAATCCTGCTAATTTTTTTTTTTTGGCAGTCAAAAGTTACAGGGACTTATCTTCCTGGCACTGGAACCCTTAGATGGGAGGCTTGTTGTGGGGCTGGTTCTCCTTGCTCCCAAGATACCCTTTTGAATTTTTATCCACCACACATAGGTGTAGGACCAACCTGTTCCACATCTTCTCCCCCTCCCTACCAGCTTGGATGGACGGGCTTTCTTTAATTCCATAGTTGTCAGACCTTCATTCAATTCAATTTCTGATGGTTCTGAGTGATGGTTGTTCCATATTTTAGTTGTAATTTTGATGTGATTGCGGGAGGAGGCAAGTTGTGTTTCCCTGTACTGCCATCTTGACGGGAGTCGAAACTTTATTAATTTGAATTTGTTGTTAAAATATATTTCCTATAACTTAGCATTGAAGATGTATTTATTTCTAATTTTTTTCCAAAAAATTTTATTGCAAAAACTCACATTTTGTAAAAATGGTTAAGCATGCTCAAATGTGTATAATTTTATAATTTTTTACTATAAGTTTTCTAATTAGCTTTCTATATGTCTGTTGGCCATCTGTATGGTCCTCTTTGGAGAAATGTATATTCCGGTCATTTGCTCATTTTTAAAATAAATTGTTTGGGGTTATGTTGGTGTTGAGTTGTATAAGTTCTTTAAAACTTTTGTAAATTAACTCAAATCAGATGTATCATTAATGAATGTGTTCTCCCATTCTGTAGATTGACTGTTAATTTTTCTGTTAGTTCATTTGCTGTACAAAAGCTTTTTAATTGATGTAGTCCTTATTTATTTTTTATTTTTTTGTATACATTGCCCTAGGAGATAAAGAAGAAAATATATTGCTATAAGAATTGTCCAAGATTTCACTGCTTATTTTTTCTTCTAGGAGTTTATGGTTTAAAGAATTACATTTAAGTCTTTAATTCATTTGGAGTTTTGCATATGGTGTAAGGAGGTGGTCTAATTTAATTTTTGTGTGTGTGTATCTGTCCAATTATCCCAACACCACTTAGTGAATAGATTGTCTGTACCTGATTGTATGTTTTTGCCTCATTTGTCAAATATTAATTGACAATAAGGATGTGGGCTTATTTCTGGGCTGTCTCTTTTGTTCCATTGATCTGTATGCCTGTTTCTATGCCAGTTCCATATTGTTTTACTCACTATGGACTTGTAGTATAGTTTTATATCAAGTAGTGTGATACCTACAGCTTTGTTCTTCTTTCTCAATATTGCTAAGAATATTCAGGGTCTTTTATGATTCCACATACATTTTTGGACTATTTTTTTTAGTTCTGTGACATTCGCCATTGGTATTTTAATAGAAATTGTGTTGATCTATAAATTACTTTTGGTAGTATGGACCTTTTAATGTTAATTCTTCTTATCCATGGTATATGTTTCCACTTATTAGTATCTTTCTCAATTATTATCCATTATACTATAATTTCCTGAGTACAGGTCTTATACCTACTTGGGTAAATTTTTTTCTAAATAACTTATATTTTTGATGCAATTGTAAATGAGATTTTTTCTTTTTCTGATAGTTCATTTTGCTTTATAAAAATGCAACCAATTTCTAGATATTTATTTTATAGTCTGATACTTTACTGGATTTACTCAATATGTTGAATAGTTTTTTGGTAGAGTCTTTAGGGTTTTCTATATACACTATTATATCATCTGCAAATAATAACTATTTTATTTCTTCTTTTCCCATTTGGGTGCCTTTTATTTCTTTTTCTTGTCTAATTACTGTAGTTAGGAGTTCCAGTAGTATGTTGAATAAGAGTGAAAGCAAAATCCCTGTCTTGTTCTTGATCTTAAAGGAAACACTTTTTTTTCTCATTGGGTATGATATTGCCTTTGGATTTATTATACACACCCTTTTTAAAAATTGGGATATATTCCCTCTATTCCCACTTTGATGAGAGTTTTTAATCATAAGTGTGTTCTGGATTTTGCCAAATGATATTTTGTATCTTTTGATATAATTGTGTGATTTTCATCTTTAGTTTCGTACATGTGGTGTATTATGATTATTGATTTGTGAGTATTTTACCAGCATTGCATTACCAGAATAAATCCCACTTGATCACAGTGTATGATCTTTTTAATATGTTGCTGAATTCAAGTTGCTATTATTTTGTTAAGGATGTTAGCATCTATGTTTATCAGGAATACTGACCCATAATTTTTTTTCTTTGTTGTGTCCTTGTCTGGTCTTGGAATTAGGATAATGCTGGCCTCAAAAAAATGAGCTTCAGGGTCTTTTCTCTTCTTGATATTTTTTGGAATAGTTTGCAAAGGATAGTTATTATTTCTCCTTCAAATATTTAGTAATATTCACCTGTGAAGCCTTCAAGTCTAGGGCTCCTGTTTGCTGGAAGCTTCTTCAATTCTACTTTGATTTCATTGATTGCAATTGGTCTATTCAAGTATTCTGATTCTTCCTGATTCAGTTTCAGAAGATGGTATGTTTCTAGATATTCATCTATTTCTTCCAGGTTGTCTAATTTGTTGGCATACAGCTGTTAATAGTATTTTCTTAAAATCCTTTGTATTTCTTGTGGTGTCAATTGCTACTTCTATTTCATTTCTGATTTTATTTATGTGGGTTTTCTCTCTTTTTTTCTTGATGAGTCTGGTTAAATGGTTGTTGATGTTGCTTATCTTTTCAAAGAACTGGATGTTGGCTTTGTTGATTTTTTTATTGCTTTTCAGTCTCTGTCATCTACTTCTAGTCCACTTTTTGTTGTTTCCTTTCTTCTATTTACTGTGGATTTTGTTTGTTGTTCTTTTTCTAGTTCATTTAGGTGTAGGCTTAGATTGTTTATTTGAGATTTTTCTTGCTTCCTGAGGTAGGTCTTTAATGCTATAAATTTCCCTCTTCAAACTGCTTTTGCTGTGTCCCATGGATTTGGGTTTGTTGTGCATTCATTTTCATTTGTCTCAAGGCAACTTTAGATTTCTTCCTTGATCTCATAATTAACTCATTCATTGTTCAGCAACTTGTTATTTAACTTTATACACTTGAGTATTTTTCATTTTTTATTATAATTGATTTTTAGTTACATGCCATTATGGTCAGAGAAGATGCAATATGAATTTAATCTTATGGAATTTGTTAAGACTTCTGTGTCCTAACATGTGGTCTATTCAAAAGAATGTTCCATGTGTACTTTAAATGTATTTAAATTCTGCTCCTGTGGGGTGAAATGTTCTGTAAATACAAATTAAAGTCACTTGGTCTAGTGCGTCATTTAAAGCCACTGTTTCCATGTTGATTTTTTGTGTGAAAGGTTTATCCACTGATGTCAGTAGAATGTTAAAATTTGCTGCTGTTACTGTATTACTCTCTATATCTCCTTTTACTCCTACCAAAATTTTTATTCACTTAGGTTCTCCTATTTTGGTGCATAGATGTCTGACTCTTATGGTTTTTAACAAACTGTTTGGATAATTTGAGAAGACAAATTGGAAAATGTGTCAGTACTTATTTAATTGTCATTCAATTTTAATGCATGCTGATATATGCCTGTTTTGATTCTAGTTTAGCAGGGCATTAGCAAATAATGTGCTTGCACATATTCATTTTTATAAACATCCTGTTACAACAACTGGCTAGCAGCCATGCCAAAACAAAGATTCATTGCAAATAGGCTAATTTATTTTAGTAAGTATCTCAATGTGTAACCCCATAATCATTCAATTTGACACATCAGCTAAAGGTGCCAAATTCCCAAAATTTTCTCACTACACTACTCATCTTTTATGAATGACTAGTGAGTGTAAGCAATCTTGCTCTCTATGCCAGTACCTCCCAATTCATTGTTATGCTGATATCTAAATCGTTTAGTTTATGGGTACAGCCTAAGGACAGGTGGGTGTTTGCATGTCACCAGAGTGGCTCTGAAGTCATGCATTGACAGGAGTGCTAGTTAGCTAAACATAAAGTAAATAATTTGATATAGAACCATTAAAAAATGTTTTCCCTCACTTCCTTTACATTTTCTGGTCAAGAACAAGTTGAGTGATCAACCAGTTTCAAGGGGAAAATTCTGCAGTAGGACAGACAAAAGTGGAGTGCTAAATTTTCCTGATCTTATGCTCTTACACAGCTTATATCCCAATGAGTAGACTATTAAGATCAGAATATTTTACATTAGATGAATATGTGTGTTTGTGTGTGTGTTTGGGAGGGAGAAGAAGACAAATAAGAGAGTTAAGAGTATAAAAGATTACAAAAAAACAAAAATAAATAATGCAAACTTTATTCATGGTTATCTTCTATTTTTAGCAGCAAGATATTACCAAAGCATGAATATTGAGGCATTTATTAAAGTTCCAATGAGAGCATAATACTTCCCCAAAAACACTATAAACTGATGGTTTTTCCCACAGAGGCTGATAAATTTCATATAGAAGTACCCTGGTTTTGGTAAGAAATCTGAAAATTTATTATTAAGTGAGAATAAATATCAAAATACAATGTTAATAATATTAACTGAGTTGACCTATGCCTGACTTCTAGAAAATAAATCGTATTCTGAAGTTTTTTTAACCTTAAGGAGACAACTTTGTCAAAAACATTTTTATGTCCTCTATCATTTCCTTCCAACACTTCTCTCATTATTAGCCATAAAATATGGTCAGTAAATATTTACAATGGTCACGTCTGTATCACTATAGAAATGTATTGAAGAGTTGTTTTTAAAGGCCAGAATGTCTTACCAAGTCATCAGCAGTATGTGGATAACTTATGACTCTCATATTAACAGTCATAAAAACTGATGCTTAGTGATGCTCATGTAGATATTTACTTTAATAAATTTGATTACTATTATATTGAAATACTTCAAATTAACTAGCTAACATAAATGATCATAATAACCACACAGTCCCAAAATAGTAGGCAAATCCCATAAAGATAATAACAGTTATGTTAAATAACAATAAAAATGCCTTTTCTGTGCTTATAATGAGCCAGATGTCCTATTCACTTAATTCTTTAGATGTCATCAATGTCTAGGTATTATTATCAATACCTGTCTCATTATAATAAAATTAAGAAAAAGGGAGTTAAATAATTTACCAAACATTGCACAATTAGTGAGTAGTTGAGTCAAGATGGGAATGTGGTAAGTCTGGCCGCAAAGTCAATCTCTTCAAGCCTCAGCATCTTCTCTTCACCTGGGTCACAGCACATGGCACCTCTCTGAACACATTCCTGAGGATTCATTGACTGGGTGTTTCCTTTACTTAAAACTTCAAGCACTGAAGAGCACTTTAGTTATTGAAGCAGGTGTTCTACATCGGAAATGGCATGAAAGAGCACACTTAGAAACAAAGCCTTGCTTTGATTTGAGAATTGGGTGAATCAGTGGGATGATATTTATAATTATATTTCTATACTTGAAATTCTCTGATTATAATACTATTATTTCTTTCAGAAAGTTCAGAGAGCTCTTTAAACGAAAAGGGTGGTCTCAGAGGCTTTTGATATTTATGATGTTTTCCCTCAGAGAGAAGTACTACATGTTTTATTCTAAAAGGAGCCATAAAATATGAATATTTAGAAGTAGCAATTTTGATGCTAGCATTTTTCAGCTTGTTTGCACAATTTAACTGAAATACAAAAATAAGAAATTTTATTGTATGGGCATAAAGCAAAATCTAATTCTTCTATCTTTCAACTCAGGAAGTACCTAGTCATCATATGATCAGAACAGTACTTAAATTAAGATTTAGGTAAGGTAAAATGGCATATTTCCCTTTATTTCTAAATTCACTTATCTTCTTTAAAAGGGGACAAAATTATTCTTCAGCCTGTATAAGAATTTTTAATACTTATTTTTTACTTTGATGTTTACATCTCTCCTCTTCAGTTGATCCATAATTGGTTGATGTTACCCAGCTGAATGGTCCCATAGAAACAGTCTATAAATCAAGGAAAGGGCTACTATTTGTACCCAAACTTTTATAAGTATGTTTGTAGATGTTGTCTGTACATGATACCAATTTATCCCGTTAAAATTCACAAAGGATTCAAGTTTGTTTGCATAGAAATCTCATCTGACTTTAATAAAATTTACTAGTCATAATAATTATTCAGCCATATAACAAGTGTTATTTGACTAGTCTTAAATTCCAGGAGCGAGTGATGTAAGAGTGAGCAAGCAAGTAGAGCTCATGTTTCAGTAGCATTGTATTCTTGCAGGGAAACACAAAAATTCACAATTAAGTAGATATATGCTTATGATAAATGCTGTGTTGCAAATTAACCAGTTAGATGATACCGAGTGATCGGAGAGCAATGCTATTTCAATCCACGAGGTTACCATAACTCCATCCAATGTGGAGCAGATCATCTCCATCCATTCAATAAGCAGATCTGAACG
Organism: Sturnira hondurensis; assembly: GCF_014824575.4. NCBI lineage: Eukaryota > Metazoa > Chordata > Mammalia > Chiroptera > Phyllostomidae > Sturnira > Sturnira hondurensis. Next base: position 386,156 of record NW_028093232.1, read on the forward strand.
AAATTAAGGCACTCCCTTTGGCAAGCAGGCAATTTGGGGCAAAAAGGGTAAACTCCTGTGGTTGGTTATCTTGAGGAGATTTTAGACAATGGGATTAGAGTATCTAAGGCTACAGATCCATTTAAGGTACTTAATATATGTGCTATTTGCCAAGTATTTTTTTGTCTGACAAATATTGCATGTACAGCCAGATGATAATCAATAAGTACATCACCTAGTCATTTCAGTATTATAGTACTCTGTATGCCAAGGCTCATTTCCAGAACTTGGCCCAGTCTCTGAGCATGTCCTGGTAAGAACGCAGCCGTGCAGGGAGCAGTGCACGGAGTCAGCGTTTTGGAATGAGTAAAACATTATAAGCTTGGAGGAGATAAGTTAATAGTGCTCCAAATTGAGAATGTGATACCTTTCTTTTGATTGATGTTACCTTAAAAAACATCCACAGGTATACTACCCATTATTAGATTCAACACCTTCTGTATTGCAAACCAGCTAGATGAGAATTTAAAGATTAATACAACTCTGAATCTCAACACTTTAAACAACTTTATTTTTTCTATAAGTGATTAATGTAACAATTAGCTGGAACTTCATGTATAGCCAGGCTATTGTCCATCACTCAGACTGAATGTAGTGGTCTGCGTGTCCTGGCATAGATGTGACCACACGTGTACATTTCCAGAGCGTCAGAGCGAGTTTGCCTGTGTGTAAGTAGTCAATGTCTAGTGACTCATGTTGACTGATGTTTGGCATGATTCATTATGGTACGTATTAAAAATTGAGACTGTGCTGTCAGGAATTTTCAGGAGACATTTAACACATAAGCTAATGTTTTTTATAAATATTTCTATGATTTCACATTCACATCTTTACTTGTCTCACTTGAAAGCCTATGAAATGGACTCTATTAAAGCATTATGGAAAATATATTCACTGAGGGAAAGACAAAATGATTAATTCTTAGCAGTCATGTAACATGTTGAAGTGGATGGTCTTGCCATTAAAAAGGAAGTATAAATAATACTGCTTGGCATGATCTTCATTAATGTAACAGCGCCCTCTATGTTCAAGAGTCTGCAATAGAAAGGAAAGTAATACTAATCTTGGGCTCCTTCGTGAAACTTGACTTTCCATATTAGTTTTTATACATAGGGGAGAAATTAAATTCTCAACTTGTTTATCAGCCAACTTTATAGTCCATGTTCATCTAATGAAAATTAGAATGAAGAGGCCAAGCTTCGTGGAAAGCTTGCTCACATAGAAATAGTTCTAGCCCTGGGTGATGCGGCTCATCAGATGGGGCACCTGCCTGGGAACCAAAAGGTGGCTGGTTTGATTTCTTGTCAGGCACATGCTTGGGCTGTGGGCCAGGCCACTAGTTAGAAGAGTGTGAGAGGCAACCGGCTGATGTATATAAGCACTTATAAATATTGAATTATTTTATACAAGATGAAATGCATAAAATGGAGGTTTTGGTTGAGGGGTTTTGTTCTAAATTTCCATTTTTGCAACTGTGGCACAAAATGTATTGCTAAGAATAAGAAGAAAAGGAAGATGAATAAAAGTGGATAAGAAAATAATGCTGGAATTTTTCATGGAGAAAGTGTTTATCAAATTAGAAATGAGAGTAGCCCTAGGATGTGTAAGAAATATACCAAATATTTCCTATATACACCTTAATTTTACATAGTTCAAGACTATTAAAGTACTATGACTGTTTGAAGAATTAACTACTTTTTTCTCAAAAAACTGTCAAACTTATTCCATATCATTTACAGTATAATTCTACTAAAGTTTGAATATATGATACTTGAAATAGAAGTATAAATAGCCAAACTTTAGCAGAAGAAAAGTTAAAAACAAATATATTCAAATCCAACCCTGTGACTTCCATAAAATGTGCTAATAAACCATAACAAGATTAGTAAAACATTAAGCAAAGACAAGTAAAAGGTTTTCAAAGGCCTTGCAAATAGAATTATTCTGAAATCCATTCCTGCCCTATCTAAATATAAAGCTGGAAACTTTTAAATCTCCAAATATTTTTTCCAAGAAAGTAAATTGCTAAAAACATGAGTATGTATAAAGGGTCCATGATTTTGTTTGATAAATGTGGTGGAAGAATAAACTGTTTCATAAATTATAATTGTATTCTACCTTTAATATTTAAGAAATTATTAAATTATTGAATGTATTTGCTTTTCTAAAAACCAAAAATGTAATTTTAAAAGCATGAACTTAATATAACTTTAAAAACTAAGAAGAAAAGAGCAAATGTATTTCATTTTTCTTTTAAAGATAGGGAAAAAATCAAACAACTATTTTAATACATTCATTTTAACTAATGTGAGGAGAGGCAATAATTATATGTGATATATACAGAAAAAAATGTACATGAACCAATTGCACAGTACAAAAAATAAATGCACAAATAGTTATTAAAGTTGGTTAACAATTCGGGAAGGGACCATCTTACAAATATTTGAATAGACTAATATAGATTACCAGTTATTTGGGGGAAAGAGAGGCTTACCAAACAGTCATCACCATGCTATGAACTGTGTAATTGAATGGGACTATATCCCTACAATACTGAAGAGAAAACTGTCCAGAAAGTAAAGGTATTTATTATCCAGAGAGTAGTACTTATTTGCAAACTTTTAAAAATTAGGAAAAAGGACACAAAGTCATTAAGTTTAGTCCCAATTAGTAGGTTAAGCAGATGTGGGACACACATTGTTGTTATTATTATTTTATATATTGTTAAGGGGGCTCTCTATCCCTTTATCTCCAGTGGGCTCAGCGACTCTCCAGGGCCCAGTCTCTGGCGACAGTCTCCTCCAACTAGATTTGAGCACGGCACGCTCGTGCCGGAGAGCCGTGACCATGGCGAAGCCGCTATGCATGAGCATCGTTACCTCCACAGTATGCGCATTAAAATCCAGAATACTTGGAATCTGGCAAAGAAGAAGATTTAGAGTTAAGGTTAAATTAGCCGATGAGGGCTGTAAACACAGTGATGAGGATACACAGCACTTGCCCTCTGTTTCTTACTAGTTGTACACAGAGAAGTTGGGGTCTCAATGCCTCCTCCACCCAGTGCACCCCCATCTTTGTCACAATGACTTCCCTGTTTGCTAGATCCCGAGCCCTTATTTCAGGCAACCATCCCCGTTTGCTTCCTACTCCAGCTCCCTCTATCTGGTCTTTTCTTGTTACAATTTATTATTTATGTTGCAGCGAAGTGACCTTTCAAAACCATCAATCCAGATAATAAGCTCCATGAGGGAAAGGACCCTGACAGTGACAAATTCATTACAGTCTGCAGCTCCTGAACCAGGAACCAGTGCCTGGCACACAGCACACACAGCAAGCCTTTAATGAGAACTGTGGAATGAGAGAATAAGAAAAGAAAAAAATCTGCTCATTTCATTTCCCTCCATGGCATCCCATAAATTTGAACTTTATTAATGTGACCTAGGAGGCTTTGAACACAGAAACTCATGCTTCTCAAACCTCTGCGTCCATATGCTTGTTCTCCACACAATGAACTCTATTATCCAAGAATAGCACCTCAACAAAAAAGCAAGTTTTCCTGCACTTACAAATCTTTGCACTTACTTTTTCTAATCTGGAATATTCTCATGCCCTTTCCTCTCTGAACTGCCTTTCCCAAGCCTATCACCTACACATCTTTTTTAGCCTGAGGTCTCTGTCAATACAGCACCTCCAATCCCTGTCTCAAAGCTCACAAAGTACCAAGGACAAGACTCGTGTTGAATTTAATCTAGGGTACAATTTCAGGCACAAGATGTGCCCTCGATAAATGTGCGCTGAGAAAAGAAAGGAAAATAAATGCCAATTAATTGATAACAGATCGTTTTCAGGTTGTTCGATCTGTTTGTAGGTCACAGTCAACTCCCTCTTGCACTTGTTTTGCAAATGTCACTGTTGCCTTCAAGACGAAAGTTTGCACAGCCCTGCCTTTCTAACAAAGTTTCCGAGACAAAATTGTCCTCCAGGAAAATAATGATCTCATCTTGTTCATATGCAATAATCCTCCAATACAAATGCTGTACAAATATTTAGACATGGATATTCACAATAATTATTAATGCATTTAATACACAAAATACCACTGATTGACAATGTGGCAGAATAGAACAAACATGGGATGTCAGTTATGCATCCACTTGTACTGGAATCTTAGGCTTACCAGTTAAATTTTTCTGACCTTGAGTTTGTCCTCTAATATTTCTAAGGCTCACTTTCCTCATGTATAAAATAGAGATAAAAGCACCTTACAGTATGATCGAAAGGAATATACAGTTGGAGGTGTTCAAAAATGGGTAATATTACTTTAAGGTCCTTGTGTTAAAATCTATACCATGGAATGTTTTATTTTAGTGGAATGAGTTGTTAACAAATAAGAGAAAGTACCGCTCAAAAATACCATAGTAGATATCTTTATAAGCCAGTTGTTTTCCCATTTAAGAAGATAATTAAGATTTGACCATGACTAATTACCTTAGAGATAGGTTTCCTGCCTCTATTGCAAATTAATTTGTGTCACATAAAGTGCACTAAAACACGTATTAAATTAAGTACTCAGTGTCTGGTAATCAATTCATCTTTTAAAAAAATTAAATACTTGTAATTGTATCATTGATGCCTTTTATAACTTTAATAAAATTTTATCAAAGGTTATGTAAGATTTTTCATGGACTCTTCAAACTTTTAACCCTTAATTTTTTACTCAACTGGATTTAAAGTCAAATATCTGTACTGAGTCTACGAGATTAAATAGTTTCAAATTATTTATAGTGTTTGGTTTAATAAGTTAATTGGAATTATTTCTGAAATGTTTCTTATGTGTTGGACATAATTCTAGGCACTAAGGATATAACAGTGAAAGTGGAAAACATTATGTCTACTCTCGTAACAGCTGAAAACATCACCCATTTATCATCTCAGTTCTGTAGGTCAGAAGGCTGACTGCTGTTGGCTGACTTCTCTGCTGAGGTTCTCACAAGGATGAAAAAAATTATGATGTTGGCAGAGGTAGGCCCTCATCTGGAGTCTCTGGGGAAGAATCTACTTCTAAGATCATTTATGTTGTTATCAGAGTTCATTTCCCTGCAGCTGTAGGACTAATGTCCTCATTTCCTTATTAGCTTTCACTCTTAGCTCCTTGTGGCTGTTCCTTGCACGTGACTCATTTCATCTTCAAAACCAGCAATGACACATCAGATTCTTCTCTTAATTTGAATACCTCTTTTTTTTTCCTTTCTACTACCAGCTACAGTCATCAGAGTTTAAAGGACTCATCTGATTGGTCACTTCTACCTGGATGGATGGATAAACTTTATTATTTCAAAGTCAATTATTTTGGATTGTTATTACATCTGCAAAACCCCTTCACAGTAGTACTTATGTTCATGCTTAATTAAATAAACAGCAGAATACTGAAAACAGAAAACTTTGGAAGAAGACATCTTTCTAATTTTGCCTACCACAGTAGGGGACAGATACCTTGTTAACATCAGTTTATTCAGAGACATATATTCCAAGCTAAAACACAGACCCACTGACTAATAATATATCTCTACAGAGACATACATTTAAAAGGTAAGACCCCTGAGCTTCCCCAAATCCACTCATTCCATATGCACACCATCCGATGGCTAATTCCAGCAGCCACAGTGATGTAAATAACCTCCCTCCACTTCCCACTTTAAGAATCTTTGTGGCGCCTCATTTGAATTTTCATTTCAATTTTCATTTGTTGTATGTAGCCAGCTAATACACCTGACATTAAGTTGCTACTGTTATTTTAGGCTGGTGAAGTTCAGTAAGCATAGTTCCCAGTAAGATTTGACCAAGCCCCTCTGTGATACCCACAGGAATCAAATGACATGACATTACATTACGGAGGTGATGCTCACCTCTGTAATTGTGTGCACAGCTGAGATGCCTGGAGTCTTCCCTTGATGCGGCCACCCTGCCCATGAGTATTAAGTAAGTTTTATGCTTAATGTGATCCTCAGTTAGTTCAAAAAGTCCTCAGCATTAACTTTTCTTCTCTGTCTTAAGAAGAGTCTCCCAGACTTCTGGGTCATTGGTCAAATCTATATACACTCTTCTTTGTGAGAATCTTCCAAAGCATTCATTTACTACTAACCACCTGTTTATTGTCTGTAAGGCTTTGTGTCTATGACAAGGTAGGGCAAATGCCTTTATGCAAAGGGCCAGGAGCTTAATATCTGAGGCTCTGCGGATCAGGCATTCTTGGCTATAAATACTCAAGTCTGTTCTGTAGCATGAAAACAACCATAGGTAATATGAAATGCACACACAGGCCTGTGTTCCAATAAAACTTTATTTACACAAACAGATATTAATCTGGATTTAGCCTGACAGCTGTAGCATGCTAACTTCTGATTTATAAGATGAAGTGCAAAGAGCAGGGGACAGACTGGTCATAAAAATTGTCCTCCCAACTGGATCAGAAGCTGACAGTTTCAAAATGCCATGTCAAATGTTACATCAGTTCACCTTTTCAAAACCTATTAAGGACATTCCTTCTTACTGTCTTTGTGTTCAGTTTACGGGACAATGCCCAACTAACTGAGACTCATTGGCCAGGGCAGCAGCTTATAATTTGTGTTTTAAAAGTTAATCTAATACTTCTGATAAATAGAAGGATCTTTTTAAAAATTGGAGTTACTAATGTTGGTTTTAAAACAACTTTATGTCTGCTTTCTAATTTTATCACAGTGTAAACAGTACTCTACTTTGTTTAAGACTAAGAATTGTGTGACATTTTTATATTTTGGATATTAAGTCCTTATTAGAGTAGGACATTATCTTGCTGAATTACTGAATAAACAGAAACTAAACACACTTTGGCTTTTTTTAAATTTTTATTTTTATTTAATTCTTGTTCAAGTACAGTTTTCTGTCTTGTATTCACAGCCCTGCCCCCCAGTGTTCCCCACCTCCCTCCCATTTCCACCCCCCATCTTAGTTATTGTCCATGTGTCCTTTATACTTGTTCATGTGAGTCCTTCCCCTTTCCCCTGTTATTCTCTCCCCTCTCCCCTCTGGTCCCTGTCAGCCTGTTCTGTATTTGAGTGTCATTGGTCATATTTTGCGTGCTTGTTTGTTTTGTTGTTTAGATTCCTGTTAATGGTGATATCATATGGTATTTGTCTTTCACCGCCTGGCTTATTTCACTCAGCATAATGCTCTCCAGTTCCATCCATGATGTTGCAAAGGGCAGCAGTTCCTTCTTCCTTTCTGCAGCACAGAATTCCATTGTGTAAATGTACCATAGTTTTTTGATCCAGTCATTTACTGATGGGCATCTAGGTTGCTTCCAACTCTTGGCTATTGTAAATTGTGCTGCTGTGAACATCGGGGTGCATAGGTTCTTTTGGATTGGTGTTTCAGGGTTCTTCGGATATACTCCCAAGAGTGGAATTGCTGGGTCAAAAGGCACGTTCATTTTTAGTTTTCTTAGAAAATTCCATACTGTTTTCCATAGTGGTTGTACCAGTCTGGAATTCCACCAACAGTGAACTAGGGTCCCCTTTTCCCCACAACCTCTCCAGCACTTGTTGTTTGTTTCTTTGTTTATGATGGCCATTCTGACTGGTGTTAAGTGGTATCTCATTGTGGTTTTGATTTGCACCTCTCTGATAGCAAGCGATATTGAGCATCTTTCCATGTGTCTCTGGATCCTCTGTATGTCCTCCTTGGAGAAGTGTCTGTTCAAGTCCTTTGCCCATTTTTCAATTGGGTTGCTCATCTTCTTTGAGTGGAGTCGTGTGAGTTCTTTGTATATTTTGGAGATTAAACCTTTGTCTGAGGTACCATTGGCAAATACGTTTTCTCAAACAGTTGCTTCTCTTTTTATCTTGATACTGTTTTCCTTAGCCATGCAGAAGCTTTTAATTTTGATGAGATCCCATTTGTTTATTCTTTCCTTTATGTCCCTTGCTCTAGGGGATGTATCAGTAAAAATATTGCTGCGTAGAGTATCTGAGAATTTCCTGCTAATATTCTCCTCTAGGGCTTTAATGGTTTCCTGGCTTATATTTAAGTCTTTTATCCACCTTGGATTTATTTTGGTTTATGGTGTAAGTTGGTGCTCGAGTTTCATTTTTTTGCATGTAGCTCTCCAGTTCTCTCAACACCATTTGTTGAAGAGGCTATCTTTACTCCATTTTATGTTACTGCCCCCTTTGTCGAATATTAATTGACTGTAGAGATTTGGGTTTATTTCTGGGCTCTTAGTTCTATTCCATTGGTCTATGTGCCTGAAACTAAACACACTTTGACAGGATATATGAGAGGTGTTGGCCTTTTCATCAGAATTGACTTACTTTCATCGAGGTCATCAGGAAAGACTCCTGCCACAGTGGAATCACTACACATTGCCCACAAGATTAAAGAAAAGTGAATGATTCTCAGTGGTGATGGACCTCATAGAAATGTGATTAAAATGCAACCACCTATGTGCTTCACTGAAGATGACACAATGTTTATGTTAGACCAAATTGAGGGGGTTTTAGTAGTTCTAGAAGAAGTCATGGGGGCAAAAACTAAAAGTGTGATCTGAGAATACCCCATGCAGAACCCAGATGCCTAACAGAGCACATTTAAACTTGCTCAGGGATGGCACCACTGACTCCAAAGAAAATCCCAGCAGAAACAGAAATGGAGTCTGCACAGGTAAACATCCACTGCAGTAAGAGGCTCAAGGACTAAAAAATTAGCATTTTAAAGCAAGATAAATGCCCAGAGTTATAGCAAAGGAGTAAATGTGTCTATTATGTTCACAGTTCTGTTGTACCAAGTAAAAGGAGAATTTTCATTCCATTTAGGTTTGTAAATAAAAAGGAAAGTGAGTAATAAGAAAAAAACAAAAAAACAAGTGATCAAACTGTGTCAAGACTGTTAGTTCAAAATCTGGCCTATTAATTTCTTACTAGAGATTTCTAAACATAATTTATTCTAAAAATTTAACCTTCAAATTTTATATCAACTTGGCATTTTTACTTCTTATGTTTAATGTTTGAAATTGGAGTGTAAATATAACAGATCCCTTAATTTTATTTATTTATTTATTTATTTTTTATTTATTTTTTTACAGATCCCTTAATTTTAGAAATGCAGTACCTTACCATATGAATTCTATAATGATTTCAACATGTAAAAGTATATTTATAGACTATAGTAAAAGAAAAACTGATGTAAATAAAAATTATCCAAGAATATATTTGGTTTCTTAATTTAGGACAAATGAACAAGAAAAACAAACCTGACAAATCCAAAACCACTTCACTACAAAACTGAACACTAATAAAAATGGACAACCCAGTTAAAAAATAGGAAAAGGACCTGAATAGACACTTCTCCAAAGAGGACATACAGATAGCCAATAGACATATGAAAAGTTGCTCAGCATCACTAGCTATCAGGGAAATGAAAATTAAAACCACAATGAGATGTCTCACACCCGTCAGAATGGCCATCACCAATAAATCAACAAACAAGTGCTGGTGAGGACGTACAGAAAGGGAAACACTTTTGCTCTGTTGGTGGGAATGCAGATTGGTGCAGCCACTAGGGAAAGCAGTGTGGAGATACCTCAAAAATTAAAAATGAATCTGTCTTCTGACCCAGTGATCTCACTACTGGAAATACATCTGAAGGAGCCCAAAACACTAATTCAGAAGAATTGCCCTGGCTGGTGTAGCTCAGTGGATTGAGCGCTGGCCTGCGAACCACACGATCGCGGTTCCATTCCCAGTCAGGGCACATGCCTGTGTTGTAGGCCAGTTCCCAGCAGGGGACACACCAGAGGCAACCATACATTGATATTTCTCTCCCTCTCTTCTTCCCTTCCCATCTAAAGATAAAAAAAGAATATAAGAACCCTTATATTCATTGCAGTGTTATTTACAATCACTAAGATATGGAAGCAGCCCAAGTGTCCATCAGTAGGTAAGTGGATAAAACAACTATGGGACATTTACACACTAGAATTCTACTCAGCCATAAAACAAAGTTTTACCATTTGCAACATTATGGATGGACCTGGAGAACATTATGCTAAGTGAAATAGGCCAGTCAGCAAAAGATGAAGACTATATGATTAAACTCATATGAGGAATCTAATGAACAAACTGAACTAACATGCAAAATAGAGGCCATTCATAGATAGAGAGCAGATGACAGCTAGTTGGGGGATGAAGAGGTTAGGGGGTTAAGGGACTGAGCAAAAAGGAAAAAGGACCCATGGACATGGAGAACAGTGTGGTGATTTTTGGGGGGAGGGACATATAAGGGGACTAAATGGTAATGGGAAAATACAATAAAAAAATCACAAAAAAGCACTTTAGTCCTATAGTTTTTTAACCACTTACGGCTCGTAAATTGTTTGCAAAACTAGACATAACATCTATCCTGAGTGTTTGAAGTCAAGTGTAGAGCCCTGCCTGGTGTGGCTCAGTTGGTTGGAGTGTTGTCCTGTAACCAAAAGTTTGCAGGTTCAGTTTCTGGTCAGGGCACATACATAGGTCGGAAATTCGATCCCTGGTCTGGGTGGGTACACCCAGGCCTGCATTCCTATGGGAGACAACCTATAGATGTTTCTCTCTCGCATCAATGTTTCTCTTTCTCCTTTTGTCTCTTTCTTTTTCTCTCTCTAAAACCAATGAAAAAAAAAAGTCCTCAGGTGAGGATTTTAAAAAAGGCAAATGTAAATAGTACAGACTATTCATATAATAAGAAAAATATAACACTGGGATTATGATAAGTGATTTTAAGATGTAAATAGTGCCCTGGCTGTTGTGTCTCAGTGGACTGAGACTGCAAAGCAAAGGGTCGCCTGTTTGGTTTCCAGTCAGGGCACATCCCTGGGTCACAGGTCAGATCCCCAGTAGGAGGCATGCAAAAGGCAACCACACATTAATGTTTCTCTCCCTCTCTTACTCTCTCCCTTCCTCTCTCTCTAAAAATAAATAAAATCTTTAAAAAGGATGAAAGGATGTACTTAGTTACATGTCAAAAGGCTATGTAATGAAAAATACTTGATTTGGGGAGTATGCTAGGGGAACTTGGAGCAAATGGCATTTGAACTGGCATTTCTAAAGAGAAGAGAGAAAAGGCTCTGGAAAGAGAGAATAGCATGCACAGAGGCCCTGTGTTGGGAAGGAACATGGCACATTCAAATAACTGAAGAGTTAGTGATGGGGCCAGCGCTTAGTGAGTGAGAAGATGCTGGATACTAGGGATATAGGTGAAGATAGATACAGGTGCTATATCATAATATGGACTTAATTCCTTTTATAAAACAATAAGGTAACACCCAAAATCTTTAGTCAGGGGTGTTTACAACAATAAACAGAACAATAGTAAAACTGGACACTTGTTGTGCCTTACTATGAGCCAGGAACTGTCTTAAGGATTTTGTACCTCACTGAAGAACTATTAATAAGCTCAGATTAATCAACCAAAACTCAGAGAGGCTAAGTGAATTGCTTGAGTCAGGATTTGGGTCAGCAAGTCACTTGGATGACCCCTTTTTACAAATAGCAATGTGTTCTCACTTCTTAGAGCTTCTAATTCAATAAAGTCTAGGAATGGGACCCAAGATTTCAAATTTTAATAAGCATCATCAGTGACCCTGACACACACTGCCCATGAACCACGGCTGAACAAACACTGGACACCTAGTATGTAATGCTCCTTATTTCACGCGTGTAGCAATGATCTGATACCTGTGAAAATATAATGAAATGTATATATATGTACATAGTCTACTTTTTTCTCTGCCAAATTTCTACATTCTACCCTCAAAGATAGGACTATATGAAAGACAGCTGTTTGTAAGTCTCCAAATCATGCACATAAAGCTAACACATCACTAGAATCTCAGCAAATATTCACCAAGGGAATCAAGATGAGACACAAATTCCACTAACTGGTCACCTCACCACTTGTAACCATATCAGAAGCATTCAATCTCCTTATCATTATGACACAGAAATTCATCCAAGTGCTGAGGGCAATTAGAAAAGCAGCGGCCGGAGCGAGCACATCCTAAGAACCCTGAAACACCAATCCAAAAGAGCCTATGCACCCCGATGGTCATAGCAGCACAATTCACAATAGCCAAGAGTTGGAAGCAACCTAGATGCCCATCGGTAAATGACTGGATCAAAAAACTATGGTACATTTACACAATGGAATTCTATGCTGCAGAAAGGAAGAAGGAGCTCCTACCCTTTGCAACATCATGGATGGAACTGGAAAGCATTATGCTGAGCGAAACAAGCCAGGCGGTGAAAGACAAATATCATATGATCTCACCGTTAACAGGATTCTAAACAAACCAAACAAGCAAGCAAAATACTACCAATGACACTCAAATATGGAACAGGCTGACAGGGTCCAGAGGGTAGAGGGGAGAGAATCGTAGGGGAAAAGGGAATGGACTCACATGAACAAGTATAAAGGACACATGGACAATAACTAGGGGTGGGGAGTGGAAAGGGGAGGGAGGCGGGGAGCATGGGGTAGGGGGCGGGCAGGGTTGGGAATATAAGACAGAAACCTGTACGTGAACAAGAATTAAATAAAAATTATATTAAAAAAATAAAAATAAAAATCTAAAGTAAATTAAAAAAAAAAGAAAAGAAAAGCAGCGGCTGGATATGGGCTGAGTGTGGGATTGGCACGGACAGAGAAGGGACGTGAGCACACTTTAGGTAATGCAAATTTAAAGTAGAGCTTTATTTACATGGTATACACATTTGAATTCAGTGAACACTTAAAATGTGTACATTTCACTCTGTTATAGCTTAGTGAAACTAATCAATCAATCAGTAGATAAACATGAATATCTGTACCATGATACCCTACTTCTGGTCACGTCATTATACCACCCATCAGCTCCAGTCCCTTGTCCCTATTCTATTCCTGTGACCTTCCCAAGAAGAAGTCCTTACACACACAGCAATGCTAGAAATCCTCCACCTTTGGTCAAGCGGGTCCACATCACCACAGCACATCATTTCAATTTATATGATTTAAGTGGGACCAGAAAGCAAAAAAGCATTAAGATATAATGAAGTCACAATAGATTTTTGTGCATTCTCTAATTGAACTTATAATTGTTTAAGAAGTTTGTGATCACCAGGAAAAGATAGAATGGCAACTCAGCAAAAAGATCTCAGGCTAAGAATGAACAGTGCCAGTGAGAGTGAGTAAGTCAATAGTGAGCAGGGAGCTTTGGCCAGTTCTGCTGTTTTTGAGGTAGGAGAGAATTGCATATAAATTAGCTTCTTATCCCCCAAAATTTCAAGTTAGTTATATTACAGAATTCAGCCTGAGAGGGTGTAGCTGAGGAAAACTAAAGCACTATAAATCATGAACTGAGTCACTGAAGGACAATGTGCTCAATATAAGGAGAAACACAAATTATGATCAAATTACAGACAGTTTAACTAACTCAATATTAACTTTTCATCCTTTCTTTACTTTGTTATTAAAAAATGCAAAACAGGACATGAATATTGTGCCTATTATTTATTTAAAGGTCATGTAAAATACATGATGTAAAAAATAGATAACTATAAAGTTACTGAGTTAATGAGGGCTTTAATTCTAGAAACCCAAACAATTCAGTCTTAAAATACTTTTGTTTAATTACTATTGGAAGAAAAATACTATTTTCATTTACAAATGTCTGAATTACAACAAAATACAGTGAGTGGCAGTACAGAACACTCAGCTCCACTAACTTTAGTCAGGGTTCCTTCCTTGTAATCAGTGCTGGCCAACTGAGTCTTGTGACTTCATAAATAATGGCAAGCATCAGTAATAGTCTTTGAAAATGAGTCCTCATATATTCATTAACCTTTCACTTGTTCTTAAAGAATGAATTTTCATTTCCATGAAAGATAATGTAAATCTCCAAAGAAACTGAAGAGTGAGTGTGACTGGTTTCCATTTATACTGGTTTTGTATAAATGAACAAGGATGGTTTATACTGATTTTGTATAAATGAACAAGGATGCAATAGCCAGGTAATTGAGGTTTTGTTTATGGATAATATGACTCATGAATTAATTAGTAAAGCTCATGATAAAAAGCATGAATATGTGAGAAAAAAATCTCAACATGTTTGATATAAATGTTATAACAACACACATTTTCCATTGATGAGCAAATATGGTACCTAATACACAAGACAAACACATCAAAAGGTGAATGAAAAAGAGCATAAATAAAACAGAACGTATCTCTAAAAAACATCTGATGACAGGGTAACATGGTAAATGAGCACAACTTTACAAAAAATTAAATTTCAAGTACAAATTTTACTAATATGACACATAAATTACATGAAAAAATAAGCAGAACATATACATAATAAAAAAAAGAAGTAGCCCCAACTGGTATGTATGGCTCAGTGAATTCAGTGTCAGCCTGTGAACCAAAGGGTCACCATTTCGATTCCCAGTCAGGGCACATGCCTGGGTTGCAGGCCATCTCCCCACTGGGGGGGCATTCGAGAGGCAACCATACACTGATGTTTCTCTTCCTTTCCTTCTCCTTCCCTTCCTCCCCTCTCTCTAGAAAAAAAATAAATGAATCTTTAAAAAAGAAAATACCTCAAATATATGCATTACATTCACAAAAATCAAGAAGAGATGAAAAAAGAATTATGATATCCTCCTTATGATTTGCAAAGAACTTCCAATGTCACTTTTTAAAATTTCCTGCCTCAAGCTGCTAAAAAAGTATCCTCAGATGTTATATTAACTTTTCTCTCCTTCAATATGCCGTGAGTATTTCAGACAAAGTTCACCTCCTATACTTCATAGAATTCTAACTTCACATGAACAAAGTGGTTACATGGCCCATGAAGTTGTTTCTTTGTTGTAGCCACTGTATTGAAGAAGAATAAATCCCCACCCAAAACTTGGTTGATGTAATGTCCAGACCATTGATGCCCACATATACCAAGACAGTGTGAAATGTTTTCTACTTACATAAGAAAGCTTTGGGAATAAAAGACAGACAATGAGTTGTTTGAAAAATTGTTTAAGAAATCAGGGAAAGGAAAGTGGCCTGTTGTTTTTATAAGGAGGAGACAGTGGGCCTGGGTGAGGGTCCTGTGCAGGTGTGCAGTCGAATTCCAGCCAGGGCTACAGGGAGTCACACTGGGCTTTCTCATCAGCTCGCTCAGATGTGGGAAGGGGGATGGGTGGGGCTTAAACGCTGCCAGCAATCAAACATCCAAAGTGGAGTCGGACTGTTCCATTAATAGGAGTAATACTTTAAGAGTAATTACAATTTCTCGGGTCCTCTGATAAAATCTTCACATCTGTTTTCTCATTTGAGCACCCCTAAAACCTTATTTTTTATTTTATATGTGAAGAAATTAATTTTACAATTGTTCAAAGTGACTTCAAGGATTCTAACCTTCAAGTTGATGTGATATGTGACACTGCCGTCTTTTGTCCCACACTTACGATAAAGTTTTCCCCAAGTATTTCGTGCAAAGGGATGGAAGTCTTGCTCTGGAGAAGAGTGGGTACTATCATTCTGAGTGTTCCTTTATGTGTACTGATACAGTCCGTGATGATAATGTTAACTAACCTTCCCTGAGTATTTGAGATGTATTCAGGTATTATTCTAGGTTTCTTGCAGGCATTTTCTGATTCAATCAACAACAAATCCATGAGGGAAGTAGTTCATAATCCTCATCTTAAAAATGATAAAGCTAGCATTGATGGTTAAATAAGTTTTTAGGATATAGAATTAGAATGGCAGAACGCAGAGTGTAATATTCCAGAAAACAAATTTCTAATCACATCTTTATATGACTTCTTGGTAGGCATTTCAAAAGATTCTACCCCACGTTCTTTTGGGAGGTGGGTGTCATACAAACAAGGTTTGCTTCAGTCTACCTGCCTCTACGCGGTAACATTATCATTCACCTCCCTCCTTTGTGCTGTGGTTCTAACTTCAAACCTCGGGGACAGGTTAAATGTGCAGGAAAGATACAGTCCCAGTAAAAAATGACTAAAAAGTTAAATTTCTGTGTAATAAACCTAAGGAATAGTAAGCTGTAATAAAGTAACCAAAGGAAATGTCTTTTCACTTAAAAATGAGAGAACACTCTAAAGGTCAGATATTTTATTTCATTGCTCTAATTCAAGAAATTCAATTTCTGATACATCCTCACTGCATAGATTTTTAACAGGCAGAAGAAAGGAGAAAGTACATATCTTTTTTTTTCTGACAATGAGTAAAAAGTCAGAAAAGATAATTAACTCTTAGTGCTCCCAATTTAAACCCTTTTCTTAGCATATGTTGCTTGGAAATAATTGCTAGATAAAAATTTGTTTTCTTCCACTAGTTCATGTATTAGTAAAAAGGCAAATTGTTTATAATTGTTTGTGTGGAAGATAATATAATAATTAATAAATAATGATATAAGAATAAACTGTTCTGTGTGCTCACGACTCTAAACCTACTTTTGCCCAAACCTGTAGACACATATTTCCCTTGTGGAAAATGTATTTTTATCTTTCTCTTTACACGTTTGTTGTGGACCGCTCTGCCTGGTTTCAGGAATTGTTACTCCTACCCCCTGTGGCTAAGGGTAAGTCAGTGACCTCTGGAATGTGAGCCGCAGGAGACAAAGCTTGTCTCTGGTAGCAAATGCTGTCTCAGTTTCCTCCCTGCCCCCAAAGCCTGGTCAGAAGTCCTTGACAGGTAAGACCCCTCAGAGGAGGGGCGACCTAGGCCAGACATGATCACTTGGGAGGCCAGCATGGAAGGACTCTGAGGGGCTGCGGCAAAGAGGGGGCAATGGACTCTCACCCCCTGACTTTGACAAAGCCCTAGTCCCCATGTCCTTTGGGAGAAGTGTTTCCTGGCTCTAATCCCCTTAAGCCTGAATACCTGATGGGGAGGGACGCAGCTCCTTGCCTTGCTAGAGTGTGTCCTGTGAAAAATCTGGCATCACAAAGACTTCCTGATACACTTGTGAAATCTGCTCTGCTAAGAGTGCTTTCATTCATATGTTAAGGGTTCGAGCAAGAGACCCTAAAACTCTGTTCCTGACAGACACTGACTCAGACTAAGCCCTCAGATTTCTTTGAAATGTTATCTACTGTTTGATCCTTGCCACCCTGTATTCCTGTGTATTAAAACCCAATAAAAGCCCTTAGAAGAAAGAGCTCAACACCTTTTTCCCCTGAGAAACTGGCCACTGCTCAAGGCCTTTTTCCTCTGGGAAACTGGCCACCTCTCCTCCCCAAGCAGATGATGTCTCCGTCATGTTTACTCTCACCTGTGGCACACAGGGGACTTGTGAGGAAAGTCACCCACACATGTTTACCTGAACTATGTGCATAAAATAGTTTTAATTTTTCAGGCACCATTTTTCAGTAAAGCTTGTGAGATTTTCTGTTCTTTTGCCTTTAATTCCTATGATCTATGCACATAGTCTTCCTTCCTTCCTTCCTTTTTTCCCTCTCTCCCCTTCTTCCTTCTTTCCTTTGTTCTTCTCCTATTTTTGTCCAACTTCTTCCACTCTCCCTTTCCTTCTTCCCTGTCTCCCAATCTCTTCCTTCCCTTTTTCTTCTTTTCCCTTTAAAAAACTGTTTTTAGATTAAATGTTTTCCTCCCAGTTCTAATATATCTAATGAATAAATTAATACTTCTGCTCACTAGTTAGGGGGCGGGGGCTGGAGTCTTCTGCTTCTTATCATACCAGATCCTTTAACTCCACAGCAGTAATCTGAAAGCCACTATTCCAGATAATTGGCGAAAACAATCAGTGGATATCTACATATATATCATCAGAGATGTAGGCATTTCTGAGGCACTCATGATGTATTGATAATCTAATAAAAAGCTGTATTTTGAATGGCTCTTCTGATTGCTACACAGAGCTGTCATTAAGATCAAGCTGTAGAATATCAGGGGAGATGAGATGCCTGAGGAGTCAATCAAGACGATTCTCCACCCAATGATGGGATTCCATATGATCACAATTATAGATGCAGTTCACAGCAGTTTGAAATGCTCTAATCTAAATAAAATTATTTTTATATCATCAAGAATTTTTGAAAATCTTTAATATAAGATACTACACATACAAGATATCATTGCTTCATTATGCCAAGTATCATAGTAGGTACCAAAATGGACAAGACATAATTCCTGTAGTCTGGAAGCTCATGTTTTTGTGGGGGGAGGAAGCATGCAAACATGCAAACTAAAGGCAAATAGGATATGATTTGTGTCACAAGAGAATAAGAATTTATTCTGAGTGTTCAAAAACATATTTCACATCCAAATCAGGACTGATCTTATAAACTGAGGTGGACATTAGCTAGTAATAAGGTTCTTCTAGAAGCTGAAATGCCTGGNTTATGCCAAGTATCATAGTAGGTACCAAAATGGACAAGACATAATTCCTGTAGTCTGGAAGCTCATGTTTTTGTGGGGGGAGGAAGCATGCAAACATGCAAACTAAAGGCAAATAGGATATGATTTGTGTCACAAGAGAATAAAAATTTATTCTGAGTGTTCAAAAACATATTTCACATCCAAATCAGGACTGATCTTACAAACTGAGGTGGACATTAGCTAGTAATAAGGTTCTTCTAGAAGCTGAAATGCCTGGAGGTAAAAGGTATCATTTCACTAAGAGGATGGATATGAGGAATTGTAAGATCTTTGAGTAATAGTAGGCTCAATATTAATATGCTCAAATTGGGACACATGGAGAAATAAGGTATAAGGTATTCACTTAAATCAAAATTAATTATTTTCAGTGCAGATATAATGCCACAGGCATTATAGAAACATAAAGATGAATTCAAGTACCAGTCTAGCTGATTACTCTGAAACACTGA
This sequence comes from Sturnira hondurensis, assembly GCF_014824575.4. Lineage (NCBI taxonomy): Eukaryota > Metazoa > Chordata > Mammalia > Chiroptera > Phyllostomidae > Sturnira > Sturnira hondurensis. The sequence goes on from NW_028093232.1 coordinate 405,109, forward strand.
CAAAATTTTACCACAACTTTGTTCTTCTAACAGTCAGAAGTAGGCTACAAGTAACCCACTGAGAAACTAGGAAATTAGTATGTGTGGGCAAACTAAATATTAGCTATTCCCATCACCTTTATGATTGATTAATAACAACATTAATTATTGTCAATAATATTCTGTCTTTGGATAGATGAAAATTTAGCAAAGTAACAGGTTTTATTTTCTGTGTCCATTTTTGTCTACATAACTAATGTTAATTTTACTTCAAAAGGTTCATGAAATACTAGCAGCTAATTCCTCTTTCAATTTGTCTGAGAAGCATTTATCAGAATAATGATGAGAGCCTTAACTCATTATCTGTCAAACCAAACCATTACGGTAATAACCCTTCAAAGGCTTATAACCTAACCTTCATTTATACTCTTAATCATGTCTTGAAAAGTTAAATTTATCAATAATGATAATTTAAAGCTGTTTTTCAAGAAACAAAATATTTATTTTATCAGTTTGTCTTTTAAAATACATGTTTTACTAGCACTTTTATTTATTTTTTCCATCACCATTTATCCCCCCATAGCATCTTCTACCTCCACCTACCCCCCATAATCACCATACAGTTATCTGTGCCTACGAGTTCTTTCTCCCTTTTTTCTTTTTTGCTCAATTTCTCCACCCTTCAGCCTTCCCCCTACAGCTGTCAGCCTGCTCTTCATTGACAAGTCTGTCTCTATTTTGCTTGTTAGTTCAATTTGTTCATTAGATTTCACATTTGAGTGAGATCATATGGTACTTGTCTTTCTCTGACAGCCTTATTTCACTTAGCATAATTTCTCCAAGTCCATTCATTAAATTTATCAATAATATTAAACTTTATTTATAATAAGGTTAAAGATTTTTACTCATGTGTAATGGCAAAATTCATCAAGGGGTAGCATGAGTTCTACAATGGCAAGTGGCAGTGTTACAATTCAGATAAGACTCTATATTCACTTTACAAATATGCACTGAATATAAAAAGTGGACCATGACCTGTGTTAAGTACCAGAAGTTGAGAGATAAAGAAAGTACTCTTTACCTTTGAGGATCTCAAAGGCAATAAACTAGAAATTAGGATTCAGGACTTAACAGTAGTATTGAAGTATGATATAGAAGGCATAAACAGCTATAATTAGCTTTCCTGGACATGACAATAGCTATAATTAGCTTTTCTGGACATGATTGTTTCTATCATATAACAACGCTGTGCTTTTCAGATGAGATAATGGTAGTATTGAGACTTTTAATACCTTTACTTCAATCTAGAGGAAGGAACTGAACATATGTAGATGATACAACTGCTCTCACCTCCCACCATCTGCCATTTTTCTCCTATTCTATAAAGATGAACCAGTGAAGAAAACTATGTTCTCCTGTCCAGGAAAGGAATCTCATTTGGAAGTTGAGGCACATACAACAAACCCTTCTCTATAAATGCTGCTTATCTTTTTAATTCAAGCTGAAGATAATCTTAAAACATTTGTATCATTGGCTGTGATTTCAATTCAACTATCAGAAAGTACTTATACAGGCAGTTAGTTAACTAGTGTATTGATTGATATGAAAAATTCAGAGCTGAAAAACCATGGCTTATGGTTCACATTATAATTTATAGACATGTCTAAGCAAGAAAATTGGAAAGAATACAATATTCTACAGTGAAGATGAAGATGTTCTATGATATGTTTAAAGATAAGGGATGATTTATTTCAAACGCACTCTTGAAAAAATTGTCATGAAGAAGCAAATCTTGGAATTCACAAAGGTAGAAATAGGCAAGTGCACAACATGAATAAAGGCACAAATATTAAGATCATATTAATAGAAATATAGCAGAAGGAAATTATAAATAAACTTTAGCAATGGTACTTAATTTTAATGATAATACACATTTCTACCAAATATAAATCTATAATTTTTAAGTAAAAGAAAAATATGTAAATACACACAAATACATATATATACACACATTAATACTAAGAATATTAACAAAAATATAAGCCTAAATGTATAACACCTTATTACATACAATCACAACAGCAAAAACAACTTTTATTCTCTAAACAGGAATAAGTTAAATATAGAGTAGCTATTAGACATGGGTAGCTTAATTAATAGCCATATTTGAATATGTTTCATTATTTGTTTCTGATCTACTAATTTGTCTTGTAGCATGCAAATATGCAGTATGCAAGACTATCTAATAACAATGCTTTCTGTGGGTGTGGTTCTTATTAATGATACTAAACTGTCAGGGTACTAAAAATACACTAATTTCTTTTTTAAAAGATTTTATTTATTTTTAGACAGAGGGGAAAGGAGGAAGGAAGAGAGGGAGAGAAACATCGATGTGTGGTTGTCTCTTGAGCATCCCCTAGTGGGGACCTGGCCCTCAATCCAGGCATGTGCCCGGAATGGGAATCAAACCAATGACCCTTTTGTTCACAGGCCAGCACTTAATCCACTGAACCAAACCAGCCAGAGAAAATACACTAATTTCTAATATATCTATAATTAGAGTTGGAGGTCAATGGTATTACAAGCTGCATAGTATTCTTTCCAATCTTATAGTTCTATGTTTGACTAAAAGATCAAATTTTTTTAATCACCTTAAACAAGAATGATAAGGGAATATGATTACTAAAAATGTTTCACTTATTCTTGCTGGTGTAGCTTGGTGGATTGAGCACCAGACTGTGAACTAAAGTGTCACAGGTTCGATTCCCAGTCAGGGCACATGCCTGGGTTGCGGGCCAGACCCTCAATAGGGGCTGCCCAAGAGGCAACCACACATTGATGTTTCTCTCCCTCTCTTCCTTCCTCCTTTCCCCTCTGTCTAAAAGTAAATAGAATCTTTAAAAAATAAAAAATAATAAAATAAAAAATAAAAATGTTTTACTCATAACACCCTTTGAAGCAGTCTACTTTCTCCATGTCATACATGTCAGTTAAACTGTTAGCTAAAACAATAATGTTATGTAAAACAGAAGAAATGACTTTAAATTAATATTTTTATTGAAAACAACTTTATTGACTGTCCATTCATGTAGGTGATGTGGACTTCTTAAAAATTTATTCTCATCTAGAAAGGCAAATTGTTTTCTTCAAGTATCATACAGTTTATAATACTGGTTTTACAAAAATTAATTTTATTTTCATGTCTGAAATCCAGACAATTTGTAGGTAATTAAGAATATCTAGCTATATTACAAACAAATTGCTTTGTTTATTTTAAATTTTTTAAAATCTAATTTTAGAGGGAAGGGAGAGAGACAGAAAAAGAAACATCCCAGTGTGGTTGCCTCTCACACACCCCCTACTAAGGTCTTGACCTGCAACCCAAGCATGTGCCCTGACTGGGAATCGAACCTGTGACACTTTAGTTCACAGTCTGGTGCTCAATCCACCAAGCTACACCAGCCAGGGCAAATTGCTCGTTTTCTTAAAGGATATATCCAAAAAGAAAGCTTTGTTTTTTTTTATTTACACAATAAATGATAAAAATTGAACAATGGAAAGAGATTTTCAGAAGTCAAATATTCATGTCAATATTTTCAAGGTATAAACAATATCCTTGATTATCTATTTTTGAGACATTCTATTAAATGGTTAGAAAGTAGAATCCAGTTCAATTCATAATCTTTAAATGCCTATTCATTGAAATAAAAAGTAATGATATTTTAAAATTTTTGGTTGAAGTAGATCAAAATGTCTGGGATAAATATGAAAAGTTTTGAAATTTGAAATGAAGACAGTATACAGGATAGGCCAAAAGTAGGTTTACAGCTGTGAGTACACAAAACACAGGTTTTATTCTTGTATTATTTATTAATTATTATAATATTTTCTATATAAACAATTGTAAACCTACTTTTGCCCCTGCTTGTAACCACTTCTCCCAAGACTCTAAATTATTGCAATCCCACTGTGATGAGAAAGATAATAGGCCCCTGTAATTAATAAAACCAGCCACTCTGGGAGAAGAAAGAGACAGGATAAACAGAGCTTCTGCTGCTCCAAATAGAAAGAAGGTGGCTATTCTGGGTCAGAGACATAACCTAATCTGCTTGGTGGACAGATTTTTCTCTGAAAATGTGGTACAGTGACTAATTCCATAGTTTGTCTTTAATATCTGTAGCTGAGGTCAGTGTGACCATGGGGTGCACTTGGCTAAGCGTTACCCTGAAGTGGGGGAAATCATCCTATTTCACACCTTGAAAACCTTCTGCAGTCTGACCATCTTTTTACTCTAGAGGTGGAGGAGTGGCTGAACTGGAAGCAGGCCCAAGGACCTCAGCTCGCATACAAGACAATAGTTCTAACTGATGCTGCAATATGGGAGCATGCCCAATAGTGCTGCCACAGATTTCTTATGTTCGCGTGGGTTTCTGCTCCCTGGAGCTTGTCTGTAGTACACCAAGTTCAATGACTCTTTAAAGAAAGGGCTCGTTCTAAAACAACCTGTTTTTAGGAAAAACTGAGCAATCCTCTTAGTTCAACTGAGTTCCTTTCTCATCATGGTGAGGCAAAAACTAGCAGGAATAGCTTTAGGGACACTATAAACCACATATACTTGGACTCTTGGACATATTAGAGGAAGTGATACATGATGGAAAAATGGTACTGATCACTGACTGTACTTGAAGACTTCTTGGGTAAAGACAGAGGGTGGGGCACTGTTTTCACCTCATCTGTGAATCAGAACCCACCAGTTAGTGCTAAAACATGGCTTCAACCTAACAAGTTTTAAGGTTTCATTGTATTTAGTTTGATCTCTCTCTCTCTCTCTCTCTCTCCATCCCACCTCTCTCCCAACAAGCTCCCATTAGTACTAGTTGATTAGTGATTTACTGGTGGATAGAAATCATTTGATTTCTAAAAATGGGCATGCAAGTGCTATGCTTACTTCTAAGGGTCAGAAATTGTTTAAGCAAAGTCATGAAAGTTGTGCAAATATCTTATTTGTACTCCTTACAATAACAGCCTTGAAAGGGTGAATTTTTAAAAATTTTTCGAGTTATTTGTTAAAAAAATAAAGAATGCTTCCAAACTTTTATTAGAACCAAAACAAGCAATAAGAGAAAACGCACCCCCCTTAGTAATGTAGAACAGTTAAAAACACTCATCCATAACAACTGTGTCACAGTGATGTGGGGATCTTTGTAATTGTTATGATGATCAGATAACCACTGTGGTTTCAGTCTTGAATATTGTGGGGGAAACATTTTTTTCTCTAGATTCTCTAGTAGAGAGAAGGACATCTGGCACACAATGTTTCTATTGTAGCTACTTCATAAAAGCAGGATATAGATCATCCTAATCAAAATTTGGTTCAGATTTCAAGACACCACCGGATGCTCATGTTCACCAATACAGTATACTAAGATTTTCTCAGAAAAACAGAGTCGCTTCCAAACCGAACTCCAACATGACCTTGGAGAGCAGGGAAAGGAGCTGGGCTCATCTTTCACGGTGACTAAGGGGGTGGGCCTAGAGTGAGGTTTCCCCACACATCTTGCCTGTCCCTCACTCCCCACCCATGCCAAAGGAGAGCGCCCAGGCTACCTTACAAGATTGCCCAGATGTGGAGCAGGAAGTGGAGGTCGGGATGAGTGGCAGGGCTTGAAAGCTGTTAGCCATCAAATCTCAAAAACAGAGTTAGACTCCTTACAATTCATGTAGATGTCTGAGGACTAAAATATGCCAGGTTTCATTTAATTGAATTTGAATCTTTGAATTGAATTAAATTGAATGTTTAAAACATTTTCTTGCCTCGAGACCTATAGCCCATGCTGGCAAGGGGTGCACATGCTTTCAGTTCATGTCTTGTTTAAGAGCCCCACAAACTATATGTTGAGAAGTAAAAACAGTGTCCTGGTCATGGTCAATAATGTTGAGGAATAGATTGGGTTGGCTACAATGTTCATTGTATTTTTTTCTGTAAGAATACTCTAGCAGTGCTTAGCTGTCTTTAACTTTATTCAAAACAATTGTTAGATTGTATCGTGACAGCTGTCATATCAGCTTATCAAAATTGGTAAATTTTTGTGTAGCTATTTTAATATTGAAGATAGGAGAAAATATACACCATTTCAGAATAGTATGCTTTATTATTTCAAGAAAGATAAAAATGCAACTGAAAAACAAACAAAAAAAGATTTATACATTGTATGGAGAAAGTTATGTGACGGATTGAATGTGTCCAATGTGGTTAATAAAGTTTTGTGCTGGAGATTTCTTGCTGGGCAATTCTCTGTGTTCTGTTAGACCAGTTTAAGTTGATAGACATCAAACTGAGACATTAACTGAGAATAGTCAACCTTACACCATGAGGGAGATAGCTGACATGCTCAAAGTAGCCAACCTGAGGCCTGCAGGCCACATGCATCCCAGGGTGGCTGTGAATGCAGCCCAACACAAAATCATAAATTTACTTAAAACCTCATGAGATTATTTTGTGATTACATGTCACAATGTATTTAATGTATGGCCCAAGACAACTGTTCTTCCAGAGTGGTTCAGAGATGCCAAAAGTTGGGACATCTCTGAAAGTTATTGGTGAAAATGAAAATGTGTTTTTTATTTTATGAAAAAAACTAAATGGACTTTTTGGCCAACCAACTACCAGTGAGGCCTTGCAGATGGTTTTAATATGGATAGAGGCATTGACTTTGAAATCTGTGAGGCAAGAGTCTTCCATCTCTTTATCCCAAAAGTGTCAGATAAGGAACTGCTGCTGCTGCCATTGGCTGGACTAGATGGACCACTCACAGTGCCAACAAATCTGTAAAGCATCCAACCCGCTCTAAGATCACTATCTAAGATCAGCCAATTGTACTACTAGCCCTTGGATTGAATCATTGGTCAGAATTTTTCTGACTAAGGTATGAGAAGCTGCAGCACTTCGGGAAGCTCCATCATGTGTGAGGATGTTGCCCCCACACACAAAGTGCAAAAGGGGGCAAAAGTAGATTCAGAGTTTGTGGGGTAAAAGTACTGAGGGGTGAAAGAGATGGTGCCCTCGTAGAGCACCACGCGTTTGACAATGGACTGGGGACAAGGGAGGCCATTCCCCCCTGCAGACAGGATATGTCAAAGGACCCAGCTTTAGCTCCATGTTGTAGGTACATTTTTCATTTTATGAAGGAGGCCTTGGTAGTTGAACCAAGTTTGCAGGGTGCTGCCTTCATGGCCCAAGGCATAATGAACAGCTGGGTACAAAGGATCATAGGCTTAGAGACTGTATGAACCTAGTATGCAGTCAGTCCACGGGCACTTGGCGCTGCAGAGGTCCAAAAGGAGTTTGTCATCACCACAGTTGATCCAGAGACTCCAGGACATAAATGGAAGGTGGTTGCTAAAGTTTTTACAGTGAAGGAGGCTTTGGGAGATGTTCAGGGATTGAATCACAATTTGGATGGATTCTAAAGTCTGTAGTAAGCTGCACTGTTCAAAGGGGGTTTATTTGCAAGTAGCATCATAAATGGATGAAGTAAAATTTAAAAACCAATAATGGTGCCTTCAGAACACAAAAATGCCTAAAATATTTCACTAGTGTTAACATTGATGGTGATGAGTAGATCAGTGTTTGTTTCTTGATAGTGTTAGTGACAGAACAACCCTTGACTAACTAAATCATTTTTAAAAACTTAACCAAGATGGTGGGGTCTTATACTATGGGGGGGTCAGTGACCCATCATGCAGAGCTCTTCTGTGAGTTTTGTATGTTCTGAATAAGTTTTTTAAATGAATCTCCTTGGAAAATAATGCTGTTGATGTGATGTTTTATCTGTCCTCCTGGAGAAAGTCAAATGGGGTTAAATTATGTTCTGAAAAGATTGTGTGAGATGGCAGTGCTGGTGAGGTATTCCATGGGTAGTCAGGTAAAAGTGAAGTGTGTTTCTTTAAACTTGCAAGCAAACTGTAACCAAGAGCCTGTTAAAATAAGAACTGAGTAGAACATGTTAGCCAAGTCTATGATTTCAAAGTGTTTACTAGTGTCTGATTGAATGGAGTCAGTAATTTCAATACTATTGAATATTAGTACCTTCATGGGGAACACCACAGTATAAAGATTGCTGTAATCTACAGTGAGTTTCCATCTGTTCTTTTCAAGTTTAAGATCAAACCAAATTATGTTAAACCGAGAAATGGTGAGGATAAACATCCCGTATCAAAATATTTTTTATAAAGGATTTCAATCCTTGAAGGCCTGTTTTAATTAAAACTGGATCATGTTACCTATTTTAATTGGAGGGAGGAACTGATACCAGGGGTGAATTTATGGCAGATTCAATTTTGTAATCTGGTTAAGTGCCAAGACTTAGTGGTAGTTTAATTTATTATTCATGGTCATGCTCACTATGGGATATTTGAGGGTGATGGGTACTGTGACCATGGGAAATTTTAGGCAAGGCAGTAGTTCCTTTTAGGCAAGGTTGAGGGAAGACTCTAACATTTGGTAACTCCTCCCAAAGAATAGGATATACCTTATTTAAATTTAGTAAAGTGACAGGTATGCCTAACTTGAGATATAGTATCAATTAAAGCCATTAAGGTTTGCCAATTGGTGCATTTTAGTGAATATTAAAATTAATTTAGAATGCATATTGTAGAGGCATAAAAGCCAATCAGTGCTATATTACCTTTTTTGTATAAATTATTTTAGTAAGTTTGGGATTTCCAAATGTGTTAAATTTTGGATCTCTGTATCACTTCTTGGTTCTTTCCTCTAAATGCAGACAATGACTACCTCTTCCACTTTTTCCCCCTCCTTCCTTATCTCCCCCTGCTCCTCTTTCTCCTCCTCCTCCTCTTCCTCCTCCTTCTTCTTTCTTACAATTGTTAGATCTCAGGGGTCTCAATTGTTACTCCCAGGGGTCTCTCTACTCTGTTCATATTTATAAGTTTTTTCTTCCAGAGAGCCATAAATCAATATTATCAGGGTCAGGGACCCCAAGTTGAACTAATCCTAGGGTTGTGCCACAGAGCACCATGGGTATTTTTCCATAAAACCTTGAGGACCATGACCTTTTCTTTGGCCATAGAAACATAGGCAGCGGCAGCAGCAGCAGACGCATTGTATAGAGTCTGAGAAAACCATCTGCTTTTAGGAGTTTGACCTCAACGTGCCATATGGTGACCATTTTCCTCATACAAGTAACTGTTCAGTGGGCCCACATATTTTGAAGAATAATAGTTTTTCCTTTGAGAACTCTGTTGAATGGGGCCTATGTCTGGTTTAGACGCATGACAAGTAGTCACAGGGCAAGAGTTCTCCTGAGCCCAGCATCGGTCATGACTTATAATGGAATCAAGAGACAAAATTCAAGTAAGACACAAAGATACTCTGGGCCAAGACGCTGAACTCAGGACTACTTTAAGGAAGGCCCAGTCCCATACTCCTGTCCTTAAATATCAACTATTAAAATTTCCAACTTAGGTTTGTAAATGAACAAGAGGCTTAGTTGGACTCAACAAATGTGGCACAGAGAAGCACAGCTCAAAGAGAGTGCTTGCCAGAAGACAGCCAACCAAAGCAAGAGAATAGTGATGACTAATGGTGGTCATCATTGCCTAGGTAAACAGCTGACAGTGCCAGCTGTTGTAACCAGCTCACAGGGATGGGGTAGATGCCCACTCAGCATTTGCTTTGTGTATTGAGACTAATAATGCTATAAACATGCACATCATAAGAGGTTATGAAAAAGCTTGTTACTTATATATATATTGAGTTTTATGGATAGGCAGGATAACTTTCCAAGACAGTCCCAAAAGAGACTGGCTCTGTGTTTATGGTGAGGGAGTAGAGCCGGGGTGAGGGTTCCTAAACATGGTTAGAAATTGCATGCTTTGAACTTCCTACCAGTGCAAAAAGAGAGTGGACCCAGGTTTATTTTATCAGCTTGTTCGAATGTGCGGTAGAAGGTGGGGGAATAGTAGGGCTTGAAAGCTGTCAGGAATCAAACACCAAAAATTGAACCAGTCTCCATTATAGTTCCAAATGACTCCTCTAATCTCTGATACTAATCAATTTCACTGCAAAAGAATGTTGTGGTAATATTAAACATATTTGGGGAATAAGATAAGAAAAATAAAATTATGTTTATATAATATATGACAGAGGATCGACTTTAAATTGAGAAACATTCAAAAATAAATGTGGGAAATATTAAGCAAGACTGAAACTAAATTAAAATTATATAGGAAGGACAGCATAACAATTTTGATGATAATATGAAATGATATACACACACAATTAAAGTTTCAGTTCTTTTATAAAGAATTATTTTATGGGTTATACCAAACTACGTATGATATTATGGCCAATGATTATGTAATCAGATTTAATTCTGAGTAGTCTAATTTATCGGCTTAAATTATCAAGCATTAAAATTGAATTTAAATAATTTAGTATTAAATACATATATTTATATGATATTCATATATATGTTACTATATATATATATATATATATATATATATATATATATATATAAACATTAAGAAAGAGCCCTGGCTGGTGTAGCTCAGTGGATTGAGCGCGGGCCTGCGAACCAGAGTATCGTGGTTCGATTCCCAGTCAGGGCACATGCCTGGGTTGCAGGGCAGTTCCCGGCAGGGGACACACCAGAGGCAACCATACATTGATATTTCTCTCCCTCTCCCCTTCCCTTCCCCTCTAAAGATAAATAAATAAAATATTTAAAAAAAACATTAAGAAAGGAATGGGTAGCTATTTATTTTACCAAGAAATTAAGACCAGCTAAAATTCTGAGTGCCAAACATGTTCTACATAGACAAAAATGAAAATACTTTAGATAAAAATAAAAACATATCTTTTAACCTCATTGAGATTTAGATACCAATTTCATAAGCAGCCTTTTAGTACCCTGGAAATATTTCAGATGTTCATAAGTCATGCTTTGCACCAAATAGTCTAATACTGTGATCATTTGTAACTCTATTACCAGTACCCTTATGTTTTAAATGCCATTTATTACAGAGAGTACTGTCTGAAAAATGAAATACAAATTTCCTCTTTCCAAAGAGGAAAATAAATACTAAAGTTAACCAAATGTCTGTACACATTTCTTTTTAGGATACACTGAGGCCAGTAGAGGGAAAAACTCATATGTTGTATAAATTTTGTGATATGTCTACTGTCACTCAAACTAACTTCCAAATACTATTTTAAGTAAATGGATTTTGGCAAGATTTATTGTAATTTTAAAAAGGTTTCTTTTTGTTAGATACTTTTAAATGTTTATTCCTAAAGACAAATCATGGAGGCAATAGTTTAAAAACCTCTGAGGAATTTTTTAAATTGTAAATATTTACTGAAATAGGATGCTTTTATCTTGTGGGAAACCCAAGATTTTTCAATGTGAGGGAAGCTTAAACACATACATAAGAAATTTAATGTCTAAGGTATAATGCAAGGCACAGATTCATAAAGCTCTAGTCAAATAACTTGCTTTAGGTCAGCAGCTAATTCATTGCTTCATCCCTCAAAGCAATACTCTAAGATGCCTTTTAATCAAGAGACTAATGAATATTAACCCCTGAAGATAAAAAAAAGAACCCTGATGTCTACTAAAGAAAATAAACAGTTTAGTTAGCAGTGTGAATTTTCCCCTACTATTGGTGATTGGCATAAAATCATGGACAATAAGCTATCATAAACAAAAGTCACAATACATTAGATATTGTCTACTCAAAAAAATACTGGAAGTATAGCTGTAAAGGGGAATTTTTTTCTCTAAAGAAATAGCCTTGACTTTACATAATAGGATTATTTCACTAGGTTTCCCCAAATGAATGCCAAATATTTATTCTAATAAAATAAATCAGGGAGAATACTTTGGGCTTCAACTAACAAAATATCTAATAGTGGTTTGAAATATAAAGGCATTTAGTATCATTATTTTTTAAAGATTTTATTTATTCACTTTTAAATAAAGACGGAGAAAAAGAGGGAGAGAAATATCAGTATGTGGTTGCCTCCCATGCGCCTTCTACTGGGGACCTGGCCCACAACCCAGGCATGTGCCCTAGACTGGGAATTGAACCTGCAACCCTTTGATTTGCAGGTCTGCATTCAGTCCACTGAGCCACACCAGCCAGGGCTAGTATTATTAAATTAACATGTATCATATAAATTAATGGTATTTACCCAGCTGTTAAGTAATGTGTGTGAGGAACTTGGGTCTTTCTATATTACTGTCCTACCATCCTTAGTATCTTGTCTCTTTTGTTTCAATACTGTCCTTCAAGTTTACAGCATGGTGGCCCCATCTCCATGTGTGCATGAAAGGCAATCATAAAACAAGGAGTAATGCCAGCTAGATTATAGGGTCTTTTATTTAAAAAGCATAAGCTTTCTCAGAATCCCATGACCTTCAGACTTTTGATGATGATTTATTGGTAATCTCTGGTACACATGCCACCCCAACTCAGGATTAGGTAGGAAAGTCACTATAGTTGGAATTGGCAAGAACAGGTTTGCAAATGGAAGTTGTGCTGCTCAACCAATGACATCAATCACATCCAGCAATTTTTGATCACCAATTTTTCCCTGAAAAATTGTGTTCAGAGAGAGCACACTGGTTCCTAGAAAGCACAGTCTTTCAGTTAGTACATTGGTGTTATTTGCACTTATGCATTTTTGTGTGTGTATCTTGTATAAATTTTATTTATGTGATGTCTCTAGTAAATATAAACATATGTAGAAAACAAAAAAAAATCCAATTTCTCTATTGCAAGACCATGCACAACTGTATGAGATTGCAATGCTAAGGAGGAGCTGCCTCTACACATTCTACCTTGAGTTACAAGCTACAATCCTCTGACTTAATTGTTCAGACAGTAAGTGTCTTGGGTTTTGAGGTGCACCAATTACTTATTATTCCTCTTTCCTTCTTATAGATTCTGAAAAAAGTGAGAAATAGACATAGGTTTCAAATTAAATATTGTATCAGCTTTATTAATGGTAAACCTGGATGAATAATGTAACTTTGATCAGCTGAATTTTGGTCTTCCTACACGTATCTACTCTTTTTCAGTTACAATCCACTCCTATACACAGACCGTCATAGCTTTATTGAAACTCTTTGTAATTACAGAGGCAGAGTAAGGTTCGAGAATCTGCGTTAACTGGGATATTCATGTACATCTTGGAGATTCAGATGCATGTGATGAAGTCCCTTTTTCTTATTTGAGCAATTCCTGTGAGTGTTGGTGAGAGCACCTCTCCTACCACAAAACCTGAAAAGCCAAATTACTACTTTCCTACATAATCTTGGGACGGAGGCAAAAGTACTAGTCACAACCCCTAATAACCAGATGCCTCTCTACTAGACTACGTTGGGAACTCAAGGAGCATGAACTGTGTGAAATGACTGCAGTGGCTGTGGTCACAAGTCCTGCTTCTGGGGCAGCGATGGCCATGGTGCCAGGCCTGGGGCTCAGGGTTGAATAGTAACGGTGGCAGCAGTTCCAGCTGTCAAACCTCTCCTTCGGAGGAGACGCAGTGAACTCACTAAACTGACACTGTCACATAATTTTTGATATAATTCTGTTTGCTTCCGAGTGCTGTTCAAATGAGGCAGTTTAAGCAGGTGTGTCAAACTCATTTTCACCACAGGCCACAACAGCCTCGCAGTTGCCTTTAAAGGGCCGCATGTGATTTTAAGACTGTATAAATGTAGCTACTCCTTAACAGTTAAGTGAGAGCTCAGCGCTGCCACCAGGTAGAAACAAGGTGCTGGGCTGTATAAAACAAGGTAGAGGGCTGGATTCAGCCCCTGGGCCTTGTGTTTGCTACCAGTGGTTTAAGCTACATTATGTTCTTAGTAAACAATCTAAAAGCTCAAGTACTATAAACTGTAAGCATTCATTTCGGTGAGGGCAACTCACACCTTAGGAACAGTCCCTATATCAGAAATGCAGAATGTGTGAGAGAAGATGGTGGAATCATGCAATGCCTCCTAAATTTTCTTCTCAGAAGTTGCGTAAAGAAAACCCACTCATATTTCATTGTCCAAATCAAGTCACAGGACAAAACTTGATGTTAATGGTATGGAAATCTGTGTGTTTGTTTCTATCTCCTTTCCGTATTTTTAAAAATTTTAGTTCTTAAAAATATTTGTGAGCTATACAATGTCTTTTCAGTAAAATGTTATTCTGCAATAGTTTCTGTTGCTTGACTGTTCTGTTCCTCCACCTTGACTCATAAATACCCCTCATAGATGGCGGGACTAAGCCCTAACTCAGGTGCTCTGATTGCATGCAAACAGGAGCAGAGAAAGAGCCTGTGATGTGGAGGAGAGAACAAGCTGGTAGAATCACAGGCAGAAAAATAGTTCCCTATTCTTCAATATAGCAGAGTGGTTAAGAAATGGACTTTGGAGTTTATAATGCTTGGGATAGTATCTCAGTTTTCGTGGTTATTATCTCTATGACCTGTGCAAACTATTAAACTGTGTTCCGATGTCCTTGTCTGCAAGAAGCTAATAGATAACTACTTTCTAGGACAGTTGTGGGGATTAAATGGATTAATATGGTCATAGAATAGTGTGTGCAATGTGATAAACACTTAATTTTTAAGTATTATTGCAGTTATTATCATTGTTCCTCCTAGAAGATGGCTGAAGGTTATTATCAGCCCCTAGTTTATGAGAGGTAGTAGTAACCCAGAAAAATGCAGAAAATTGCTCTCCTTACCAGAGTGAAACAAGAATTCAGAGCAGGAGTAGGATAAGGTCAGTGTGAGCCTGAGTAATCACTTTAAGTCACATCTTACAGAAGTTAATCTTCAGTTTATACCACGGCTGTATTTGCTTGTCAGCCTTTCCAGTGGTTTGGAAAATCGACCAACCAAAAACACAGCATGGTACTCATGACAAGTTTCCACATAAATGTTATGCTTAGAAATATGACTGGAGTGGATTTGTTGGATAAATTATTTCTCTGGTCAGAACTTAGTGCCAGTCTATTCTAAACAAATGACTGATAACATAGTGTCTCCAGTCTTGGCTCAAGTACTGCCTTGTCGCTGTATTTATATGACCTTATTGATAATACTGACAAAAAAATTATATTCTGAGCATTTTCACACATCATTGTGCTTACATGTACCTATGCATCAAGTAATGACCCTTGCAGAGGGATTTAATATTGTCATTTTAACCTAACATATTAAAAAGCATTCAAGTACTACTCATAGACACAAAATAGAAAGAAAGGAAACGTGTTGTCATTAGGGACACATTTGATAATGGGGTTCTGTGGGCTTTTGTGTTTGTTTTTTCAATTTAATATGAAATTTGGAATGGAGAGCTTCAGGAGGTGAATGGATGGTAGTCAGGACTTACAGTGTGATGACACCACTAATTTTAGTAGTCATCTGTCACTGTGTAAACAGATTACTAATTGAATTCCCCTTCCTCTTTTTTTCCTATCCCCTGCTTCTTCTGGTCACTCTCCTTTGGTTTCTGCTTCTGTGAGTCTATTTTTGTTGTGTTTCCTTTTTAAATTCTAAATATAGGTGAAACCATATGGCATTTGTTTTTCCCTGCCTGACTTAATTCACTTATCATAATACCCCTTAGATCCATCTTGTCACACATGGCAAGGTTTCATTTGTTTTTATTGCTGCATAACATTCTCTTGTGTGTGTGAATGTATATATTATATCTTCTTTATCCATTTATCCACTGATGGACACCTAGGTTGCTTCCATATCTTCCCTAATGTAAATAACGCTGCACTGATCATGGAGATGCATATATCCATTCAAATAAGTGTTCCAGTTTTCTTTGGATAAATTCCCCAAAGTGGAATTGCTGAGTCACAGGTATATATATATATATATATATATATATATATATATATATATATATATGTATATATATATATGGTTTTTTTGAGGAATCTCCATAATGTATCCCAGAGAGGCTGCACCAGTTTTGAAGTCCAACCAACGGTGCACAAGAGTTCCTTTTTTTCCACATTGTCATCAGCACATTTGTTGACTTTTTGATAATAACCACTTTAATTGGTGTAAGGTGGTGTACCATTGTGATTTTGATTTGCATTTCCCCGATTATTTTATTTTAAAAAATAAAGTGAAATAACTACACACAAAAGAGGAGTAAGTATGTCTGTTTCCATTTTTCTTCACTTTTATAGAGAATAAAAAGAAGTTGTATTACATAATGAAAGGGGAAATGTTCATTAAATTAGCTGGTTTCAAATTAGAAGTTGCAGAAACATAGGAAGTACAAATGTAATAAATTTATTCAAATGCAGCATAGCTATTATTATAAATTATCGGGTAGACTGCTAAATGAAGTGTTGATTATGCAATATGTATAATCTTAGAAATGAAATATTATGAGAAATAACATTTGCATTTTTCCGATTGCTTATTTGGAAATTTCAGGTAGCATTGTGAATGTTTTATTGAATCTTCTTAAATTTTAAGAGAAAGAAGACAGACAATGACATAAAGCAGAGAAAAATATATATGTCTGTTTCAGTAGAGTCCACAAATCTGTAATTATATTGCATTAGTATATTTTATTCTTAAAAAAACAAAATGTTTAAAAAATAGTACTTCAATCAAACTGAATTCCCACAGGGCTGCATTTCTAGAACTATCACAGCTCAAATGTCTTTATGGCAAACAGGTAGTCATGACAACAGAGCTTTGAGAAGCCAAAGAACGTATATGATATGCTATATATTGTTAATCTGGACAGGAATAGAAGCAAGTACTCTGATTGCTTTGAAATGTTTATAAAAATGCAAGTTTTTCAATTAAAAATTAAGAATTATGGAATATTTGGCAGAAAGTGTAAGTACAAAAGGGATGAAAAAGTGAATTATTAATTGATTGAATTAATAAAATGAACAAGACATATTGCTAGGTGCTTTAAATGTGTTATTTGAACCACACAAAAGTCCTATGTGAGGAGTAAAGAACACTGTCTTTACACTTGGGAAAGTCCATGTTCAGAGAGATAAAGTGATTTTTCTGATGTCACCTGATGATCAAAAGACAGAGCAAGACGTGAATGCGTGGATCATTATGCAGTGAACTAACACTTTAAAATCAATGACAAAATCTACATATGCAGATTTCGGAATAAAAATGTTATCAAATAAACTAGATGTTTCATAGATATGTGCCTAAATCAAAAAAGAGAAAAGGCAAGTAGTCACCAGAATCTGAAGTGCCCCCCAAACTGCTGCGTAGCGCATTAGATGCTGATGCTGATGCGGTATAGCGTTGTGATAAAGGTCAATTCTCACATATTATTCATTTGGATGGACATACAGAATCTCTATATATGGCTATACTTACAACTTGAGATAAAACGTAGAAAAGGCAAGATTATCAAAAGCACATTTTATATTTAAAATGTTTAAATTTAACATTTTTAAAGTATAATTGGTATAAAAAGAACCGTAAATATTTAGTGTGTATGATTTGGTGATTTTGGTCATATGTAAGCACTTGTGATGTTATCACCATAGTCAGGTAATAGATATTTCCCACACTTCCCAGAATTCCCTTGGTTGGTACGTGTGTGTGGCGGGGGGTAAGAACATTTCACATGAGTTTTATCCTCTTAGCAAGTTCTGAATGCACGATACCATATTGGTAACTCTAGGCACTGTGTTGTACCGCAGATACCTAGAACTCATTCGTCTGGCATAACTACAACTGTACATTCTTGAGTAACAACTCCTTATTCCCCGCCTCCAGCCCCTGGCAACCACTATCATATTATTTTCATCTACAAATCTGAGTATTTTAAGATGCCTCATCTAAGTGGCATCATATGATATTTAAACTATAATACTGTACACATGAATTCTTGACTGCAAATACTGTGTTTTCCTCAATGACTCCTGCCCAAGGAGTTGCATAAAAACAAGTTATCCTTATATCCAGCCCAATATTAATAATTTTCAGGGTTTATATGTGGTTAAAAATTACATTAAAATATACTTGAATGTATGGAGTATTCATCTGCAATATTTAGTTACTTTTAAGATTATATTATCCAACAACCACATTATTTTAAGTTTACAAATGACACATGAAAGTTTTTTGTGGAAACCTTAAACAACACAGGCCTAGAGAAAGTTCCCCTCACTATTATCTCCACACCATGCTCCTCAAAACGACTGGTTGTTATTTACTGTTATCATTTTAGCACATTTCTTTCAGAGTATATTCATTATATGTGTGTGTATATATATGTATGGGTAAACAAAAACATATACAACATACAAACTTAGATGTATATAAAGTTATATGTGTAAATACACATACTTACAGTTTTTGCTTTGAGCTTTTGAGAGCAGAAATGAAAGTACATGGAATGTATCTTGCCATCAGCCTTTTACACAGTAGAGATTTTCCATCTTCTTACTCTTTTAACATTTAAGTTATTAGAGGGTTTCACCATTGCAAAACACAATGGGAACATCTTTATGATAATCCTTCTATAGATTATATTTCTGAAACGGAAATTATTTGTTATTCAACTAACACGTTAACACTTTAAAATACAGTAGGTACAATAAGCACTAATAACAAATGTGAGTACACATTCATTCAAAAATTTATTAATGCATTATCATATTTCATTGGTCTCCCTTTTTGAAGAAAAGTACCAGAGGTATTTATACTTTATTAGCTAGATGGCATTTCTTTTTCTATCAAATAGTTCTTAATATTATTTGGCCGTTTGAAAGATGGAGTGTTTTTTAACGGTTTTTGAGCAACACCAGTGTTATGATATATTAAGTAAATATGAATATTTTTCCTCAGAATTAAAAATATTTTTCTTTTGAGCTGTCACTTATAATTTAACCTTGTGTATATTGTTTAAATGCCCTACCTTTTTTGAAAGATAGGAATGAACCTAGTTCACTTAGCCCTCTGTGTGTAGAGTTGGCAGCAAATGCAATGTTTCGTTAAGTCTCTTTCACATCCCTGGCCAGTATGAATCTCCAAATCCGTCTGTATTAGTGAGTGACTGGCCTCGTATTTATACAAGTTTAGAAAACCAATCAACATAAGTTTTATATGTAATAGTATTTTAAAATCACATAAGGGCAAATGTTTTGAAACCTCCCTTAAACCATTTGGTAAGCTTCATCCTTCTACATCTTTCTGTGTGCGGTCACCAAGCTAACCACTTAAGATCAGCTACATTATTAATAGGAGATTCTGGTTCTCCAGCTACTGTAAACCACTCAGTTATCTTCTTCATCTCAATTTTTTCCTACAATTTAATTTTTTAATAACATGCTGTAAAAAGAGTTTTTTAAACTTGACTAGCAGGTGACAGGACAGGGAAAATGCAGTCACGAAAGTATAACTTGATAGAACCATGTCAAATAGAGAGGATGATCAAAGGAAAGTTTATTTTAAAAAAATTTTGTATCATTTTTGACCCATTTCTACATTTACTTTCATAAATCTGTTTTTCATTCTATTCACTACTAAAATTCTGAATTCTCTGTTGCCTATGGACAGTGAAAAACATCAACCTTTAAGACTGCATATTCTGATTTTACTGTCAACACATTTTTCCTTTTTCAAACCTGCTTGATTCAGTAATGAAGCTTGCATTTCCACTGCGCTTAGACCTTGACTCTACTTGGACTAGTCATTTGCATTTCTTTCCTTTTTAAAAAAAAATTACATTATTGAATCCATTGGGGTGACATTGGTTAACATTGGTTAATAAACTTATATCAATTTCAGGTATAAAATTCTATGATAAGTCCCTTGTATATTATATTTTGTTTTACCACCCCAAGCCGAGTTTCTCTCCATAACAATTTATCTCCCCATTACTCCATCTTATCTCCCCCTACCCTCCTGTCCCTCTGCTAAATATCATTGCCTATGAGGATTTTTTTTGCTCAATCCCTTCACCCTTTCCAACCTGTCCCCCTCCCCCTCCTCTCTGACAGCCGTCAGTGTGTTCTCTGTATCTATGAGTCCGTCTCTATTTTAATAGCTTATTTTGTTCATTAGATTCTAGATATATGTGAAATTGTATGGTATTTTTCTTTCTCTGATTGGCTGATTTCACTTAGCATAATACTCTCCAGGTCCATTCATGCTGTCACAAAAGGTTTTTTCCTTTCTTTTTTTTTATGGTTGAATAATATGTTATTATGTAAACATACCACAGCTTTTCTATTCATGCATCTACTGATGGTCATTTGGGTTGCTTCCAAATTTTGGTTATTGTAATAACGCTGCAATGAACATAGGGGTGCATATATATGTTCTTCCAAATTAGTGTTTTGGGTTTCTTCAGAAATATTACCAGAGGTGGAACCACTGGCCCATACAGAATTCTATTTTTAATTTTTTGAGATCAACTCAAGATCTAGAGCAAAGAGGTTGAGGCAAAACACCATGATTGTTAAGCATCAGTCTTTATATTGAAGGCAGTGAAGGGATACGAAGAAATTTACCTTCTCTTATCAAGGAAGAAGATGAATCTTAAAAAGCTCTATATGGTGCTTTCTGTTTCTTTATATTCTCTTTTAGTACTTGGTGAATAAAAAATAAATAGCTAATT
Organism: Sturnira hondurensis; assembly: GCF_014824575.4. NCBI lineage: Eukaryota > Metazoa > Chordata > Mammalia > Chiroptera > Phyllostomidae > Sturnira > Sturnira hondurensis. Next base: position 425,751 of record NW_028093232.1, read on the forward strand.
AAATAGTTTATGTTCAAAAGTTAATAGTAAATAACTTCATTTTTATTAAATATCTGAATTCCAAATCAGAAAAGATAAAATACAAACAGAAACTTCTGAATGTCTTTCTCAGAATATTCTCTGAGCATTTGCATTTCAGTTATATAAATGAATGTCTATAATTTATTGAATGGTAGAAAACACAGAAAATTTTTTTTCATTGACATTAGTAGCCTATGAAGCTTTTTTCCAATTTAATATATGTGAACATATTTAGTAATAGTCTTAGTTTTTCAAAAAATTTCAATGAAATTTTTTTGAAAAATTTTTTTCATTGACATTAGTAGCCTATGAAGCTTTTTTCCAATTTAATATATGTGAACATATTTAGTAATATTCTTAGTTTTTCAAATTGAACATTATAACAATATAGGTAGAAGTGGGATATAATAAGTTATTCAGATTAAGTTTTAATGTATGCCAATATTCATATGTGTATAATGGATTTGCTTTATACTATTAAAACCTTGGTTTAAATTAACTATGTCAAGTAATGCCTCTGTGTGTGCATTAAATGCTCTATAAATGTCTATAAAAACCTTGTATTTATAATTTATTTTATTAAGAGCTGAAATATACATTTTGAATGAATGGAGCACTACTCATTATTTCCTATTTCTGCCCACCCATTAGGCAACCATTTAGGGTTCTAAAACTGGTTTAATCCTCATGACAACTCCAAATGGAATTTCAAGGTGAAAAAAATAGGAGTTTGGAAACATGAATAATTTTTAAAAGATTCTGACTCAGAGGTAAGCAAATTGAAAGAGCTAGAAATAGGATTTAGAGAAAAATGAAAATAAAGATCAAGACTATGACAATAAGATAAGTGTATAAAATATTCAGATGTCCAAATCTACTAAATATTCCTTTTGGTCATGTACACAAACATGAGGAAAAAATGTTATCTTCTAAATCCATTGTTAACTCTTCATAATATGACATTAAAGATGAGTAATAAAATAAAGATATTACAAACATTGTATTTAAACATCTACCTGTGTTTAAATATTCCTTTGCTTTGATATTTGTGTAAGCACATAAGCACCCCAATGTTCATTGCAGTGTTATTTACAATTGCCAAGATATGAAAGCAGGCCAATGTCCATCAATAGGTGAGTGGCTAAAACAAGTGTGTGATATTTACACAATGGAATACTACTTGGCCATAAAAAGAAAAAAGTTTTACACTTTGCAACAATATGGATGGATCTGGAGAATGTTATGCTAAGTGAAATAAGCCAGACAGATAAAGACAAGTACCACATGATTTCACTCGTGTGGAATCTAATGAACAAACTAAAATCGCGTGAAAAATGTGGACAGACTCATGGACGGAAGTCAAGATGACAGCTAGTTGTAGGGAGAGGGTTAGGGGATAGAGGAATTGAGCAAAAAAGAAAAAGTGCTCATGGACATCTCTGGGGTGATTGCTGGGGGGAGGAGAGTATAAGGAAATTAAGTGGTAATGGAAAAATAATATAATAAACATTAGAAGTTTTTAAAATTCCCTTGCTTTGATAGCTGTGTAAGTGCTGCATTTGAAGACTGAACTCCCTGATTGCCCTTGAACCATTTCCCAGAAGCTTCTCTGGCACATTAGCAAATGACTTAATTTCTGACCATTCTGACTTTGAACTCTGAGTTTCTTACATGTTGCTTTGCTGCTTGATTCATAGCAAACATAACAGATATTTATATAAACTGTATAGCAAGATACTTGTCTCTACAACTCTGGATGCCACATACTTATATATTTTTCTAATTGAAAACTTGAAATTACTGAATCTTACACTGTGTCTTGTCTCTTGCCACCTGAACACCAGTTTCTCTACAGGCATATCTACCTATTTGTTCGTTATTTTTATTCAGATGTGTGATCCAATGTCAGGACTCCCTTTATATTTGTTCTTCATCGAAAATCTCAAGATATGGGATTATGTTTACTTCTTCAAGGCTAGATAATATATTTGTAATCACTTTCTTTAAAGCACCTACAAAAGGAAAAACATGTGCCCCAGGGTGTCAGAAAATAAAGACACAGTAATTATATGGTATTCCTATAGGCTTCAGTGAGTAAAGATCATTCTCAGAATTTGAGTTGAAGCTACTGCCAAATATTCTAAAATTTTAGACATGACTGATAACTTTGCACTTAGGAGGCATTTCTATATTCTACTATTATTTTTCTGAACTAAATGATTATGACCATGAGAAGATACTCGTTAGTATGTCACTAATAATGTTCTTATTACTTGCAGCTTATTATTTGAATCATTTACTTATAACAATGGTCTAGGTTTAGGAAAAAAACATAGAACACAATTTGTCAACAAGTGTCTTTAGTCTAGAATGAAGAGGCAGACATATAAGTACCCTTATAAAAATCGTATCCCTTTATAACAAATAAAATAATAAAATTATTATATAATGAATTGCAATAAAATATAATAGTACAACTTTATAATATACATATATTATAAAAGAATTTATATGTTATTCCTTATTCTTTTTAAATTTTATAGAGTAATTGGAATTATACTGAATTTCTACATAAACTTGAAATATAGTACCTCTTCTGCGATGTTTATTCACAATTATCTAAATCTATTTTTGGTCTCAAGCAAATATGAACACAACATAAATATCTTCAATACTCATGCAATAAAGTTTAGTTTTCATATCCTTTTGCTGAAGAAATTATATGAGGATGAGCTGTAAAAAAGTTATGGTGCTGAAGGAAATACTATGGAATTTATGCGAGGTTTCACATAAGGGAGGCATGTGCGTTAAGCAGGATTGGATATTAAAAATAAACCTTGAAAGAATGAAAAGGTGAGATGTGTGCATTCTAGAACAAGGAACGAGTGTGTAAGAAACTGCAAGACTATAGCTTCAACTCGCACATAGTCTATGAGATGGAATCAAGGCCAATGAGGCTCTATATGCTAGTTTCAGTCAAATCGTGAAAGACTTTACATGCTGTACTGAGGAGTTTTAATTTTATCCTATGGATAATAAAATCAGCCAGCAAATGAAGTCATACATGCAATAAGGACATGGTTATGTACTAAACATAAGGCAAGAAAATCTAAGTAGGAAGTTAGGTAGATTTGTAAATTGAACAATACAAATGGTGGATGGCTAATTTAATGTAAAATACAGGAATCACAGGGAAATACAGATTGCTCAAAAACGTGTCTTGACACTAAATTCTAGACACTCAAAAAAATAAGAAACTACTATGACTATATTTACACAGACCTCTAAGAATCTACATAGTATTAGTTCTCATCACTTGAGCAGGAAAGAAATGATAGAAAGAAAGAAAGAAATGTCTTAAGGGTCTCAGAAATTAAATCAATCAAATTGCATAGAACCAGAAGGCTAATGGTTACAAAAGACAATATTCTTTCACAACTTTAGTCAAACCAAGAAAATACATATAGCTTAATGAACATTAAAATTTTCCTCTCCTCATTTTGCTGAATAGCATTTAAAAATCAAAATTACTTCCTCTTTTCCTAGCTGGATATTAAAAACTACTCCGACATTAAAAATAAGAGCCATGGTTAAATACTACTTAATAGCTCACTAATATAAAAATGTTATTTAAATGCATTAAAGTAGATAACTGTAGTTTCAAATTTAAATCAGAGCCAATTTTTCCACAAAACAAATAGTTTTCGGTCATAACAATGGCTGCCCACAAAAACATGGATGATAAGCATGACAGACAGCAGCAAGGTTTTTCACCCTTGATCTGATTTTCAGCAGCCCTGATGCAAATGTTGTTTTGTGTTCATTCACTGAGCCTCAGTATTGAGTTCATCCTTCCTACTCAAAGCAGAAGGTTAACAAGGATGACAGCACAGATGGTGTCTTGTGCGTCTTTACAAGTCAAAGTGATGAGACTCACAAAAGACTGTCACATATGTCCTCTCCCATCTCTAGTCCCTCCTGCGCCCACATCTGCACAGAGCTAATCTGATGACTTCTACTTCCTTGACCTCTTAAAAATCACGCTTTCAGGAGCACTTCAGAGAGGAAACAAGTTACAGCCTTAAGCTATGTTTTAATTCTACAGATACTATTTTAGTAAATCAGTTTAATGATAGAAGGTCATAGTATGCTACATAATTTAAAAAAAAACAAACTTAAACTTCAAATACTTTTAACTTTCATGATTAGTCTGTACTTTAATGTAAAGTCTAGTGCTTCTTTTGAGTGAAAACATTATCTTTCTTCCAACCTTACTGAGATAGAATTGATGTAACATTAAATAAGTTTAAGATGTACAACCTGTTGGTTTGATAAACTTCTGCATGGCAATATGATCACCACCACAGTGTCAGCTAACGAAGGTGTTACCTAACACATAATTACCATAATAACACATCGCATCACATAATTACCATTTTTGTGGTTGCAGTTTTCAAGTGTATAACACAGTTCTGTTAACAACAATCACCGTGCCGTGCAGGAAATCTTCAGAACTTATTCATCTTCTAACTGCAAGTGTGTACTCTTTGAACATCTTCCATTTTCCCCACCATCCAGTCCCTGATAAGCATTCGTCTACTTTATGTTTCTCTGAGTTTGTTTGTTTATTAATTCCACATATACATGATATTATACAGTATTTGTTGTCCTGTGTCTGATTTTATTTCATATCACATAATACCCTCGAGTTCCACCCACGTCAGAAATGGCAGAATTTCCTTCTTCCATATGGTTGAACAACATTTCACATCTTCTTTATCATCAAGCTATAAAAATAAGAACCAAACCAATAATGTACTATTTGAACGGAAAACAATTTTCCTTCTCCCCAACCTGTTGAATAAATAGATATTATTACGTCGATGTCAATTTTATTTCTCCAGGTAAACATTGTTTAGATGTTATATTTCCTCAAAAATTTGCTATAATACAGTATTTCTGGTTAAATCAAAGAGTTCTGTATTTTCTCACAGCTTCAATAATCCATCCTCATTTTTACCTAAAATAGGTTAACATTTTACTCTGTTCCCAACTCTGAATATATCACAAATTCTCTTCCTTTCTAAAAAATGCCAATTGTATCCATCATGTATCCATCAAGTTATACCTTCAAACATATGAAGCTTTACTGTGGTCCTTTGGGTAAAAACAAACAACAGTAAATGAGTAAACAACGTTTACTAAAATCCTAAGTACTCTTTTGTTTCTTACTCCATTTTTTAAACAATGGATTTCAAAATGTTGCTAACAGTAGCCTTCTAATACTTCTCATTCATTTGCTTTCTTTTATCTTCCATCCTACTATCCCAGTCCAAGTCATTTGCTTTAGGATGCGTTGGGCACATCATTCAGGGCACTTGCCAGATCCACAGTGCAGCAGAGACAATTACCCCCGCACAGCCTCTGTTAAACTGGAGTTCCAGACTGCATGTTCGAATTCCATAAACTGGAGTTCGAGACCCATTGATAGTTGCTTGGACTGTGACCAGGAAACGAATCCAATTGAAGATTATTTGCAGATTAGGTAGTAACCGATCGGGTTGCTGGTATCAAAGAACTGACTAGTCCACAAATTTATCAAGAGGGGTTAAGCAAATTGCCAGGACACTCATGACTGATTCTTTCCACAACACATGGAGTTGATGGATCCATGTTGAGATAAAGTTTGAAAAAAAACACTCATTAATAATCAGAAAATTCTATGAGTGGTCTACAGACTCTGAAAAACAACTTATGGTTGCTAGAATTCCTTCAGGTCTTGATGATGTTCAATTATGATCAATATATACCCTCAAAAGCAAGGTGACTATGGACAGCACTAATAATCCAGCCTTTAAAAAAGAAGCAAATACATTTTTATAATTGTAATTGAATGTGATTGAGGCTGAGGGAAAGAACACAAAGTAGCAGGTGCAGTGGAAATTGATTTTGCCTCTGTTTATCACCTAGGGAGACTTTCTTATTACCTTGAAGCAGCAACTAAAATAGTCACTAAACTCAAAGAATGAGGAAACTTAGATAAACTCCAATAACATTACTGTTTTAACTTTGATTATTTTTATATTTAACGTCTGTGAAAGTAAGTTAAACCGGTGTTCTATTTATAGTAAAAATGACACATCCTTAAACCTGATCTAAGAGTCAAACTTTGAGGCTTAGAGGGGTCAGATTCATTATAAGAATGAGAATGAGATATTTCTGGCAAAGTGGAAATAGGTCAGGACATAGCATAACTCAGTGTGTATGCTTCTTCCCAGCTGCAACAAATTCAATCTTAGGGGGGTGGCCGGGTTCTTTAGCAAGTTATGCCCAGAGCCCTGATGGATGGCAAATAATATACCACTGGCCATTTCCACTTATAGATTTACTTTCCATGAGTGAACACAACCAGCCATGGTCATTTATATATTAAGGTTCCCTTCTCCACGTGCACAAGATTGGATTGGATTCACCAATTGCTCTCACCAACTGAGATTGCTCTAAGCAAAGTGGTAATGTCATCAGTCAGTCTAGCTCCTTAGAGAAGGAGCTAGAAGCCTGGATGAGAAGTATCTATGGAGTCATTCTTAAGTGCAGTTGAAGCATTACTTTGGGAAATTCTAAGGTGAGAGTTTGTTTATTTAATTTTATTATGAAGGCAAATATACAAAAGAAGAAAGAATTTTATAACAATATAGCAAAGCTCTATGTAACCATCACCCAGCATCAACAGTTAACATTTTGGTCATTTTCTTACATATGACACTCCATTTTCACTTTTTATAAATTTTATTTTTTGTGAAAGGTTTGAACTACCTAGCTGTTTTTAAAAAAATTGTGACTATTGCCTAGTTATTTTTTTAAAATTGTGACTGTACTTTTTTGGAGCAGTTGTAGGTTCATAGCAAAACTGAGAGGATAGTACGGAAACTTCTCATATACCCTCTGCTCACACACATACACTGCTTCCCCATTATTAACAACCCCCACCAAATCGGTACATTTGTTACAAGTGTGAATGTATTGACACAACCCTGTCACCTGAAGACTATAGTTTACATTAGAGTTTGCTTGTGGTGTGGTAAATTCTATTGGTTAGGACAAACCTATAAACATGTTGTGGGGTGACTCAGGACACGGTCCCTTCACGAACTCGGAGAACAGGTGGCTGCCTGGCTAGCAGTCACAAGCAGCAAGGGAAACATCTGTCTCTGAAGTCCCAGCCTTCTCAAGGCCTCTGCGTTTATTCCCCATCCTGTAGCACTTCCACACACTACTGCTGCTCCCTCCCTAACCCCATAGGCAGCACCAAGGGGAGGCAGGGTGCAGAGTGCAGTCTTTCTGGCACTGATCTGCCACACCATCGGTGCACTCCCCTGGAATGTGAGTGATAAGCAACATGTCCACATTTGCTGGTCCTCTGTGTGGTGTTATTCAGAACATCACAAACACAGGTACACCTCCCCAGTTTGGAGCTCCTGCGTTACACATGTGGATTCCTCCCCTCCAGGTAGAGATGCAGCCCTGCTGACGATTTGATTCCTGACTCATGGTCGTCTAGGTAAGAGAACGGAGGTGCACTGTACTTGGACTTGTGATCTTCAGATCGTTGAGATGGTAAATTTGTGTTGTTTTAAACCACTAAATTTGTGGTCATTTATTATGACAGCTATAGAAATTGAATACATCAGGTTTATTTATCTTTTATAAATTTCCCCATCAGCCTTTCATCAAATGCTTTTAGCATTCACTATTGATCATCGCTTAGATCCATTATTTCATTAGAGACTGCAAAATACCGATATATAAACTCTATCATTCCTCCTGCATTCATTACCCATGATTTTTAAAAATCTCTTCGTTATCCAACAGTGTAAACAGAGCAAAGAAAACCAATGTTTCTTCCCTTCACTTTATTTGCCACTTTTCAGACTAATGAGTCAGAGTTCTAGTCTGTACCTAAAATTTGAGAGTCGTTATGAATTTGAGATTCCTATGTATTTGATGTGTTTTGGTCCATTGCATTCAAAATTATCTCATCTTTGTCAACCTGCAAACTTGTTTCCTTGATGTGGCTCAGTTCTTTACATATCATCCTTTTTTTTTTTTCTGGTACAGCAAGATACTAAAGTTATCTTTGTACATTTGCATAATAGCTTAGCTCATTGCTTCTTAGACTTTGAACTGTACAGAACAAAGAAATGCTATCTAATTTAAAAAATTTAAGTTTCTATTAACATTTCCGTTTCAAATGTAAGATCATAGATTTTTACTAAATTAATTTAAACTTATTTTGTCTTAATTTTTTAAATTTTTTATATTTATTTATTTTAATTGTTGTTCAAGTACAGTTTTCTTTCTTTTACTCCCATCTCAACTCATCCCCCCAGTGCTTCCCACCTCCCTCCCATTTCCACCCTTCTTAATTTTTGTCCATGTGTCCTTTATACTTGTTCTTCTAAACCCTTCTTCCCCTTTCCCCCTGAAATTCCCTCCCCTCTCCCCTCTGGTCCCTGTCAACCTGTTCTCTATTTCAGTGTTTTTGGTTATATTTTGCTTGCTTGTTTGTTTTGTTGTTTAGGTTCCTGTAAAAGATGAGATCGTATGGTATTTGTCTTTCACTGCCTGGCTTATTTTGTTCAGCATAATGGTTTCCAGTTGCATCCATGCTATTGCAAATGGTAGGAGCTCCTTCTTTCTTTCTGCTGCATAGAATTCCACTGTGGAAACGTACCATAGTTTTTTGATCCATTCATTTACTGATGGACACCTAGGTTGCTTCCAGCACTTGGCTATTGTAAATTGTGCTGCTATGAACATTGGAATGCATAGGTTCTTTTGGATTGGTGTTATCTCCGATACCAAACTGTATTACAAGGCCACTGCAATCAAAACAGCCTGGTACTGGCATAAAAACAGGCACATAGACCAATGGAACAGAACAGAGAGCCCAGAAATAAACCCAAGTGTTTATGGTCAATTAATATTTGACAAAGGGGGCAGTAACATAAAATGGAGTAAAAATAGCCTCTTCAACAAATGGTGTTGGGAGAATTGGACAGCTATGTGCAGAAAAATGAAATTTGAGCACCAACTTACACCATACACCAAAATAAATTCAAGGTGGATAAGACTTAAATGTAAGCCATGACACCATTAAAGTCCTAGAGGAGAGTATAGGCAAGAAAATCTTGTATTTCACACAGCAACATATTTACTGATATGTCCCCTACAGCAAAGGATTTAAAGGAAAGAATAAACAAATGGGATCTCATCAAAATAAAAAGCTTCTACACAGCTAAAGAAAATAGTATTAAAATGAAAAGATAACCAACTGTATGGGAAAATGTATCGCCAATGATACCTCAGACAAGGGTTTAATCTCCAAAATATACAAAGAACATACAGGACTCCACTCTAAGAAGACAAGCAACCCAATTAAAAAGTGGGCAAAGGACTTGAACAGACATTTCTCCAAGGAGGACATACAGAGGATCCAGAAACACATGAAAAGATGCTCAATATCACTAGCTATCAGAGAGATGCAAGTATTTTGTCTTAATTTAAAGATACCAACACAGTTACTTTTTAATACATCTCACAATATACACGTTATAGGTCATGTACATGAGAAACAGATGTATCAACATGACTGATAACAATAACACTCTGAATAGATTTTAGACTTTATATTCTTTTGTTCTTAGGACACTTTCCAGTGGAAGTGAAATGTAAATGCTGTGTTTTAAATTATTTACAAACATATTTTTCCCTGTGCAGTTGTGTTATAATGTGTCATCCATATCATCATATCGTAATGATTGTTTTTTCTTCTGGTTTAATAGTTTTAAAAATATAGAAATTTAAATGGTTCTACATGTAAAATTATTGTCATATTTACAGAAGTTAAACTTTAACTGTAGCCCTTCTGTCCTGTTGTCCCATTGTCTTATAAAAATCATTTTAACAATATTTATTTATCCTTGCAGTATTTCTCTTTCAATACAGGTATAAAGCATGTTCTTCCAGCTGATACTAAGCACCCTGTATCGAGTCCCCTGTATCTACTTACTTTTCCCAAAAAAAGAGCTGAATAAGAATCTTGAAAGAGACAGTCCTTTAGTTCAAATTCTTTCAGAAATAAGCAAGATATTGTGAAGCCTTTGTAATATGTATCTTTCCATTTTTCTTAAAGTTGAATTTCATACATTGCCTTGGCTAGTAAATCATTTTTAAACTTTCCAAAATTTATTTTCTTACTTAAAATCCTCAAAATCAGCATGTGAAAAAACACTTCAAAGTAATAGTCACAGGTATATAAGTAAACCATAGGGAATGAAGTCAGTGATGTTGTAATAACTATTATGATGCCTAGTGGATACTGGACTTATTGTGACGGTCACTTTGTAAGGTATATAAATGTCTTACCACTATTTGTACACCAAAAACTAATGTAATACTGTGTGCCAACTATGACTGAGAATAAATTTAAAAAATAAAATATATGTACAAAAAATATTACTTTTGGTTTAGCTGGTAAGGGTGGAAGGCTCTTACATGGATTGTATTAGGGCAACAGAAATGGTTACACTAGAGTCTCCCAAAGAGTGTAGAAAGAAGGGGAAAAGTTAGGTGTCTGGAGGAATATCATTAAATCACATTGAGTTACTAGTGAGAAAGGCATTCTCTGTTTAAGTCTCATATGGTCATTGTCTCCTTTTCTCTCTCTCTTAATCTCTTTGGAAAGGAAAAAAAACTTATTATGGTGCTAACATATCATTAATTCCTCTCTAACACTAAATTATCCTCCTTTTCTTTTTTACATTTTTTATTGTTGTTCAATTATGTTGTCCCCATTGCTCTCCCCTGCCCTGCCCACCTCCCCTCCCCTTTTCAATCCTCTCCTCCCATTGCCCTTATTTATGGGTCCTTTATACATATTCCTTGCCTTGGTCAATCCTGCTTTTCCTCCACGATTCCTTTCCCCACTCCCTTCTGGTCTTTGTCAGTTTATTCTTTACTTTACGTCTCTGGTTCTGTTGTGCTCACTTGTTTGCCTTATTGATTAGGTTCCTCTTATAGGTGAGATCAGATGGTATCTGTCTTTAACCCCTTGGCTTATTTCACTTAGCATGATATTGTTCAGTTCAGTTCTTTGTTTTTGCGTAAACAAGTCATGCCGCTGTACCTCAATTATTCCTATGCATGATTTGCCAAAATGCTTTTCTTGCAAGTTTGGGGAAGAATGCTATTTCTACTAGAAACTGAGAGGCTACCTAGCTATAAATTAGTAATTTGCCCTGGCTGGCGTAGCTCAGTGGATTGAGCATGGCCCTGTGAGCCACATAATCGTGGTTCAATTCCCAGTCAGGGCACATGCCTGGGTTGCAGGCCAGTTCCCAGCAGGGGATGTATAAGAGGCAACCATACATTGATATTTCTCTCCCTCTCTCCTTCCCTTCCCCTCTAAGGATAAATAAATAAAATATTTTAAACAATTAGTAATTCATTTTCACTCTGCAGACCAACAAGCCTAGCAGGGTTTTGTAAATCAGCACTGAAAACAAATGCCAGCATATCTCTGCTGGCGATTGTACATAGCTATTCATGTATAAAGCTGTTCTCCCTGTCTCAAATGATGAACAAAATTTGGATGAGAGATGGTGAATGTAAAAAACATTCTCTCCTTCCTGTGATCTGGAAGACATATTGCAGTTGTCTTTTCAAACCAATTAGGGAAAAATATGAATAACTGAAGGTGGTTCCATTTGCCTTACCATAAAGTCCAAGTCTTATTACAAAGAGAAAATGCAGAATAGGTATTATGTAAAGGTCAAGTATAAACACACAACTATAAATTATAGAATGAGTGATGGGCTTGGAATTACTTTGTCGAGTAATACATATTTTGCTTCACTGAATAACAACATTTTCAGACTTTTCCATGGTACACATAAAATGAGTCAAATTAGGAAGGCACCTAAGTGGCAAAAGAATTTGTTAGCTTACTTTCCACATTGATTGGGGAAGTCATGATGTAAACACCACCCCACATCAGGACCCAGACCTTCAGATACACAGACATATAAAGTTTTTAAGAGACATATAAAGCACACTAGTTGGATTCAAAAGAGTTGGGAGTGAGAAAAAAAAAGTTAGGTGAATGCTTGTAAATATATTCCAGAGTAAACTGTAAGGCAGAAGAATTGTCTTTTAAATATATTTGTGTTAAATAAGTTACCCTAAGTTTTTTTCTTTAATCAGAAAACTATTTTCCATTATGTTATTTTGTATAAAATGGAACGAATCACCTAACAACACAAAAACAAAATTATATCTTAAGACATCAAGAACAAGATTTAATGGTGATAAACAAAGAGATTAATCTTCCCAGAAGAAAATGAAGATATTTAATAATTGTGTTTTGTTAGATAAAACATACATTTAAATATAGAGAGTAAAGTATAAACATAACAACTCAATACTAAAATATAATCTGTAGTTTTCAAACCAATATATAAATGGTTATTATCAATATATGTGATCAAGTAAATGAAGGCAGGAAAAAAAAGAAAAGGTAGAAGCAAAAAAGAGGGGCCATGAACATAAAACACAAAATAAGGTCATCAAAAACAAAGTCAGACCATTCGAACACACCAAAAAGCAGAAGCAGTTGAATAATAAATATATGGAAAATATATATAACCTAAACACTAAACAAAGAAAAATTGTGGTTAGTAGCATTAATGTTAGATAAAATAAAATTTATATGGCAAAGACATTAATAGAGATGAATGTTTGTATTGTGTAATAAACGGCACAATTGGATAAAGATAAAATAACTTATTGGCACTTTTAAGATACATATGGCACAAAACTTGTTGAGATTTATATGGAGATATTAACAAATTCACTAATGACATTGGGAAATCTTTATAATACTCTACCAAAAAACTGTGATGAAGTAGATCAAGAATTTTAGAAAGGGCATGAAAAATTTTAAACCAAAACTAATCATCTTTTTTGTATTCTGGTTACTACAATCAACAAGTAGTGAAATATATTATTATCAAATATACATAAAAGTATTATAAAACATATCATATAATAGTTTACTCCTGACCTCAATACATTTCAAAATATTGATCATATACATCCATGTAGCCTGACCATTAATTCACAATAAAGTTAAAAATAAAAGACCTGGAAGGCATTGTGCAAAGTGAAATAAGCCAAGAAAGACAAGTACCATATGATTTCACTCATGTGGAATCTAATGAACAATATGAACTAAGCAAAATAGTAACAAACTCAGAGAGCAGGCTCTCATGGGCAGAAGGCAGGGGGTGGATTGAGCAAAAAAGAAATACAGATAAAGAAAAAATGCATGGTTTGGTGACTGCTCAGGGATGGGGGTTGAAGGAAGGTGTGGGGGTGATAAATGGTGATGGACAGAGACATTTTCGAGTATATGTATTTAAATAGGGAATACACACTTTTCTGCATAGGTTGAATTAGTCTTTCTACAACATGATTAAAAAATTAGAACCTTGTTTTAACTGTAGATTAAAAATCTCAGGAGTATTCTTATTCTCCTCACTATTGATGTCTTTTTATTTTTTCCTCCTCCATGGAAAATGATTTCACTTTAGTGAAATAAATCAATCAGAGAAATATAAGGACCATATGATTTCACTTACATGTGTAATCTAAGGTACAAAATAAACTAACAAACAAAATAGAAACATACTCATAGATACAGGGAACAGACTGACTGCTATCAGAGTGGAACAATTTTGGGGACTAGATTAAAAAAAAGTTGAAGATATTAAGAAAAAAACTCATAGACACAGATGACAGCATGGTGATTACCAGTGGGTAGGGGGAGAGAGGCAGGTAGAAGAGGGTAAAGGGGAATAAATAAATAAATAGTGATAGAAGGAAACTTGACTTTTTGTGGTGAGTACACAATATGCAGATGAGGTAAGGTAGTTTAGAATTTTATACCTGAAATCTATATAATTTTATTAATCAGTGTTATCACAATAAATTCAATTGAAAATAAATAAATGAAATGAAATTAAAATGGTTTTGCTTTTGTAGCACCAGATAATGCTTCTGCTTATATAGTATAGGGAAAACCTTGAAATTCCATGGCATAAATGCTCTCTTTGTATTAGAAGAACATCTAAAATATCCAAAGAAACTCAAAATACTGATTCGAAAATATATGTGTACCTGTGTGTTCGTTGAAGCATTATTTACAACAGCCAAGATCTGGAAACACCCCAAGTGCCCATCAGTAGATGATTTAAGGATAAAAAGTTGTGGTACGTTTACATAAATGGAATACTACTAGGCTGTAATAAAAGGAAATTTTACCTTTTGTGACAGCATGAATGGATCTGGAGATTTTTATCCTGAGTGAAATAAGCTAGTCAGAGAAAGACAAATACTATAAGATCTCACTTATATGTGGAATCTAATGAACAGAATAAACAAACAAAAAATAGAAACAGACTTACAGATATAGAGACTAGACTGATAGCCATTAGAGGGGAGAGTAGTTGAGGAACTGGGTGAAAAAGGGTGAAGCGATTAAGAATTAGAAAAACCTCATAGACACACACAACAGGAGAGTGACTATCAGAGCAAAAGGGGGATGGAAGGGAGATAAACAGGGGGTAGATGGTGACGGAAGGAGCTTTGACTTCTGGTGGTGAACACAATACAGTATGCAGATGATGTGTTATAGAACTGCATACCTGAAGCCTACATAATTTTGTTAACCATTGTCACTCAAAAATTCAATAAAAATTTAGGTTTTTTTTTAAACAGTATATAAAATATTAGGAGGAATACATTGTCATCAAAGTTGAGAAAAGAAAGGAGAAAGAACGATAACAGGAAATGTGATTCTCTCTTTAACAGGAAAAAGGGAAAGTATGAGAGTGCGTCTTCACACTCTGAACAGGTAAAAGGCAATCGGAGAATGCATATCAGGATGATTTTTATCCTCAAGGCAGAAAAATGTCCTGAAGGTTTGTCTGGTTCGCAGGCCCGCGCTCAATCCACCGAGCTACACCAGCCAGGGCTGCCCTGAAGGTCTGGAAAGCAGAAGTCTTCCCACTGCTAATCATGTATGATGGTACTTTCTACTTAGAAGTGACAACACCCTTACGGGCAGAAAAGACTGGGAGCTGCTCTTCTCACTGTGAGTAGAAAAGCTTATTTTCTGTTTCACCCAAGACCTATTATACTTTTCAAATCAACCCCCCACGGAAACAGCTAATGCATCACAGCCTTTCTTGGTCGACCATGCCTCATTTAAACGGAAGTTCCTCTGGGGAGGTTAAATGGTTTCGCGTGGAAATAAATTAGCCAGTGATTGCTCTGTTTCATTTTATAGAATAGTATAAAATATAAAAGCAACATGTAGCCAGCTATACATTTAATAATTATTAGTTTAATGGTTATCAAAAGTCATTTTAATCTCATATTGAACATGCAATTAAAAGATGTTAATATAAATAATGGATAATTAAACAATAATAAGAAGAAAAATATTGTCACTTTGGGGATAAATGAAATAACTGCTTGTTCTTGAGAAATATAATAACTCTTAGGTGCTACTGCAAGTTTAGGTCTACTGAAATAATATAGTATCCTATACGTTAATCTAAGAATAAGAAAGTTTTTTCCTATTTCTCATTGTCAGAAGCAATTTAGGAATAATCTAGTTTAATATTTGAACAGAAATATGACATCACAGAATTGGAATGATTAAAAAACTAATGCTATCTTCCCTACGCTAAGAGAAACTTTTAATCATTTGTGGGAGTATTTCTGAAATGAACCTTATAGGACATTAACAAGTGTTTAGCAACCAAATACTTGGTCACTTATTGTGACCAAATAAGTTTGGAAAATAATATGTATTCTATTCTGCAAATAGATTCATGATGCTCATATTAATGGCCTGAAGAAATCCTATGAAATAAGGAAACTATGCCTAAAGAAGTTCAAGGTTCTTTGAAGTGAAACAAGCAACTTTTCTCTTTGTTTTTAAATTTATTTTCTGGTTTTCTTTGTTTTCTTGTTTCTTTTTTTTTCCCTTCCTCGTTTCTTCCCTTCTCTCTTTTTTCCTTCTTTTCTTCCTCCCTCCCTCTCACCATCATTCTTTCAAGAAAAGGACAGATGGGTTCTTACAGATCTAATGTTTCCAGGAATGTTTAGAAAATCTGATTTGAGTGTTAGGGATCCTTGTCCAAACAGACATTTAATTAGTTATTTGAATATAGGCCATTCAGAAAATTTTATTTTCTTTTGGCCCATGTACATACGCCTCTAGAATTTTTTAAACACTATTTTATTACACATTTCCCTTTCTTAATTATTAGTATGTACTTCAAAAAGTTATTTTTATGTGACTTGACAATGAAATGAATAATAAAACTATCTTAGATAGTAAGAGTTCGAGTGAACTTATAAACTATTTAGTTCTGCCTGGACTGGTGCAGTCTGCTTGAATGTCACAAAGTGATGCGTTGCCTGTTGGATTCCCAGTCAGGGCACACTCCTGGGTTGCAGGTTCAGTCTCAGGTTGGGGCCTGTGCCAGAGGCAGCCAGTCAATGTTTCTCTCTTGCATTAATGCTTCTCCCCTCTCATTCTCCCTCCCTTCCCTTTTCTCTAAAAATAAATAAATAAAGTATTTTTAAATGCTTTAAAAAAGAAAATTTTTAGTCCTAAATTTTATTCAAAGCTGGGGATAAATCAGTTCCCATTCCACATAGCACCAAGTTATGTATGTTTATAGTTCCCATATAATTTTAGCTATTATAATATCTTCATTGTTAAGATTCTTATTTTTTAAGTTATCTTCACATATTACTAGGAAAACTATTCATAACCCACTAACTGATGATGAACATTTTGAGTATATGCTATTAGTATAGAGAAACCAGTTTATTATTTTACCACAGAGGTGGATAAGTTTTTATTATTAGAAGGCAGTAGCTGATTTATCCAGTGTAAATCTATAAAATTATTTTAATATATTTGTCTAACTATCTCATTTTTTCTTTATTTTTCACAGAGGGAGAGAAACATCAATGTGTGGTTGCCTCCCACAGGCCCCCACTAGAAACTCAGGCATGTGCCCTGACTAGGAATCTAACTAGCCACCCTTTGGTTCATGGCCCACACTCAATTCACTGAGCTATACCAGCCAGGGCTCTTTATTTTTATTTTATTTTTTTGTTACCACTTATCTCTCTCATAGCCCCCTCCTTCTGGCAATCAACACATTGTTGTCTACGTCCGTACGTCTTTTTCCTGTCTTGTTCATCCCTCCACCCCCTAACCACCTTCCCAAGAGCTGTCATCTGGCTCTCCATCTATGAGTCTGTCTCTGTCTTACTTGTTAGTACAATTTGTTCATTAGATTCCTCATATAAGAAAAATCATATAGTATTTATCTTTCTCTGACTGGCTTATTCCACTTAAGATAATATTCTCCAGTTCCATCCACTAAATTTATCATTAATATTAAATGCAACTAAGTGCACTTTATAAGAGCTATCTTATAAAAAAAATAAACTTTTTGGCCAACCCAATACAATGTCAAAAAAACAACACAGAAATGGGAATCTGGAAGAAGTTAGATGAAACATTAAACAAGAAATCAAGCACTCATGTTTTGCTCATTTGACTTTTTTGGTAGTTTTTGACAGCTGGACTCACTCACATGTTTTTTTTTCCCCCATGACTAGAATTGATTAATAGGTGAGTTTGCCTCTACTGAGTACTGGTTCCCAGTAGAAGTAGATCAAAGTATGGCTGTGTCCCGAAGAGCGATGTGCTTCTCCTATGTAGTCTATACAGGACTCCTCAAATCTTACTGTATCTGTATTGAAACATCATTAAAAATAATTACGATTAAATTTTGGGTCTGCTGAAAACCACAGGAAGATTGAAGACCTGTTGAATTTTTCATTAAAAACCTCAAAGGAATTTCTTAATGGAAAGAATTCAAAAGACACTATCATAACTTGTTTGTTATAAAACCAAGCCAGAGGTCTTGACTAGTTACCAAAGCACCAGAATATCCACTAGTAAACATTTATTCAGATTCTATTTTATGTGCAGCAAAATCCTAAACACGTTATATCAATTGAAAAATATACAAAATGTACAAAGCTTTTGTGACATCCCTCTCACTCCTCAAAAATATAATCTTGTTCCGCTGAATGCTTTATTGGAATCATATTGAACTTATAAATCAGTCTGGGGGAAACTGGGCATCTTTAAAATGTTGGAAATGTTTTCGTGTTCAGGAGTATGGTATGTGGCTTCATTTTTTCATTCTCCAAGGTCACTGTGGATTTCTAGCAGCTTTTTTATACACATTTTTATTCCATTTACTTCTAGTACATAGTTAATTCTATTGTAAATAAAATCTTTATTTTATGACTGTTTAGAGTTGGAGACTAAAGGACAGTGTTTTGAAAGGTGACGGCATTCTCAAACCCAGCTATGCATTAAAAACTGGGGTGAAGCCCACGTGAACTCCTCCACAAATTATTTTTTGCTTACAACTAAATGTGTAATTAGTTCTTTTCTAATTTTAGCATGATCTAAATACTCTATTTGTTTTCTTTGTATACAGACTTATACCTGTAAATACACACTAGCCCGTAACAAGAATTAATCCTTTATTTTCTAAAAACGTGAAAATATAAACAAACAAAAAAACCTCCACAAAATTGGACAGTAAAAGTTGTGTTGTTAGTAGCAGCAACACTGATAATAAAAGCAAATATTTGTTCATTTTTATGTAGAGTTCACTCTCTCACATTTTATCTGGAAATATGAGCACATTTTGTCCCTTTTGTTTTACTTCGTCTGATTTTGAAAAGAGAATCTTGTCTTGCCTAATGCAAGAGTATTGACTCTTCAGAAGAAAGGACCTATGATCTCTACATGTGTCTAACATTCTGCTATGATTATCTTTCATTTCAGAGGTGGGGCTATTGCTATAGGATGGGATCAATTTTAGGAGTATAGTCATACTGAATTTCTGACACAATATTATCTAGTTTCTCTAGCTTTTCTTGGGAAAATATTAGCAAGAACACTTTACAGAGCAGAACGAATCTTCAAGTACCCGTGGAGTTAGGNCGTCTGATTTTGAAAAGAGAATCTTGTCTTGCCTAATGCAAGAGTATTGACTCTTCAGAAGAAAGGACCTATGATCTCTACATGTGTCTAACATTCTGCTATGATTATCTTTCATTTCAGAGGTGGGGCTATTGCTATAGGATGGGATCAATTTTAGGAGTATAGTCATACGGAATTTCTGACACAATATTATCTAGTTTCTCTAGCTTTTCTTGGGAAAATATTAACAAGAACACTTTACAGAGCAGAATGAATCTTCAAGTACCCGTGGAGTTAGGCTTCTGTAGATTATCACAGCTCTGTGAGAGAAATCGGGAAATCAGCAAAGGGTCTCTTCCAATTGCAGTACATTGGTTGCCATCCTCTGGAATACACAGCAAACCACTGAAATGTTAGCATTAAAGAAAAATAAACATTCGTCTTCTTCAACAAGCACTTAAAGAGCGATGGCTCTGTATCAGTGACTATTTGTGAAGTTTAAAAGGAGCTGAGTGAGTTCATAATTTATATCATTTACAGCAGAGTGCTTACATTTTAATGTATGCAACAGACACATTATAACAATATTGTGTGTGCCGTAATAAGAGCTATGTACCAAGGGCTGTGGGAACAGAACTGAGGAAACTGCTGGTAAAAGTTGCCGTGGAGATTACTTTGTAAACTAAATAGCCATTAAACTCTTTTTGAAGTCCCATTCATGTTTTTCCTTGCTTAGCATTTATCCCTATCGATCATTCATTTTTATTTCTTAACAATTACAGTGGTTCTTAAAATCTGTATGAATGGAGACCCCATAATAATGTTCAGCTTATACAGATTTCCTAGCCCAGCAAACAGTTCCCTAGCCCAGCAGCCCCTTCCCGCCCCCTTTCCACCCGCCCTTTTCCCTCCCAAAGTCCCCTCCCCCAGGAAATTTTCCCCGATACAATGGTGCTAAGAGCAGGACCCTTGGAGTACACACTTTAATACGGGAATTACTTATTGTAAGTCATTCCTCTTGTTAAAGATTATTTACTTTGTAAATAAATAATCTGTATGAATGCAGACTCCATAATAACTTTTGGCTTCTACCCTTTAATTTCACATATTTCCTACCCATGTCTTAGACCCCTACTCCGACTTGCATATTTTCCTCCTCTATTCTCTCTCTCCATCATCTGCATATTTATTGTGTGCTCACCATCCCCTTTCAAGTCCTCTTCCATCAGTATTTATCCATCTTTTACTTTCTTCTACCTGCCCCTACCCACCTTTTCCTCTGGTAATCACCATAATGTTGTCTGTGTAAAATATCATTATTTATTTCACTTATATGTGGCATTTAAATGAACACATTCATAGATACAGAGCTCAGTCTATTTTTTAAACTCTTTAAAGTTAGACATGTCCCAAACTTCTGTCCTTGGATTTTTTTCTTTTGCTCCTTATTTTTCTTTTAAAAATATTTTTATTTATTTTTAGAGAGAGGAGAAGAGAGGGAGAAAGAGAGGAAAAGAAACATCAATGTGTGGTTGCCTCTCACACATCCCCTACTGGGGGTCTGGCCCACAACCCAGGCATGAGCCCTAGACTGGGAATTGAACCAGTGACCCTTTGGTTCACAGGTCAGCTCTCAGTCCACTGGGCCACACCAGCCAGGGCCTTACTCCTTATTTTCCTTCATGATTTCTTGGATACTTATGCCCTCTACCAAATACCTCACTCTACCCCTCCATTTAGTTACCTGTCTCCATTTATCCTGTCTCAGGATTTGTTTTCTAAGACTTAAAGATTCTTTTGAGGAAGAGCACAACACAACCACAGTGAGGCACAATTTGTTGTTGCAGTTGTTGTTATTTATAGTTCTGAAGGAGGGAAGGCTGGTAAGCAGGCCACACAGGGAATTCCAGCTGGGAACAGAGTTTCCAGCAACATGGTATTGTAGGAGGGAGTTTACAAGCAGCAAGAAGGGTAGGATTAGCTAGGTTTCAAGGGGTCCTGTGCATCAGCTAATTAGAATAAATCTTGGGTTTAGGCATAGTGGCATCTCTGGCTGTCTGACCTTCCTCCAGGGTGATTAACAGAAATGTACAGTGGCAGAGTATGAGAAACTAAGAAGGGAGATGGTTGGGGTGCAGACCCAATCACCTTCTCAAGAAAGGGAACTGATTACTCTCTAACTAGGTCTCAAAATCGTGAGAAGTGGAAGTTAAGAGAGAGTGGTGTCAGCAAGACAGCAGAGTAAGAGATCTTACCCACCTCCCCCAGTAAATGATTTAACAAATCTCACTGATGAGAGTTTCAGACTCAGTGATTACTCTGCTATCTTTCCCCTAAAATTTAACATTTGAGTAACAAGAGACTAGTGTGCAATGTTCAAAAACAGGAAGGTTGAGAAAATGTCATCAGTCCATGTGACAAAGGGGCTTGCATGAAGATAGTTCTAAGAGCTTGTAAGTGGCAAAAGCCAAAATCAAAGCCAAGTTTTTGTGACTCTAAACCCCGTGTTCATTGTATCATTTCCTGGTGTCGCTCCTAATTGTAAGGTTTAGTTACTAAATGTAATGTGGTAACAACTAATAGTACATTTTACTATAAATCAAGAATTCAATGTCAGATGAAATTTAAAATAACTCAAGGAAATCCCAGGAAAGTATCTTTGAGCCACAGAACACAAATCTAAACTCTTTCCCATATGATGGGTCCTCAAATGTTGGATATAAGCATCATATTTCTGGCAATTTTCTTGTCTTTATAGTAAATGGTCCTTGTTTCTCTAATTGCTTTTTATTTTATCACCCTTTTAGCTCTTCTCTGAATGCATTGAAGCCAATCAATATCCTTCAAGGTGTGGAGTATAAAACTGAATGTAATATAATTATGGTCAGACTTGAGAGAAAAATAGAACAAATCTATATGGCACTCGTTTTAGATAACATATACACCAGGGAAACAAATCTATATTTGCCATATAGCGGCCACATCACGCTGTGGGTTTATAAGGCACGGCATTTAATTTAACCCAAATTCCAAGCTATTTTTATTTTCTTAAATTAAATGTTTTGGGGTGACATTGGGTAATAAGATTACATAGGTTTCAAGTGTACATTTCTATGATAAATAATTTGTATTTTGCATTGTGTTTCCATCACCCAAAGTCAAATCATCACCGTATATTTGGACTCCTTTACCTTTCACTACACCCTATTCACACTTTTTCCTCTGGTAGCCACCACACTGTTGTCTGTGTCCATGAGTTTCAGTTTTATGCCCCACTTATACGTGAAATCGTGTGGTTCTCAACCATTGCTGACTGACATTTTACTTAGCATAACACTCTCAAGGCCCATGCATGTTGTTGCAAATGGCAGTATTTCATATTATTTTCCTACTATTTCTACTACATGGTTTTTAATGAGATAGGTATCAGGCATCCAAAGTAATTACGAACACTATAGGCAGACTATGAAGGATCACAATGTTTTCCATATTTTTAGAAGAATATATTTTAACAGTTGCTATCACAGTTTTATTCTAGAATTTTAATTATGATTTTCTTGACCTTCACATTTTTAGCAGCATTATGTCAAACTGAGCAGGTGTTGAATTCTTTTAAAGAATAAATAAATGCTTGCTCATTGTAGTTAAAATTATCTTGGAATTTGTGAATTCAGACAAAATTTGCAAAATATATATTTACAATATAATGAGTTCATAGTCTGCACAACTTTAGTGGCCTTTAAATAATAAAAATAGGTTATGTGCCCTGGCTAGTGTAGCTCAGTGGATTGAGTGCGGGCCTGAGAATCAGAGGATCACAGTTCGATCCCCAGTCGGGGCACAGGCCTGAGTTACAGGCCAGTTTCCAGCAGGGGATGCATAAGAGGCAACCATACATTGATGTTTCTCTCCCTCTCTCCTTTCCTTCCCCCTTCCTCTCTAGAGATAAATAAATAAAATTTTTTAAAAAATAGGTTATGTATTATTAAGTACTCCATTTTTGAGAGTTGACTTGTTAACAATTTCACATTTAAGTTTTAAGAGAAATCAATGAATGTATAATAAATATCCTTAAAAACACCTTTACTGCATTTTTTGCTCACAAATTTGTCATATGCCATTACACATTATAATTTACATGAACTCACAACTTATACCCTATGTGCTCTAAAATTTTATTAACATTATGACATGAATGAAAACTAAGTATAGGAAAGGTGACTAAATACTACACATTTATTCAATGGATAAATTTATATTATAAAATAAATTATTCAGTTTGTGCTTTCTGGCAAAATCAGACCCTCCTATCATATTACTTTAAATGCACTATTAAAATCAAACATAGTATATAATATATTCACTCTGGCACACAGCATTGCTCATGTCTTTCTCAATTTCATATATATTTATTTCATTATCAAAATATTCTACTAATTGCCTTCTAAAAATAGAGAATTGGAAAAGTGTGAAGTCAACTTTGTTTGGTATCAGAATTCCAGATCAAAAGACAGGTTTTCTTCCCCGCTATCAACCAAATTATTTATATGAAGCGAGAGAGGGTTGGGGAGAGGGAGAGAGAACGAACGTATCTTGTGACTGAATGTCTAGACAATGCCTAATTCCTTATTTAAAACTTTAAATGTTTTCAAACTCTGGAAACTCAGTTAAAATTATCCTTGACATACATTCTTCCTTTTGATTTTAACACCGTTGCAGAATGTTTTTTGCCTCCTGTTACGTGTTCTCCACAGAGATATCCTTGGTGTGTTCTTTTCTTTTTTTAATGAATGCTGTGTTATCAAGATTTGAATGCTATAATTGCTACCAAATCTGTGTCTATATGTAAACTGTATGTCATATTTCCAACAACCTACATTAGTTTTTAATTTGGGTATATATATCACATTTAAATATATATTTTGTTGTGACAATATATTTTAAAACATAAAATATATCAAAACATACAATAAGTATGATATATAATATACATATATATAATAAATACATACTTATTAACATAATATATTAAGTATGAT
Organism: Sturnira hondurensis; assembly: GCF_014824575.4. Classification (NCBI taxonomy): domain Eukaryota; kingdom Metazoa; phylum Chordata; class Mammalia; order Chiroptera; family Phyllostomidae; genus Sturnira; species Sturnira hondurensis. The sequence continues at coordinate 449,970 of NW_028093232.1, forward strand.
ATGTATGTATATCACTCTTAAAATATTCAATATAGAATTTTCAACTTCTGCCCTCATTTATGTTCTTCAGTCTTCCCTCTCGATAAATGACACAATCATTCCACCAATTGCATAAGCCAAAAATCCACTCATTATTCTTGATTCTGTTTTTCCCCCAAATCTAACCCACGAACAAATCTTGTAAGTTTTCCAAATGTGTGTGTATATATTTTTTGTATATGTATACATACATACACACACACATGCATTTTATATACAGGTTCTCTCAGAAGTAACTCCTGCTTGAGTGTGATTGGTAAGGTAATAATACGGATGTAGTAATTTAAAGCTTTAATTTGAACATTTCACCTAAAGTGTCATATAATGCTTGAGTATAATATTGTTATGTTACAGAATCGCATGCTTATGATTTTGCAATAAAAGTTTGTGTAATAAAAAGAGGGGTGTTATTTGGGCCAGATGCTGTATACCCTGAACCTGTCTACTTCTCACTTTTCCATTGCTCTCTTCCTAATGCTGGTCTCTATAACGTCAAACTCAAAATTATTAACACAGCTTTCCTTTGTCTACTGTTGCAGCTAATTTGCTTTCTACATAACAGCCAGAGAGATCATCTTTTGATGCTTAATCTTTGAAAGGCTTCCCATTACATATTTACAATAAAATTTAGAATGTATTCTGTCTGACAAAGTTCTCAAGAGCAGGCATATTACATTTCTTTTTTGTTCCTCATTCATCATTTATTAGTTACCTTGGCTGTCTTCTGTTCCTTGAAAACACGAAAATGTTTACGGCCTTAGGGCCCTCTCATAGTTCTTTCTACCTTGAATATACATCTCCCAGCACTTAGTGTCTTTCTTGTCATTCAAGTCTTGCCATGATGTGAGCAGTTACCTGCCCACCCAACATAGAGTGAAACCTAGTCCTGACATTATCAAATTAAATTCTTTTCTTCTTAAAAGTACTCACTATCTGACTATATCATGGCTAATTTATCCATTTGAGTCTTTATTTCTGATACCATTCCATCCCCTTTCCTACTTACACAAATATCCACTACCACAGAATCTTTGGAAGAAGAAAAACTCTGCATTTTGCACCAGGATCTTCCGACTACATGGAAAAAACAAGTCCCTGAGAAGATAGTATGTTATCAACAAATATTTATTGAATCGATGACAGACTAAATGAAAAAAATGCTAAAAGCTTTTATTTACATCCTATTTATGGTGTTGGGAAGAATATATTTTAGTAGTGCCCTTATGAAACTGAATTTAAATAATAAAAGATGACAATGCCGATACTAATACGTTTAGACGAACATAAAGGTATATAATAAAGTAATCATATTAAAGTAAATATATCAGGGAACAAGCACACTTAAGTATTTTTATGCCAATTTAAATATAACAGAGTAAATGCATGAAATCTATGTTATAACATTTCAAATTCATAAAATAAGAGGGAAGAAAGATTATGGTAAAAGTCATAATGCAAAAGGTAAACATCGTAAACACGCAGGAGGATTAGATATTGATGAAAATAATTAAGTTCTAAGAGGCTAAAAGTGTGAGATAGTTAGAACATCTTTACCTTTAAAATAACAAGTAAAATATGTGGTTAAAAAGTGGGAGACAATAACCAAATCAGGATGGATCAGGCACATTAGATGGATCCAAAACAATATTATGGCCCTGAGCATCCTGGATCTGTGGTTTGGTGTCTGCTTTTACTTTTGTATTAAATCTTTAGTCTAACTTATTCCATTGTTATCTAGTCCCCTGTACTTCCTCCCCTCTGCAATCACCATACTATGGCCATGACCACGAGTCCTTTTTCCTTTTTTGCTCAACCCTTCCACTCTTTAACCTCCCCCAAGCAGTTGTCACCTGCTCTCCATCTGTGAGTCTGTCCCTATTTTCCTTGTTATGTCTGTTTGTTCAAGAGATTCCACATATGAGTGAAAGGAGATGGTATCTTTCTTTATCACACTGGCTTATTTCACTCAGCATAATGATCTCCAGTTCCATTCATAGTGTTGCAAAGGTAAAACTTTATTCTTTTTTGTGTTCAAATACTATTCCATTGTGTAAATGTCCATAGTTGTTTAATCCACTCATGTACGGATGGACATTTGGGCTGCTTCCATATTTTGGTGATTGTAAATAGCATTGCAATGAACAGAGGAGTGTTTATGTTCTTTCAAATTAGTGTTTTTGAACCCTTTGTCACTATGCTCAATGTCACTAATAATGAGAGAGATGCACATTAAAACAAGGTGTTGTGCACCTGTCGGAATGGCTATCATCAGTAAATCAACAAACAGCAAGTGCTGGCAAGGATGTGGAGAAAAGCGAAACTTTTGCACTGTTGGTGGGAATGCAGACTGGTACAGCCACTGTGGAAAGCAGTATAGATACCTCAAAAAATTAAAAATGGATCTGCCTTTTGATCCATTGCCTTTTAGGCTGCCTTTTAACTCCCCAAAAGGCAATGGATCTGCCTCTTGGGCAGAAGGCAAGTGGAAAGTGGTACATTCCCACTTCTGAGAATGTACTGAAGAACCCAAAACACTAATTCAAAAGAACATAAGCACCCCTTTGTTCATTGGGCCATTATTTATAATTGCCAAGATATGAAAGCAGCCCAAGTGCATATTAGTAGATGAGTGAATAAAACAATTATGCACAATAGAATACTACTTGGTGTTAAAAAAAATAAAGTTTTACCCTTTGTGACAGTATAGATGGACCTGGAGAACAGTATACTAAATGAAATAAGACAGTCAGAGAAAGACAACTACCACATGATTTCATTCATATTTTGAATCTAGTGAACAAACTGAACTGACAGAATACAGACAGACTCACAGAGAGAAAGCAGGATGACAGCTAAGGGGCAGGAGTTAGAGGTTGAAAGGATTGAGCAAAAAAGGAAAAGGATTCATGGGCATGGACAACAGTGTGGTGATGGTGGTGGGGAGAGGTATATAAGGGGACTAAATGGTAATGAAAAATATTACAATAAAATAATCATTAAAAAGGAAAATAAATAAAATGTGTAATGAAAGAGAAAGAAAGAAAGAAAGAAAGAAAGAAAGAAAGAAAGAAAGAAAGAAAGAAAGAAAGAAAGAAAGAAAGAAAGAAAGAAAGAAAGAAAGAAAGAAAGAAAGAAAGAAAGAAAGAAAGAAGGGAGAGAGGGAGGGAGGGAGGGAGGGAGACTTCCAGTATGTCAGAGTAGATGATTAAGGTATAACTCAGAAATACTAACAATTATATATAAATCTGAATTGGTGCTCATCACTTTGTCATATTTTTTATCCTTTTACACACAAATTTATTCTCAGTGAAAAAAATTGGAGGCCAAGTAGAATGAGAATATTAAAACAGTATATTACAAATTAATATAACAAAATACAAGTGGGAAAAATGGTACAGGCAGAAGCACCATGCCCTGGCTAGTGAATCAAAAAAATAGGCAAACATTATTATTTAATTACTGTATATTGATTTTGATATTCTACCACATTAACAAGTATAAACATATACGTAAAAACTAAACCTAGGTTTGCGGACTTTTACATTAAGACAGCCACAAAAGGCAGCCACTGTGGATCCACCTTCTAGTTTGCCTTTGTGTTTCCTAACAATGACTAACACCTCATTGGGGTCAGGCTCTTGAAAATATCAACCTCTTCATAGTGTTTCAAGAATGCAGTTCAGGAGGAACAGTATACCTCTTTGTTTCCTATAAACAAGACTGCTTTGTTTTTGTTTTGATTTTACCTGTGGTTAGTGACCTCCACAACTGAGTCGTTCTGGCATTTTGGCAGTTTTAAGGCAACAGTTTGCATAGGTACAATAACAATGGACACTTTGCTATAGTTCTATTTCTATGAGAAATATCAGTAGCTTGAGAATATTATATATGTGTGTGTATATACACACACACACACACACACACACACACATATATATATATGAAATAAATGTCCTGAACAAAGAAAAATGAAACTAAATCTGAGGGGTTGTAAGTGAATGCATTTATTAATACATATATATGGAAATAAACATATACCCTACCTTCTGGTTTACCTCTGTCTGCTCTTCCTGCAAATAACGAAGAAAATTCTATTTCTTGGACTCGCTTTTTGAAAGTATAGTAAATCATTAAGAAAAATGACTTTTATTTATTTATACTTTTATTGAATCATTTTTGTTGTTATTTTATTAAGGTTGTCTTAATTCACCCCCTGCCCTCTTCCACCCATCCTAGCCCCTGCTCCCATAATCAATTTCTACATCATTGTTCCTCTCTGCGGTTTATTCATGTATGTTCTTTGTCTAGTCCCTGCACCTTCTTTCCACCATTATCCCCTTCCCCCTCCCCTCCAGTCACTTTCAGTCTGTTCCATATTTCCATGCCTTTGGTTCCATTTTCCTCATTAGTTGATTTTGTTCATTAGGTACCTCTTATAGGTAAAATCATATAGTATGTGTCTTTTTCCACTTGGCTTNTGTGGATCCACCTTCTAGTTTGCCTTTGTGTTTCCTAACAATGACTAACACCTCATTGGGGTCAGGCTCTTGAAAATGTCAACCTCTTCATAGTGTTTCAAGAATGCAGTTCAGGAGGAACAGTGTACCTCTTTGTTTCCTATAAACAAGACTGCTTTGTTTTTGTTTTGATTTTACCTGTGGTTAGTGACCTCCACAACTGAGTCACTCTGGCATTTTGGCAGTTTTAAGGCAACAGTTTGCATAGGTACAATAACAATGGACACTTTGCTATAGTTCTATTTCTATGAGAAATATCAGTAGCTTGAGAATATTATATATGTGTGTGTATACACACACACACACACACACACACACACACACACACACATATATATATGAAATAAATGTCCTGAACAAAGAAAAATGAAACTAAATCTGAGGGGTTGTAAGTGAATGCATTTATTAATACATATATATGGAAATAAACATGTACCCTACCTTCTGGCTTACCTCTGTCTGCTCTTCCTGCAAATAATGAAGAAAATTCTATTTCTTGGACTTGCTTTTTGAAAGTATAGTAAATCATTAAGAAAAATGACTTTTATTTATTTATACTTTTATTGAATCATTTTTATTGTTATTTTATTAAGGTTGTCTTAATTCACCCCCTGCCCTCTTCCACCCATCCTAGCCCTTGCTCCCATAATCAATTTCTACATCATTGTTCCTCTCTGCAGTTTATTCATGTATGTTCTTTGTCTAGTCCCTGCACCTTCTTTCCACCATTATCCCCTTCCCCCTCCCCTCCAGTCACTTTCAGTCTGTTCCATATTTCCCTGCCTTTGGTTCCATTTTCCTCATTAGTTGATTTTGTTCATTAGATACCTCTTATAGGTAAAATCATATAGTATGTGTCTTTTTCCACTTGGCTTATTTCACTTAGCACAATATTCTCCAGTTCCATCCATGCTGTCACAAAAAGCAGGAGTCCTTTCTTTCTTTCTGCTGCACAGTACTCCACTTTGTAAATGTATCACAGTTTGTTTGCTTTTTTTTTTTTTAACTTATCATTTACTGATAGGCACTTAGGCTATTTCCAGCATTTGGCTATTTATTGTAAATAGCACAGCTATGAATATCAGGGTGCATAGGTTCTTTTGAATTGATGATTCAGGATTCTTAGTGTACAATCCCAGCATTGGAATCACTGGGTCAAAAGGCAGTTCCATTTTTTTGTTTTTTAAAGAAATTTCATACTGTTTTCCACCATGACTGCACCAGACTGCATTGCCACCAACAGTGCATTAGGCTTCCCTTTTCTCTGCATCCTCTCCAGAACTTGTTTGTTGATTTATTAGTGATGGCCATTCTGACAGTTGTGAGATGATATCTCATAGTGGTTTTAATGTGCCATCTCTCTGATGGCTAGTGGTGTTGAAGATCTTTTCATATGTCTATGGGCCTCTCTGTATGTCCTGCTTGGAGAATTATCTATTCAGATCCTTTGCCCATTTTTAATTGTTTTTTTGTCTTCCTGGTGTTAAGTTATATGTCTTTTACATATTTTGGAGATTGAATTCTCGTCTGATGTATCACTGGCAAATATGTTCTCCCGTACAGTCAGTTTCTTTTTCATGTTGATGATGGTTTGTTTAGCCATGCAGAAATTTTTCAGTTTGATGTAGTTCCATTTGTTTATTTTTTCCTTATTTCCCTTGCCCACGGAGATATATTGGCAAAAATATTGCTATGCAGAATATCTGAAATTTTCCTGCCTGTTTTACTCTAGAACTTTTATGTTGTCACAACTTATGTTTAAGTCGTTTATCCATTTTAAGTTCATTCTGATGTACAGTGTAAGTTGATGGTCTACTTTCATTTTCTGGCATGTTCCAGTCCAGTTTTCCAATGCCATTTATCAAAGAAGATATTTTTATTTTATGCTCCTTCCCTCTTTGTCAAATATTAATGAACTGTAGAGACTTGGGTTTATTTCTGGGCTCTCTATTCTGTTCCATTGATCTATGCATCTGTTCTTATGCCCGTACCAAGCTGTTTTGTTACTGCATTTTGCCATTATCCTTTCCTATTTTACTTATGTTTTAAATTTTATTTTCTCCTTTTGTGCCTTATTTCTATTTTATACATTTATTATTTATCCTTCCTTTTCCCACTCAAAATAATTTTTTCTCCTTTAGTCATTTCACATTCCCTTTTTCCTATCTTATAATATACTTAATCTCTCTCCACCTTTATTAATCTTTGCTCAATGTCTGTTGATATGACGATGTGGTGTGGGGGCATATTTTTGCTGCCATGATTTGGTTTTCTGGGTAGTATTGCTTTGTTAACCAGCACCGATACAACAGCATACAAGACATGGCACAGGTTGTGACTCCTAGTCCGCCAGCAGGAGGGGAGAACCAATCAGTGAATGAGCCACTAAATATTAAAGCCCAGGCACAATACGAGAGCCCACATAAACTGAATGAAGTGCCACCCAACAGCATCCAGATCAGTAGAGGAGAGAGAATGCAGCCCAGAGTCCCACAGAACTCCTGCCGTAGAGGTCCACCCCACGACAGGCAGGGAAAGCAGAGCTCCCTGAGATGCAGAAACAAACAAAACAGTCACCTAAAATGGGGAGACAAAGAAAAAACTCCAAATTGAAAGGAAAGGAGGAATTCTTAGAAAAGAGCTAAATAGAATTGAGGCAAGCTATTTATCAGAATTAGAGTTCAAAATAATGGAACTTAGTGAGAACTACAAGGAACATAGTGGGAATTATAGCAGCATAAAAAGGACATAGAAACTGTGAACCAGAACCAGGAGGAAATGAGGAATATAGTATCTGAAATGAAAAATACACTAGAAGGATTTGATTTAAAAGCAGGCTAGACAAAGCAGAGGACCAAAATCAGTGAGCCGGAAGAATTACTTTCAGAAGCTACTTCAGATAGTGTTCTCACATTATCTGAGGGGGATCACTATGCTGCTAGGGATGATAGAAAGAAAGTTGCTCTTGTTCTTAAAAGAACAGGAGAAGAAAAGAGAAAGAAAGACTATCAAACAATGTGATAAAAAGCAGCAAATAAATGTCATGGAATAATAAGTTCAAAGATGCTAACCTACGACCCCAGACTTTTAAACACTTGGTCCCTTTCTCTTTTGTTTCTAACTTCTTATGGACAAGAACCAGCACATTACCTTTATACCTCAACAACATTCAGTCTGAATGACACATCATACATCTTTTGATTTTCTGAGTACATTTGATTTCCTTATTGTGATTAGTTATGTCTGGGAGCCCTTCATGTGCACAGACTTTAATATATCCCCCTAAAGGTAAGTACTGAATTGGCATTCAATCATTCGAAATAATATATACGATAGTTATAGTTATTTTTTAGTTCTAAAGTATTTTAATAATCTAAATTTTTAGAAGTATGGGAGCTTATCTGTTTTAAGAAAAAAAGTAACTTGTCCCATATTTAATAAAACAATTTTTTGAAGTTGAAGCTACTTTATCTGAGCACCTTATTTCATTCAGTGTCACTTGTTCTGGTTACAAGTGACTTTATATAATAGAAGTTCAATAACAGTGTTTTAAACCAGATAGAAATGTATCTGTCATGTAAAGCCCAAGCCACCATGGCAGCCGAGCTCTAACATGTTGTGATGGACTCAGGCTTTCTCTGACTGTCTGGTCTGCCAAGTCCAGGGCTTTAACCTTGCCAAGTGGCGCAGAGTTGTTTGTGCCTCTCCTGTGCCTTCATCTCAGCCAGTGGGACGGTCAAAGGAGAGTGAGGGGGCAGAATTAGGGTCTCCATACTGCACTGTTTAATAGACATTATTCAAGTTACAGAGCAGTGATATACAATAGAAATGGAATGCACGTCACAAGATCCAATCTAACTTTTCTAATAGTGACATTAAAAAGTAAATGAAAGCAGGTAAAATTAATATAATAATATACTTTGTCTTACTTTATCTAAAATGTTAACATTTTGACACACAATCAACATAAACATTTTAATTAAAGTATTTTACGTTAGTGTACTAATTCTTCAAAATCTGGTGTGTATTTTACACTTACAGACTATCTCAAATTGGACAATAAATTTTCATTGAATAAGTTTCCTCAACGTATCCAAGTTTTTCCAAACGTACTTAAAAATGTTCAATAGCTGGATTAAATATTAATTTTTGAAACAATTAAAATTAAATAAAATTAAAAATTAAGTCTTTCATGTCAACATGTTAGGTAGGAGCTAGAAGTCAGGGGCCAGAAGGGAAATAAAGGCAGGGACCTACCATTACAATCCAACAAAAAGGAGGCTAGAAGCAAAGGAAAGACATGTCTTGCCAATTAACCCAGCAGCCCTGAGCTCAGTGTGATAAGAGGTTTGATAAGATTGCCAGGGTTCTCAAGCCTTATAAGCAAAATAGTGCAGGAGAAGGAGAGTCCTTGAGTCTGGGCTGAGAAAAGTGGTTTCTGTAACAATCTTACTAAGATGCTGGATGTTCTGAACATCATAAGCTGGAATTGCACAGAAGGAAGGACACCTATAGGGTGAAAGGGGGCCTCTGTAACAATTTCACTAAGACAAAAGTGTTTTCTAACTGAGAAAGAAAGTCTTTGTAGCTGTACATTATTCCCGAGGGGAAGGAGGAGGGTTTCTATTCCCTAGAGGCCAGCCCAGGTATAAAACTCCTAAATCCCAATAGTTGGTATACTTAGATTAGCTAAGTAACCACTTTTGGCGTTGGCTCAAGTACATAGAACAAACTCATTAACTTACTAACAAACTTCCTAACAACTTTTCTTCCTCCGTGTGTGGACCATTCATCCTATCCAGGTGCCTGCTTCCAGCTTTGTGCTCATATGTGTTTCACAAATAAACTTGCTATCTCATTTCCACTGTATATGTTGTCTGGCATTGAATTTGTCTCTTCTGGTGAGAGAAGATCTGAGGCAGGGGAAGGAGAGGAACCTCCTAACTGAGGTCTCTCTCTTTCTCCCATTATTAATAAAACTAGCCAGACATTAAGCCTCAGAAAGCCACAGTGCTCTAGTGGGTACCATAATGAACTGCGCAGACATGAAACATTGACCCTCAGTGGAAGCTATGCCATGTACATGTACTTGGATAAGCAAATGGTCCTTAAAAGTAACTCCCTTTTGCTTTGAATTTACAATATAGAAACTGGCTGGAAATTAGAACTTGGCCACAGTTAGACACAAAGCTCTTCTGGAAATTGAGCTTTATTCTGGTCAGCTATTCAGCTGACGCATTCAGCCACGTGTCCAGATAAAGATAGATGTCTCTATTACAAAAAAAAAGGTAGAGAATGAATATTAAAGGACAATTAGCAATTGCTGCTGCAGTAGACCCCTTCAGCCACCAAAATGTCATGTATACACCAACTCTCACACAGAGCTACACCTTGTTACTGCATTCAGGTCAAAGCGAAGGGTGTAAGGGTCTGAGGGCGATATGCAGTCCTCTCAGGGACCCAGATGTGGCTCTTCATGGACCATCCACTACAGACCCAGCTTATACATTAAAAAGCAACTTATTTTTTCTCTACGTAGCCAGTACAGAGTAATAGAGTATAAATAGAATAACTGCATCAAAAACCTTGCACTCTGAAAAGATAAACGGGACACATGTAGCAGTCATTTGGTTTCATTGTTTGTTTTCCAGTTATTGAATTCTGCAGGTAGTATCTGAATAGGACTCTGCCTGTACAATAGAACAAATTCCTGGTATAGTCCATTGGGCAGCCCTTGGTTCTGGACTGTTAGAGAAATCCCCAGCACGGTCACTTTCCCTTAGTAGCCCGAGAGCTGTGCCTCCATGTGGTTCTTCCTTCTTCATTATTTCATAAGGCCTCATCTGAAATAGGCATTGGAAGTCACGCCCTTCTTTGGAGTCGTAGAGCTCTTCCTACAGGTACAACTTTGGACATCAGTGTTTGGACTTAAGAATTTGAACAGCCGTACATCTTGGTAGAGCTGGCTGTTTATTTGTTTTGGCATTATTACACCTTTAAAAATTAGTTCTGTTTGGCTTCACTCCATTTTCTTTAGAAGTACCCACCGTTGATGACCTCATCTAGGCATAAGAAAGTTCATTCCTGAAAATCACCATGTTTTATTTCCTGGTCCCTCTGCAATGACTAACCACCACACCCACAACTTAATGCATGCTCCCCTGAGACCTTCTTCAAACAAAAGGCTGAAATGGAAGACAATAATGTTAAATGCATTCTTAGCTGCAGGCTACTTGCTACTGGTTCCTGAAGAAGCTTGAGGAATTTTTAGAACAATTGACTTATTTCCTCTTTCTTCAGAGTTATCCTTCACAGCGTCCATTGTGGGAAACAAAAGTAGATAGCATCTTCCAATTCTTTCAGGTCACATATTACCTGAGTCTCGCTCAATTTATATCACACTTGGAAATCAGAGAGAACCTCCCTTATAAAACTATATTACCTTCCATTGCCACCTGCTGGAGATAGCAAGAAACAGTTAACACACCCCAACTTTGGGGGGTCCTTCGACTAGTCTCTGGGAACTACGGGCATAGCAAACAGACAGTTGACCAAACATTTTGCCGTGCTATTAACACGAGCCATCACCTTTTCATTGTGCAGTATCAGCGTCCTGTTGCGAGAACTTGATTGTTGAACCAATCCAACATAGCTTAGGTTTCACTTTTGGCTGCAATCACTTTTCATAATCAAAGTTCATATTATTTAATTTTTAGGTATGGATTATATATTGAACAGTTCAGCTTACCCTACAAGAATATCATAGACTCGGTGGTTTAAACAATAAAAATTTATTTGTTCACATTTCTGAAGGCTGAAAGTCCAAGATCCAGGTGCTAGCAATTGGCTCCTAGTGAGGCCTCTATTCCTGGCTTCCAGATTGCTGCCTTCTCACTGTGTCCTCACACAGTCTTGGTCTTCCCTCTGTATACACAGAAAGAATAAAAGTGTGTGTGTGTGTGTGTGTGTGTGTGTGTGTGAGAGAGAGAGAGAGAGAGAGAGAGAGAGATACAATGAAAACTATTATGCTGAAACCATGCTTTAGTGCTAACTAGCAGGTTTTGATTCACAGATGAAGACACCAGTCCTATCAAACTAAGGCTTCACCTCTGTGACTTCACTGAACCTTATTACATTTTTATACGCCCTGCCTCCAGAAATAATCACACTGGGGATTAGGGCTTCAACATATAAACTTGGGGAGGACATGATTCCATAACAAACTATAACAAGGTACCAAAATAACATGACTAAATAAGATAGAATATTTTATGTCCCTAGTATACTCTGTGTTTGCAAAAATAATGCCTGATCCGTGTTCTTTCCCCTATTCATCCAATATCCACTGGACATATTGTATGTATAGCTTGGAAATACTGTAATACCCTATGTATTTCACCCAGAATGACTAGAAAAGGAAGGAACCAGAACCTTACCTTCCTTTAAGATTCCTACCCAGAACTTTATACACCAGTCTATTTGCTGAGATTGTGTTATTTAACATTTGGAAGCAGAATTACTAATAAACATAATCTAGTATAAAAGTTCAGAGCACGGGATCAAAAATTAAGAAGAATAAGCATTTCAATCTTCCTAGTTAAATGGCAGTGAACTAACAGAGCCATCAAAATTTCCATTACAAATATCTATGAAAACAGAGAATTATGGAATCATTATTAAAATTTTATAAATAACTTAGAAAAGTATATCATGAGCTAATATTCAAATTGAACTTCTACCAACTGGCTCATCATTGGGAAAGAGGAAGATTCAGATTTAGGACATGATAACACATGCTCCAGTTTCTACTGGGAAATCCAAATTGGAACTTATGTTCCAATAGTTCACATAGATTCTGTTCTGGCTGAGACTCAAGGACTAGACCAGAGTCAAGTTGAAAGTGCTAAAGAGAATAATTGAAGAAGGGAAGAGCAAAGTGTGTGTGTGTGTTTGTGTGTGATTTACTATTTCTGCTTTCTAATCTCAAAATGCCTCTGCTGTCTTCATCACTTCTGTTCTATTTGTCCTTAACACTTTATGCCTTTTAAAAACTATGTGTATTTGAGTGGATTTCAGGAAAGAGTGGAAGTAAACACTTGTGTTTAATCCCACATGTTGAAAACAGTTTGTATTAAGTGCAGAGAAATGATTTACATAAAGAAAATAAACTATCATGAGATGACAAATATTGCCTACCTGACAAATTTTGCACTAACCATTAGTTTGCAGCTCTGCCAAGTCCATCTACAAAATACACATGTATATATAAGAACAAACTTAGAAAGGGGATTGAAACAATGACCCATTCAAAAACAAATGGAGAATACAGTGCATACAAAAGAAGTCATGTAGCATCTGTTCTTTTTTTTTAAGATTTTATTTATTTATCTTTAGAGGAGAAGGAAAGGAGAGAGGGAGAGAAATATCAATGTATGGTTGCCTCTTGTGTGTCTGGGAACTGGCCTCTTCCTGCTGGGAACTGGCCTGCAACCCAGGCATGTGCCCTGACTGGGAATCGAACCGTGCTCCTTTGGTTCGCAGGCTCGCGCTCAATCCACTGAGCTACACCAGCTAGGGCCTGCATCTGTTCTGATACTTTCTTTCTTGCAAAAGTTGAGACAAAGTAACTTATAGCAAAGCTTATCAATTTGTATATTAATAAAAAATTAAAATATTATTGAGGAAAGATGTACAATCATGTTAAATATTTATTTACTTGAACTACCAATTAGTATGAGAAAATAAATGATCAGGAATTGAAGTACATGAAAGTAAATGTGGGTTACTTGACTTTATGCAAACTTTAGACAGACTACACATTAAGAAATATAAAATGTACTTCTTTGAGGGGAATGAAATAATGTTTATTGGACAGATTGAAATGGCATAGAAATGGCTAAGTAATCATGATCTCTCTAAGACTTCCCCAATTTTTTTTTGTAAATTTCTTGAAACAAAATAATTATACCTGGGTTTTTAGGCTTCTTTTAAACAGAGGACCAAAATGTTGTTTTGGGAAAGAATTGAAGTGAGCAGTTATTTTTTTCCGGATCAAAACCGGTGACCTTAAATAAATCACTGCTGTTTACAGTACAGACGACGTCTATTTCGGTTTACCCCTCTTGTAGATCAGTTGATCGTCAATCACATTATCCCTCCGACTTTATACCAGAGCCTGGACAGAAACAGCAGTAACTTCATTCTGCAAAGGTAACTGCAAGCCAAATAAAAGTCAGTTCCCAAATCTATTTGCTCAGCACAGATACAATTTTTTTTCCTTTTGCTTAGCAAGAGTTGTGCTACAAATCTTATCTTGAGAATTTTGGTGGTAATGAAACATTGCTATAATTCAAGATGAGCCAAGCATGTATAAAAATGAGAAACAGGAATCTATTTTTCGTGGTCCACTGAGGCATTTAAAAAAATCTAGTTGAAATATGTATGACTGTCCTGAGCTTTTTGGCATAATTCATCATTTAAAAATATAAATAAAGGAGATTTTATTTTCAGTTTAGTAAACATTTATCTGCCAAGGAAATATACATTCCTGATATCACCAGTACATATTAGAAGATTTTATAAGACAAGAACGTCATAAGACAAGAACTGTCTACATTTATATAAGGACATCTTAAATAAATGGTAGGCTAATGCACCTATACCCATATGGAAAAAGATGGATTTTTAACTCATCATATGAGACAAACATTGTATGCACAGTAAATGCTCTTTTTTTATTGCTCATTTTGTTCTAGTCAGCCAAGATAAAAATTATCTGATAAGGAAATATGAACTGTATCCAGTTTACAATCAACATTTCTAGATTTTAAAGAATAGAGAGAAATATTTCCTGAATAAAAATAACATTACAAAAACTAAATTGCTTCTAATTTGTTGCAATACATCAATCAATATATTAACTTCTAAGAAAAGGGGGAAAATAGTAGTCAATAACACAAAACTATAAAAGCTTTCTTGAGAAAACAATAGAAATAAAATATAAAATTTTAATTTTGTTTATTTGGTTGTTTTATATGGATAATAGATCATTCTCATGACACTAATAACTCTAATCAAAATTTTAATCTATAGCCCTGGCTGGCATAGCTCAGTGGATTGAGCGCGGGCCTGCGAACCAGACAATCGCGGTTTGATTCCCGGTCAGGGCACATGCCTGGGTTGCAGGCCGGTTCCTTGCAGGCTAACTACCAGCAGGGGATGCACAAAAGGCAACCATACATTGATGTTTCTCTCCCTCTCTCCTTCCCCTCTAAAGATAAATAAATAAATCTTTAAAAAAAATTTTTTAATCTATAACCTAGAAAATTCATGAAAGCAATTATTAACATATTTCATTAACATTCACCTAAATACTCTGTAGTTTTACATAGATGTGAAGCTCTTCCTCTTTTTAAGAATGGAAATAAAACAATTTTATGAAGTTGTAAGAGAAATGTATATAATAAATCTGAAAACAGACACTAGATGATAAACATAAGACTTCCTTATTTCTTCAAGGGCAGTTTTCATAGGGAGATTTCAAAGTTCGCAAAGCTCTGTGAGCTTCTTAAGCTTTTAGAGGTTCTGAGGTTTTCAGCAAATATTTGCTCAAAGAAAAGTCATGCCACTGGTTTAGATATAATGTCCCATCTGTCCAAATGATGTGGAATAGCTCACTCTATCATCTGTCAAAATATGATGAAATGGTTTATATTCCACCAAGTCAAGAGTCACACTGGCCCTTCTCTATAATGTTCACAGCAGGACAAAAATACGGAACAGCCGTACAGGAGCAAGGATGTGAGGAAAGTGAGCACACTCAGAGTGGGAATTAGAGTGTGTCTCCATAAAACTATTTGAAAATTTACTTTTGCAGTCCCTAACAGATTTTAAAACTTTGTACATTTGAGTGGGAAATTCCATATCTAGAAATCTTAACCTCCAGAAATACAAGTTCACAAAAGTTCTGAAAGAACATTCATTGCTAATTTATTTGTCATTGCTGCAAATGACCAAACTGTTGTTCAAGAGATAGATAATTATAGATAACATGGTACGTTGCATTGTGGGATGCTATGGAACCATTAGAAAAAACTAGGTAGGCCTATGACAGAAATATTACCAAAACTTAGCTACTGATATATGAACGTTGCCAAAAAGTTAATGTACCAAGATCTCAGGTAGGTATAAAAGGGTACATAAGTTTTCTATTTACATGCAAATGTATATAAATGCACAGCAATACAATATAAATACACCAAACTCTTCAGAGTGGTAATTGCTAAGGATGAAAGCAAGGCTGAGAGAGGAACTTGAGCAATCTGCTGTTTATATTTGTGCACTTTGAATCTGCTATAGTGAGAATGTATTTAGATAATACTTGTATAACAAGCATAGACTATACATCAAAGCCAAATTTGAATGACATTTGAATTTTTCATGGTTTTTATAGTGTTTCCACAAGCAATGATAACAATAAGTTACCATTTATTGTCAGGGATGTTCTAGGCGCATAACTAGGCACTATGTATATTTTACATATATAACCAACACAATAGGCCAAATCTCTACTAGCTAATTACTACTGGATAACTGCAAATAACCTATTTTCTCTAGGTATTTCTGCCTTTCTGCCCACTGCATATTCATTCATAAAACTAAGAATGGCCAAGATTACATGTGTGTGGCATGTATGTAACACCTTTACCAATACACATGTATGTGTATATTCAGCTCTGAAAAGACATATATATGTTGTACACACATATATGTGTCTGCGGTACACATTCACAAATTCAATACCTATATATTGAGTTGTCATACCTGACCTCCAAGTAGGTATTATAATCACCCTCAATACTCTGTGTAAACCAATAATATATTTATCATCAGTTAGAACTACTTTTTTACTTTATTTAATACCAATCATTTTGAAAAACCACTTATGCCAAAGGGATTACCTGAACCTAGTTCGTTTTCTTTGACGTACTTTGGAACAGGCGAGGTGTAAAACTGCGGTTGTTACCACCTGACAGAGGGGGGACAC
This sequence comes from Sturnira hondurensis, assembly GCF_014824575.4. Classification (NCBI taxonomy): domain Eukaryota; kingdom Metazoa; phylum Chordata; class Mammalia; order Chiroptera; family Phyllostomidae; genus Sturnira; species Sturnira hondurensis. The sequence continues at coordinate 466,572 of NW_028093232.1, forward strand.
TCCTGACCGCCTCCTCTCGGGGTCTAAAACCCTAGAACATTTTCTTCCTGTTCCACTCTAATTATGCAGCTTGGACCTTGTCATTACATATGCAGTAATAATAAAAAAATAATATTCTTGTCCCGTCCACACTAATCTACCTTCAAACCAAAATCAATGGTGTCGTGTGAGGCAACTTGGAATTAATTTCCTAAATTGCTTTTGAAGTCTACTTTGAAGATGCACCCTGCCTTGGCTCAATTAAAACAGTATTCTGTTCAGCTCTACTTTTATTACTAACATTTATACATGACACTTAAAAAGAAATGGAAAGGCAGGTTTACCAACAAGAAGCAACAAAAGCGTGCTCGTGGTAAGGCGGGTGTTTATGTTTAATCCATATTATGCCACTTTGCTCTTTTGTTTTATCATAAAATGCTCTTTTTAATTCATACCCTCAGAAAAGCCTTTAATCATTACCATTACAATAATTTGAATGAGATATTCTGCACACTAGGCTGAATTCCTACTAACTGATTCACATTGGGGAACTGAAAATAGCTTGTTTTCTCTAGGTAATTCTGCTTGCTAATTATCCATTCAATTCAAATTAAGAGCAATCAAGACCTATATAAAAAGGGGTCGCTCAAAGTGACTTGTTTCCCTAAAATGGTGCGAAAAACTGCTCTTGTTCCACATACAAGTTTAGAGTTTTCTTCATGCACACATTTGGTCAGAGTCAATAAAGAATTATAGGACACATGGACAAATGACATTGTAAAGCCTTGGATAAAAGGGAATATTCATTGCAATATGGTCAAAGTAAAATGTTAGCAATTCATAAGTGATTGTTATTAACAATCATCTCAGCCATGTATTTGAATATTCATATTATATTCATGTGTCAATGTTTCTTTCATCGTCATTTGGTTTCTTGCCCACAATTGCCTAAGAAATCAAGTGCTTAAATCAAGTATTTGGCAACACTTCGGACAGATTTAAACCGCGTGTGCTTCTCCCCATTTGAAGCAGTCTTCAGGAGCTCCGCGGCAGGGCCAGCAGGCTGTGCCGACGGCCATCTCTCTTTTCCTTTATGCGCTTTCCCTCATCGGCCACGTGATCAGGTAGAGCCTGATGCGGTCTAAGATTGCACTTAACTCTGGCAATAATGTCTTTCTTCTTTTCTTTCGTTTGGATAGGCTTTCAGACTTCCACAGAGCAGGTAGTGTGGTAGCGATTGAAACACGTTGCACGTGCAAGGGCTGTTGTCAAAACCAGTGCTTGTACACGTTATGTATGTGATAATCCAAAGCCTTTGACAAGATTTTAGAAAAATCCCAATTACTTCTCTAACTATTGCCACTCCCTATCTTGTAACTATTAGAAATATCACGATCACCAATTAGTATGACAAATAATATGATTATGGCTATTTAAGGTTAGAGAATATTTTTTCCATGGTACTTAATGGTAATTTATAAATTGTAGGCTCAGAATAACTAAATCAAGAAACATTTCTATGGATATTTTAACTATAAAAGTCTATAAAACAATGACCATCCCTGACAAATTTTTCAACATGTTAACTACTTAGTCTTTCCTGTCAGTAACTGGGATGAGCCAGTGCAATGAATGAGGAGTATGAAACATCTCACATTAAAAAACAATGTACATCGGATTCAGCTTGACCACATTGTAGGTGGGTTTCTTGCCATCTCTAGGCCCTTGACCTCTCTTTCCATACAGCATTTACCTTAGAAACATGTCAGTGGAGACTTTTTCTCTGCCCCTGTGACAGTTATATAGATCTTCTCCACCCTTCTTGCCAATCTTACAACCCAGAAATATTTCTCTCAAGAACCTGAGAGTCATTCATTCATCTCTTGTAATATAAACATGGAGCGTGGTAGTGCCTTTGTCTCTCCCAGTTATGCTGGGGCGGGGGGGTGGGAGCAGGAGACTGTCTTATGCAGGAATCCTGCTCTAAGTGGTAAAACTACTTCCTGGCTTGCAGATATAAGAAAGTTTACTTTTCTTCTGGGTAAAACCAGTGTTCAAACAAGTGGCCTAAAGTTCCTCCTCTCTAGCGCTTAAAAACTCTGCAGCCTTTGTTTCAGCAAACATGAGTTCAGTCTCTCTCTCCTATTGCAACAGCCTGAATGCAGTTTTCCTGGCCTGCTTAACTTTGATGCGGTTAGTGCTTTGACACATGAATATAGAAAAAATACATGGAATTTAGGGACTTATAAAAACAACTCCAAAAAATAAGCATCACATTGAAATCTTATCCTTATAATAAATATTTTAAGTAATTAAAAATTAACTTCTGTTGGAGACACATTTCACATTGCAGTTAAATTATTTTTTTATATTGATGTCTCAGGCATTAGAACCACCACAATTCCAAGCTTATATTCTGTTGATTTAAAATCCACAGAAAATGGTTTCATGCTTGTAAGAGAAAGAACAAATATTGATTTAGAGGGAATTACTAAAAGCCCATATGAAAGAATTGAGACAAGTTTGTAGGCGAAGCTGAGTGTTAGTTACATGCAGGCTCAGTGCATTGTATATGTAACAAAGAAAAAGAGAATGTGTCCATAAAATAGTGAAAGAATGCTAATAGAAAAATTCATAATGCACTGATCTTAAGCACAATTCAATAAATGTAGTGCTCTTTGGTGCTTTCAAGCTTCACCCCAGATTGCTTGTTCTTTAAACAATGGTTAGAGTTCTCTTATAAAAAACAAAGATGAAAGAATCTATCATGCAAAGAGAAGAGATTGAAAATGCAAAGAAACAGACAACAGCCACTTCAGATGGGAAATGATGTGTTTGGAATATCCTTAAATACTAGCCAGGAGAAAATGAGAATGAAAAATAGAAACCATGGATTTCATTTTACACTTGTTTTTGAATTTTCTCATGGTTTCACCTCCATGTATTTCATAGAACTGGAGGGCATGTTTTCATCTTTTAGCTTCTCAGTTCTCATTATAATTTTTCTTTAAAAAAGTGAGAGAGAAAAACTGAGATAGAGACATAAAGACATAATAAGTTAATTAATAAAATATAGGTAGAATTAGATCAAAGTATATTTTGCTATTTTGCAAAGTATATTTTGATGCTCTACACAGCATCAAAAATTAACAATGTAACTTACTGAAATACATAGGGAGCCAATAATTACCCAACATTAATGTACCTTTTTTTTCTCTCCAAAGTAACTAAGTAGTGGTTGAGTTCATTGAAACAATTAAGAAACTTGTTCTCTATTTACTTTGTGTCACTATTTCACTTCTGTATAGTAACTTGTCCTGTTTTTGAATAGATACTGTCTACTTAAAAATGGAAAAAGAAATCAACAGAGCAAAAAAACCAAGTGATCATGATAAGTAGACAAATAAAATAATTTCTAAAAATTAACTGGCTCTAGCACTAAGCAAAATTGTAAACAACATGTTTCTATTTTAACAATTCTATGCTTTTAGCATCATGTAGAATTGAGCATAATGTGTTTGGACAATTGCCTTGGCCAAGTGAGTTACCAATACAACTTCCTTTCAAAGTGATTGGTCTATTGGAATCTGTGGAATTGGGATTTGAAAGAAGAACAAAACAAATCTGGAAAACTAAGTTGACAGAGGGCATTCTTATAATTTAGTGCAGGTGTTTCAAACAATTTTACATTTGAGGCAATCTAATGAATAGAAGATTCATAGAGTCTCAACAGTTGAAGAGAATTTCAGTCCTTTTGTCCAACAACCTCTCCAGCACCTAAAGGTCCTCTGTGGTGTTGATTCTCCTGGCTTGGCTCACATCCAGTGGTTGCCAACCGTTTTCATCTCATGGCACACATAAACTAATTACTAAAATTCTGCAGTGCACCAAAAAATATGTTTGCCAATGTGACAAAAATAGGAATAATTTTTATTCATTCACCCTGGATGGCTCTTGCTGTATTGGCCGTTGTCACTTTTTTATTTGGCGATCTAAGGGTAAAGAGATCAGTACTCCAGATTAAATAGTTAGGTATTGCATGTTTCAAAAATTCTTACAGCACCTGAGTTGAAAATCACTGTCCTACACACTTATTTACCGAATAGTCTCACCATCTGAGGAAGCTACTAATGATTAAAGACCTCATGTATATGCTGCCCTTTAATCTATCTTACATCATTTCTACTTATTTTTTTCAGTTCTACCTGCAGAAACCAAAACACTTATTGATCTTAAAGAGACCTTTATATGGGGAACAATTACAAGTAAAAGAGATAAATTACTTACCATTTAAAAATATTACTTTCCTTTTCTTGGATATTTTTAGTTGTTAATAATAAATTATTCTTGGAAGAAGTGTGGTCCAAGACCCGTGGGTTTCTGAAAAAAAAAAAAAGGCTGTGATATCAAAGCTATTTTCATAACAGTACAGAAATATCATCTCCCCTTCTGTGCTAATAATGGTGAAGAAACAATGGCGGACTGGGCTGCTGACACCTAAGCATCAAAATAGTGGCTCCAAACCCACCAGTAGCCCCTGATTTATTCTTGTCATACATTCTCTGTCTAAAAAAAAAATAAAAGCCTCTTCACTTAAGATGATCTTAATGAAGGAAAACTCATTAATGCAGTCATATCTTTACTCTAATGTACATGTCCTTTTGATATTCTGTGTGATGAAGTGGGAAAATGCATAAAACCCCCTGAAGCACCTGACACTTGTTGGACGTGCCGGCTCACTCCAGCCATTTTCTCCACTCAAAACCATTCTTACTTTTAAAAAAAAATCTGAAAGACAGCAGATGATTATTCAAAATTGGCTATTTACTAGGGATTTTCTCAAAAATAGAGGAAGTGATCCTATAAAGCGTATGATAGTATTTGTTGTCAATGATACAGTATTACTTTTCATGTGAAAATGAAAAACTTGTGTTTGGCTCCAGAAGCTTGTTACCCTCTCCATACAAGAACATTTTGCCGAAGAGACCTAAATAGGATAACACGATGAACCAACCTTTTCCAAATAATCAGTGACTAATGATGTAAAATTATACATGAAGAAAAGATTCATTCCCAGTGCAAAATTGACCAATTAATCTTAATATAACGGTATATGAAAACTTCATTGATATGCTATCAAATCTCATATTGCAATTAACTGTTAAGAAATGACTCCCTGTTGACTTTTGGTATATTATCCAAAGGAAACTATCCAAAATTATCTGAAGAAGCTTTTAAAATACTTCTTTCATTTGTACACTTTATATCTGTGAGAATGGACTTGCTTCATACATGTCAACATAAATATGAAAAAAGCTTGAATTCAGAGACAGATCTATAAATCTGGCTCCCTGCTATTCAGGCAGACTTTAAAGAGATTAGTGACATGTGAAACAATGTCGTTATTTCAGGGTTTTTTTGAAAATATATTTATCACAAAAATATGTTATTTAGGCTAATATATATAGACTTGTTATTTGTAAAAGAATTAATAAATAAGTACTTTAAAATTTCTATTTCAGTTTCTAATGTGGTAAACACTGATTGACATAACCTACATAAATTATAACTCTGTGAGTAATTTTTAAGAGTAAGTAGAGATTCTGGGACCAAGAAGTTTGAGACCCATTGACCTAAGTTGCTTATGTTTCTGTGTTTGTTATTGTTTTTTCTTTTTTCTTTTCTATTTTATTTTATTTTTAATTAAATTTATTGGGGTGACATTGGTTAATAAGATTATAAAGGCTTCAAGTGCACATGTCTGTAATACATGATCTGTATATTGCTTTGTGTACCCACCACCAAAGTCAAATCATCTTCCATCTCCACATTTTTGGCCCCCTTTCCACTTCCCATACCTCTACCCTCTAGCAATCACCATACTGTTGTCCGTGTCTGTGAGTATCAGTTTTATATCCCACATATGAGGGAAAGCATATGGTTCTTAGCTTTTCCTGACTTATTTTGCTTAGCATAATATTCTCAAGGTTCATCAACATCGACACCAATGGTCATATTTCACATTTTCTTATGGTTGAGTAGTATCCCATTATACACATGCACCACATCTTCTTTACCCAACCATCTGCTGAAGTACACTTTTGGTTGTTTCCATGAATTTGACCCCAAAGGCAAGGGACATATAGGCAAAAATAGATGAATGTGACTATATCAAACTAAAAAGTTTCTGTACAGCAAAAGAAGTTGCCAAAAAAAGCAACTAACAAAATGGGAGAAGATATTTGTAAACAACAGCTTCGACAAGGGTTAATATCCAAAATATATAAAGAATTCATACAACTCAGCACCAAAGGATCCCATTAAAAAATGGTCAGAGAACCTGAACAGACACCTCCCAAGACATACAGATGGGCAACAGGTATATGAAAAGATGCTCAACTTCACTAGCTGTTAGTAATATGCAAATCAAAACTACAATGAGGATAATAGAATGGCTATTACCTATGTTCATCTCTTGCTTCAGCTTTAATCATACTGCGTATTCAGCTACACCTAAATTGCCATGCTCTTAAAATTACCATGCTCTTTTGTTTTTCTGGACTTTTCTGTTGTTCTGTAATGCTATCCTTATTTTCTTTTTCCTTGCTTTCTCTTTGTCTTCAGATCTTAAATATTCCCTCTACCCAAAGCCTGTTCTCTTTGATCACATAACTGTCTTTTCTATTTTTCTTTTTTTATTTATAAATGTTTATTTTTATTTAATGTCTATTTTTCTTATAAGAGCACCCATTCTACTGCATTTTTAATTGCATAATATATTGTCTGTCTCCAGCTAAATGTATCGTTTGCTCATCCCTAAATCCCTAGAGTCTAAGAACAACTAACATTTGTCAATCACTTAGTCCTAGGTGCTGCTTGATATTTGCATATGTTATTTTATTTTATCCTGACACCAAGTTTGTTAGACAAATGTCTATATTCTCCTTTCAATGATAAAGACATTAGCATAGAAGTAAGTCCTCTAAATTACATTGTCAACGAAGAGCAAAGCTGATATTTGCATTTGTTTACCTGTTACAGTAAACCACCACAGTGTCTGGACCCTAGGGAGCATTCAATAAGTATTTGTTGAATAGAATTTTCTTCCAAAAATGTTTTCTGTCCTTTGGTTAATTTCCTGTGTATCACAACATTATGTCATTATATATTTTCCTTCAGTGTTATTATTTTGAATAAATATTTTTGCTATTAAATAGAAATACAGACTAATGTAACTTAGAACACACACATACACACATACTCAATTTTATCATCCTTAGAGACATCTAATACTGCAAATAATATTGTGAAACACCTCATAAATTCATTCTATTCTAATTCTAAAGAACAATTCTCAAGTAAATGAGTGTAAAATCCACTGACCATAAACTATGCTAGAGAATAACAAATTCAAAATAACAAAAGTTTGATAGTAGCTACTCTAAAAGGAATAAAGTTGCCAGCTCTAAATAAAATAACTACCCATTTGATATCCCTGGATTCAGTTTTCTTTGATGGCCCAAACATCATTCACCATTTCGAATTAAAATGGAAAGATACCTAAGGATAGACATACATTTTTTCCATACTCCCTGGCGTCAATTCATTTTGTCGTGGCATCTATTACTTTTTCAGCATCTCCATGATCTGAAGATGAAAGGCATGAAATTTAGTTACATAAAAGTAACCAAATCCAAAGGAAACTTTACAGGACAAAAGACATTTGTGGTGTACATACAGAGACTGTACTAAAATACAGGTATATCCTCGAATGAAAAAAGTGGAATTCTGTGTAGAACTGAGTCAATGAACAACTCAGCCCAACAACAGATTGAATGAAATGTGTTGAGTAAATATTCTTGTGGGACATCATTCAGCTCTATATTTGCATAAAGACACTTAAAACATCAGACTTTAAAAGTAACCTAGACAACTTCTCTTTAGTTCTCTTATATTTGACATTGCAACAGCTCTTAAAATTTAAAGAAAAGAGAGAATATAAAATATGGAAGGCAGAAAATCCAATAGTGTGTTAATTAACTGGTTACCTCTGTGAAAAACCCTCAGTCCTACTGGGGAAACTATGAGAAACACATAGACTACACCTCAGAATTGGTCCTTCTCTCCAAAGGACAAAGAGTCTAGCTGGACTATACACCAAGTTCTCATCTTATTTGCTCAGGAATGGCCTAGGCCTCTTTAACTGCTTTGAAATCTCAGGTTACCACAGCACTATAAGCAACCTCCTGAAGCTAAAGATACATCCACAAGGCAGCAAAGCAAAGAGACTGCACAACATTTGAAATGGCTTTCTGGCCAGGTGAATGAACAGTGTACTGTAGATGTGCTGCATTCAGGAGGGCCAATCAGTTTAGCACGGGGCTCTAAGCATACACCATGAGTTGTATCGTCTGAATAGGCTTGTGTCCAAAATTCAGTTCTTTGTGGCTGACTCTCCCAGGTGTATTAAAATCTTTAAAAATCATATTTGTTTGCAGTGAAGTTAAGAACATTACCTATGGTTCCCATTTGCAGCTAGTGCACAAGTCATAATCATCTTCGCGCACCCATTCTGGATTCGTTTTACTCTTGGCCAACACTTACCTGGTGTAAATTGTTTATCTAGTGGGGTCACCAGACTTCTATCCTGGGGCATCGGAATCCTTGGTGCCCTTTGCCTCCTCACATTAGGTTTCAGTGATTGCCTATGCACTAATGTCATTAGCATAGAAGGTCTAAAAGACTCCCAGTAAAATATATAGGTTTCAAATGCATTCATTTCTGTCCCTATTATGTAGAACTAGTCAAAGCATCATATGAAAAGTAGAGTTGATTATCCACACTATTAAAGTAAATCCTTTTATCACCTACTCATCCAATGTCTTGAAGATATCAAAGTGACCAGGCAACAGAAATAGTTTTATGTCCAGTGGAACTCTTACAATATAGAAGTATACCATCTTGTGACTGAGACCTCAAATCCAAGAGAGCCTAGGGTTTCAGGGGCACAAAGCTCAAAATTTGGCAAAGTCACTTAGAGTGAGAGGAACTTTCCTACTATTGTAGCAGGGTAGGTCAGACTAGAGATATCTGGAAAGCAGGCAGCCCCCAGGTCTGGCCTGAGACTGCTCTCCCTATTGCCAGGGGGCAGGGTGGGCAGGGAGAGCTACCCAGGATGCAGATTAAAGGCACTCAGTCTTTTCCAAGACTGGGAATGGCCAACAAAACAGAAGGAACAGTGCTTGAGGCACATTGCAAACAAAGGTGGCTATTAACTGTAAACAAGAAAGCATGCAGAACCAGGACAACCAGGCAGCCCAAGGCTTCCCAGGAGGGAGGGGCTGTGGGAGGACACTCCTTGTTAGCAGCCTCACAGGGGGAAGGACAAAGACAAATATGTCTGACACTGGCCCTCACTGGTCGAAAAGCTGGACACTCCCACTGGCTTCTGGAGTGTGCTGGATTAGGGGATAGAGGACTTTTAAAATTATATTTATTGATTATGGTACTACAATTGTCCTAATTCTTTCTCCTTTGGCCCTCTCCACCCAGCAGGCCCCATTCCCTCAAGCAATCCCGCACCATTGTTCCTGTCCATCAACCATGCATTAGTTCTTTGGCTTCTCCATTTCCAGGGGATGTACTTTACATCCCCATAGCTATTCTGTAACTACCAATTTGCGCTTCTTAATCCCCTCATTTTTTCACCCATTCCCTCACACAACCCTCCCATCTGGCAACCATCAAAATGCTAGTCTTATCCATGGTGCTGTCTCTTCTCTTCTTGTTTGCTTGGTTTGTTTTTTAGGTTCAATTGTTGATATATATGTATTTATTGTCATTTTATTGTTCATAGTTTCAATCTTCTTTTTCTTAAGGACTTTGAACATTTCATACAATAAAAGTTTGGTGATGATGAACTCCTTTAGTTATTTCTTATCTGGAAAGCTCTTTATCTTTTCTCTGATTCTAAATGATAACTTTGCTGGATGGAGTAACCTTGGATGTACGTCCCTGCTTTTCATGACTTTGAATATTTCTTGCCAATACCTTCTAGTCTGCAAAGTTTCTTTTCAGAAATCAGCTGACAGCCTTATGGGAACCCCCAGCCCCACTATAGGTAACTTACTTCTTTTCTCTTGCTGCTTTTAAGACTCTCTCTTTATCTTTAAACTTTGGCATTTTAATTATGATGTGTCTTAGAGGGAGTCTCTTTGCATTCATCTTGTTTGGGGCTCTCTGTGCTTCTTGGACTTACATGTCTATTTCTTCTACCAAATTAGGAAAGTTTTCTTTTATTATTTCTTCAAACATATTTCCAATTTCTTGTTCTTTCTTTTCTCTTTCAGCCCCTGACCCCTTGGATGTGAACGTTGGAAAGCTTTAAGTTGTCCCATAGGCTGCTTACACTGTTTTTGTTTTTTTAGATTTTTTTGTTTGTTGTTCTAATTGCTTGTTTTTCATTTGCTTATGTTCTAAATCATTGATTTGATTCTCAGCTTTATCTACTTTACTGTTGTTTCTCTGTAAATTGTTATTTATTTCATTAGTGTACCCTTCGTTTCTGACTGGATATTTTTTATGCAGTTGAAGTCCTCACTAAATTCCTTGAGCATCATAATGACCAGAGTTTTGAACTCTGCATCTGATAGATTGCTTGTCTCCATTTTGTTTCATTCTTTTTCTGGAGTTTTGATCTGTTCTTTCATTTGGGCCATGTTTCTTTGTCTCTTCATTTTGGCAGCCTCCCTGTGTTTATTTCTATTCATTAGGTAGAACTGCTATGATTACCTGTGTTGGTAGTGTGGCCTAAAGTAGTAGGTGTCCTGTAGGGTCCAGTGGCACAGCCTCCCCTGTCACCCAAGCTGGATACTGGAGGTGCACCCTGTGTGTGGTCTGAGAACAGCCTCCCCTTGTAGTTGAACCCTGATTACTGTTGACAGGTCAATGGGAGGGATTTACCCAGGCCAGAGAGCTGCAAGGATCTGCTATGACCACTGACCACCAACCTCTGACCTCTATGGATGATCAGTTGTGCAGGGGTAGAGTAGTGGTACTTCTGTGTAGTCTAAGGCTGCCCATGGGGTGCACAGGTTCTGAGGTTTCCCTGGTGGTACAGGCCAAGGTCAGCTCCTCCTACCTGTTTTATCCCTGGGGCTACTCTATATGAGCTGTAAAGCAATCTGAGATGGCTGCTACTTGTGCTGAGCTTGAAGATTCCCAGGGGAAGCCAAGCTGTGAAACTGGGCTTGCTGCTGATGGTGCTGGGCCTAGGATGACTTAGCTGTTGCTTATTTGATAGTATTTAGGAAGCTGTTAAACGTAAGCTAAGACCAACAAGTGATATGGAAAAGTCACAGTTAATAGTTTGGATGAGCTCATAAGTTGTGTGAGAAGGAATCTCTCTGGGAAACTGAATGGCAGAGCAAACAGTGTTAGCCAGGTTGATGGAGTCTGAGATAGGGCACCTGCCTGCTGGCTCTGTGGCTCTGTAGGGGGGGGGCTCTGAAAAAATGACAATGGCCTCTTCCTGCCTTTCTGTCTGAGAGTAAGTTGTCCCCCAACTCCCGCCTTGATGCCTGACAATTCAGTTCCTCACTGTATGCCACTCTGGTGCCTTTCAAGCTGCTACCCTAGTGGTGTTGGATATCTGAGGGAGTGCATCTATGAGAGTCTTTGTGTGGATTCTTTAAAGGGAACTGCTTGGGACTTCAGAAGTCCGTTCCATCAACTCAATCCCCGCTGGTTTTTGCAGCCAGAAGTTATGGAGACTTACCTTCCTGGCACTAACACCCTGGGCTGGGGATCCTGGTATGGGGTTGGGACTTCTCAGTCTCTAGATATCCCTTCTGAACTGTTATCCACCACATATGGGTGTTGGACCAGCCTGTTCTGTGTCTGTTGGACCAGCCTGTTCTGTGTCCTACCATCAGGATGGATGTAGTTTCTTTAATTCCATAGCTGTCAGACTTCCATTCGGCTCAATTTCTGATGGTCCTGAGTGGTGATTTTTCTATATTTTAGTTGTAATTTTGATGTGGTTCTGCAAGGAGGTGAGCCATGTGAATGGGACATAAGAAGAAGCTCACTTTCTTGCTTTGGTGCTTGGCAGTGGCTCTTGGTTTGTGGCACTTGGACTTGGGACTTTTGTTTGCAGGAGCACTTAAACACTCCGGGTCTCTGTCCCTTGCTCCCTGCACAGATAGCAGCACTCCTGAGACTGGGCAGATGCTGGTCATATCAGGGTCTTGGACCCCACATGTTTGGAAGCCTGCTCCTGGAAGCAGGGTCCCACACTGGGACTCACTGGGCTCCAGCCTCTGGGACACTGTGATCCCCCACTGCATGGCACATGGGTTCTGGACTGCTACATGGAGACTGAGAGCAGTGCACCCCAGATCCTGAAAGAGAGGGCTGCTGCAAGAAGATGGCGACTCTGAGACCCACGAGCGCACATCCCAGACAGATGGAGATCTGTTTGCACGGCCATCTTGAGCTCCAAAAAGGACAAGTAAGGAAATGGGGAACTTCTGGTGTGGTTTTGGCTTGTAATCTTTTGGGGAGCAAAAGAAGTTCTGGGTCTCATGAGAAAAAAATGGCTCAGGGCAGAAGTGTTCTTATTGCCCTCAAAATTAGAACCCTGTCAATAAACACCTATTTCCCTCAACACATCTTCTAATCATGTATTAAGGTTACAGGAAGCTGAACCCATGCTGTATGGTTACACTTTCACTCCTTGGTTTGGGGAACCATTTATTCTAACTACTGGGCAAGTGTGCCATATGTATGTTTTGATCCAATGCCTATCCTCCTGGAAAACTGCAATCCAACCCTGTAGGCTGTTATCCCAGACTCATCCCTTGATCCAAAGTGGTTTATGCAGGACTCTATGTCAGTAAACCTGAAAACAATCGCATAGTTATTCTGAACTAAGTGATGTAAGCAGGAAGACAATTCCATATCAAGAGTAGATGATTATTCCAATAATGTCAAAATTTTGTCTCAACAGTGAAAGAGTTTAGATGTAATTAGTGGGCCTCTATATGTCTGGCTAGATCCTTGAGATTTGTTACCATACCTGTGTCTCAGCATTTATCTTTCTTCTATGGTGCAGGAATTCAGGAGCAGCTAGACGAATCTTAGTGAGAGAGAGTCCATGCTGTGAGGTTTGTGCTTAACTTCCATCCATGCGTCCACAGCTGCTCCATAAAGTGCAACATTTAAACTCCTCCTAACAGCTAAAGCAATGACAACGAGAATAAACTGAAAGTAATAGTATGCCTTCCAAATGTTAACCTTTTAGTTTTAGCAATCAAAACATATGTGAATAAAAATGACTTTATAACTAAGAGGCAGTGAAATAGGATTTACTCAAGACTTATGTGACCTTTCAGTTGAAAAGATAACTTATGAAAGCTGGTATATATTCATCTAATTTCTAAGTATTTTGAATTAAACCTGCTCTTTTTATCTTAACCAAACTTTGCAAGAAAAACCAAAGATCTACATTGAAGAAAAGATCTAAATTAATGTGTGTTTTTCAAAATTCAATTGCAAACTAAAGGGAGAATTGTTCTTAATAAAGTAATGGATATAGAAGCTTTTTAGAATGTCAAATCTAATGTTTTATCACAAATTGAGACTGTATTTATGCATATCAGATATTCTATAATATTATACATACAAATTTAAAAATGCTGATTATGAACCAATATTATATTCTGAAGGAATGGTTTATTATGTAGAATTTTTAATATCACAAAATATTGCAAATTTGTTAAAGATACTACCTATGAATTTTTTTACCACATTGTCTTGAAAATGTGAACTAAAATCACATTACAGAAATGAGGAATTATTTTCACCAACAGACAATAAAAACACATTATTGGAATTAAATGGATACCAGATGAAGATACAGAGAAGTACACTTTACTGCATTGAGAGCCTTTACTTTCTGTTCTGTTTAATTTTTAAGACTGTATTTTAGAGCTGTCTTGTATCTACGGTAAAATTGAGACCAAAGTATATACATTTCCCAAACACCCCTTGTTTTCACACATGCATATCCTCCCCCTCTATCAAAATTACTCACCAAAATGGTCCATTTTTTACCAAGGATAAACCTACATTGACACATAATAATCACTGAAGTCCATAGTTTAGCTTAGGATTCACTTTTGGTGTATGTTCTGAGTTTGGACAAATGAATAATCACATATACATATCCATCAATATAATACCATAAAGAGTATTTTCACTGACCTAAAAATCCTCTGTGCTCTATTTATATCTCCCCACCTGCCACCAACAACCACTGATCTTTTCATTGCCTCTAGTTTGTCTTTTCTAGAACTTTATATAGTTTGAGTTATTATGTATAGTGTATAGCCTTTTCAGATTCATTTTTTTAACTTAGCAACATGCATTTAAGATTCCTCCATGTCTTTTTATGGCAAGATCACAAGAGCCTCTGCTTTTATCATCTTGATCAGATTCACAACACACCATATAGCGTCACTCAAAATGGAGAGGAATGTGTGCCCAGGTATAATTCCCTATAGTCAGGTTGATTTGGCCCATCATTGTATACCCAGGGATTAGCAATGTCTGACAAAGAGAAGTTTATTTCCATTTACATGTGTTGAATGAACGCATCTAAATTGAAGAATGTGATTGGCTCAGTTAACTGTGGCCTGCTTATACAACTCAAATCCAGGGTGTAAACCTAAGAGAGGGAGCCATACCTTTAATGCAGAAACCTTCGAGTCTATGGAAAACTTCTGCACCTTTCTTGCCTGCTGGAAGTGTTTTCACTACCACAGGGCCACCCCCTCATCACTTGCTCAGCATACCCTAAGGCAAAGATCTAAACATATTTTGCTGAAATCATTGCAGTGGTCCTGACCCAAGTGGATTTTGTATTTATAAAACTCATAGTTCTTTACCCTGTGTTTTGCCATAGGTAGGAACTCAAGTGGACTAGACCTCATATTTTGCATCTAAGAGATTTTTTACATCTCTCTTAGAAAACTTTAGAGAACTGATAAAATTGCAATTACATTGTCTATAGCATGTTGGACTATATAAGTGCTTTCCCATAGAGCATCTCATTCTTTCTCATAATCTTTTGAATTTGGCACAGAAGAGACTATTTCATGTAATTTCTAATGAAATTAAAGCTTTGGAGCTAAATTCATGTGCACAAGTTTGTATATTTGTTGACTGGCATATTATTATTATTTTATTCAGGGCACATCCTCTACCTACTATGCAACTGAAATAAAGATGTCTTTTCTTCTTTATAAAAAATGGAGAGCAAATTTTATAGGAAGCAAGTTTCCTTGGATGGAAATGGAGGGAAGAGAGCTATGACATTTTAAAAGAACACTTAACCTAAAGCAAATAGTTGCTATTTCCACCAGCAGGAGAATCTCCAAGTGAATAAAGACAACAGTTTACACAGAGGAAGAACAGAAAGTATAGATTTTGAAATTTTCCATGGACAAAAATTTATTCTTTCACAGAGACTATAGGTTTTCTTAGTATAATCGCACCTTTTGGCTAAGAAAATTCACAACTACTTTCATAAAAATTTAGCTTTGAAGTTTGGCCTGTCTCCCCCAAATTGAAAGCCACTTAAAAATTGAGAGGTTGTTATGGACGGCTCTGCCTGGTTTCAGGAATTGTAACTTGACTCCCGTCAAGAAGACCTTTGGAATTCAAGCTGCAGGAGACAAAGCTTGTCTCTGGTAGCAAACGCTGCCTCAATTTCCTCTCCCTGACCCCAAAGCTTGGTCTGAAGTCAATGACGGGTAAGACACCTCACAGTGGGGGGCAACCTAGGCCAGACACAACCACTTGGGAGGCCATCATGGAAGGACTCAGGGAGGCTGCAACAAAGAGGGAGCAATGGACTTTCACTTCTCACCCACCCCCCACCCCAGCTTTGACAAACCCAGAGTCCCCATGTTCTCTGGGAGAAGCACTTCCTGGCTCTAATCCCCTTAAGCCTGAATACCTGATGGGGAGGGGTGCAGCTCCTTGCCTTGCTAGAGCGTGTTCTGGGGGGAAATTCTGGTATCACAAAGACTTCCTGATAAACCTGTGAAATCTGCTTTGCTAAGAGTGCTTTCATTCATATGTTAAGGGTTTGAGCAGGAAACCCTGAAACTCTGTTCCTGACAGACTCTGACTCACACTAAGCCCTCAGATTTCTTTGAACTGTTATCTACTGTTTGATCCTTGCTGCCCTGTATTCCTTTGTATTACAACCCAATAGAAGCCCTTGGAGGAAGGGGCTTAATGCCTTTTTCCCCTGAGAAATTGGCCGCTGCTCACGGCCTTTTTCCTCTGGGAAAGTGGCTACCTCTCCTCCCCAAGCAGGTCACATCATGTCTCAGTCATGTTCACTCTCATCCGTGGCACATGTGGGGACTTGCGAGGAAAGTTGCCCCCACAAGAGATGAAAAGAATAGTAAGAAATACAGGAAATAAAACTACATCAGAAGTGTGACTGGTAACGGATTTGAATATCTGCTTCATCACTAGCAACTAACTGTTCTTACTCGACTTAAAGCAAATCACTTCCCCTCCAGGAATAAAAGAAGTAGCCTTTATTAGACAATGCTGAGCCTTCACCCAGTTCTTACAATTCTGTGATTTTAACCTGTATAAATTATTGGGTCACTGAAAAATGTAGTTTTAATATTCGTATTTGTTTTCTACTATCATCTTTATGTCAGTAAGTCTATGTTATAATTCTTAAGTTATTCTTATTCTAAACTTCTTCTCTTTATATACTGATCTACAGTTTCATTAATTAAGAGTTGGATCCTTAGTATAGATTATTTCTAGATGTCTATACTTTCTGTTTTTTTGTTTTGTTTTGTTTTGTCAGTATTTATGTCTAAAGTGCAATGTGGTATGCCGATTGGCAGGTTCTACCTTAGAAGACCAGACTGTGAGCATTTTTTCCCATTTACATTTTTAGTGTCACCAAATTGATAGCTTGTAATCAGCCAAGTGGGAGTGTGTGTAGCATGGAAATTAACAAAACTATAAAATAAGACTTTGTTTTCTCCTGTGGGGGGAGAATTTTCTTCAACATTTACCAGCATACCAGCACCGAGAATACCACAAGTAGAGATTGAGAAAACACAAAAGCCTTTTGGGTTTTCCCAAACAACAGAGTAGGATGCTGCCAGCCTTAGCTTCCCCCCCAATCCACACAACCCTGCCTTTGAGCAGGAGGCCGCCTGTTCTGAGTCACCTCCTGAAGAACTGGGGGAAGTGTACAGCTTACCTGCTCAGGTTCAGCACCACATGCTCCTTCTCTGAGCTTATTAATTGCTGTGCAGAGCACTGGTTTAGGCACCAAAAGAGGTCATCGAAAGACTCCATCTGAGATGTTTACTGTCTTTCTCTGTCAACAAATATTTTAAGGGAAACTGCAATGTGCTGGGCACTGTGTGAGGCCCGAGGAGTAGTGAGCAAAGACAGACACAACCCCTGGCCTCCTGGAGTGGCATTCTGAGAGAGAATGTTGACCAAAAATAAAGATACTACTCAGGTGACTCTACCAACTGCACCTATAGTAAGCATTACAAATGAGAGACTTGAGTTTTGAGGAAACTTCCAGCAGAGTAGCTGGAGTCAGAGGGCTCAGTGGAGGCTTCTCGGAGCGAGTGACTCCGGGCTCTGGAGGCAAGAACAGGAGTTGGAGAAGAAAGGGGAGAGAAGAGCCTTCTCTGCAAATGGACACTTCAACATTTTTCCTTCTATGAACATTTATGTTCATGGGATGTATTGGGGGTTGTTTTTTCTTTTTTTTTGTAATTATGGAGGCTTCCTTTTTTCCCTTGAATTGAAAATTTTCACTGATTATGCCTATTACTCTGTGTGAAGTCATTTTAGTGTAAAAATTTCCTGTGAAAACATTGCTTTTTAACTTCTTGAAGTCTGATTTCTAAATAATAAGGTAATATCTATATGTAGATGGGTTGATTATTTTTAAAAATCCATTTATACAGTATGATTATTATATTACCAGTCTTTTGAAGAAAAGTTTGTAGTTAATCTTAAATGTTTTTAAACTTAATGAATTTCAAGCCTTTATTTTAGAAAATTCTAGAAGTCAAAGCACCTAGGTATGACTTCCTTCCACATAAACATTTTATTTGAAATAATTTGGAGTTGAGTATATATTCCCAAATTTGTAATTGATAACCTCGGGCATCTTTACTATAATATTTTAGAAAGATAAGCTGAGAATTAAGAAATGTAATAATGATATTAGATGTTTAAACTAACAAAATTTAACATCCATGCACCTTCTATACCATATGATCTTTCTTAAAGGGTTTAATATCCAAAAAGTATTTACTTATTTTAATTTATTATTTATTTATTGGTATTGCGTTTTCCCATCACTTACACACTCGTGCTTCCTGGCTCCGTAAAACACTCGGGGTTCTGCCCGCCGGGACACACGCTGCCCTGAGGGAGACAGGCGACCTGCGTTGAGGCCACGCCCACTCTCCAACTTCTCTCCAACAGCTGTGTTGTTATTTTGCCCCCGTTGCTTCATCTGACTAGCAATACCCTAAAGCTATACCTAACACAATGATTTTAGAGGTGGCAGGGTTGTATGTGAATCTACTTAACAGCTTTATTTCGTTAAAAACTGGAAACTGCACATATCCATCCACAGATGAGTAAACAAATTGTGGCGTATACCACCATGGCATAGTACTCAGGAAAATAAAATGAAATAAACTATTGATACAAAACTTAAAATGATTATGCTGAATGAAAAAAACGAGCAAAACTACATATTATATGTTACAATTTACATGACATTGGAAAATGCAAATGAATGTATTACTTGCAGAAACCCAGAGCAATGATTAAGTGAGGAGTGACAAGGGGCAGGAGAAAGCTTTGGGAGTAATGACTTTGTTCATTATCTTTATTTAGTGACGGTTTTGTGGGTGTACACTGTAGGGGACCAGTTTGTTTTGGCCGGACAACTGTGACTCAGCTCTGTATGGAAAACCTACAGAAACGAATTGGTGGGCAGAAGCCAGGCCTTCAAAACAAGTTTTCCTGTGGGAATCAGGCCTAGAAAATGCATCCAGACTGTTATGGCTTGCTCTTGCTAAAACTTCATCACCCTGGTCTAGAACAACAAATGTGCATTGTCTATCTTCAAGGTAATATCCAAAGCGTGTGTGAATTTGTCCAAGAACAGAGCTAATCGACTCATTGCAATTCCCCGCTACATGTTATTTTCATTTCCTTGATTGTACCTAAAATGTAGACAATAATATTCTATGTAATAGACAATAAATTCTTCTTTGATGTAAGACCCAAGGAAAACAATAAAAGCCTGTCTAAGCTCTCCCCTTGAGAGAGTAGGCATGCCATTCCCTTTTTGTCCACAGGATTGCTGTCACCCTTGCATTTATTCTCGTCTCCAGTCACAACAGGCGGACTCTGCTGGCCGGAGTCCGCCACAGTACACAAATGTCAAACTTATCAAAGTGTACACCATAAATAAATGTAGCTCACTGTATGTCAAGTACACCTAACTAAGGCTATTTTAAAAAAATGTGGTAGAATGCAATGATACAAAATTAGTCCCAAATATATTCATGTTATTAACAGTTAAGCTTAATATATAAGGTTCGCCCCTTTGGTAGAAAATTTAGGGCAGATTTTTTACTTTATTTTTATTGTTGACAGCATCACAAATGTCCAAATTTCAATTTTTGCTGTCATTTTTAACAAACACTTCACATATGTTCAAGGTTTTAAATATATTACTGAATCTAACTCCTAAATACAAAGCAAAGGCCACATATTACATGTGAATTTCACTTTAATATTCAACCTTAATTTTATTGCATTGAGATACATAATTCAAATTACTTTAATTGATGCTGCTGTAAGGATTTCAATACTATCCCATCCCATTTGGGGAGTTATAATAGGCTGTTAGGGAGCAAGTTAGTATTACCTTCAATTTACCGTTTGCCACAGGCTTATATCTTGTTCCCCAGATTTACTCATTTTTGTTCTGTGAATAAAGCCTCAATTTTTCTCAGTCCCAATAACTAGTGTTCTATTTTTGTGCTTCATAACAAAAGTGTAGCCTTCTTTTAATATCAGAGTTACATATTAGAAATCAGACCATCTGATACTCTTAAGAAGCTGGCTTTCTTTCTCTGAACAAACTCATCCTAACCAACTACATTCCCCCAATTTAACTGAAAAAAAATATATATATATACATTTAAGATCTACAACATGATAAATTGATATGTGCATATATTGTGAAATGGTTGTAGCAATAAAGTTAGCTAACATGTCATTACTTCACATAGTTACCTTTTGTGCATGTGTGTGTGTTGAGAACATTTAAGATCTACACGAAATAAATGTCAAGGATGCTACACAGCATGGTCAAATAGACTCACCCTACAGCACATTACATCCTCAGAACTCACTCAACTCGTATCTGAAAGTCAATATCCTTTGGCCAACCTTTCCCTGGTTCCCTGACCCTGGCAGGGAACCATTCCACTCTCTGTTTTCCTGAGTTTAACTTTTTTAGCTTTCATGTATAAGTGAGACCACACCATATTTGTCTTTCTCTGTCTGACTTACTTTATTTAGCGCAACTCCCTCAATGATCATCCATATTGTTGAAAATGAAAGCATTTCCTTCCTTTCTACAGCTGAATAAAATACAACACTTTCTTTATTCTTTAATCTGTTGGTGGGCACTTTGGCTAGGTCAGCGTATTGGCTATTGTTTAACAATGCTGCAATAACCGTGGCAGTGCAGATATCTCTTCAAAATACTGAGTTTATTTCTTTCAGAAGTGGGATTCCTTGGTCATTCCCTAACCAGCCACCTTCAAGTTTGCTACCTCCTGGTGGCTCTGGAGTGCCCCATTCGCTGTCCCCTTGGTAGGGAGGGTCAATGCCTAGGTTTCAGAAGAAACATCAGGGGTTCTTCTGTCGAGCTTATTGGCCTCAGGGTCTGGTCTGCTACACTGCTGACTCAGCCTCAATTTTGGCAATATGATGAATAGGAATAATATAATTTTTATTTGCAAAGC
Organism: Sturnira hondurensis; assembly: GCF_014824575.4. Lineage (NCBI taxonomy): Eukaryota > Metazoa > Chordata > Mammalia > Chiroptera > Phyllostomidae > Sturnira > Sturnira hondurensis. The sequence continues at coordinate 487,679 of NW_028093232.1, forward strand.
AGAATTTTCTGATGATATTGTACACCACTGTGGGCAAAAGACAATATGTCTTTTGCCAGGTATTGACTCAATCCAAGAATAAATAACATAAAAATATCTCTCCTCTGGGTATTGATTCATTACCATATTTTCAGGGTATCCCAGAGGGTTCTAGTGAACATTAAATAGAACAGTGTTAAAAGCAGCAATGTTCTCTTTTTTCTTTTTTTAAAATTGTATATTTTCCATGACCATTTCTTCCCATTATATCCCCCTCTCCCTGCCATGGACACTGTTATCTATGCCCATGAGGCCTTTTACCTTTTTGCTTAATCTCTCCACACCCTCCTCTCCCCAGAGCTGTCAACCTTCTCCCCACCTATTAGTCTGTCTCTATTTTTGCTTGTTAATTCAGTTTGTTCATTAGATTTCACATATAAATGAAATCACATGCTATCTCTGTTTCTCTGACTGGCTTATTTCACTCAGCATAATGTTCTCCAGATCCATTTTTGCTATTGCCATGGGCAACATTTTCATTTTTTCTATAGCCAGGTAGCATTTCGTTGTATAAATGCCCCATAGTTGTTAGCTCCATGGATGGAGACTTGGGCTGCTCCCATATCTTGGCAATTGTAAATCATGCTGCGAAGAACATGGGATGGCTTATGTTCTTTCAAATTAGTGTTTCAATTTTCTTCAGATATATTTCCACAAGTGGGATTGCTGAGTCAAAGGCAGACCATTTTTATGTAATAGCTTGAAGTATATCCATATTGCTTGCCACAGGGGCTGCGTTCCCACCCACAGTAGAAAAATGTTCCCATTTCTCCACATCCTCACCAGCACTTTGTGGATTTACTGACAGCCATCCTGACAGGTGTGAGATGGCATCTCATTGTGGTTTTAATATGCATTTCTCTGATTAGTGATGTGGAGCCTCTTTTCATAATCTATTGGCCATCTGTATGTCCTCTTGGGAGAAATGTCTATTTGGGCCCTTGGCCCATTTTTAATTGGATTGTTTGGTTTTTGATGTTGAATTGTTTGAGTTCTTTATAAATTTTGGGTATTAATCCCTCACTAGATGTATTGGTGAATATGTTCTTCCATTCCATGATTTGTCTTTTTATGTTTTTATTGGTTTACTCTGCTGTGCAAAACCTTTTTAGTTTGATATAGTCACCTTTGTTTATTTTCCTCGTGTTTTCTTGCCTGAAGTGATATATGAAATAAAATACTGCTACAAGCTGGCCAAGATGGAGGTGGAGGTGGAAACACTGTGACTCCTCGCACAACCAAGTTTAAAGACAACAAAGTTTTAGTAACAAAAACACAACCATCGATTCTCAATCGGGGCACATGCCTGGGTTGCAGGCCAGTTCCCAGCGGGGGACTCATGAGAGGCAACAATACATTGGTGTTTCTCTCCTTCTCTCCTTCCCTTCCCCTCTAGAAATGGATGAGTAAAATCTTAAAAAAAAAAAAAACGTAACCAAAACACAGAAAATTGAACTGTATGGAAGTCCTACAACAACAAACCATTCACCAGACCAGTAAGAGGGGTGGAGTCAGTGGTTGGTCAGCTATCTGACCAATCCAGGAGTACAGATGGCAGTTGGCAGATCCGAGGTGTGGGTGGCAATGGGCGGACCCAGTGAGGGTGCAAGGCAGCCGGCTGACTGTGATGTGGTCACACATTTGCACAAAGATAAACCAGGCAAAGAGGCAAGCAGTGAGACAGACTCAAAAACCAGGGCCCCAGTGATGGGAATTAAAGCCTAAAACCACCAATTGGAAAAACTTTTGGGGTCGAGGTGCCAGGAGAAGCTCCCAAGCTCACAGAATTTGTTGGAGAGACCCACAGGGTCTTGGAGGGTGCACAAGCCCACATACTTGGGAGGCAGCACCAGGGGGACCTGGTTTGCTTGCAGTAAGCAGCAGAGGGGACCAAAATATGAGAGAGAGCGGAACAAACCCCATTGCCCCTCTCTGACCCCACCCCTACATACAGTGTCACAACCCAGCCACTGGGTCACCCTGCCCTGGTGAACACCTAAGGGTCCGCCCCTCACATGTAATTGGCATGAACAGACCAAAACATTATGGCTCAAGAAGAACAGCTCAAAGCCCCAGAGCCAATACGTCTAAGTGACCGAAAGATAGCCAACCTATCAGATGCACAGTTCAAAACACTGGTGATCAGGATGCTCACAAAACTGGTTGATTTTAGTCACAAATTAGAGGAATAAATGAAGGCTAACCTAATTGAAATGAAGGGAAATGCACAGGAAACCAACAGTGATGGAAAGGAAACTGGGACTCAAATCAAGGGAGTGGACCAGAAGGAAGAAAGAAACAACCAAACAGAAAAGAATGAAGAAACAAGAATTCAAAAACATCAGAGGCTTGCCCTGGCTGGTGTAGCTCAGCGGATTGAGCACAGGCCTGCGAACCAGAGGATCTGGGTTCGATTCCCAGTCAGGGCACATGCCTGGGTTGTAGGCCAGTTCCCAGCAGGGGATGCAGGAATGGCAACCATACATTGATGTTTCTCTCCCTCTCTCCTTCCCCTCTAAAATAAATAAATAAATAAATAAATAAATCTTTAAAAAACAAAACAAAACAAAAAACATCAGAGGCTTAGGAATCTCCAGAACATCTTTAAACATTCCAACATCCGAACTATAGGGGTACCAGAAGGGGAAGAGGAAGAGCAACAAATGGAAAACTTATTTGAACAAATAATGAAGGAGAACTTCCCCAGTCTGGCAAAGGCAATAGACTTCCAGGAAGTCCAAGAAGCTTAGAGTCCCAAAGAAGGTCGATTGAAGGAGGAACACACCAAGGCACATCATAATTACATTAGCCAAGATTAAAATGAAGGAGAGAATCCTAGAAGCAGCAAGAGAGAAGGGGACAGTCACCTACAAAGGAGTGCCCATTACACTGTCAGCTGATTTCTCAAAAGAGACCTTACAGGCAAGAAGGGGCTGGAAAGAAGTATTCCAAGTCATGAAATGCAAGGGCCTACATCCAAGATTGCCCTATCCAACAAAGCTTTCATTTAGGATGTAAGGGCAGATAAAGTGTTTTTCAGATAAGGTCAAATTGAAGGAGTTCATCATCACCAAGCCCTTATTATATGAAATGTTAAGGGGACTTATCTAAGAAAAAGAAGATAAAAAATATGAACAGGGAAAGGACAGAAAACTCACAGTTATTAACACCCACACCTAAAACAAAGGCAAATTAAGAGGACAGCTAGATCAGGAGTGGAAACATAGAAATGGAGATCACATGGAGGGTTAGCTACAGGGGAGTGTGAGGAGGAGAAGGGGGCAGAAGGTACAGAGAATAAGTAGCATAGACGGTAGGTAGAAAATAGACAGGGGGAGGGCAAGAACAGTATGGGAAATACAGAATCTAAAGAACTTGTGACACATGGACATGAAGGAAAGGGGGGGAATGATGGGGGAGGGGAGTGCAGGGTGGAGGGGAAGTAAGGGGGGAAATGGGACAACTGTAATGGCATAATCAATAAAATATTTTTTAAAAATTCTTCACAGTAGTGACAACCATGAACAAAATGAAAGGACAACCTACTGAATAGGAGAAAACACTTGCAAACCGTGTGTTTCATGGAGGGTAATATCCAAAATATATAAAGAACTTCTGCAACTCAATAGCAAAATAACAAACCCCAAAACCAACCAACCAAACAAACAAACAAAACCCCAAAGGAGTCAGATTAAAGAATGAACATGGGATCTGAATAGACATTTTTCCAAAGAAGAAATGCAGATGGCCAATAGGTACATGAAAAGATGCTCAACATCACTAATCATCAGGGAAATGCAAATCAAAACCACAAGAAATATCACTTAACACCTGTTAGAATAGCTATTATCAAAAAGACAAGAAATGACAAGGCTTGGTGAGGATATGGAGAAAAGGAAACCCTCGTGCACTGTTGGTAGGAATGTAGATTGATACAGTTACTATGGAAAACACCATGGAGATTCCTCCAACATTTAAGAAAATAGAACTACCAGATGACCCAGCAATCCCACTCCTGTGTATTTACCTGAAAGAAAATACACTAACTCAATAACAGTATCTGTACCTCCTAGTTCAATACAATAGCCAAGATGTAAAAGCAGCCTAAGTGTTCATCGACAAATGAATGGGAGAGGTAAATGTTTACATATATGTAGTGGAATATTGTTCAGCCCTAAAAAAGAATGAAATCTTGTCATTCACAACAACATGAATGGACCTTGATGGCATTATGCTAAGTGAAATAAATCGGACAGAGACAAAAAAATAAATAAAATAAAATAAAATAAAATAAAATACTGCTACGGGCAATGTCTGAGATATTGCTGCTGTGTTATCTTATACAATCCTTATGGTTTCAGGTCTAACTTTTAAGTCTTTTTTTATATTCCAATAAAACTTTATTTAAGGAGACTGAAATTTGAATTTCATATACTTTTCACAAGTCAGGAAATATGACTATTAATATTTTTATTTCCCCCCTAACCATTTAAAATGCATAAATCATTCTTACTTCATGAACCACATAGAACAGGGAGCTGACAAATTTGCTCACCCCTGGTTTATATTATTGATTTAGTCTCTTAACGGGGCCCGCTCCATTCATCTTATTACTATATAATGCAGACAACAATAAAAAATGTGGAAAAAGAAAGAGAAAAAAGATGGACTTGCATGCAGACTTGAAAGGTGGGCAAGCAGTAGAAAGAAAAGCAGCAAGCATGAGGAAGGCTGACATCTATTGAAAATGATGCATAGTTTGGTGCAGGTGTGAAGAAAGATGAGGCTAAAACTAGTAGGTGGCACATATGGGCCTCTGTCATGCTAAAATTTGGGGCTATTATACTAAAGGGAGTGGAGCCACCGAAGAGTTTTTAATTGGGAATAACATGATCAGTCTTGTAAGAACCTAACTTCTAAGTCTTTAATACATTTTGAATTTATTATTTTGTATGGTGTAAGAAGGTGGTCTAGTTTCATTTTTCTGTGCATCTGTCAAAATTTCCCAACACTATTTATTGAATAAACTATCTTTAGCTGATTGTATGTTCTTGCTTCCTCTGCATTATATTAACTATAAAGGTGTGGGCTTATTTCTGGGCCCCCTATTCTGTTCCATTGATCTCTATGGCTGTTTTTTTTTTTTTTTTGCTTATTTGTTTGTTTTTAAAGATTTTATTTATTTTATTTTTAGACAGAGGGGAAGGGAGGGAGAAGGAGAAGGAGAGAAACAATGTGTGGTTGCCTCTTGTGTGCCCTCTACTGGGGCCCTGGTCCTCAACTGAGTATGTGCCCTAACTGGGAACTGAACTCATTGGTTCACAGACTGGTGCTCAATCCACTGAGCCACACCAACCAGGGCTGTGTGTCTCTTCTAATGCTAATACCATGCTGTTCTGATTACTGTGGCCTTTTGTATAGGTTGATATTAAGTAGCATGGTTACTCCAACTTCATTCTTCTTTCTTGGTATCATAGTTGCTATGCAAGGCTTTTGGTGGTTCCACATGTATTCTTGAAATATTTGTTCTATATTTTTGGAATACATCATTGGAATCTTAATAAGAATTGTGTTGAATCTACAGATTGCTTTAGGTAGTATGGACATTTTAGCGATGTTAATTTTTCCTATCCATGAACACGGTATGTACTTCTGCTTATCTGTATCTTAAGTTTCTTTCTTTAGTGTCTTATAATTCTCTCTTTTTTTTCTTTTTTGTTACAGATATCATATATTCCACTTAGCAGGATGGAAAATGGACTGCCTCCTTTGAGCAATACTCCTGGTTTGCAAAAATTACAGGGAAATTATACTGAACTAAAACTTTGACTTAGTAAGTATTCAGATCCCAAGCTTGATGGCCTCTCAAAATGCTCCATTCCTTTCATTCACTCTTTCAGTTTCTCAAGGTCTTCTAGTCTTTGATCAGTGACCATGCATGGCCATCACTCTCTCTGTGAAGCTAGTGTGCCATTCGACTTTCTGGTTCACTGACTGGCCAAGTGCAGTTCAGGGTTGCTCTTGGAATACTGAAAGCTATGGAATTTCTCGTCTCAGAACTGTCAAGTCATTGCATTGCTTTGAAGTGCAAACCTCCATTCTCTGAATTTGAACTCTATAGTACCCAGATGGTGACATTTCAGAAAACACCACTAATCTAACACTGGAAAATAAATCTCAAACAACTGACCCAGAAATGAACACCAAGCACACAGTTTTTAGAATCAAACCAAAACTCTAGAAATTTAGGCTAAGGTCTTATTGATCTGACATAGAATTTGAGTACCGGAAGAGTTTCTCTATCTGCACCTAAGTCAGTGGTTCTGAATTCTGCCTGCATATAAGAATTACACAGATAGTATCTTTAAAAGACTGGTCGCTGGGCTCTGCCCTGATGAACTGAAATTGAATCATTAGGAATGATACATCGTGTTTGTAGTTTTTATAATCTCCTCATTCTTTCTGAACTGAGAATGACAAGTCTACACAGTGACACTGACCTGCTAACATACTGAGGTATAAAGAAATAAAAAAAATGAAAGAAAGAATACTCAAATGTCACTTTTCAAGAATGAATACATTGTTTCTCCAGTAATGCTTCTTTCCTAAATTCCCACCCACTCTTCCATATGGTAAGGTAGGTTAGACACCCTAGGAACTTCCTTCTTTACTAGAATGGCTAGCAACCTGTTTTCTTTGCCCTGATTTTATTTCTTGCCTCTCTTCATTATCCAAAGCCAAAAAATACCTTGATTCTCAGATCATCCTTATTCCCAAACCTTATTAGTAAAATTGCAAATCTATAAAAAGAAGAAAATGAGACAGAATTAGAGCCAGAGAAAGAGAGACAGAGAGAGAGAGAATCAAATAGAGACAGGAAGACATACCCATATCTAGTTTCTTTTTATCAAAAGCCTGGTCATCTATCACACATTCTTCATCGGTTACAAATCAACTCACCTTAGGAGATTTGATTGAAATGTGAGTAGGTGGCCAAAAAGTACTATCCAAATGTGAATGCATTGACCCTTTCCCTAACAATTTAATTTTTAATTGATATTTATAGGGTAAAAATGGTATTTCATAATCCACAAGATTTAACTCATTAATCTCTATGTGGTGTATCCCAGTTCTATAGTAACAAACATAAGTAATATCAAGTTTCAAAGTTCTTTTGTTCTCTCACTGTGGCTATATGACCATTAATCTTTACTGGGAACATGAAAGCCATTCAACATGAGGTGCTTTTTTTTTTTTTGACTTTTTGCTTCTATCCTTGACTATTCATTTAGTCTCTTTCTTACATTTTGTTTTCCTTCTCCCAATGCTTGATTCTAGTTCTTCCCTCATTTGCTATAAAGCAGACAGTCTCTTCTTTCAATTTTCAATTTTCTCTCAATTTAAGTTTTAACTATGAAGGCACTGAAGTCCTCTAACTTAACTTGAACTTATTAGAGCAACATGAGTAAACTTAACTTACTAACAGTAGGATGGTGGGATAGCACCAGTCTCAAAAGCACCCATTGAAGACACTTGTGGGGGTTGAGGTGCCAGGAGAGACTCCCAGCCTCAGGAGAGTTCACTGGAGAGACCCACAGGGTCCTAGAATGTACAAAAGCCCACCCACCCAGGAACCAGCACCAAATGGTCCAACTTGCTTGTGGGAAGTGGCAAAAGGGACTGAAATCTAAGAAAGTGGAGCAAGAGCCATTGTTTCCTCTCTGACTCTGCCCCCACATGCAACATCACAACCCAGCGATGGGGGGTGGGCAGGGTGGGGGGTGGGGTTATCTCTCTGAGGTGAACAACTAAGGCTCCACCCCTCACTGTGTAACAGGCACGACCAGACCCCAAAAAAATGGCTCAAAGGAAAGAACAGATTAAAGCCCCAGAGCCAATACATCTAAGCGACCAATAGATAGTCAAACTATCAGATGCACAGTTCAAAACACTAGTGATAAGAATGCTCACAGAACTGGTTGATTTTGCTTGCAAATTAGATGAAAAAATGAGGGCTACACTAAGTGAAAAGAAGGAAAATACACAGGAAACCAATAGTGATGGGAAGAAAACGGGGACTCAAATTAAGGGAGTGGACCAGAAGGAAGAAAGAAACAACTAAACAGAAAAGAATGAAGAAACAAGAATTCAAAAACATCAGAGGCTTAGGAACCTCCAGGACATCTTTAAACATTCCAACATCCGAATTATAGGGGTACCAGAAGGGGAAGAGGAAGAGCAAGAAGTGGAAAACTTATTTGAACAAATAATGAAGGAGAACTTCCCCAATCTGGCAAAGGCAATAGACTTCCAGGAAGTCCATGAAACTTAGAGAGTCCCAAAGAAGGTCAATTGAAGGAGGAACACACCAACGCACATCATAATTACATTAGCCAAGATTAAAATGAAGGAGAGAATCCTAGAAGCAGCAAGAGAGAAGGGGGCAGTCACCTACAAAGGAGTGCCCATTACACTGTCAGCTGATTTCTCAAAAGACACCTCACAGACAAGAAGGGGGTGGAAAGAAGTATTCCAAGTCATGAAATGCAAGGGCCTACATCCAAGAGTGCTCTATCCAACAAAGCTTTCATTTAGGATGTAAGGGCAGATAAAGTGCTTTTCAGATAAGGGCAAGTTCAAGAAGTTCATCATCAACAAGCCCTTATTATATGAAATGTTAAGGGGACTTATCTAAGAAAAAGAAGATAAAAAATATGAACAGGGAAAGGACAGCAATCTCACAGTTATTAATAACCACACCTAAAACAAAAGCAAACTAAGCAAACAAGTACAACAGGAACAGAACCACAAAAATGGAGATCACACGGAGAGTTAGTAACAGGGGAGTGGGAGGAGGAGAAGGGGGGAGAAGGTACAGAGAATAAGTAGCATAGACGGTAGGTAGAAAATAGACAGGGAGAGGGCAAGAGTAGTGTGGGAAATGTAGAAAAGAACTTAAGACACACGGACATGAACTAAAAGGGGGAATGTGGGTAGGAGGGGTGTGCAGAATGGAGGGGAATGAAGGGGGAGAATGGAACAACTGTAATGGCATAATCAATAAAATATGTATTTTAAAATGGTGCCTGTGTGCAAGGAAGCTTGACTTCAATGACTTAATTTGACAGAAATATTTTAAACAATGCTAAGCATATAATAAGCATTCCAACAGTTTTAGGAACTGGTGCTACCCCACCATCCTACTGTTAGCTGATTTCTAAATTTTTGTTGTTCTTAATTTTGGTTGTTCGAGAAGGCACAGTGTGTCTGCCTATGCCTCTGTCTTGGCTGGTAATCACACAGGCACCATTAACTCTATGTTATAGATAAGAAAACTGAGGGACACAAGAGTGAATAGATTGCCCATACTTCCACAGCTAACAAGCAGAAGGTTTGAATTGAGCACAGACCATCTGCCCCAGAAGGGGAGTGCACTGCCATCGCCCATGCCCCTGGAGTCCCCAGGCCTCACTTCTGCAGTCTCTCTGTGAGATTAGGGTAGCTGATCATGGGTGCAGCAAAACTGGTATTGATTGTCCCCTTAAAAATATTCACTCACACATAGTATCCTGGGTGAATGCCTGATATATTAACACACCTGGGTGGCTTATCATTATGTAAAAATACTAAGAAAGTCACTCATTTTATTTATCTTAATATAGCTCCTATGGTGTCCAATACACCTTCCACTCCAGCTGAATGACAACCATCAAAGTGATCATCCATTAAAAACAGCAGATGTGAAATTAAGCATATCTCCGAGACATTTCATGAGCACCCAGGTTTATATAAGCCACAATAAGAAAAGAGGTTTTGAGTCTTTTAGGTCATTCTACTGACTCTAATATTCATCCAATGTTATGTAAATAACCAAATTAAATACTTTTAGTGAAGTCTCATTAACTAAACTTCTGTATAATGATATGGATCATCATACAGATATGTATAGATACAGATATGCATCTAATTGCTGTTACCTCTAGAAAATATTTTCTGTGTTCTAAGTACACCAAATAGATATCAAGAACTTCCATCTTAGCTTCAAATTAGTGTTAAAGGGGGGAATTAAAAATAAGTTTGCCTTCTTGAAGTGAAAGTGAAATGGTAATTAATAAATTATCTCCTTGTTTTTTCAGTCTTTTCAGGACTAAAAACTTCCACTGCCCAGAGTGCTGGTCGCTGACTCTCAGACAAGTCCCGCCCTGAGGATTATTTACTGAATATTAGCTACAGTCCTACAAAAGGCTGGTTCCTTTGCCTCGATCCAGGACAACCCTAAGTGTTATCTTAGCACCAGAGTTCCTCGTCAGATGGGTTGAGATCTTTATTACAATTGATTTCTAGCTCAAGTTTTCCCTCAGTCCACTCAGCTTCCCAAAGATGGTGATCTGAGAGCAATCTCTAATCAATTTTCTGGATGTAAACCTTTTACTCAGAGCCTGTTACCCAGGGAACCAGACCACCACCCTGTCTGGAGTGGAAACCTCATCAGCTGGACTAATGCGTCTCACTCTATTCCAGTTTGGGGATTGAATATTATAGCTTTACTTGTACTTCCAGTTTCTAATAAATCAAAATTGAATTTAAACTATATAGAGCCACTAATATAGAAAGATCATTTCGGTAGAAACTGAATGTAGAAACTTGGTTTATGTTACTTCTATTCCTATTCAAGTGGAAGGCCTAAAATCAGTTTAGCTGGTCTTTTTTAATGAGCTCTGAATTGGTCTTTCTGCCTCAATTATTTTCACTCACCAATCAACCTAATGTGATACTGAGATAATGATTTTTTTAATACACACCACACGTCTAGTCATCTCAAAATCTTACAGTGGTCCCAAATTCTTTCAGGAATAAAAAAATAAACTCTATCATTGAATAGTCTAGACCCAATCTAACTTTTCTAACCTCATATACTTTTTGGCCTATGTTTTTAGTTTTGTACCAACGATCTTCCTTGGCTCCACGTCTAGTTACGTGCTTTTTGTTTCTTCATGATGTTTTTCCCTCCATCCCCAGAGGTGTAACCGATTTGTTAGGCTACAGATCAAATGGCGATGATGATGATGATGATGACGATTTTGCAGGCTTACTGTAATTCCCTGGCCAGAGGGAACGTTTGCTTTGGTACCATTTCAAATACCATACATATATTTTCACCTCTAACATTCTTTTCAGCCATAACATCTCTAACATCCCTAACATAACACCTCATAACACTCTAACATCATTTCAGTCATAACATTCTGCCTCCCATCAAGACAATAAAGGTAATGCCCACTTATCTTTGTACTTGTATCTTCCATAGTGCCTTCTTATAAAAAGTGCTCAAAACCATTTTATTTTTATTTTATTTATTTATTTTTTTAAATTAAATTCTTTTTCAAGTACAGTTTTCTGTCTTTTACTCCCATCCCAGCCTACCCCGCTGTGCTCCCCACCTCCCCCTCATCCACCTCCCTTAGTTGTTGTCCATGTGTCCTTTATACTAGTTCCTGTAAACCCTCCCCCTTTCAAAACCATTTTAAGTAAATGGTAGAAAAGGAGAAGACATAAGACAGCAGGGCTTACCTGACACAATTTTTTTTCTATCAATGAAGCTCCCTTGAAAAATTTTAAATTGTTTCATTAAGTCAACACTGACTGTTTAAGAAAAAACTGCTTTTCACTTGCTGACTAAACTTTATATACTAAGTGTAGTCCATTAATAATACATTTTTCTTCAACACACTGAATTAATCATCTGTGAGAGAATAGTCCTACCAATTTCTACTGCCATTACTTTGTACCGTCAACTCAGATGCAGCTTTGAGGTATCACTTTGCTGACCATAAAACATATCATCTGCTGTCCCTGGCTGGTGTAGCTCAGTGGATTGAGCACAGGCCTGCGAACCAGAGGATTGCGGTTCGATTCCCAGTCAGGGCACATGCCTGGGTTGCAGGCAGGTTCCCTGCAGGCCAGTTCCCAGCAGGGGACGCATGAAAGGCAACCGTACATGGATGTTTCTCTCCCTCTTCCCTTCCCCTCTAAAGATAAATAAATAAATAAAATCTTAAAAAAAAACATATCATCTACTGAGCCAGATTATAAAGCATCTAATTGACTGAGTACTGTGAAAAATTCAAGGAGATTTATATTTATCAATTTGTATATTTCATTCTTCTAAAAAAATTAAAAGATGTTTTCTCAATTGCTGTTTCTGTAAACCCACAGAAACAAGGGAAAAAAGGTGAAATTCAGCGTTTTAGCTGTCAGTTTTTCTCATTTCAAGTTATCATTATTAGCTGCTAAGGGAATCTATGAATGCTCTCCTTCCATCATCTTGGATTATTTATCCATGATGAAGTAGCTGGAAGGTAGAATGTAGAATGTCTAAATTTCAGAAGACTAACAATAAATAAATGTTATCTTACAGATCCCTTATATTTTACATTTAATTTATAGACAAGAATAATTTTTGTGACCTAAGCATGATCCTAAGAATTTTGCATGATTATCTTACTTAAGTTTTACAATCACTTTATCAAATAAGTATTTGAGGAAGGACTCCTCCAAGCCAGCATTATCTTCTGGAGGGTGAGGCACTTGTAGCTCAGGTTTCCCAGGCCAGGTGTGTGTTCTAGGAACCCACCTCTATCAGTGGACTAGTTGGCATTGTTGTGAGAGACTGCATTTGGCTTCAGTGTTTTTTTAAGACTCTTTCAACATGTTTACCCATTTCATGATGCGTGATTTACAAGTGCACCCGCCCATACTGCGCTGAGCCTTCAGCAATCGTGGGCCACAAATGGCATGACTCCTCTGCCCCATCCCCCTTATTCATCCAGTCTCACCCAGAGTGACTTTTTTGTTTCCCTAGATGAAAAAAAAAGTCCCCGAAAGGAAACATTTTGCTGAAGTGGAAGAGGTGAAACAAGAAAATGGCAGGATCACTGAGAGAAATCAAAGTCGCTGAGTTCCAAAACTGTTTTGAGCAGTGGAAAAAAAGTCTGGATAGCTGTATTGCATCAAGTGGAGAGTACTTTGATGGAGAGTTAAGGTTAAACATGCTGGAAAAAGGCACAATTTTTTATAAATAAATTCCTTTTTGCCCCACCCCCCACCCCTTGTATGAGCCCAGGTTAATACCACTAGCATGGAGCACAGACCAGCTTTATGCTCAGTAAACTTATTTCAGTGCACACATACTGAACCTTTATGTAGCACTGTTTGTGAGAGCTAAAATATTTAAGGAAAATGTGCTTTGCACCTATGGTTTAAGAATTACAGATAATTTAAACAACCATCGTGCTATAATTTAATCATACTATTACTCTGATGGGTCTTTAAATATATGAACATTACGTGAGGGAGCACAGTTGTTTATCTCATTAATAATAAATTATTTGACACTTAAAAGTAGAATTTATTCACTTTACATTATATAAGGAAAGCAATAATACATTTTTAACAATAAAAAGTTTTGAGTAGGAAGCAAATCACTGTCAGTGTTTGATCTTGCTCATTATATCATTAACACTGGAAAGGAAACATCCGTGCACTCTTTTAGAAGAATGGAATGCACGGGAGGGAGAGGGTTAATTAAATGCTCACACTCTCCCTGTGTAGAGTGAGTGGTGCTATAGGGCACCTTACTGTTTGTTACATTGACTTATATGTGGTGCCCAGAACAAAAGTAAAACTGAGACCACAGGGGGTGAGATTGAAAGGTCAACCACGATGGCTCTCCAGTCCCGCATCCAGGAAGGCCTCCCATACAGGCGGCATGTAGAGCTCTCGGGGCTTTCATCCGGCTCATCTCTCACTTGGACTACTTGGACAGTCTCCTAATTCTTCTTCTCAATTTCACCCTTACCCTACAGTCAATTCTAAAATGTAACTCAAGTCATGTAATTCTATCCTGTGCTCAAAATCCTCTATTGTCACTTTTGCTTGCAGTTTTAGAGAAATAATTAGTCTTGGGCTAAACTTTCTACTATAAAACAAAGCATTCCCAAGAAAAAGTCAATGTTTTGGGGTGAGTCCTCCACTTGCCATATTTTTTTTTAACTTAAGGTCATGTGCTCCTTTTATTCATGAGGCATAAAAGCCAATCAGGAAGCAACATCCAAAGCTATGTAGGCCTCCGGGCTGAAGGGATAAACCCTGGAGTTCCGAGCACTCACGCAAGTCAAGAATAATAGATCAACATCTCGGACAATGCAAAGTGGATAAAAATGTATCCAACATTCCCTGGGCAGTTTTCCATTTCTGATTCCAAAGCCATGCGTGCAGGAGGTAGAACACTTTTCCATTTGTTAAAGAAATAGATTCTGTTATTTAAAAAAAACTGTCAAGTAGAATCTAGGCTTCGATGGCCTCGCCATGAAAGTGATTTCATTGTGTTGCCCTCTTCTACAGCCCCAAGTTGTTACTGAGAAGTAGCTTAATGGCTAGAGGTACTTTCCACAACTGTTATAATGATGTTGCTATAAGGACCATGGACTCCAGGCTATGAAACAGAGCTTATCACATTTTTTCCCAGCTCGGTGCTTAATGACCTTGCTCCCAATTGATTATCAGTGAGATAAACAAGTATGCCCTTCATATAATGTTCATGCAGTTAAAGAAATGTCTCATCAGTTGGATTTTTATAGTAAATGAGAGAATCATTTGTTCATCCAAAAATGTATCTTGGGAAACTTATCTGTGTCAGAGACAGATTTGAACATATTCTAAAAAAAGGGGACTAGAGATCAAAACGGTGGTAATCCATTCATTAATGTTTCTGAAATAGCAGCAGGCGCTGGGAGGGAAAAATACATCTTCAGAGTCAGGAGATACAGAGGAGACAGATGTGAATACAGAGAAAGTCAGGGGTGGCGGGAAAGGAGGTGAAGGGCCATAAATTTTGTAATAAATAGGAGGTGAAGCTTTTCACTAAAGTATGAGTAGTTTATAAGGTAGAGATTGAGAAGCCCTGTAGAGATTTGGGACAGATACTACAGTAAAGAAGAGGATATTATAGATGAATGAAAGGAATAATCAATAGTAAGGAAGTAGCAGCTGAGGCTATGACCACACCTGCTAAAACTAAGGAACAGTGGAGAACCAGGAAAATCAAGAGGAAGAATCTGGGGGCACCAGTGCAACGTTAGCCTAAGACCAAGTGATCAGCGGAGAGGAAATTTCAGTTTCTGGACAGAGCGTTAGACGTATGTATTTACACACCATGAAAGAAATAGAAGCATGTATCTAAAATCCAGTTAAGGACAAAGGACTTACACACATTGTATTAAAAGAAGAGTTCAAGCGAAAATATGTGAATAAATATTCATGTGTTAAATCTCAAACAGAATACTTTGGGGAATAATTAAGATAGATGATAAGCTTGACTAGGAGTTTCTTGAAGAAGGTGAATCTCCAGCAGAAATTTGGGAAAGAGCAGAGAGGCAGGGAAAGAAAAATCCCAGGCTGGCACAGAGGTATAGAGGGACCCCGGAGATCAGAAAGGATCCTTGGGCCTGGGAGAATGTTGCTGTCAGGCCCCGTCACTGCGCTCTGCCAGGGATACCACCAGCCAGGGTCAAGGGGAAAGAGGAAGAGAAAGGGAAGGTAAAGGTCTTGCTTAACTCCCTTGGAGCATTACAGTTAACACCCTCATCTTCAAGAATGGAAACGATTTATCCGTTTGAGAAATAAGTGCCTCTTCTGCCTTTACAAAATTATTTGCCCTTGGCTGAAACTGGCTGTTGGTTTAGTGCAGCTGTGGAAACTAAATGGAGCTCGAACCAAACAACAACCCCCTTCTCTGCCACTGGGCTGCCACAACCACCCCCATGCCCCAAATGTCAAAATCTTGTTGATATTGAAGAAGTCCTACAAACACTGTCCTGTTGGAAATCAGAGAACAGCATTCATTCACCCTTTAGGAAAGGCAATTTTAAATTCATTTCAGTCATTGCCTGTAATTGAGTTGCACCAAAGAAAACAATCCTTTAGTTGACCTACAATCTTTTCCTTTTCCTTTTCCTTTAATATGGTTGCTCAGGAGGTAAACCAGTCCATTTGAATTGCTGGAATAAGAGTAAAGCTGAAAAAAAAAAAAACAAAAACAAAAACAGGTGCATAAACAAGTAAGAAAGTGTCAAAGCCATCTGTTTGGGAACTATCAGAACTGATGCAGGTAAATAATTAAAACAGTTTAAGTGGCCTTTTTATCCGCAAAAAGAGAAAATTTCAGGACCACATAGTATAAACGTATCACATATGGACACTAATTAAAACCCTGTCAGAGGGAACTTGTCATCTCTTACACTTCAGTAAGTGAACTAGAAAATAGGAGAACATTGCTACAGAAATGGGCGAAATACTTTGCTTTGAAATCTGTTATTATTTAGTGGAAATATATTTCAGGAAACTGAGTTCCTTATCTTGGGAACGTTACTATTGTTTGATCAGAAGTAAATTCAAGTTTGGACTCAGCTGACCCAGAATACTTCTAAATTATAAAGGAATTTGTGATCTGAAGTTCATGTCATCAAATTATTGCATTAACTTAAAACAAAACAGAACATGAAAACAAATAAAAGCCAAAAAACGTCATTCTGAAAGTGTATGAAAAAAAGTTGAAGGGGCTCCAGACTGAGACTCGGGCCCCCCGGTGCTCACTTAGTGTTCTGGCTACATGATCACTCAACACTTGCCTCGTTGCCACCCCATCGTGACCTTCAACACGTTATTGAAATTGTGCATTCTATTCCCTTTCATGTTCTCCTTGAGATGTCATACACGTGGTTAAATTTATTTCATTGAACTGACTTTAGCAAGGTGCAAATACCTCATTACTCAGCATCTCCGTATCCCACAAACCACCCCACAACATACACACTGTACTCTTACTTCCTTCTTCATTTTATTAAAATTAGATGTCCCTCATGGATTCTAAAGACAAACCTGTGAATAACTATTCTCCCCTAAGCAGCCTGTAATTAGAGTCAAACTGAGAAAGAACAGTATTTAACCCCCAACTGAGTGCTTTATATGTGTGATCACGTGCTATCCTATGAATAACCCTGTGAGTTATGGAACGCTATTATCCTAATTTAACAAGTAAGAACAAGGAGGATTGAGAGAATACCTGACTTGCCAGAAATCACACAGTTAGAAAGTGGTGCAGCTGGTACTTACACTCTATGTGTCTTTCTCAGATGCCTAGATAGGTAAGCATTATCCTATCGTGTCTCATTTGAAAAGAAACGATGAAATACAAGTGGGAACGTCCTTATTTGTGAAAAGAGTTTAATCTGAGGCAATAACCCTCATCCATTACCTGGAGATATATTTGCTGCTGAAAATAAATCTTTTGGTCCTAAAATGGTTTGGGAATATTTTTTATGGGAGGATTTGTAAAATAAATGAAAAGAAGAATGTATAACTAATGAAAGCACTTGGGAAGGGAATTCCACTGCCAAGTTAATCAGTTGAAATGTTAAAAGTTACTGACAGTAGAAATTACAATATTGCTTTTTAACACAATATAACAGATATTCAAAAAGTGATATAAAAGCAATCTTAGCTCATATGGACTCATAAAAATGGGATGATAGGAAATCATCATATGCATATACAGATTCGTGCCTGTCACGTTACCAGAATCTCCATAAAAATGTTTTTACACTCTCATGTAGTAAGCTGTTTCATTTAGGATTACTGTAGTTTTTTTCCAAATATAAATCTACATAGATCAATAAAGTCCTTTTAATGTTGCTTAGTCTAATTAGAGCTTTATTTAGCACTGTGTGAGATAAAAAAATAAAAAATTTATTAGGTGGCAGTATACACAACTTCTTTCTTCCCTCCTTGTCTACAATCGGTAATGATCTCCCCTAAGTGGACACAGACCAAATAATATCACAGGACATGACACTTGAAGGCCATTAAATAAGAGGCCATGATTTTATGTGGAGCCTAAAAGACTGACCACCTTCATACCCCAGTGTAGCTATGAAGATTCAGAGATGACCTTTGGGTCCAGGTGTCCAGCACTGATTGGATCAGGGTGTTAGGTATAAGCCTTAACTTGCTTTAAATTTCTTGTATTGCTCTGATCATTCAGGAAATATTTATTTATTTATTTATTTATTTATTTATTTTTTAAAGATTTTATTTATTTATCTTTAGAGGGGAAGGAGAGAGGGAGAGAAATATCAATGTATGGTTGCCTTTTGTGTGTCCCCTGCTGGTAGTTAGCCTGCAAGGAACCAGCCTGCAACCCAGGCATGTGCCCTGACTGGGAATCGAACCACGATTGTCTGGTTCGCAGGCCCGCACTCAATTCACTGAGCTACGCCAGCCAGGGCTAGGAAATATTTATTGATTTAATGAATAAAGCAATATATTCTCTAGGAGAGCTGGTAGGTAGTTTTGCAAACAGCAATAGCCCCCCACCCCCACCCCCCGCCGACAAGTCCACGTAAGGAGAACAAGTTGACATTACGGGATTTTCTCCCTATTGAAAAGCTGAGTCAAACCTAGCAGGGATGCATCCCAGCTTTTGGATGCAGAGGAGTATTGCTAGCCACTTCTGATTGTAAAAGGAACTGGAAAACATACTCAATCACCTCTTAACCTCTTATCCAGACGAATCTTTGTTGTCAGTGAATACATCTGGCTCTTTCTACAAGCCACTGTAGTTGAGTTAATCACAGTCAGAGCATACTTGAGATCAGGTACACAAGCAAAGCCATCAAGCACAGAAGGCAATAGGCAATGACAAGTCAAGCAAACTGGAAATTGCTAAAGGGAAATAAGCAAAAACTAAGTGGTCACTCACAAAGATAATGGCAATCATAATCAGAGTGAAAACTAAGACTTGGAGGCTAGATGGAGGTTTTCAAGATCTAAGTTATTAAACATCAAGATAAGTAATGCATCACAACTCAGACTTCTAGGTAAAACACACAAAATAAGGACAGAAAGTCCAGTTGGTTACCCGTTGGAGGAGCAGACCTCGCTGCCTGTGCACCGGGCAGCTGCTGGTGCTGCCGCCTCCTCCCACTCTGCGAGACTCGCCTGAGTTTAGTAACAGAGTGTTCAGCTTCCTTCCTGCACAAACTTTCACACTGATTTTCAAGTTGTCACTTTTAACATTATACTATTGATTAGCTTCATCCTTTCATTTTTGGTTTCAGAATCGCTCTCATAGACAAAATAGGTTTTCCCAAAGAAAAGATTTAAAAAAATAAGTGACTCCTTGCACTTTGGGTTGAAAATCTCCTTTGAGTAGCTCTCGTTGATCCCCATGAAAGCAGCTGTTACTCACCAGTTAGTTTCTATCAGTCTGTCACATTTTAACTTGGACATGACTCTCTTGCTCTTGAGCTCTTCTCTCCAACTTTCAGAACAGAATATAGTCGCTTGAATAAATGGATGTGTCATTTCTCTATTTTACTTTTCATGACCACTGACTGATATGATAGATAAAATGAAATCCTTCTTTTCACTTTCTACATTTTGCTGATAAAGAAAGCAGAGAGGTAATACAGTGTTTAAGTGGAATCCCATGTCTCATGAGCATTCGGGGCTTAAAATCGCTGATATTGGCAAGGACTACAGAAGAAAGAACACTGATGATGGGTCTAAAATAAAAATGTGATTTTATCAGAGAGGTACTCTCCTTGCCTTGCTTCCTTTACCTGACATCCAGACAAACTGGAAATAGAGTATACCGGGAAAAATTGCACTGTAGCCTGAATGCCATCTATCCTTATAAGCTGAAAAGTGGTCGTGATTCCTAGGTGGCCACATTTTGTTTTCTTTTCAGGATAAATTATCCCACTCTTCATGTATCTTCTAGAAAATTAACACCATAAATAATGCTTGGGTGATCACATCACTTATGTCCCATTAATGATTGAGAACCATAATTTTCCATCCACTTGAAGATTATATAAAGGTCAAGAAAGGCCCTGGCTGGTGTAGCTCAGTGGATTGAGCGCGGGCCTGAGAATCACACGATCGTGGTTTGATTCCCAGTCAGGGCACATGCCTGGGTTGCAGGCCAGTTCCCAGCAGGGGACTCAGGAGAGGCAACCATACATTGATATTTCTCTCCTTCTCTCCTTCCCTTCCTCTCTAAAGATAAATAAATAAAATCTTAAAAAAAAAGAAATTTAAAGGTCAAGAAAAGAAAATAGCTTCTCTTTGTTGAGACTTCCATGACACAAAGGACCTAAGAAATAGATGTTTAATAGAAAATACTTCTGTAAGGTAAAATATTACCTTATAGAAATAAGGTAATACTTTATTTTTCAAAAGCAACCTAGTATAGATAGCAAATTTAATGTACTGAGTCCTTATTAGCTACACTGCCAGTGGTGATAAAACTAATCATTTATATTTTTATATCTCTGAGTTTGTAGAAATTTCCCCCATGCTGTATGTAAATCTCACAAAAACTCTATAAAACAGCCTGTATATTTATGGAAGAAAAATTCAAAAAACTTATTAAATGCTTGCTTTATGTTAACATGTATTAGATACTTGCAAATATATTACCTTAATTCTTAAAACAGTTGAGCACAGTCAATTTGTAGATTTAAAAAATGAGATTCAAAGAGAGTAAGTACTTTTTGTCCTGAACAAATGGAGGGTCAGTAAAATTCACTCATTCATATATTCAAGTCTACTCACTTTTGCACTCATGTGCTTGCGTTATCTTATTATCTCAAACTTTACATGTCCAAAATTAAATTTATTGTCATTATCAATGCTACTCCTCTTCATTTCCCCTTCTTAAAATGGCAACACCATCCTTCCAATTGCTTGAGCCAAAAATGTAGAATCATTAATATTTCCTTTTATTTTTTCTTATTACCTATAAAGTTCATCAGCAAATACTATTAGTTTTACCTTATTTATTCTAAATTAAATCATATCTCATCACTTCTACTTTGATCAACATCATTCAATAGAATCATTTTATTTTTTTAATATTTTATTGTTTATGTTATTACACTTACCCCAATTTTTCCCCTTTTGACTCCTCCACTTAGTCTGTTCCACAGTCAATCCCCACAGTGTTATCCATGTCCATGGGTCCTTCATATATGTTCTTTGACTAATACCCACACTTTCTTTCAATCAGTCCCTGCCTGCCCCTCCCCTCTTACAGCTGTCGGTCTGTTCCGTGATTCTATGCCTCAGGTCGTATTTTGCTCATTAGTTTATTTTGTTCATTAGATTTCTTTTATAAATGAAATCACATGGTATTTGTCTTTCACCTAATGGCTTATTTCACTTAGAATAATACTCTCCCATTTCATCTATGCTGTCACAAAAGGTACCAGTTCCTTCTTCTTTCTTTCTGCTGCATAGTATTCCACTGCGTAAATGTACCACAGTATTTTCATCTACTCATCTACTGATGGGCACTTAGGCTGTTTCCAAATTTTGGCTATTGTAAATAGAGCTGCTATGAACATGGAGTTGCATAAATTATTTTGAATTTGTGTTTTGGGATTCTTTGGGTATATTCCTAGTGGTGGAATTGCTGAGTCAAAAGTCAGTTTCATTTTTAGTTTTTTGAGGAAATTTCATTCTGCTTTTCACAGTGACAGCACCAGTCTGCATTCCCATCAACAGTGCACTAGGGTTCCCTTTTCTCCACAACCTTGTCAGCACTTCTTGTTTGTTGATTTATTAATCATGGCCATTCTGACTGGTGTAAAGTAGTATCTCATCGTGGTTTTAATTTGCATCTCTCTGATGGTTAGTGACATAGAGCATTTTTTCATATGTTGATGGGCCATTTGTATGTCCTCCTTGGGAAAAAGCCTATTCAGGTTCTTTGCCCACTTTTTAATTTGATCATTTGTCTTACTGGTGTTGATCATATAAGCACTTTATATATTTTGGAGATGAAACCCTTGTCCAATATATCATTGGCAAATATGTTTTCCTACACAGTGGGTTCGCTTTTCAATTTGATGATGGTTTCTTTAGTTGTCCAGAGCCTTCTAATTTAATATAGCCCCATTTGTTTGTTTTTCATTTTTCTTCTTGCCTTAGCATATGTACTAGCAAAAATATCGCTGCATAAAATATCTGAAATTTTACTACCTATATTTTTCTCTAGAATTTTTATGGTGTCATGACTTATATTTAAGTATTTTACCCATTTGGATCTATATAAATTTAACTAATGAAGTACAAGACCTGTATTTGGAAAACTTTAGTACACTAAAGAAAAAAATTGAGGAAGTTACAATTAAGCGGGAACATATACCGTGTTCATGGATTGAAAGAATTAACATCATTAAAATGTCCATACTACCCAAAACAATCTGTAGATTCAATAGAATCCCTATCAAGATACCAATGGCATATTTCACAGAACTAGAAAAATATTTCAAAAATTTATATGGAACCAAAAATACCCCAAATAACCTCAGATATCTTGAGAAAGAAGAACAAAGTTGAAAGAATTACAATACCTGATATCAAACTATACTACAAGGCCACTATAATCAAAGCAGTTTGGTACTGGCATACGAAGAGACACGTAGATCATTGGAACAGAATGAAGAGCCTAGAAATTAGTCAACCATGCCTTTATGGTCAACTAATATTTGACAGACAAGGCAACAGCATACAATGGAATAAAGACAGTCTCTTTAATAAGTGATGTTGGGAGAACTGGACTGGTACATGCCAAAAAAATGAAACTTGACCACCATCTTATGCCATTCCCCAGGAACACTTTAAATAGTCACTCTAATCCTGCACTAATGCCCTTTGTAGCCTACTCTTTGCATATCAGCCAAAAGTAGATATTACTATGTCCCTTTTGTACTCACAATGCTGCAATAGCTTACTATTAGTAATAGCTTATTATTACTCAAAGTGCTAACCGTGGCCTTAAAGGTCCTGTATGACCTGTCACTTACTCTTCTCCTTTCAGTCTCTGACTATCCGCACTCAATGTGTACTGACCTTCCTCCTTGAATAAGCCACACACACACACTGTTTTGTGCCATTTGAAGATCCCTCTTTCGGAATAATTCTTCCGTTGGATATACCATGGCTCCTCATTTCATTCATGTCTCTGATCAAGCAATCTAATCAAAAAGATTTAACTAGTGCCAATTATTTTCCCTCTTCCTGCTCTAGTTTTCTTCTTAGGACATTATCAACTAATGTGAATTTATTGATGTTGTCTTATTATCCATCTCATCTTGTCATCATGAAATCTCTAAGAGAGTAATGCCTTTGTTCTGACTCATTTCTGTATCACTAGCACAGAAAACAGTGTGTAAGAAACAGAAGATACTCAATGAATATTTGAAATATTCTCACACTCAACAAATATGTACTAAGTTTCAGAAATGTGGTAGATATTATCTTCTGAAAGATTTGAATCCAACGAAAAAGGTAAATATTGACTGTGTAGTTGCAAGAGCACTGAGTGATAAAATCAAGATTTATGCAGTGGACAGGGTCAGGAGACAACGGGCATTACCTGCATTAGGGTATCTGGAAAGGTCTCCTAGACTAACTATGAGTATGACTTAGATAGGCATGAAAGAAGATGGCACAGCAAGAGAATTCCAAAAGATGGAATAACAAGTGCAAAAGCTGCAAAGTATGGTGAAAGCAAGAAATGCTCATTTGAAAGGTTAAATAATTTTTTAAGTGGAACAATGAAGCATATTAAGCAAAATGAGAGTAGTGGAAAATAAAGCTAGAGAAGACTTGCTTCATGCATTAATATTTTCCTAAATACAATGGAATCTGTAAAAATGACAGCTTTTTCAAAGTATAAAAATATGTAGACTGGACTGAAATATAAAGTATGAAACCCTGGATGGTGTGGCTTAGTGGATTGAGCACCGGCCTGCGAACCAAAGGGTCATAGGTTCAATTCCTGGTCAGGGCATATGCCTGGGCTGTGGGCCAGGTCCCCAGTAGGGGGCATGTGAGGCAACCACACATTGGTGTTTTTCTCCCTCTCTTTCTTCCTCCCTTCCCCTCTCTCTAAAAATAGCAAAAGAAAGAAAGAAAGAAAGAGAGAGAGAGAGAGAGAGAGAGAGGGAGGGAGGGAAGAAGGAAGGAAGGAAGGAAGGAAGGAAGGAAGGAAGGAAGGAAGGAAGGAAGGAAGGAAGGAAGAAAGAAAGAAAGATGGAAATATCATTTAGAAATCAGAAGCAATAATATAGTATGGTGGCAATGAACATGCAAAAAACAATGGAGTCTAAAGCAATACTCTTGATTAAAGCAACTTTTATTTAAGATAATAAAAAGTTTCTGTATATGGAAAGTGGTTGTACAACAGTATGAATGCTCTTAATACCACTGTATTTTACACTTAAATTTTATTAAATGGTAAATTTAGGTTATGTATATTTTACCATGATAAAAAATTAAAATATTAGGAAAAGAAAAATAACACAATAAGTTACTAGAATCTTTTTTTAGAATCAGCTTTTTAGTTTTTATTAGAAGTGGAAGTAAGAGGCTGTGGTAAGTGTGATTCATAGATTTCTACAATAGTTTAAGATGAGGCTATTGACATATAGATATATAGATATATGGAAATATCAAGTAAGCAGTCAAATATGGAAATCTGAAGCCCAGTAAAAAAGTTGGGACTGAAAATAACAAAATCACCATGTGGGAGTTGCTGGCATGGAGACAATAATGGAAACCTTTGGAATGAATAGGATTGCCATGGAAGAGCTTGTAAGAAAAAGAAAAGTGGGCTCACAGAGACTCTTAACAGGAGAGTAAAGGAGGAGAAGAAATGGAAACCAGGAGAACATTCAGCATAAGCAGAGAGTTTTTCAAGGAAGAAGAAGCAGGGTAAAGTTGTGCTTGTAGTCCACATACTATCTAAGAAGTGTCTTCTATCTGGTGACAGAGAACATTGGCATTTTCAATGTGAACACTCTGAGTGGAGGACTGAAGGTCTACACTGGAATGGGTTGGAAAGTGAGTGAGAAGTGGAAAAAAATGAAAGCAAAGCATCTTAAGATACCCCGAAAGAAAGTGTTGTGAAAGGGAACACGAATTGGCAGCACCTGGATTACTAGAGGGAGTCGAAGAGGTGTTTTGTTTTAATGGCAGAGATTTAAGCATATCTAAATTTTATGGGGAAGTACCTGTAGAGAGACAAAATTTTGAATAAAAAGAGAGTGCTCTGGATTGAGACAACGCTTGAAAAGAAAATCAGGTCCAGGTTACAGCTGATCTAAGAAGGAAGACCACCTTTCTGTTATTATGGGAGAAAAGGATGCTCTCTTAGATCTGGGGACCACACCAAAAAGGTTGTTTGTTCCTCACAAGCCCACATTCCTTTTACAACATAATCAGCAACCTCTGTGATAAAAGCATTTAGTGATAAAATAATTTTTAAATACTTAGAATTTTACTAAGATAATTTTTAATATTATCTAGGTGGCATCTGTTTAACTCCCCTTTCCAGATGTTTGTTATTTCCAGACCGGACAGAGCAGTTACTTGTTCTCTGAACAGGCTGTGTACCCTCATGTCCTGGTGTCTGTGTCCTTTGCCAAATCCTCATCCCCTCTGTGCCAAGCTGAGAGTTTGTTGCTAGGAGTGCAAAAGGAAGAAAGTACAGTTTTGCAGATGTTTTATAAGAGAAACAGAAATACAAGGTTATAACCCAGCTTGTACAATGCTGGAAGGATGCAAGTATTTTTAATTTAACAACTCTAATACAATCAAGACACTGAGCCATGTGCTATAGAACATCTCTCATTTACCTCAATCTTTTTAGCACAAGAACAGTTATGTAGCTCCAAAGAATTCAAAAATAATTATTGAGCTACTAAATAATGGAAAGCTGTGGTACAAGCTCTATCTTCATGAATGTTGTCATTAATGTAATAAAGATCCCAAAGTTTTTTGCCACAATTCCATTTTTGGTTTTTTGAATTATCAACATTTCTAGGTAAGGACTGCTAGGAAGACTAAATTTTTGCTAAGAAAGCAAGTCAAATGCTAAATATCATGCACCTTTACCAAAGATCATACCTTTGATTTTAATCCCAAATATGTGGCTTCTATCTACTTCATGCTACTAATCTGCTTCTCTACAGCAACACTACATTTTAAAGGCTTCCAAAAGAGCTCAGCATATTTTTAAATACCAATAATCATGTTGCATTTCAAAATATGCTTAGCATATACCTAATATTAATTTTGAAATACTAATGTCCTGTGATTGTGTGCTGATGCAGTCTATAACTTTAGAAATAGCTTGATACAAACTTTATTTCCTGAGTTCTCTTATAAGCTCATCTGAAGTTCATACTTACAGGGCATTTATATTTGGAGACTGGTAGGAGAAAATAACTTACATGAAATCTCTGTATTCGGGTTACCATTTCAGAATATTTAGAGAAACAGGCTCAATCATTTTTACTCTAAAGGAATGATGACATTGGATGGATGGTAATATCGATTTGTTGACTTCTGGTACTACTTATGATTTGAAGGCAAAAGCTCCTACATGGTGGAATTTTTTCTGTTGACTTAAGCAATATACACAGGGTAGACTTTGTTACATGTAATTAATGAAATGCACAATAAAATATTGCTAAAAATAATCTTCAGAGATTAATTTATCTTTATGTGGAGTTTTACCACTGTAAAGTTTGCCTATTTTATGTTTCCTTTGAGACAAAGGCTTAACATAGCATCCCTACTGCATTAAGGCCAGCAGCAGCAAAAAAATAAAAGTTATAGAGAATCTGACTCCAAAATTCTCCTCTCAGTCATATTTAAAAATTTATTTTGGCCTCATGTTTTAGACATTGAGAAAAATATTGCATAATGGCTGGAGGCAGATTCTAGAAACCAATTAGTTACTTGAGTTTAAAAGCAAACTAAGGACAGACAGATAGAGCAGGCTGACAGCTGCTGGGTGGGTGTGTATGCTGGGGGAGCTGGAGAGATACAGCAAAAAAGAAAAAAGAGAAAGAACTCATGGGCAAGGACAACAGTGTGGTGATTGCTGGGGTGAGGAGTTGCGGGGGGGGGACGAAGGGGAGTATAAGGGAAGTAAGTGGTGATAGAGACTTGACTTGGGGTGGCGAACACACAATACAGTGCACAGATGATGTGTTAGATAATTATGCACCTGAAACACATGTAATTTAACCAGTATCACCCAAGTAAATTCAATAAAAAGAATAAATAAGAGTAAAAATAAAAGTCAATGTTAGGTTTAAATACCTTTCTCTTTAAAAAGTGTCTAGTTCTGCCACTTAAAACCATCAACAATTTTTTTCAGCCNGTGGTGATAGAGACTTGACTTGGGGTGGCGAACACACAATACAGTGCACAGATGATGTGTTAGATAATTATGCACCTGAAACACATGTAATTTAACCAGTATCACCCAAGTAAATTCAATAAAAAGAATAAATAAGAGTCAAAATAAAAGTCAATGTTAGGTTTAAATACTTTTCTCTTTAAAAAGTGTCTAGTTCTGCCACTTAAAACCATCAACAATTTTTTCAGCCTCCATCTTCATTTTCCCTATCTATAAAGCAGTGATGATAATTTTCTACCTCAAGAATAGTTAGAAGAATGAAATAAATTAATGCATGAAAAACACAGGAAAAGTGTCACCTACACCGTAAGCACTCAGCATGCATGAGGTGTATTGTCAGTGTGGTCTTTGAGGGTACATGGTTTGGGACTATTGTGAGCACTTTGCCTAAATCTTCTTGGTTTGATTTTAGAAATTCTAGTACATGCTAACATATCGATTGTCTTGTTCAATTTAGAAATATAACTACATAAACACACACAAAATAAAATTGAAGAAAATACACTGGTAAACTTTTGTCAAATAGTTGACACAGCCAGTCTCAGGGGCACATCTGCCACCATAACGTGATTAGAGAATAAAATTATATCTTTGCATTGCAATTTCCGCTACTTCGAATCACAAATTACTTCGTGTCCGACACTTGTCACATTCTATATCTTATATCTTATTAGGCTAGTATCATAAACTGCCAAGGAGAAAGCAACACAGTCATTTTTTCAAAAAAGATCACAGCGGGGTGGGGGGCGGGCAGGATTGGGAATATAAGACAGAAACCTGTACTTGAACAAGAATTAAATAAAAATTATATTAAAAAAAAGATCACAGCAAAGTAAATATTTGCCATTTGTGGAGCACAATCTGTATCTTGCTGAAGAGCATGTAAAGCAAGGGCAACTGACAAAATCTGACCACTCAATCCATGTCATTGGAAATGAGTTCTACAAAAAAGCAAAATATAAACTTAGAGATTTTTTTTAAAAAAACTTGAAACTTACAAATTTGATGGTACATGTTTTTCTCTTTGTGTTTCTTTTAGGAATTACCATAATAATTTATATTTCTTGGTGGAAACTAATACCCATCCAGGATCAGTGCTAACCACTTTGCATTAACCATCTTTTGTTTTCCTCAGCATAACCATAGGTGGTAGTACTGTCATCCCTCCCTGAATTCAGGCAAAGAGAGACCAAAGCTGAGAGACTGAGAGAATCAGCCATGATTACACATTTAATAAGTAGACGAGGTTAACATTTAAATAGTCTGTTTCTAGGACCCATGTTCTTAAAGTATGCTGTATTATTATTTTTTATTTATTGAGAGTGTATAAATTTTAAACTTTTCTTTAATATAAAATTATTTTTATTCTAATGTTCTGGAAAAGAGTTTCTTCAGAGTAAAGGGTGTGAGGCCAGATGAAGTAAGTCCAAATCCTAGCTTGGCCAGTGAACAGCTCTTCAATCTTTCAGACAGCGTATTTAGTTTGTAAACTGCAGTTTGCTCAACCGTGACATAAGCTTTATAAGGGTGCTTCCCAGGTATCGTAAATTTAAAATGAGTTAATATATGTGAATCATGTAGACCAGTGCCTGAAAAACAGAAAATGTTCAATTAATAAGCTTTAATTATTGTTTGCTCANGAATTCAGGCAAAGAGAGACCAAAGCTGAGAGACTGAGAGAATCAGCCATGATTACACATTTAATAAGTAGACGAGGTTAACATTTAAATAGTCTGTTTCTAGGACCCATGTTCTTAAAGTATGCTGTATTATTATTTTTTATTTATTGAGAGTGTATAAATTTTAAACTTTTCTTTAATATAAAATTATTTTTATTCTAATGTTCTGGAAAAGT
The DNA here is from genome assembly GCF_014824575.4 of Sturnira hondurensis. Classification (NCBI taxonomy): domain Eukaryota; kingdom Metazoa; phylum Chordata; class Mammalia; order Chiroptera; family Phyllostomidae; genus Sturnira; species Sturnira hondurensis. The sequence continues at coordinate 516,913 of NW_028093232.1, forward strand.
TTCTTCAGAGTAAAGGGTGTGAGGCCAGATGAAGTAAGTCCAAATCCTAGCTTGGCCAGTGAACAGCTCTTCGATCTTTCAGACAGCGTATTTAGTTTGTAAACTGCAGTTTGCTCAACCATGACATAAGCTTTATAAGGGTGCTTCCCAGGTATCGTAAATTTAAAATGAGTTAATATATGTGAATTCATGTAGACCAGTGCCTGAAAAACAGAAAATGTTCAATTAATAAGCTTTAATTATTGTTTGCTCAAAGTAAGAACTTAGGTTCCAAAGGTTATTGCATTCATTACGATTGGGTTTGGCTGTAAGTGGCAGAAAATTTGAAATGGCAGAGGCTTTAAAAGTATAAAAGTTTATTTCTATCTCATGTAAAAGTTTGGAGAATTATTTCAGGCCTTGTGGCTTGCACACATCCAGTCATATACATTTGTCTTTAAGTGAGCAAAGAAAAAGGAAGGCTAAAAAAAGGGATAAAAGTTGTAGACTAACTACCTCTTAAAGACCAGCCTCAGAAGCTGAAACCTGTAACTTGGTCTGACACTTCTTCCATCAAAAGTTGAAGACAAAGGCACAACCAACAACAAAGAAAGCGGGGAAATAGTCTTTATTCTAGGCATGCAAGAAGAGATCACCACTTTTCATAACAATGGATTTCTTATGGAATATTAGAATCATCTTTATTCTCATTTACGTTTTTTAGAACCTATGTGCTGGCTATATATTTCATCCTGTTATTTTTATCTTTTATTTTTTGTTTGTTTTGGTTTTTTTTAAACCAAACAGCAGGAGTTATCAGCCTGAAGAAGACAGCCCAACATGACAAGAATGCTGTTTCTGGTAGAACACATACAAAATGGAGACCCATAAATCTCTCTATTTTGTAAACCCCTTGTTTCAAAAGTAGATTTGTTTGGTTAAACTACATACTTTTGCTACATGCAGATGTTTGGGGGAAAATATGGGTAATAAATTATTATTTTTCTGTAACCACAGTATGTCCTGTTGAAGCACTTGGATGCTTCACTAAAATAATGGACAGAATGTTATTTTTTAGCTAATGTTTCTCGATTCATTGAAAAAATGAAAACTTGTATTTCTTATAAATAGAACAGCCTAAATTTTATTGTCCACAGGTAATATCTAAAATCTTTATTATTTTTACATTTAAAACTTGGTGTTGATCTGCATTTGCAAAAATAGGAAAATCAGAGAAAAAACGGTTTACAGTGGAGGAACCTAACCAGTGCTACCATAGGCAGGTGATTAAAGCCAGAGACAGCAGTAAAAGATGCTGACAGAATATTCCCTTGATATGAAGTGATGATGTGATTCTGTGGCCTTTCTCCCCAGTACTCATAACTCTCGTCTAGCCATGAGTAAGTAATCAGACAAATCCTAATTAAAGGACATTTATAAAATACCTGACCAATACTCCTCAACTGTTGAGGCCATCAACAAGAAGGAAAATCTGGGAAACTCTCATAGCTAATAGGAGCCCAAGGAAATGGGACAACTAAGCATAAGTAATATCCTGGAGGGGATTCTAAAACATAAAAAGAGCATTAGGAAAAAAATAAGGTGATCTGAATATAGTATAGACTTTAGTTAATAAAAAGATATCAGTATCCTTTCATTAGTTGTGGCAAATGTACCAATAATATAAGTTGTTAATAGTAATAGAAAGTGGGTGTGGAGGCATTTAGCTGCTCTCTGTACCATCTTTGCAAACTTTTCTGTAAATCTAAAACTATTCTAAAGGAACATGTGTATGTAAAAGTCAATATTTTTGTGATTACAGCTTTATTTTATAACAACATCAGTGGAATTCCTCCCTTTAAATAATGGCAGTTTTATACTTAGGCAACTCTCTAGAAAGTAGTCAATAGAATGTCATTTTTACAAATAAAGGTATCAGTCATGCAAATGATGTAAAATCCATAGAAAACAAATTAGTTTGGCAATGGCAGAAATCTCTGCAATGTTTCTGACGCTCAGTGTTTTCTGCTGCTCTGGATTTCTTTTAGCACCCAGGGCACCTGAGTGCTAAAAGCAATCCACAGTCCTCTAAACCCTGAATTATTCTTGATTGTTGCATTTGAAGGACGTTCTAAAATCCACCCAGGATAGTTTGCAGATTCATCGCCTACTGAAGTTTTTGTAGGAACATCTCCTGAACAAGAGCTTTGATCATAAAACAATTATTTGACATATAATAACCTGTTTAGAATCTACCTATGTGGAATTGAGAAGATTTGTTTGTTTATTTGTTTGTTTCACCTCCCCTAGCTGTTTCATAGAGTGGGGGCAAATAAATGGTATTTCCAAAAAATATTATAAACAGTTAGAAAAAATTGACCCATCACTGATAAGTTCACTTCCTGTTTAATAAAAGATTATATACAATCCCTGATACTTGTCTCTCCAACGTTGTTTGGAAAGTTGATTTTCTTATGGTTGCTCATATATAGCAGAGGTTTAATGATTCTGGCATGGCTTAATGCTCACCCTGTCACGTAATAAGTCTGTGTCACCTATGTCGAATTACATCTCTCTAAACCTCAGTTTCCTCCTCTGTAAAAGGGGTAAATAAAGCTTAGCTTATGGAGTTGTGTGCATCATAAATACTATGATATCTGTAAACCTATTTCTATAGTTTTAGAATAAAATTGTTCTTCAGTAACTAGTCACTTGAAATAGTAAGGATTTGATAAGAGTAGCATTCACAGTTGGTATTTTCAAATAGAAGATCTTTCCAGCAAATGAAAACCAAGTGATTCTATTTTTGCTTTGTTCATTACCTATAAAGATTGGCTTACATATTTTACTTAGGCTTGGAATTGCACATTTTCTTAGAATGAACACCCTCTGTAAAATCAAAGTATGTGCAGATTCCCACATAAAAATAATTTGACAGACAGTAATCGTGATAATGCTTGACCATTATTTATATTTGTATAATGATGCTAAATATATTTATAATTTAACCCCAATACTCTCTCTTTGCATTTTAAAAACTATTATTTACATATATATAAGATAATATTCCTTCAGAGTAAGAAAACAATTGATGTGCACTAGGATTTTTGCATGTACTCCTTGGAAAAACACCAAGGTCTTTATGAGTTTGTGCCCCTCTTCTCTGCTCTGAAACTGGTGATTTACACCGTATCTTTCGAGTGATTAAAACTCTAAAAATATCTGATATGATTATATTGTCCTAAGACAATGTCATACCTGCTGTTTAAGTGAAAAAGGTTTGAGATAGTGCCTTTGCTTCCCCACTGCTGCTGTTTGCATACATGATACTGAGAACTCATCCAAGATGTCATCCTTCCAGCATTGTTGCGAACGAAAAGCATAATGTGAGACAAAGCTTGACTGTCAACCCCTCAGACACTCTGCGTTGTAAACAATGACCCAGGAAAATCAAAATAGCAGAAAATTTCATTCTGTATTACATAAGAAGCAGATCATGTGTTAACATAAGAAATATGCAATATAAGATTAAATAAACTCTCTAGCTCTAGTCACTGTTGGATGCAACTGTGACAGACACGGATGGTCACAGTTGTCTCTGCTATGTCTAGCCTTGTAAAACAGGACATCTATATATGTCCCATATTGCCTGCCAATTCTTTTAGAGAGCCATAGACCATAAATTCAGAGTCTGGTGCTGCTGAGGCTTATAAAGCTTATGAGGTATCTATAAATTCACGACCCAACGAGCAATAATGGCTCCTTGGCACAAATAAATACACACGTGGTGCCTGTCCTGGAATAACTTACAGTTTTCTTGATCTAATAAAGTGGTTAGGGAAAATAATTGAAAACTGAATTACAGTTGTAGTGTATGTTAACTTACTACTTTTGTGTTCTCTGTCAACTCCTCCCCAAAAAACATTTTGAAAAGGGAAATAGGGTGATCTGCCTGGAAAATTGAGAAGAAAAGCTATGTCCATCCTGAGGATAGGTCCTGGCAGAAGGAAATGTCTTTTGGAGGAAGGTATTGCCGAGTGTAAGCAGAACAACCAAGGATGCACGTACATTAATCCTTATTGTAGAGAGAGTGGCAGGTTCAGTGTGGAGATGCCTCCTCTAGCCTTTCACATAGAGTCACAATAGGCCCTGTAGCTTATGCCCAGCACCCCATTACCTGGGGAAGGTGAAAGAGGCCAGCTGGTGAAGGAGAATCATGTCAGACGCAAGTTATAATAACAGTGGTACTCCTTCGGTGGATTTTCCAAACAGCCTGGGTTCTTCTGACATTCTATCCTGGAGAAGTTGACATCCTGGAGAAGTTAGATAGGCAAAGCCTCATCGGTCACTTGGCCAAAAAGGAAAGTTGGCAGGTGTGAGGCACTCAGGAATTACCTTCTTTTTTTAGCCGAAGGGGAAAAATGAAGCTACAGATTACCTGTTGTGCTATTAAGTTGCACCTCGAATACTGAATTACCCTAGGCAGGTGATCTGGAAAAGTAAGGAAACTTTCAGATAGAAAGAATAGAGTATTTTCAGATGGAGAGTCACGGGAAAGGACAAAGAAGGCAGAGTTAAATCCCAGGTGAAGAAAGCTGAGAAGGCACTGATGAGGCAGCATAGAGGTGAGCCCTGTAGGACACCGAGGACTCCCAAGTCATTCTCTTTGGATCCATGCCTTGCCTACCAGACATTCTCTCCTCAGTAAAACACATGGTAAGTTACAGGATAAACCACGAGATTTATTCTTTATTTATCGCTGTGAAGGCACAAACTACGCTGCGTTAGTTTTTTTGTGTTTTGAATTTGTTTACTGTTTTGTTCCATTTTGTTTTGTTTTGATTGTGGAGCCCAGGGACATTTTTTTTTTTATTGTTACCATTACCATTACCATTACCATTACCATTACCATTACCATTACCATTACCATTTAGTTCCCTTACACTCCTCCACCCTCTGTGATAACCACACCGTTGTCCATGTTCATGAATCATTTTTTCATTTTGCTCAGTCCTTCCACTCCCTACTTCTCCCCCTTAGCTGTCATCCCACTTTTTATCTATGAGTCTGTCTCTATTTTGTTTGTCAATTCGGTTTGTTCATTAGATTCCACATATGTATGAAATTGTGGTATTTGCCATTCTCTGACTGGGTTTTTTCACTTAGCATAATGTTCTCTGTTTGAATTGTAATGGAAAGCATACCAACAATCCTCTCAGTTACAGTGAGCATCCCTAAGTCTAATTGATCTCTGTATCCTCAGTGCCTAGGAATGTGTTTAATTCTTTGAAAGTTTTCAATAAGCACTTGTAGATTATATAAAATATTGAATTAATGAAAGACAGTTAAGAAAATTCTGCTTTTTCATTTCTCAGATATGTTTTTAAACCAATTTGATACCAAAATTTGTTTTACTAGTTAATGTTATAAACACAGATATTCTGGCACTGAAGCATGTACAAAGTAAATTTCCCATTCTTCAACTGCGGAGACCCCTAATATCTGCAGAGGCTTGGACACTGCAATGAATAGGTTTTTTACTTTGGATAATAAGATTGCAAAGCTAATAGTTTTTACTTCTGCCACTTTTCTTGAAGTCTTTTGAGTTAAAGCTATTTTATAGAAAACATAATATTTTCTACAACATAAGAAGCATTTGGAAATCAGATACTACTTAAGGTCATCTGCTAGAAATATATAAACATGACAATGGCTTTGTGTTTGCTTGTCTAGTCCATGGCTTAAAGAGCATTTTTCCAATGAAAAGCTTTAGAGGAGATCTGGATTTCAAGGGTTAGCTATATGTGAAATTTCTTCTTGATTGCTAATGACGGTTCCACTCCAGTTTGCACGGGTCCATACCATCTAATAACTACATGGCCGCATCGTGTGCTTACCTGTGCTCCCATATCTCCACAAGAACATCTCCCCTGTTGTTTCAAATTCCCCTAACTATATATTTCATTCATTTCTTCTGCCCAAGAAGTAGGCATGGTATCAATGGTCTTCCATTATTTTACCACTTCAGAGAAGCTAAATTAGAATGATAAGTACTCAATGAACTTAAAACCTCATAAGGATACTAAAATATTTTCTTTATAGTTCTATTTCACTAATAAAAGTTTGAGAGATTAATATTTCAAGAATATGTGAACCACAAAAGACAATCCAGCATCCCTAGGCTAAAAATCACGAGAAGAGCAACTAAGTGCACAATAAGGGATCATTTACTTGCCTCTATCAGTTACTCTAAAGTACATATTCTATAAAATATACTATAGAGTACTCATACTTAGAAATGTCATCCTCGGAAAAAACCCTGGCCATGTACCATTCCTCTTTCTAACCCACAGAAAGGACCTATAATTTGAGAAGTTTTTGTAATCATATATTTTAATACCTTTTGTCTTCTCTCTTTTTTATATTAAGCATTTCTATTAGCCTTTGTTGTTCACATTTTTGAGCACCCAAGCCATACCAGAAGGCTTTATCATATCCCAAAGAGACAGGCAGGGGAATGATGGCAAATACAGGAAAGGTAGTGTCCAAGGGGGTGCTAACTGCCATGTAAAGCTTCCACCACTTTCCTGACAAACCACTGTCCTAAGCAGTTATGGAATATAGCACATACTGTTTAAAGTTACTAATATTTCATTTCACTGAATTACAGTAGAAAACAAATAATTCATCATTATGATTTGGGTTGTATGTGCACTTTTTTGTATAATACATAATTCATCACAAAGACCATTGCTCAAGGTTGGAATTATGGAAACAAAGCTTAGACATTAACTGAAAAAAACAAGAGGATGATATAGGAAAATGCATCAGCTGTAGCCATTGCTTTAGACTTTTCTCAGTACTAAACACTGGATAATGCTAAAATATCTCCAGGTTAAGGACCATTTTCAAAATACCACTAAACGTCAACCACCCGTATTCAGTTGAACCCAATGTTAAACCCAATGTGATATATAATATTCAAGACAAACAGAATACCACTTTTTGGCAAAAAACAAAACATGCATAAAATTGAATATTACATCCTATCAGTTTATATTCTTTTCAGTCATCAATAAGTCTGTTATAAAACTAATAAATTATGAATCAACAAGAATATCAGAAGTTCTTAGAAAAATAATGAGGTATTCAGTAAGTAAAATTGCATTTGCTGTTTTTTTCATGGAAATCTCTTCATTTCACATTGATTTCAGAATGCTGCATAATACAGGAGCTGTCATCCTTTGCATAGTTAACATTTTTCAAATTCACAGCCTTCTAATAAGATTGGAACCTTCAGACAACATCTAAAATAAAATCCATTTTTTTCTTGCTGGACACAATTTATTACTTTCTAGAAAATATATAGTCACCAAAAAAAGGATTTTATTAGAAGTGGTCAGTGTGATAGAGATGTTGTAAACTTGGGGAAGAAAAGAAAAAGACAAAGTTTGAAATAGTAATATCCCTCGGGCCAGGCATTTCCTGTCAGTTCATGAATAACTGGGTTAGAGAACCTGAAGACAAATCTTACTTCTTAAGCGGCATTGCGTATGGCTGATAAGGGTTTTAATATTGACATTTTCTGTGGTTTTATACTAGTCTCTTTTTAAAGATATGGTTCCTATTGATCCACATGCCTATGTTCCTTCCCTTTTAGATATTCTTTTCAAGAAATATGACTTCACAGATTAGTAAGTGTGTGCACCAGGAGAAAAACATGACCTCCTCGGGAAAATATCATGGGGCAACAATAATAGCAAGATGTCTGTGCAGAGTTGAGGAGGGAGGGAGAGAAGCAGTAAGTATGTATTTCTAAATCAAAAGGAATAAAAGGATATGTTTTACAAATAACGACATTTTTAAAACTTCTTGTATTGTCTCTTAAAAAGAATTTGGGATTAATTGAGTGCAGAGCTTTGGGTATCATGCCACCTGCTCTAGTTACCATATTTCCATATTTTTAATTAGTTGCAAGGAGTTATACCCCCCCAAGAAATTTACCCCCAAAGCTAATTTGTTGATAACAAATCATGAGGCTACTCAACAGGCTGATGATCTAGTTAAGTTTAAAATTCTTCTAAACGTCTCATGTTCTAAAACATGAGAACTGTGTATGTAAAAGGGCATTTTAGCTTCTACTAGGTCAGACTGTCATTTTGAGAAGGGCAGGCTGAGCTGCAGAGTGCTAGCTGGCTTGCCTCGGGTCGAAAATGCACGACTACCACACAAAGGAAATCATGGATACCAGAGTCAATGTAGAGTGATCTCCTGTGCATTATTGTTAAAAGTGAATGTCATTTTCTGTCACTCAAAGATAGGGTGAGGTTGGAAGGTAGGTACTGGTACTAGTTACCCAAGGTCTTATTCTTTATGTCCAGAAACAAAGATAAGGAGCAAAGTAAAAGAATTGGGCAAGTCCAATAATGGCCCCAGACAGGACAACTATACTGATTTATAGATTTTTAAGATGTTAAGGGATATCCTTTTTATATCAATGTTCTGTGGAACACATCACATCCAAATTGCAAATTGTCCCCTTGAGGTAACTAGCACATAATCAATCAAATAATATGTAAGTAAATATATAAGTGCATATGCACATAAACAAGTATATGATATTTTAAACATTTTTATAAACCCATGAGTGCATAAATTTTTTAAAAATGCTACAAATCATCCTCCTAGAAGATTTCCACTGAGATATTAATTAAATCTTCTGAGAGTTTCTGCACTCATTAAAGACTGAATTCCAAGAAAAATAAATTTTCCCCTCTTCCTTTCTGACCCTGCACACAGAGATTTAGACTTTTTATACTCACTGCTTCCTTAACTTCTGCTACCCTGGGAGTCCTGTTTGCTACACCTATTAACATGCTGTGGAAATAGTGTCCCAAAGAGCATCACTGGGGAAATAATGTCTTAAACATTATTCACCTCCATGCACAGAACAATCTGGGCTGAAGAAATGAATAGATAAAACATGAACAATACAATGGACACCATGCATGCTACTTCTTTCTTCCACACAGCCCTTCTCAAACAGCAAGCAATCCTCTTCCCGAGTAATCCCATCAACCTGATATGCTTCTTTATTTTTTAAAGTGAGGTATAATTGACATATAACATTATATATACTTTAGGTGTACAAGGTAATGATTCAATACTTGTATATATTGTGAAGTGATCATTATAATAAGTCTATTTAACATCCATCACTGTGCACAGTGATTTTTTTTCTTGTGATGAGGACTTTTAAGATTTACTCTCTGAGACAAGTTTCTTTTCTTGCTCTCTTAGATTTTGCTCACTTCCACACAGCTAAGGAGGCAGTACAGCATAGTAATTAGTTTGGACAAAGAAAAATACCAGCTTGGCTGACTGACAGAACTGTGTTTCTAAGCCTCGAAGGTTAAAATATATAAGTATGATTTTTAAAGATTGCCTTCCAAGCTATACAATTTAAAATAATGCTCCATAATTTACAGAAAAGATGGTTGTGAAGATTAAACGAGGTATTTCATGCAAAGTTCTCAGCACAAAACTTGCACAAAGCTGTCATTAAATATTAGTGGTAAAAATAGAAATGTCCATTTACAAACTAAAGTGTGAAACATTGCCATTTTTTTCCCATTTTCATTTAAACAATTTACTTTCCTTTGACATGCCACCCCCACCCCAGTGCCAACCTGCTGGGATGATAGGACATTTAACTTCATTTGACATCCACGGTTCAGTTTGCATAGTGTCCTTGCAGTTCACAGTTTATTCCCATTCAAATGCTCGGGAGGAAGTTCAGTAACTTGGAGCAGCTGGCCCTTGGTTGGTCTTTTTACGTAGGGTGCTACTAAAATGTCCATTATCCTATTCCTCCATGTGCCTTAGTTTCAATGATTCTGTTGCTCCTACTATATAGACAGGATATAGGGCTTGAAAATGCCTACATTGCTATTTATTGGTACATGCCAAGGATGGGACTTGGGAATCCCATCTGGCCTGACATACCTCACACTTAACATGGCATCAAGCAGCAGAGTGTGAGAACCGAAAACTCTCATAACTTCCAATCCGCCCCAAGTATCCTCCACACTTCACTCCCCACCCCTCTCCTTTCCTCCCCTCCCCTCCCTTTCCCCCTCCCATCCTCTTCTCTTTTCTTTCTCTTCTCTCTTCCTCTCTGTCTCCAGCCAGGGAAGAAAATGTCTTGTTAACTAATCCATTGGAGATTGATTTCTTTTTTAAAAATATTTTAAAATTATTGTTCAAGTGCAGTTTTCTGTCTTTTACTCCCATCCCAGCCCACCCCCCACAGTGCTCCCCACCTCCCTCCCATTTCCACCCCCCTTAGTTTTTGTCCATGTGTCCTTTATACTAGTTCCTCTAAATCCTTCCCATTTGGGGGGAGATTGATTTCTATCCTTCTCAAAGAGTTCATCTATATCTAAGAATTCACTTTGGCTTTGGGAACCAAATCAACAAAACAAGGAAACTTAGAGAAAAATTTTATTTTCCACTCTGCCTCCTCCTCAAGCATTATTTTACCTTAATTATTTATAATAATTATTCTGTGAAGGGATAAAATATAGCACTTTTGATGAAAATGATAACATCTCTAGGTTGATATGAACTAATAGGATGAACAAATCCAATGAACAAATTTTATTATTTTGCTCCAAAGTTTGTCCTTTTTTTTGACTTAGGAAATTGGAAAAAAAATGTTCCTGAGGGCTAAGTCTTGTCACATATACAGTAGTTCTTGTGGTAGAGTTTTATTTTATTGATACAATTGTGTTTAAGCATAGCAAATTATTATTTGTTTTCTATTTAGCCCATCTGAAATTTGTTTGTTAGGTTGATTTCATTTGGTTTCATCACTCTCTCTTTTCTTAAATTATTTTGCATTCATTAAGGTTTTTAAATTTCATTTCTAAATTTTGTATTGATTTTTAGTTATACATGTTCGTTGTAATTTTACTGGTTAATCTAGAAATTATATTCTACATCCTTAACTTATAACAGTGTGCTACCAAAAATGAGCCTTTTAGGACTTTGGGTTGACTATTTTTTAAGAATTTGAAATTTTTCTGTATTAATCTTTATTTTTTCCTTTTTATTAAATTTTACTGGTTAACAAAATCATACAGATTTTAGGTGCACAATTCTACAATACAGCATCTGCATACTGCGGTGTGTATTCACCAGCCCAAGGCATGACTGTTTCACAACCTATTCCCCTTAAAGCTCTCTTCCACCCCACCACGCTCCCTTCCCCCAGCAATCACCACTCTGACAAGTCCATGAGCTTTTTTCTTTTTTGCTCAACCCCTCCATCATCCCAACCTCCACCCCCCAACAACTGGCAGCCTGCTCTCTATTTTTGTGTCTTTCTCTATTTTGCTCATTAGTTAATTTAGTTTATTAGATCCCACATATGAGTGAAATCATATGGTTCTTGTCTTTGTCTGCAGCTATTAAATTTTTAAATTTTTTTCTTTACCAATATATCTTTTGAAACTTCAGGTAATTAACTCAATATGTTCTATAATTTCCATTCACTTGTTTAACTATGCATTTTTCAATTGGTGCTTCTAATCTACTCACTCATGGTGTCCATCCTTTCCATTAAATTCTTAAACATTTTTAGAATAGTTGTTTCAAAGTTCTTATTTGCTAATTTCAACATGTTTTGCATATCTGGTCTATTTCAATTCATTGATGTTTTCCCCAGTTGTAAGTACCGTTTTTTCTCCATATATCAAATACATTTTTATTTCATGCTACTATTGTTATTAGCTAAATTACTCTTGAAAGTGTAACTATTACTACTTTCCTATAAAGATTGCTGAGCTTATTCCTTTAAGAAGTTCATTTACGAGCATAATGGCTTTACACTTTCAAGTCCTGCTCTTAAGCTATTTAGGTCTCATGTAGAAAAACTCTAAAGCTAGAGTAACCCCATTCCTAAGATGTAGCTTTTCCAATATTTCAACTGAATCTTGAGTACTTAGCAAGGTCTCTTAGCTCTGGATCATCATAAATACAATGTCTTCTGAAAATTTGTGACCTAAAACTTCTGTCCAGTGCACAGCTCCCTGGTACCTGTTGTCTGTTAGAGCTCATAGAGTTTCACCCTTCACAGGCCAATTTTATAATTCGCTGAAGAATTAAGGGGCCCCATTCATATTTCTGTAGTATCTTTCTCTGAATATCTTGCTTTCCTTAGATACCCTGCACTGGCTACCTCAGTATCCCAGTCTCTGAATTTTGCTTCCTCAGCCCAGCAAGACCACTCTGCTCTGTTTGAGTTGTAGTTCCATGGACTTTAGTCAATACCCTGCCCTCAGACAGAAATCCTGGAAGATTATAGGTTCAGCTACCAGCCAATGGCTGAAAACAATTGTGTAATAGTGGGTCAAACAATTCAAACGTATCATCTTAGATACGGTAGGTCAGAAGTCCAACCCAGGTATACAGAAATAAGTTACCTAATATGATGGTGGGACAGAGCCAGGACAATAGCTATAGACATTCTATTCCAAAAAAGGGAGAAAATTGAAGAAGAAAAAGTAGTCAGTGTTCACAAGTAATATCACTATCCATCAAGCAAATTCCATTAGGTTTCAAAGGTTGGGAATAATCCTCTGCAGCTTGCCAGTCAGTCCTTTGAATTTGCAACTCTGCCCTCTAGGCTCATGTCTCTGCACTCTCAGATACACCTCCTGTTCCATAGGAGATAGCTTGTGCCAGCAGCTGGGGCCTTTCGTCAGCTTGTTTCTTGCCTGTAGGATTTTGAAAAGTCTGGATGCTTTCTTTCATGTATTACTGTTTTTTGTCTTTTGGTACAAGCCAGCAGTATTCCTGGTTATATAAAATCCTCAGGAACTTTCTACATCTCCTATGTATATATCCTGGGGATTCACTCCATCCACAGAGATTTATTTTCTAATCCTCTCTCTGTTTTTTGGTTTCTTCTGAGATGGCTGAGAGGATCTCTGAGTTATACCATCAATCTCTTCAAAGAGCTACTTGTGTGACTGAATACTCTGACCATTTGTTTTTTTAGAGTTATTAGCAAAAAGCTGAGCCAAACCCTGGCTTTTACTTGAGAGAAGTCTTTTCTGGTACCAAATACTTTAATTTAGTATCTTTGCCATCTGGGAAGGGTAAGAAATTCCCAAATCATCAAGTTCTGGTCCCATGTTCAGAGAATTCTATCCTCAATTTAATCTCATTTTGCATTTTACTATAGTGACAAGGAGGGAAAATAACAGCACTCACTTTCAATAACACTTTGCTTAGAAATCTTAGTTAAGTATTCAAATTCATTGCTTAAACGTTTTGTTCTCACCTATATGCAGTCCACATGTTCACTGTTTTCTGCCTTTATATAAGAAGTGTCCCTTCTCCTCCAGTTTCCAATTACATGGTACTCACATCCTTCTGGAACTTCACCAGGATTTCCTTTAACGTCCAAATAACCACTAGCAGTCATTTCATGATGATTTAGACTTTCTCTCTAGTGACTTAAGTTTTCTCCCTAGCACTCCTCACTTTCTTTTGACTTATCACTGGCAGTCATTAACATCCATATTTCTTTAACAATCTCTTCAAGGTCATTTTATGCTTTTTAAAAATCATATTCTTTAACATTTTCTTAGCCAGTGACCGCTGCTCAATTCCAAAGTCATTTCACACTTTTAGGCATTTGTTATAGCAGCACCCCTCTGCTAGAGAGCAAAGTCTGTATTAGCATTCTATCGCTGCTGTAACAAATTCCACCTACTTAGCGGCTCAATGTATTATCTTACAGTTGGTCGGAAGCTGGAATGGGGATCTCTTGGCTAAATCAGTACACCAGCAGGGCTGTGTTTCTTTCCAGAGCCTAGGGGACTATCCGTTACCTTACCTTTTCCAATGTTCCCAGAGGTTGCTAGCATTTCCTGGTTCTTAGCTCCTCTCTGCTCTCAAAGACAGCAGCAATGTCCTTCTCACATCACACCTCTCTTTTCCTTTTCTTTCTGTCTCATTTCACACACCCAGCTTAGAAAGGTTCTACATGTTTAAGGGTTCACACAATCAGATTGAGCCCATCTAAGGGTGCATAGATTTACCCACATCTGCAAGTCACTGTTACATCATGTAACGTATTCTCAGGCTCTGGAGATTACAGTACAGACATTTCAGGGAAGCCGTTACTCTACCTATCACAACCTGTTTCCTAATATTTTTGTAACTTCCATAGTTGTTTGCTGCAGAACAGCTAATCTGCTACTATGTTTTCCACCATGACCAGAAACTGTCAATGAACAACGGAAGTTTGTGCACAGTTTTACACCACCATGTTTTTGCTTTTTAAAGAGACTCCTTATTCTTATAGTCAAATATAACTTTCTTATTTCACTTATTTATCACATCATTTTATGTTTGAATATTCTTCTGAAAATGTCATATTATATAAATTTGAAAACATATGTTAATACATCTCACTGCATCAGTAAAAAATTGAAATAGGAGAATCCTAAAAATGTAAAAGTCTTAAAAATTAGCATAATTCCACAGCTGAGAAATGCAAAATGATTGTGAACTCTACTTATGTTAATGCTATGTGACAATATCCTATACACTAAGAGACAGAAATATTCACTATTTTTGTCATGAGCTGTCTTGAATTACCTAAGTTTTGAATTATCTAAAGATTCTAGTGAGGAAGACTGTGCATAAAACATAACTGCCTCATGTTAGCAAAACATTTTGTTATCAAGATTACTGTTAAAGTTGTTACGAAAAAACATTGGAAACAAACATAAAATGTGTGAAATATTTTTCAAAAATAAAACAAACATTTTGCATTAACTCTGTCACAATATTTGATTATTGAATTGATGTACAGGTAAAGATGACTGCAGATTAATTAAGAGATATATGAGAAAGAGGGTAAGCTAATATTATAAAAGTTTGCATTGATTAAAAAGTTAGGAAATGCTAACACATTAATACCTAGGTATGTCTAGAAGATATATAAAATGTAACAAAGGTCAGAAAAATAAAAGCATCATGTTAATTAGTTTTAACTTCTAATTAAAACATTTTACTATATTGAAAAAGCTAAAGTTGAAAAATTAGAATTAAATAATAAAAATTTAAAGAAAGCCTTAATTATTTAAGAATGTACCATCATTTGTGCCCAAAAATATTCTAGATTTATTCTCAGTGATATACATAAACACCAAAATGTTTTTGCTAAATTAAAATACAAACATCCAAGTGGGTTTTTAGAAGCTGTAAATGAAATAGGAGAAGTGACAAAAAAAACAGAGGATAAGCTGTTAGTTGTTGTCCTTGACATGTAATTAATACTACCATATTTAAATATGTAAAATTTTATGATTTACAAGATATGTTAAGAATCCTCATTTTTTTCCTCACAATTCTATGAGCAAAGTGAAAAAAAGCCTTAGCAAAAGGGCTGGCAGGATTTAAAGTTTGCAGAGGCATTTTTTTTTGTGCTTCCAATTCCATTTTAAACTTTTAATTCTTTGCTTTCAAATTGTGATAACATTTGAGAGAATGAAACTGAAGCCTATAAAGGAAATGTCCCTTGTCCCACTTTCCAAAATAATGCCAAGATAGAACTAGAAATACCCTTAACATAATTAATCCAAGTAAAGAAAAGCAAAAAAAAACCCCCAGAACATTGCAATATTATTGAGTAGCATATTTTATGAAATGAAGGTAGAACAGGTAAATTTATGGTTAACTTGTTTGTTTATGCCAACGAAACCTCTTACTTCAATTCTTTCAGTGTTATACTTGAGACCACCTAAACACTGAAGCTATTATAAAATGTAATTTCAGATTTTAATTAAGAAGCTCAATGTTTTTCTTTAAATCTCTCTAGCAAGCTATGTAGCTCCTTAGAGACTCAGCCCATTAAGCATTCTCGATGAATTGGGGTAAAGAGTATAATATGTAAAATAAGTTGACCCAATTATGATTACTTAGGTTAAATCTATGAAACCATGTTATATCTTAAAAGAGCTGATTCTCCAGGATATCTTAAGTCTGATAAAGTTTATCTAAGAAATTCTCCTTCTCCTGGGTTCGATGCAGATTTAGAACAGGGGATCTGTTCCATTCTTCCCTTTTCTTTCATTCTTTCCCCCTTCTGGCTACAAATTTTCAAGTTAGGTAAAGATCATGGCTGTACAGCAAAGCTTTGGCATTGAAGTAGCCCCAAGGACAACTGGAGAGGAGAAGTCAGGAAGAAGAAGGGGGAAGTGATAACTCCATGCACTGTCGTAAAACGTCATAAACACAACACAGAACTCTGAGAACGATATTGAAAGCTTCCCCTAACACATCCTCCTGACAGAACTTGTCTTAATATGTTAGTATTTGACTTCAGACCAGCTTCCATTTCAACAAAAGGCAGTAAAAGAATAAAAATCTTGCTGAAAGGAAGAAAATAAATTACTATCTAAGTTTGTATTCATATCTATGTCACTGGAAAATAAGCTAAATAAAATGATCCCATTTGAGAAGTGGTCTTATCCTACTCGGATAGCGAACCAGCCAGCTATTGGTGTTTGTTTTACCTAAAGACTTCGCTATGAAATTGGAGACACTGTTTCTCTCAAGTTTCCTAAACACTCACAGTGAGAAACCAGACCAAGACTTCCCCCATAGAGGATACTGTAATCCAAATTCAGTCCCCACAATTAGCATTTGTTTTTTCAACAGCAGTGCAGCCAGTGTGATGTCCAGGCGTTCAGAAGTCATCCCGACACTATGTCGATGTACTTGATCTTGAGCTCTTTGGAATAAGAGACAAAATATTTTTCACTTGTGTTTTTAAATTATTTT
This sequence comes from Sturnira hondurensis, assembly GCF_014824575.4. Classification (NCBI taxonomy): domain Eukaryota; kingdom Metazoa; phylum Chordata; class Mammalia; order Chiroptera; family Phyllostomidae; genus Sturnira; species Sturnira hondurensis. Next base: position 533,755 of record NW_028093232.1, read on the forward strand.
CAGTTATTCTTAAATATAGGTCTCAAAGTGAAATTACAATATTTGTAGAATTTAAATCACAATAAAATTGTTAATTAAAAAAACAAACTGCCTGCTTCCTGAACTCACTGAATTTGCATTTTTTGAAGTAATCTGTCTTGAACTTTGAGATTAGCTTTTTTATGATGGCTTTGTGTAAATGGAGGTACGTGGATATCTTTGCTTATGGCGTCACTAATTTAAAATATTTATGAGCTTATTGGTACAATACTAAGACTTCAGCACATTATGTATGCCCTGCGTCCTCACTCCATGAATTCATACACAAAGGGTTTTTTAATGTAGTAAAAGTAAATCTCACCAAAGGAATAAACTATGAAGTGCTATTCAAAATAATAAAATTCCACATATGTATATGTGCTGATTTAGCATAAGTGCGTTGTTGTTGTTGCTATTGTTCGGTAGATGTCCTGAGATCACCTACCATTTACTTTGGTAGATACCACTGTAGTCAGGTAGTTCACAGGATCCCCCTCTGCAGCTGGGCAGCCAAGAATAAGACCTAATTAACACAATGCTGGGGGAGGGGTCTAGTGGCCACACTGCTCCCATGGCTCAGCAGTGTGGATGGTCATGTTCAAGTGCAAGGATCTTCTCCTCTGCCACATCAGAAACAACTGTACGGTCATTGTGCTTGAAAAGAGAAATACCTCCCTCCTATGCTCACCCAAATGAGACCACCTTCTCACGTTGCTTAAATCAATATCAACGCTTCCTTCAAATTGACCTGATGAAAGGACCCCAATGAGAGGAGTCCAATTCCAGGGCAAATATTCTATGTATCATTTTCAGGCCAACTACAGACTATTCTAAAGGCTTTACCTGGTCGTCCTCATAGGGGAAAGCTGTCCTTTCCACACCAGATTTCATGAGCAAGCAGTGGACTGCAGTCTCTGAAGGAAGTTTCAGTGGCGGACTCAGCCTGCTGGCTGGTGGTGCTCAGTAGTGCACGTGCATTCCTAGCCCAGGCGGATTCTTCAGAGGTTTCTTTTTCTGGATCTTTCACAGAAGCCGACCTCGGGCACCTCTTCTGAAACATCCTGACTTGGGGAAGAGGTAGAAGGGAATCTCAAAGACACTTTTCTTTATTCTAAGTTGGTATTCAGCACTTTTTCCATCCCTAGCTCTTCCTCCTCACTGACCCCTGTGCCCCCTGTATTCATACAAACTGCAGGACACTTGTGTTCAGTGCTCCCTCAACAGTGAGGTGCCCCGAAGCCTATACTGTCCACCTGACATTTGACCTGTGATCCAGTCCATGAGGAAACATAGAAGGAGGGGAAACGGGGAGGTGGACTCTTTCTCTGGTTTAGGCTTTGCCCATACTGTCACAGTAAGTGATTAAAGGCAAAGCGGCTACTTTTATTTTGGGCTTCTGTCTTTAGCTACTTCTACACTTGGCAGCTCAGCTCTCTGCAGCTCACCTGAGCTCCTCCTACCTAGGACATATGCCCATTGCTAGACCCAAAAGAAACTAAGAATCCAGATTTTCTGGATCTTATCGTGGTAAAATGGATGGCAAATGTGGGAAATTTGCCCACCCATAGGAAGCATGTTCTACGATGCAAGGTAGCTACTCACAGAAGTAACAAACCATGACTTGCTAAGCAGTTATGACAAATAATGTACAACACTGGCATATACAAAGAGCATTTATGCCATTCTTCATTGTACCCTTGGATGTTGGACCTAACGTTATTACAATTTATTTGTAAGCAAAATGGAATTCAGAGAGGGCAGCTACAAAAGTTCCATAGTTCCAGAGTTAGACCTTGAATAAATTCTATGTCATTCAAAATGATCCCTCCCCTTTTTTTTTGGTCTAGATACATGCAATATAGAGACATTTCTAATAAATAGATGCTCAATATTTTGATTAAATTGAAATGTTAATATTTCTTGATAAAGAGAAGCTGGGCTTTGGGGCTAGTCTAAAATTAGCTCATCTGTTTTTCTTCTAAAATGAAGTAGACAGTCATGCCTGAGATTCAGCAACCTTGTTTCTCATGATTTAATGTTATTTACACTTTCTTATTTTATTAGAGAATCTTTTGTTGCCCAGCATCTGAAGCTAACAAGTAAGATAGACGGGCTTTGGTGTATCAGGTATGTCTCAGTCCTGAATCATCAAATTCGTCAGCTGGTCAGTTTTTAAAAATCAATAATAAAGCAGGAAAAAATAGGAGAGAAAAGGTCGGGAACATTTTTTTCTTTCACAAGTGTACTTGTTTCTGCAAATGATTTCAATGACTCATATCAAAATTGAACAAGAAACAGATGTCAGTTAATTAGAGATTTGAATTTAATGACATGGTTGTAGAGGTATGGTACACAAAACATCTGTGTTCTAGTACCTAACATTAATTTAATTTCTTTACAGGAGTCATTTACATTTTTCCTCATTTCCAATAAATTGGGTTTTGCCAACAACATAACATTGCAGCTTTGAAGTTGTTGCCATCTGAACAGACCCCTGTGAGGCTGGCTCTCCAGCTTCCACTTAGTAAGTGCTGTGCTGTGTAGGGAGCCATCTACAAGAATAACTAGCTACAATACATTAATTCTAAATTACGTAGACATTACCTGTTTGTGCCATGTGGGGAGGTTTGGGATTAGTAGGATATGCAATGTAAGTCTAGGATTTGACATGTAAATGTCAGTCTAGAATTTGAGCTTTTTCAGATTCTACTTTGTTCCTGCTTTGTAGCATTATACTTGTAAAATAAAGATAATGCCCAGTTTAATGCTTGATGTCTAATTAATTTATTTGAATAAATAATGCAGTCTTATTCTCATTAAAAGTCTAACATAAGAATATATACATACTTACTGAAGATTTACCATGAGTAAGGCCCTGGTAAACCACCTTAAATACAGGGTGCTGCAGAAGTAATGCCTGCTTCAGTGTGCTTAATAGGGTGTAATAATATGGGTGCAATAACTTATCATTTTAATTTGAGCATTTCACCTAAAACATTATATGGTGTGCTTGAGTGTGATATTGTTATGTTACAGAATCACATGCTTATGATTTTATAATAAAAAAGGGTGTTATCGGTGTCAGACCCTGTATATCATTTCACTTGGCCATTTAACAGTCCCATGAGACAATTATGACCCTTCACATCTATGAATGAGGAAACTAAGGTTCAGGAAGTCTATGGTAACTTGCCAAAGCAATATTTTCCTCACAAAGTTAGCAAGTGACGGAACTGTATTGAGAACAAGGACTTTTCTAGTTTCCCCTTTGCCCTCATCATCCAGGTGCACTGCCTTGAAAAACTTGCCTTGCCCCCTTGCAGGGCTTAGTAAATTGGACAGCTCCTATCTCTCTCTCTCTCTCTCTCTCTCTCTTTGTTTTTTGTGTTGTTTTTTTAAATTACACAAGCCCCTTATGACTCAGACACTGGCCCACAGTGTCCAAAGCATTATGGATGAGATAGGAGACAAATTCACATGGACTACCAAGTCCTGTGGAGGAAAAGAGTGGGCATGGCCACTCTCTCAAGGGAAGAGTGCACTGCCCTTTGCCTTGACAGGTTTTTATTAGGTTTCAATTTACACAGGTATACAGGTAAAGTTCATTAATCACTGTCAGGCAGTAAGGATCAAACAATAGATAGCACACAAAGAACTACAAGGGCTTATTCTGAGTCAAGGTCTGTTAGCTAAAGGGCTACAAAACTTTGGGAAACAAACTCATTTCTTGCTTGACCTTTATCATTTAATTGAGAGCATTCTTATCAAAGCAGGTTTCACAGGATTTTACGTATTCTTTCTCAGGCCTAATCGCCTAGGGAAACCCGCCCTTTCAGCTCAGGGCAGCAAGGCTCTCGGTCATTGTTTCAGGCTTAAATCAGGCAGGGGATGTAAGGCAGCCAAGAGATTAGGAGACTTCTCAAAGATGGAATGAGGACTCAGGCTATGTTATAGCTGAGGGATGAGGGTTCATCACCCCTTTTTACTGTAGCCCCCCCAGTCCTTCTCTGGGGCCTCCCCATGATCATGCTGGTCTTAGGTCGTTCCCCCTTGGGGAATCTTACCTGTCATTGGCTAACCAATCAAGCACTGAGGAACAGTTATGTATGAATTAAAAGGAGCAGAAACAGCACTCCTGCCAGGGAGATAAGCTTTGTCTCCTTAGTGTCTTATGGTCCAAAGGTCACTCACTCAGCCTTAGCCACAGGTAGGGGCAGGGGGGTTACAGTTTCTGAAATCAGACAGGGTGGTTCCCAATGCCCTTAACTAGAAGGTTCAGGAGTATTCAATTTTTTTTCTTAGGATATCTCAGTCATTGGATCCCATTTATGGTACATGGTTCAGGAGTCCCGTGTAGCTGGACCAGCATGAGTATGTTCAAAAGAGCTGCTAAAATTCAAGGCAGATGTGTGAGTGTCTAGTACGACACTCTCCAGCGTCAAGTACTAGAGAAAGTTGCATTGGCTTTAAAACTCAGACAGACTGCTGTGAGGAGGAAAGTTAAAAGCAGTCTTAGTTGCTCTCCTAGTGATGGAGCTTCCAGTGTAGTTTCTGAAAACTAGGACTTCAATTCCTCAAAGAGAAGAAACTGCTGGTTGAAACATTTATTTGCAAAAAGGCGTTGTACACACAGTAGAATGGAAAATCCGACCGAGGACAGTGGGTTGGAGGAGAACCCAGAATGGTGAAATAAAGGATGAGGCAGAGCTTATGCAGCAGTCCTGAGAACCAAAGTGGAGACTGAACGAGTGGAGAGGGAGAGGAGGGAGCAGAAAGCTGCAGTCTCGAGACTAGAGCCAGACTCGCTGGCAGTAGAACAGAATTTTAAGACAGGGAAATTTCCTTTTTTAGTGCCACAAAGGCCTTTGGAACATTTTATGTGACCGTGAGTAGTTCCTCTGGTATTTAGAAAAGAGTCCACAGCTTTTTCTTTCTATATGATTTTTCTATGCATGTGAAATTTTCATACATTTCTGCACATATAAATTCGACATCACAGATTTTTTGGAATTTGATGTTTTTACGTTAAACATAATCATGCCATATCAACCAGAAAATTTAAGAACTCTCATTCTCATGTATTCATTCAGGACCAGTATTTACCTACACATAGACTTAGATGCAGATATTCAAAGCAATATAACTTATAGTAGCCAAAACTGGAAGTAATTCAATGCTGTGATCTGGTGAATGTTTAAACAAATTGTGGTATATTCATATGAAAGACTGTCACTCATCAACAAGGAAAAATTAACTACTGATATGTAGTTAAAATGGACAGGCTCAAAGATTAAACTATGTTTACATGAAGTGCTATATGGATGATTACACAGGGCCTGGCACAAATAAGGCCCCTTTTTATTGCAAAATCATAAGCGTGTAATTTCATAACATAACAATATCCCACTCAAGCACACCATATATCTTAGGTGAAATGTTCAAATTAAAACTATAAGTTATCATTGTGTATAGTGTAAGTTGGTGCTCGAGCTTCATTTTTTTTGCACATAGTTGTCCAGTTCTCCCAACACCATTTGATGAAGAGGCTATTTTTACTCCATTTTATGTTACTGCCCCCTTTGTCAAATATTAATTGACCATAAACAGTTGGGTTTATTTCTGGGCTCTGTGCTCTGTTCTATTGGTCCATGTGCCTGTTTTTATGCCAGTACCTGGCTGTTTTGATTACAGTGGTCTTGTAATACAGTTTGGAATCAGGTATTGTGATCCCTCCTACTTTGCTCTTCTTTCTCAAAAATGCAGAAGCTATTCAGGGTCATTTACGGTTCCATATAAGCCAGGCGGTGAAAGACAAATACCATGTGATCTCACCTTTAACAGGAAGCTAAACAACAAAACAAACAAGCAAGCAAAATATAACCAAAGAAACTGAAATAGAGAACAGGCTGGCAGTGACCAGAGGGGAGAGGGGACAGAATTTCAGAGGAAAAGGGGGAGAGTTTACAGAAACAAGTATAAAGGATACATGGTAAAAACTAAGGGGGTGGAAATTGGAGGGAGGTGGGGAGCACTAGGGGGTGGGCTGGGATGGGAGTAAAAGACAGAAAATTGTACTTGAACAATTAAAAATAAATTTTAAAAAAACTATGTTATCACACCCATAATATTACCTTGCCAATCACACTCAAGCAGGAATTACTTCTGTCAGACCCTGTATTTATATGAAATGCTCTAAAAGTTTAAGTGAAAGAATTGCTCAGTAATCACCAAGATTCAGGAGTCAAGAGAAACAGTATTAACTCTCAGAATTTAAGGAAAATTTTGGGCTTGGGCATAGTCTATATATTGACTACATTTTCCAAAGTTTATGAAACTCTACATTTAAGTTTAAAATAAGTGAATTGTATTGTACGTAAATGATACTTCGATAAAGCTGCTGAAAATATTATGTATTTAAAACTACATATTAAAGTCATTTGAAATGTTTTTCTCTTGGTTATGCCACCAACTTTATACTGAGGCCCATTTGTCTCAATAAGTTTGCAACATTTTGTGAGCGAGTTTTTCTCCCATTTTGGTTTATTTCTTTCTAAGTTTGAGATGCATTTTTATTTCAATTATAGGTGGTATATAATATTATATTAGTTTCAGGTGTACAGCATAGTGATTAGACATTTATACAACTTACAAAGTGATCACCCCAGTATGTTTAGTGCCTGTTGAATGTTGGACGGAGCTATTACAATGCTGTTGACTGAGTGCACTTACCAGAGTTCAAACTGAAAACTGAAACAGTTTTTGTTCACAGAAGCCTTTTTCTATTTTGCACCCTTCATGTGGTCCATTCTCCCACCTGAAGATTATAGTTAGTATTGATTTTTTGCTATTTTCTCCCATTATTTATTTTGAATACATAAGCATCATTCCCTTTAATTACTTGTAAACTCTTTCTTTCTGCTTAATAGGTAGAATACTATAAACAATATCAACACTTCACTCATTTTACTTAGTAGGATATACTATAAATTACTCCATATTAAGTGTATGGAAATGTTTCTTATCTCTTTTACTAACCTCAGTACAAAGATTAGCCCCAAACAAGGGAGATAGAGACATTATTCAGAAAACAGATTAAGCTAAATGATTGCTACATAAGTTTCAAGTGAAAACAAATTTATATTAATTTGACGATTGGAAAAAGGAAAAGAGTAGGAATACTAGCTTATTCATTATTTTTCATATTTGTACAAAATATAACAAATATAAATACACAACATATTGGTGTAAAGAACACAACTACAAATCTCTAAACACCAAAACACAAAAACATAGGCATTTACATTTTTTTGTCCAGTAATCAAACTACTAGAAATGTATTCAAAATATATAACTGTCAAAAATACAAAATGACTTTTCTGTTATTAATCTGTGTGCCAGTAATGGTGATGGCAAAATAATGAATATAGCCTGAAAGTTCATCTATAGAACAGGGCTGGTTGAGTGAATGATGGTACATTCAATTGAGTACCATATATGGTAAAATAAGATAGAAAAGATTTGCATAAACTTACATGGAGTGATCTGCAGTATATCTTTCTCATGCAATTATTTTTACCAAACCTATTAGCATAGTTCATCTGTGCTATTGGATGAAGAAAATTATACAAATCGGAATGTCAGGCAACCAAACAGTCTTTTCAAATCCAGAGTGCTTAGACTCAGTAATTCCTTTACTGAGCATTATGAAATAAATAGTCCTAATATACCTTATCCATTAATTAGTATACTTTCTTATTCACTTAATAATCACACAGTGTATTGCTGAACAGAATGAAGACTTTAGCCCTATCTGTCCATTTCTTAGATGAAAATCCAGATGACTGAGGGTTTTACTACTCTTCTACAGCAATTTAAGAATCATGTCTACATGGAATCTGCTATATCCTGTTTAACCAACCTTTTTTTATTGTTGTTCAAGTATAATTGTCTCCATTTTCCCCCCACTACTCCCCCCACACCAGCCATGCCCACCTCCCACCCTCCATTCTACCCTTCTTTGGCTTTGTCCATGTGTCCTTTATACATGTTCCTTGACAACTATACCCCCTTACCCCCACTTTCCCCTCCCACCTCCACTCTGATTACTGTCAGTTTGTTCTTTATTTTCAAATCTCTGGTTCTATTTTGCTCACTTGTTTCTTTTGTTAGTTAGGTTCCACTTACAGGGGAGATTATATGGTATTTTTCTTTCACTGCCTGGCGTATTTCACTTAGCATAATGCTCTCTAGTTCCATCCATGCCATTGCAAGGGTAGGAGCTCCTTCCTTCTCTCTGCTGCATAGAATTTCCATTGTGTAAATGTACCATAGTTTTTTGATCCACTCATTCACTGATGGGCACTTAGGTTGCTTCCAGCATTTGGCTGTTGTAAATTGTTCTGCTATGAACATTAGGGTACATAGGTTCCTTTGAATTGGTGTTTCAGGATTCTTAGGGTATACCCCAGCAGTGGAATTGCTGGGTCAAAAGGCAGTTCCATATTTAATTTTCTGAGGAAATTCCATACTGGTTTCCACGGCGACTGCACCAGTCTGCATTCCCACCAACAATGACATGTACTAGGGTTCCCTTTTCTCCACAACCTCGCCAGCACTTGTTGTTTGTTGATTTGATTCTGATGGTTATTCTGACCAGTGTGAATTAGAATCTCATTGTGCTTTTAATTTGCATGTCTTTGATGGTTGGTGATACTGAGCATCTATTTCATATGTCTTGGGGCCCTTTGTATGTCCTCCTTGGAGAAATGACTGTTTAGGTCTTTTGTCCATTATTTAACTTGAGTTGTTTGTCTTTCTGGAGTGGAGTCATGTGTGTTCTTTACACATTTTAGAGATCAAACCCTTGTTTAAGGTATCATTTACAAATATATTTTCCCATATGGTTGGTTCCCTTCTCATTTTGCTGATTTTTCTTTAGCCATGCAGAAACTTTTTTATTTTGATGAAATCCCAGTTGTTTATTCTTTCTTTTATGCTCCCTGCTCCAGGGGACGTATCAGTGAAAATATTGCTGAGACTATCCTGGGACTTTCAGGATAGAAATATCTCAGATAAAAATAGTTTAGACTTTCCTGCCTATGTTCTCCTCTAGGACTTTCATGGTGTAGCAATTTGTATTTAAGTCTTTTATCCATCTTGAGTTTATTTTATTTTTTAAATATTTTTTGACTTGTTTTTAGAGAGAGGGGAAGGGAGGGAGAAAGAACAGAAGAGAAACATCAATGTGTGGTTGCTTCTCACATGCCCCCCACTGAGGACCTAGCCTACAACCCAGGCATGTGCCCTGACTGGGAATCCAACCTGTGATCCTTTGGTTCACAGGCTGGCACTCAATCCACTGAGCCACACCCGCTAGGGCAAGTTTATTTTTGTGTATGCTGTAAGTTGGTGGTCAAGATTCATTTTTTTTTTTTACATGTAGCTGCCCAGCTCTCCCAACACCATTTGTTGAAGGGGCTATTTTTACTAACCCCTCTTCTGAAGTATGCACATAAAACACTAGCCCCTTGAAATGATGAAGAGTCAAACTTTAAAATTGTGCAACATACAAGTGATGTCCTTATTATATAAATAGTATTCTACTTCTCTATTTTTCACCCTTAACCATCTCTTCCTTCTACACACCACTTTTGTTTTAAATCTTGATGGTGTCTTTGATTAAATGTGTGTTATTACTTTAGATTCTTCCATTTCTTTGTGGCACAACAAGTTTCCATAAACTTTTCTTGGGTGCTACAGTCTACCTGCCTCATATCTTACCTTCACTGTATCAGAAATTCTGAGGTTGTCTATTTCATGATTCAAGTTTCAGGAGTTCCCATCTCACCAAAGGACAAAACAGCCTGTCTGTGCTTTCTTAAAAGAAGATGCACCTTATCAGTAACAATTCTTAATATCTTATTGCCCCCAGGTGCCTATAACTGAGTACTAACTTGACACTTTCCTTTGTATTTATAATTATGACTTTTTCTCACCAAATATATATTCCTCATAAAAAGATAACTTTTTGGTATTATAATATTTGTGAATTTCTATCTGGCATATATATCCACCATACATGCATTTATAATAACGAATGTGAGTGAGAAAAATGTGAACATATGACAAAAAGTGGTGCAATATAACATTTTGTCATAGGCAGACATTTATGGACTACAGGACAATCTTAGCATCCTAATGCATATTAAAATGCCAATGCAAACGTACAGCAGGATTGCATTAATTCACAGAAGACTGTAGCCAACAGGTAGCATAGACTCAAACAAATATTCTGGATCAGTATGCACTACCCTACTTACTTTCTTCATTTACACCTAATTTGAACTGTCTATTGTCACCCATCTCAGGGGGTAAACTAGGTGTTACAGTGATAACCTTGCTAGCACGTTTTGGCAACCCAGTGAGCACAGAGTGACATTCCACGATATTAAATGTGAAGGCTTTGCAGTTGGGAATGTGGTTTACTAAGGACACTTGTGACTCTGTGGATTATGTGTGAAGCATCAACTTGGTTCCCAAGATACGGTAAAATTACTACTTTTTTTGACAAAGACACGTGGACACCAAAGCCAGTTTGTGTGAGTACTGCATTTATTGTATTATTCTGTTATGCTATTTTTGCCTTTGATATAAATAGCATCACCAGTGAATGACAGGTTCATAGTCTGTAAAACTTGGGTATTTGCACTTAAATTCATGCTTGTAAGTCTCAAAACATGAGAAAGTGATAACATAGCTCATCTTGCTTTACTCATAATATAAAGATTTTTTAGTATCTCTTAGTAATCATAGATGGATCATCAAAAAAGAACACATAAACTAATTTATAATTAGTATCAAGAAGCTTAAAAACCACTTTAGAAATAAATAGGGTTTAATTACTAAGAACTAAAACACTTTCTAAAAGTGTTTTAGTTCTTAGTAATTAAACTAAACATACTAAAAGTATGTTTTATCAAGGCAAAGACAGATTCAAAGACAGTGTAATTAAAAGTAAAACTTTTTATGTTTTCTAACAAGGATTCTCTCTTTTAAAGATTTTTATGATGGCTTATTCCACTCTCTATAACTTCCAAATATAATCATAAAGAGTTAGTGTTACTTCCTAATATCTTACAAAAGATTTTTGATGGATTTTTGCATTAACTATTTGTCTTGACACTTATTGCTCAAGAAGTGTTATCTGTTTATTTGCTATTAATAATTCTAAGCATTAATGATCAAATATGTCTCAGTGACTCAATAAATAGATTTCTAGCCCTGGCTGGTGTAGCTCAGTGGATTGAGCGTGGGCCTGCGAACCACATGATCGCGGTTCAATTCCCAGTCAGGGCACATGCCTGGGTTGCAGGCCAGTTCCCAGCGGGGGACACACGAGAGGCAACCATACATTGATATTTCTCTCCTTCCCTTCTCCTCTAAAGATAAATAAATAAAATATTTTAAAAAATAAATAGATTTCTAAAGGCTATGTTGAATTCTTGGAATCTTAACTGAATGTCTAGCGGTATGCTAAAAGTAAAAGCAACATTTCCAAATCAATATAACCTTTGATCCTCATATATGAATGTCTGTTAAGTATATAAATACTTTGTACCAAGCCATCCAGATGAAAACTTGAACCATTTGACCGGCTGGAAAAAGCAATTATAAGCATACTTACTAATGTCTTTTTTATAAATGGACAGAATAATTAGTAGACTATCCAGACACAATCCATTTATTTAAATTCTAATGATCACCACATTATTTTTACTATTATTAAAGTAAATTTACTCTAAACCATTTAAAACCTGATTTCCATTTTTTTAGAATTATCACATTTAAATGAGCCCTACATAACAGCAGATTTACTTACCATATTCTTAGTTAGTCCCTATTATTTTCTAGGGATCACTTGATGTATAAATTATTTACAAAGACACACTTGTGAATTTGTCATTTCATTTTTCTTGAAATAATGCTGTATTAAAGAGTACTCCAAGATTTCAGAGAATTATATCAAAAATGTATCTCATGTTGATAGCATTATGGATTAATTTCAGTTTCCTGGTATTTGGAAGATTCAAATTGTCTTAACTGTACCTGGAGGGACTCTAACCCTGGGTTAAGAATGATCTCCTTATAGCTTCATCTCTAAATTCAAGATGAATACTTAGCAACTACCTGCTCTCCTGATAGGAAAAAGATAAGCTCCGTGCATCTTGGTGGACACTTGCCATGCCTCTTAACACCTTAGATTAAAACAGGCACAAATGTCATTTCCACACTTCATCAGTCATTGTAAATCGTGTGGCAAACCTGAAGCCATATGAGTATACTGCCCCAACAGGCAAGCAATGGCAAGGCAATGCAGGGATGAAGAATTGTGGTAACACAGTATCATCTATCACACCTTAAAACAGCTCTGTGAGTTCCTAGGAAAACAAAAACCTGAATATCATCTGTTTGTCCCAGTGAAGATACAAATATGTCGCGGTAAAATAGATGTAGGAAATAATGTTTTTCAAGTCACTGTTTCTAAACCTTGCCTATGCATTAAAATCACTTTGGTAGATTTTGTTTGTTCATTTGTTTTAATACCAAGGCCCAGGCTTATTCCCAAAGATTTGCATTTAATTATTATGAGATGGAGCTTAGGCACCAGTATTTCTTTAAAAGCTCTGCAGATGATTTTAGAGTGTAGTTGGGTTTTGAAAGCCACAAAAGATACATTTCTCAAAAAGGTGCTTTTATAAATAATGTCTTCGTGTCTCAGAGGTTTGAAACCTCAGCTGTTGTTTAGAAAGTCAATTCAGTCAGGTAAAGATGGTTTTAATAAACTGAGCTGTTACTTCTCTTACAGCCAATTATATTCTTTAAGGTTTGGCTACTGGTTTGACCAAAATCTAAATGATTTTGGATAAACAGTATCCTCTGCTGCTGAGGTAGACACAAAATATGCAAATACTCTCCTTCCTCGTGGTATTTAAAAAGAAACAAAGTAGTTTTGCAATCAATAATCAGGTAAAGATGTCGGAAGAGAACAAAGAGCACTTTTGATTTTTTTTCTGTGCTTTCTTCTCCTTTGAGTGCCAGTGCAGTCCACCTAACACCCTCACTTCGCCACTGACCCACATTTCAATCACGTCTCCATGGTATTTAGACACTCTTAACCATGACCTCACCGGACTCAAGACCAACTTGTCGGTTTTCATTCTCAGGATAAATTACAGAATATGTTTGAGCACAACCGTATCACTACAAAAAAAAATACAGACCTGGAATAGGAAAACAAAAATTACATCATTAGTTGTTTCTCTGAATTTCTGTGACATGATTTTTGTATCTTTGGTCTGTTATTTGTTTAATAATGAACTTTAATAAGTGTTTCTACTTTCTAGTTAAAATAAACTTCACTTGTTTCTTTTTGCAACCAATCTACTCTGGTGGAATCTGCTGTCCTTTTCTCTATGTAGCATTAATTTATTTAACCAACTCACATGCAACCAATGATTTAGATAACACTTGCTTTTCAAAAGAAAGCCTTCATTGACTTAACAAAAAATGAATAAAGACTATGAGAATTACTGACAGTGTGACATGAGGTCTAAGATATCCCTTGGGAGGGAAAATTTGGGGTAAGATTCAGATGACTTCATACATCCACTTCCTGAGCCCACTGCACATGCAGGGCTATATCTACTTTAATACTCAGAGCAACTGTTTAAGCACCACATGCTCAGGTGGACAGGGTGTTCAAAATCCTCTTGGAGATTTTTTTATTCCAGTAAACTTAGGTACTTTCTGATATGTGAGAAGCTGGTTCTGCTTGCTGAAGCTGGACCTGAAGGACAAATCCTTTGAATTAAAAATATATATATATATATATTATATATATCTTTTAGACTCAAGAAGTCTCTGACCTCTGCTGATTTTGTCATTATCTGCAGCTTAGTGATCCACTTTCCAGCTGTTGGGGTTCTTTAAACAAGAAAGACCTTCTCCTTTTGTGTTACACTTGGCTGAGGGTATGATATGAAGTTTACCAAGGCTTATAGCTCACCACATTACACATTCAGGCTTAGTCTTAATCCTGGGGGACACTGCTTAGTCCCAAGTCTCCCAGGTTTAGGGAGGCTAGAGTTTCTCTAAGCAAGTTTCCTTTTGGTGGTCTTTCTTGTGTTTTCTTGCCAGGAAAGTTTAGGTGAATGTCAGAAGAGAAATGGATATATTTTCTATCCCTTTGCTCCCAGAAGGCAAATGGTCCCAAAGTTTGTTTTGTAGTTGTTTGGGGTTTTTGTTTGGATGCAGAGTTATTCCCTCCTCCTACAGCAAATGTTCATTCAGACGCCCAAACTCCTTTCTCCACTGAAACACAGAGCTATAAGCAGTTACCTAAGTAGGTATTTTTACAAGTTGCGTGTGATATATCAGGTTCAATGTCTTGACCGTACACTGTGTGCTATCTATCAAGCTGCCCTTGGGTTGCATCAGAATCGCCTTCAACATGCAGTCCTACATCTCACCCCACAGCCTGACAACTTTTTTTAGCTCCACCCCCAGCTCCTACCCTTCCCCATAGAATCTATTTTTTACTAGATGTTGATGTAAGAAATATCCAAACCTGTAGAGAATTTTCATAAGAGCTAATCTGAACCAAACTGATGACATATGTTGGGGGGCAAAATCTGCAGTGCCCCCAAGAACAGCAGTTTTACCACTTATTTTCTGCATTTGGAATTAAGGGGGGCATAAAAGGAAATGGCATCAAGCTGGGAGACAGCAAGGTTGGGGACAGATTACAAAATAACTAGCAAGATTATGTGTTCTCTTGAGGGAGACCATGACTTTGAGGTACATGACTTCTGGAGTTTCAAATGTATATTCACTGGGATGCACAAGAATGACAGTCAAGGCTAACTTCTTTAAGGGGGTTAGATACTAGTGCAAAAAACACAACAAAGATTAAATTTGAAAAGAAGAAAACCTTTCACTAAAGAAGTTATAGGCCAGCATGTGATGACCCACAATGACCAGCTCAATTAGCAATTTATGATCTCTTACAATACCCCGTTTTTGGGTGGGGGGGGTTGTCCACATTGAGTGTTCACTATGACTTACCTAGAGCTGGAATCTTGTGGGGGCAACTTTCCTCGAGAGTCCCCCCGTGTGTCACGGATGAAAGTAAACATGACTGAGACATGATATGATCTTGGGGTAGAGAGGTGGCCATTTTCCCAGAGGACAAAGACCTTAAGCAGTGGCCAGTTTCTCAGGGGAAAAAGGCATTAAACCCCTTCCTCCAGGGGCTTCTATTGGGTTGTAATACACAGGAATACAGGGCAGCAAGGATCAAATAGTAGATAACATTTCAAAGAAATCTGAGGCCTTAGTCTGAGTCAGAGTCTGTGAGGAACAGAGTTTCAGGTTTCCTGCTGGAGCCCTTAACATACGAATGAAAGCACTCTTAGCAGAGCAGATTTCACAGGTTTATCAGGAATTCTTTGTGATGCCAGATTTTTCCCCAGGACATGCTTTAGCAAGGCAAGGAGCTGCACCCTTCCCCATCAGGTATTCAGGCTTAAGGGGATTAGAGCCAGGAAGCCCTTCTCCCAGAAGACCTAGGGACTCAGGGTATCTCAAAGCCGGGGGTGGGAGGGCGAGAGTCCATTGCTCTTTGTTGAAGCCCCCCCCCTGAGTCCTTCCATGAAGGCTTCCCAAGTGGTCATGTCTGGCCTAGGTTGCCCTCCCCCCATTGTGAGTGGTCTTACCTGTCATTGACTTCAGACCATGCCTTGGGGGCAGGGAAAAAACTGAGGCAGCATTAGCTACCAGAGATAAGCTTTGTCTCCTGCGACTCATATTCCAGAGGTCCTTAGCCACAGGGGATAGAGTTACAATTCCTAAAACCAGGCAGAGCGGTCCACAGCAGAATCCAAAAAGGCTTACACTTTATATGAGCAGGAGAATAAGATCTGTGAAAGTGCATTCACACTCTGTAGCAATCACTCATCAGTCCCTACACACATGCTCGCACACACAACCCACTCCCACCAGCTGTCTCCAGGGCTCATCTTAGAGGCTGTTATAATGAGCCACCCTCCTTTAACATGGCCCCAGGGAACCTATATAGGGTGGGGCACACACTTTGCCCAACCAGCATAGGTTTTGGTGCTTCTGACCAGCTTTTGACAAAAAGTTTAGGGTCCAGAGCAAGAGTACAAGTACATGCCCACACAGTTAAGTTATGAATCAAGCTAACAAACCATCACAGAAGATGAACTATCCACCATGGCCGGTGTGGCTCAGTGGATTGTGGGCTAGCCTGAAAACCAAAGGGTCACCAGTTCAATTCCCAGTCAGGGCACATGCTTGGGTTGTGGGCCAGGTCCCCAGTAGGGGGTATGTGAGAGGCAACCACAGAGTGATGTTTCTCTCCCTCTCATTCTCCCTCCTTTTCCCTCTCTCTAAAAATAAATAAATAGAATCTTTAGTAAAAAACTATTTTAAAATGACTATCCTTTATTGACCAATATATCTTTATAATAACCTAAAAGTCCAGATTTGAATCTAGAAGTTTCCAGACTGTTTGCATTGCCCTGGTTGTAATGGAGAGAGTCAGCACTGGGTCACAAACCCTTGAATCCAGCTCAGGATCATTCAGACAGGAAATTCTAGGGTTGCCAGTACCCAGAACTAATCTGGAAATGGAAAGGGCATGGACTCAATGTGGGTCCACCCCTCTGTCCCTTGACTATGTGACTTCCCTGGAGAGGCATGGCCAGAACAGGGCCCCAGCTACAGACTCTAATCTGCTGTGCCAAAGGCAGTTTCTTCTCATCTGAGGCCGAAAGATAAATAGAACTGAAGAGGATTTTTTCTACACAAGAAGAGAGAGGAGTTGGGGGTCTCTACAGAAATTTGGGAGAGAGCTAAGCAGGTTAAAAAAAAAGAAGAAGAAAAGTTTGCGAGAGGAATCAGAAGATGACTGGGTAAGGCCTGATAAAGACTCTCTTCCAGATCAAACTTGAGTGAGGCTTCCCTGAGTCTGCCTTTTGTCTAGTCTTCATCTTTGAGTTCTGTCTTTGGCCCCCGAAAAGTGCAGTTTTAACAAGAATCTTGCTAAGTCAGTAAAAGTCCCCCATCCCCAGTAGCTGATCAAATTCCTCATGCCTATCCTTGATATCTTATCCCCCTGGTCTGTCTTCAGCAGGAGCCCTGTTGAGTAGGTCCAGTGAAAAGTGCCCTAGACCTGGTATTTCTGCTTAACAATTTCCCATCCACTGACCCCGACTTTGCTCCTTGGCAATAAATCTCCACTCATTTTTGTTGTAGTAAGAGTGGAGCCTGACCTCTTCCCCCTAGTGCAGTATTTCCTTTGTAATAAGTCCCTCTTAAATAAAATCTCTCCTTACAACCTTTTGCAAGTATCTGAATTTTTTTTTCTTTAACAGGCCTGTGAAAAGCAACAGCAATTGAATAAACAAAATCTTTTAAGAATGGCAATGCTAACTGTGTTTGTGAAGTGTTTTGTTATTGTTTATCAATGAAAGTGAGTTTGGGAACCTAAAGAACAAGGCAAAGCACCCTTTTGTAAGGGGTGATCAGAAAGAGAAGCGGAGTAGTAGAGAAAAGCATAGGAATCCAAAGGGGAATGAGCAGAATGAAGCCATTTTTGAGGCAGGCACATTAGGTTTCCCTAATGCAATGGTTCAGACAGGGAGCTGAATTTCCCTAGAGCACCTGGGAAATTTTCCTAGAGCACATTGTAGTTTCACCCTGGGGAGAGAGAGGGACATAGAGGTCAGACACTCTGAAAATGCTGGACTCTCAACAACTCCAGAAAAGTGAGATGAACTCTATATTTCTAACTTATAATTTGCTCCTGCATTTTCCTTAAATGAATGAAAATGTGCCTTATGCCAAAATCAATAGGAATAAAACAGTATGCATGAAAAATAATAAGCCTTCTACTCCTCTTTCCAGCTACTCATTTTCCCACACTGTTGCCGGATTCTAATAACTTCTTCCAGAGATAGTAGCATATCTATTTAGACATAGTTATATTTCCCCCCATAATTACAGTAACTCTATGTACTTCTCTGTACCTTGGTTTTACACCTAACAGTATATATATCTTAGTGATTCTTTCACAAGTAGATATATAGTGTTTTATTATTTTTAATGGGACTCATAGATTTATCGAATTGAGATAACTTAATTTTCTTTACAAACTATTTATTGATAGAATTTAATATTTCTGCCATATACCTATAGGGTAAAATCTTAGGAGTGGTATTTCTGGGGCTGTGTTGATAGATATTGCTAAGCTACATTTCATAGAAACTGTGGCACATTGCATTATTTGTGTCTTTCTTTGAAAGATTTTGTGTATTTTAGAGAGGGGGGAAGGAAGGAAGAAAGAGAGGGACAGAAACATCAGTGTGTGAGAGAGACATCAACTGGTTGCTTCTTGCACACCCGGAACCAGACACCTGGTCTACAACCCAGGCATGTGCCCTAACTGGGAACTGAGCTGGTAACCTTTAGTTAGCAGGCCAGGGCTCAATCCACTGAGCCACGCCAGCCAAACCTTATTTAAAAATTATTATTCTTGTTTATTCTATTACAGTTGTCCCAATTTTCCCCCTTGGCCCTCCTCTGTCCCACCCCATCCCCCACTCCTACAGTCCATCCCTACCCCATTGTTCATGTCTGTGAGTCTTTCATACATGCTCTTTGATTACTCTCTTTCCCTTCTTTCCACCATGTCCCCCACCCACTTTCCTCTGGCAGCTGTCTGTCTGTTCCCTGTATCCTTGTCTCTGGCTCTGTTTCACTCATTAGTTCATTTTGTTTATTAGATTCTTCTTTTAAGTGATATCATATGGTATTTGTCTTTCACCAACTGCCTTATTTCACTTAGCAGAAAACTCTCCAATTCCATCCAAGCTGTCACAAGAGGTAGGAGTCCCTTCTTTCCTACTGCTGCATAGTATTTCATTGTGTAGATGAACCCCAGTTTTTCAATCCATTCATGTACTGATGGGCACTTAGGCTCTTTCCAAATCATGTCTATAGTAAATAGCATTGCTATAAATGTCAGGGTACTTAAGTTCTTTTGAGTTGATGTTTTGGCGTTCTTAGGGTGTATTCCTAGAAGTGGAATTGCTGGGTAAAAAGGCAGTTCCATTTTTAATTTTTTGAGGGAATTACACAGTGGCTGCACGAGTCTGTTTTCCACAGTGACTACACCAGTTTGCATTCCTACCAACAGTGCAGTAAAGTCCTCTTCTTCCACATCTTCACTAGAACTTGTTTTTTGTTGATTTATTAATGATGGCCAGTCTGACATGTGTGAGGTGGTATCACATTGTGGTTTTTATTTGCATTTCTCTGATGGCTAGTGATGTTGAGTACCATTTCTTATGTCTCTGGACCCTCTCTATGTGCTCCTTGAAGAAGTGTCTATTCAGGTCCTCTACCCATTTTTTGATTGGATTGTTTGTCTTCCTGGTGTTGAGTTGTGTGCGTTCTTTGTATACTTTGGAGATCAAACCTTTGTCCAATGTATCATTGGCAAATATCTTCTCCCATACAGTTGATTTTCTTTTCATTTTGTTTATGATTTCTTTAGCCATGCAGAAGATTTTTTAATTTGATGCAGTCCCATTTGTTTATTTTTTTCTTTTATTTTCCTTGCCCTAGGAGATATATTGATGAAAATATTGCCACCTGGGATATCTGAAATTTTACTGCTTATGTTTTCCTCTTGGGCTTTTATGGTACCATAACTTATATTTTAAGTCTTTAATTCATTTTGAGTTTATTCTGGTGTATGGTGTAAATTGGTGATTGAGTTCATTTTTTTGTGTGTACCATTCCAGTTCTCCCAACACCATTTATGAAAGAGGCTATCTTCACTCTATTTTATGTTCGTGCACCCTTCGTCAAATATTAATTGACCATAGAGACATGGGTTTATTTCTGCGCTCTCTATTTTCTTCTCTCAATCTTTGTGTTGTTTTTATGCCAGTACCAGACTGTTTTGATTACAATGGCCATGTAGGATAGTTTGGTATTGAGTATTGTGATCCTTCCTACTTTGTTCTTTTTTGTCAAGATTGCTGTGCCTATTCAGGGTCTTTTTGGGATCCATATAAATGTTTGAAGTATTTGTTTTAGATCTGTGAAACACGCCAGTGGTATTTTTATAGGAATTGCATTGAGCCTATTGATTGCTTTGGGTAGTATAGACATTTTAATAATATTAAATCTTCTTATCCATGAACATGATATGTGTTTTCACTTATTTGTACCTCCTCAGTTTCTTTTTTCATCCTAAAGTTTTCTGAGTACAGGTCTTTTATCTCCTAGGTTAAGTTTATTCCTGGGTATTTTATTCACTTATTGTTTTGTTGCTATAGTAAATGAGATTTTTTCCTTAGTTTCTTTTTTTGATAGTTCATTGTTTGTGTACAAAAATGCCATTAATTTCTGAATAGTAATTTTGTATTTGGCTACTTTGCCAAACTCACTCATTAAGCCCAGTTGTTTTTTTTGTGGTGCCTATAGGGTTTTCCATCCCAGAGGTGTCCAAAATTTTGGCATCCCTGCACCACACTAGAAGAATAGTTGTCTTGGGCCACACATTAATTACATTACAACACATAATCACAAAAAATCTCATGTTTCAAGTAAACTTATGATTTTGTGTTGGACTGCATTCACCACCATTGTGGGTGGCATGTGGCCTGTGGGCACAGGTTGGAAGCACCTGATAGCCCATCTTGTTGTCTGCAAATATTCAGCATATGCTCATTCCTCTTTCCAAGCACTGTGGTCCAGACTATGTGACTTGCTTCAACTAACTGGATGTGATTGAAAGTTACAATGTGTTATTTCTAAATTGAGGCTTTACAAAGTATCACACAAATCCTTTGCATTCTTCTAATCTGCTAAACAAAAACTGTTTCTCTACTCACAATATTTCTGATGCCAAATGTGGGGGTGTTGCACACCCAGAAATTCTCTGATTTTCTGCAGATACCAATTGGGTGTCCTACAACTTAATTCCACTCTACACCAATGCCCAGAATTAGGGCAGACCCCACAGATAAAAAGGCTCAGTTCCGAAAGTCTGTCCCTCACTTCAGATGCCAATCACAAACAGTGGGTTCCCAAGTTGCCTACACTCCTGTCTAATTTGGCTAAAAATCAAAGGTTCCCACAATCACTGTTTCAGGTTGGATAATTTGTTAACAGGGGTAGCAGAAGTCGGGGAAACACTTTTTTTACATGTGCTCATTTATTAGCAATTATAGAAAATACAGATGAACAATCAGATGAAGAGGTACACGGTGTGAAGACCAGAGGGTCTGAGCGAAGCAGCTCTGTCCCTGTGGAGGTGGGGTTGGGGTGCGTCACCCTCCTGAATCGTGCGTGCGTTTGCCGATCCAGAGGCTCCAAACCTCGTGGCTAAGAAATGCTATGCTGCTTTCATTCCATAGGCACGATTAATTGAATCATTGCCATACACTACTCTCTAGCCCTCTCCCTTGACCCAAGGTCAGCGAGTAAATAGGGTTGAAAGTTCCGATGTATAATCCTACCTCAGTCATTCTGGCAACAGCCTTCTGTCCTGAGGTTACCAAGGAGCCCACAGACACGTCGACTCACTAGCATCCAAAAGAGACTTTTTGTGCCCTGGAGTCTCCAAGGATCTTTGCCGGTCTTGTACAAAGAACCAGGGTTAAGACCAAATATGAAAATAAAAGATGCTCTTATCTCCATCGGTCAGTAAATTGCAAGTGTTTCAGGAGCTACCACCCAGGAACAAAACCAAACATATATTTTTAAATCTATCCCAATATCAAATCTGCCATAAGGAGAACATGTCTCAGGGAGCTGCTGTCTCTTCAACACAGAACATAGAATGAAGACAGTGACCTGAAACTGACCTCAGACCTGCCATCCTTCCTGGCTCACCCAAACCCCTGAGAAATTTAGCCAAATTTAGCCAAACCACAACAGACCTGCATATCTGTGAGCACGCAATAAATGCTTATTGTTGTAAACTACTAAGATTGGAGGGAGGGAAGATATTTATTATATAGTTATATATAACTATATAACTATATAGTTTCGCAAAGTAGCCAAATACAATATAATAAATAGAGTGCAATAACCTGCTAATATAGAGGTCATATAAATGCTTGTTTCCGATTGCAGTGTCTGAATGGGCACTTTCTTACCTATACCCCTGGTCACACAGTGTATTATCCAAGTGCTTCATCTCATTGGTATGAGAGTTTTCTTATTTTAGTCTTTACATTACATTAACATGGGTGAGGTTGAGTATCTTTTCATTTTTTTTAATTAGGCTAGATCACTTTTCCATCTTTATTGAGGTATAATTGACACATATATGTGTTCCTACATATTTAAGGGGTATAACATGATGATGAATATGCATTGCAAAATGATTACATAGTTGATTAACACATCCATCATCTCACATAGTTTACTTTGGTGGGGGCAGTGAGGCGAGAACACTTAAGATTTACTCTTTTAGCAAACTTCAAGTATACGCAACAGCACTATTAGCTATAGTCAGCATGCTGTATTAGAACTCCAGAATATGTTTGTCTTATAACTTCATTAACATTTCCCCATTTCCCTCACTCCTCAGCACTTGGCAACCCCCATTCCACTTTGCAGTTCTGCAGGACTACCCATGCCATTTGGGTTTACTCGGGCCCAAACTTCAACATACCATTTCCCTCAAAAGGTGCATTAATACTGTAAGGCTGACCCTGTTCCTGAGGTCTGCCACACCATGGATGCGACACAAGACAAATTCACATTTGTCTTGTGGAGAAGTGACTCACCTTTGTCTGAGTCCTGTGGAGGAAAAGCGATGGTGCAGCCACTCTCTCAAGAGGAGAGTGGCCTGACCCTTGCCTTGACAGGTTTTTATTGGATTCAGTTTGCATAGGAATACAAGGTGTACACCTAAAGGTCACCAACCATTGACAAGCAGAAATGATTAAACAATAGATAACATTTAAAGAACTCTGAGGGCCTATTTTGAGTCAGGGTCAGACAGCTAAATGGCCATAAAACTTTGAGGAACAAACTCACTTTCTGCATGGTCCCTTATCATTCAAATTGAGGGTATTAGCAAAGTCAGTTTCATAGGATTTTATGTGTTCTTTCTTAGGCCTGATCACCCCAGGGAAGACACGCATTCCAACGCAGGGCCACACCCACCTCCAGCATTGTTTCAGGCTTAAGTCATGCTTGGGGGAAGTAAGGCAGCCAAGAGATTAGGAGACTTCTTGCAGACAGAATGAAGACTCAGGTTATCTCAAAGCCAAGGGGCAAAGGTCCATCGCCCTCTTTTTCTGTAGCCCCCAAGTCCTTTCCTCTGGGCCCCCTGTGATCATGCTTGTCTTAGATCATCTCTCCCTTGAGGAATCTTACCCATAATTGGCTAAGAATTTGGCCCCTAAGCATTTGGGGCCAGGCAGGGTGAAGTAAAGGGAGCAGAGGCAGCCCCCCTGCCAGGAAGATGAGTTTTGTCTCCTTAGTGGTTTATGGTCCCAATGTTGATCACTCAGCCTTAGCCATGGTCGGGGGGGTGGGGGAGTTATAGTTCCTGAAACCAGGCAGGGCAGTTCCCAACAATACTATGCTGGCCCAGATTTATAACTTTCTAGATTTGATAGTTCATGCTGGTAATATCAAGCCACTTAGTTATTGTGTTTCTCATGGTTGGATACCCCTTCATCAGCATTCAGCAGGACTCAAGTAGCTGCTGAAAGTATGATCTATGTTATAACTCCACTGGGTCTTGCTAAAGACCAAACAGCATCATTACCCACTAAGAATCTTGTCACCATTGGATTTGCTTGTCACAGCAGCACTGAAGCCCAGACACAGAATAAAACCATGCCTTTCTCTGTGCACTAGTGAAGCTGTGAGCTTTTCCTATCACTGAACCAATAATCTGATGTGTTTTACTCAAATTTATTCTCTACTTCCTCAAAAATCTAAGCAACTCCAATATAAGCCATAACACTTTATAGTAGAAAAAAGTAGTGATGTATAAACAACTCATCCTCTGCTTGAGAGGGGCTGTCTTAGCAACTAGACTACTGGATCTTAAATTCTTCCCTGATAGCAGATTCTTGAATATTTATGTAAGCCACACCTTCTGGGTAGATATTTTACTGGGGCACGTAGACAACTTGTCTAACTAAACCTTCTTAGGTTTAGTTGGTATGCTGTCATCAATATAGTGAACTAGTACAATGTATGTGGAACACCAAAACATCAAACATTCAATATCCCAGTGAACTGTATGATAACTGATAAAAAGAGGGTTAGCATATCCTTGAGGCAGGAGCATTTTGCCTCTGCGCACATATCTCTGTGTGCAGAGGCAAAATGCTTCTAATTTTTTCTATTGATGGATACCAAGAGGAAAATGTTTGCCAAATCAATGACCACACACCAAATGCCAAAAGCCTTTAATTATCCACTTAAATAAAAATATAAACATCCAACATGGCAGCTGAAATTAGGGCTATCAACTGGTTAATTAATACTTGTCAATCTTCATCAGCCCGTATCTATCTCATTTTTGAAGGACTGTAAAGGTTAATTAAATAACAGTATGAAAACTTCTGGCATTTTTTTCCAGAAGATTTTATTGCTTCTGATTTACCATTTTGGCAGGATAAGAATAGTTTCCAGTAGTTTCTAGGACTTCCATTTGGCATTTCATACAATAACCCCTCTTATATCTCTAGTCAGGGCATCAATGTGATCTTTACGCCAGCTGCTGAGTATATCAATTCCAAAAACACTTTCCAGGACTTGGGTAATAATTACAAAATATGTTGGTGGAAGCTCTTAGAATGTTACAGGGCAGATTTACCCAATGTTTATCTCTTCCTTCTGTTCCAAATCATTGATTTGAGTTCCAGTTTCCTTCCCTTTACTGTTGGTTCCCAGTATATTTTTCTGTATTTCATTTTGTACAGCCTTCACTTCTTCCTTTATTTTGCATCTGTACTCAATCATTTCTGTGAGCATCCTGGTTACTAGTGTTTTATTTATTTATTTGCATCTGATAGGCTGGCTATCTCTTCATCACTTACTTGTATTTTTTCTGGAGTTTTCATCTGTTCTTTTGTTTGGGCCATATTTGTCTCTGTGTACCTGCTATGTTGTAAGGGGCAGAGCCATAGGTATTTGCCAGGGCAGAGCCAACTACATTGGTGCATTGTGGGTTCTGGGCTGCTTTTAGTCACTTCTCCTACTACCCACAAGCAAACTGGACCTTTCTGAGGCTGATTCCCAAGTGGATTGTTTTGTGTATGTTCTAGGACACTGTGTGTCCCTCCAATAGACTTTCTTGTGAGATTGGAGTTTCTCCCATCACCACAAGCCCCACAGACTTTTATAGCCAGAGGTTTTGAGGCTTTATTTCCTCATGTTGGAACCCTGGATTTCATGGTCTGTCTCCCTTCCCAGTTGTTCCTCCTGGTTTATACCCACATGAAAGTGGGACTACCCAGTCCACCAGCCGCTGCCTTGCTTTGCATCCTCTCTGCCCCAGCTTCCCATCTCCACCCCTCCTACCACTCTTGATGAATTTTATCTGAAATGAAGTTTATCTTCTTTTTCAGATTTTTTAAATGTATGGTTTATTTTCAGTCATATAAACTACATTGTAGACTCAGCTCCAAGGTACCATTTTTGACATTTTTGGGGGGAAAATGGAAAATTTATTGTAAATAAGGTCTTTTTTTCCTTATTGATTTTTATATATTAATTTTGGGTTTAGCCATATTATTTTTAATCTGTAATAGTTTTCTTGAGTTTTCAATAATACAAGTACATGAATGCAAATAATAATAATAATGTTTTATCATCTGTTTATACTTTCTTCTTCTTCTCTAACTATTTGATCTGATATCTTCAGAACAATGTAAAATAATATAGGTAACACTTGTTGAACTTTGCTGAGAATGTTTTCTGGTGCTTCTTTATTTCACATGATACTGGTGTTTGAGAACATGCAAATGATGGGTATTTTACTTGTAAAGAACACATCATAGAAACACACAGGTAATATGCTGTTAATCTGTTTTTCTATACATTTTTATAAAACCTCCACGCTGAATATCCTATGGTTAGATTTTTAATTTTTACATTTAATATTTTTAATTTTTACATTTGATATTTTTATTTATTTTTATTTCATTTCATTTTCATTTTATTTTATTTTTATAAGTGTCCAAGCCAAATTAGTGCAGAAGACCAACTTCAAAACCTCTACAAGTGTAGAAATGATAAGAGACGTGTAAGAGGTCTTAAAATTTTCAAGGCCAGATAAAGTTGGTATGGATGAAATAATTCAAATGACAAGTGACACTAGTGAGGAAAGATCAGAAAAGAATTATGAATATAGATAGGGACAATAAAAATTATTTATAATTATTAATCATATTATTGATCAGAATACCTATTAATAAGATATGTATAGGTATTGTGCCTAGAGAAATTAATTTTTGAAATAATGAAGAACTTTTAGAATAAGTGAAGAAAAATAAGGAGATTGAATGCATAACTGAAACAAAATATTGTATTTGGCAGCAGACTAGAAGGTGGGCCAGCATGAGAAGACTGCAAAGTGAATGCTGGGATCAGAATATTATAAATGGCTAGTGGTTTTGGAAGAGAATGGCAAATATTTGGGGAAGATAAGATAAAAGGCATTATCAAATTTTAGGGAAAATGAAAAAAGAGAAAAACAAATATGGTTTCACCTGGTCATAAGCATGGAATTGGAAAATAGCATTGTATTTTTATATTGAGGAAATGGGAAAGTGAGAGAAAAACATGAGTTAAATCACTGAAATTCAGTTAGAGTAAACTGATGATATCATCTAGGTAGTAAGACTGACTTTCAAAGAAAAAGGAGGATTTTTGCCAGGAACACAAAACAAAGATTTGGCTGAGGAACTGGGCTGAAGGGGATTCTTTTTTTATATATATTTTATTTATTTATTTTCAGAGAGAGGGGAAGGGAAGGAGAGAGGGAGAGAAATATCAATGTGTGGTTGCCTCTCATGTGTCCCCCACTGAGAACTGGCCTGCAACCCAGGCATGTGCCCTGACTGGGAATCGAACCCTGACTCTTTGCTTCACAGGCCCGCACTCAATCCACCGAGCTACACCAGCCAGGGCGCTAAAGGGAATTCTTAATGTTAATTATGAACATAGATGAAGAGGACCAGTGCCAGTAGACAGCAGCCGAGACCAGTAGTAAAAAATAAGGTGTGAAGTGCCTTGACTGGTACAGAAAAATGTTAGGTACAGAGAACTGAAGAAAAGCTTGCTAGTTTGAAATGAGTAACTTCAAGTGGTAAAGAGGGAAGGCAGTTGAAGAAACTGGCTGACTCCTAGGCATCTGGAATGGAACGGAAGCAGTGAAAGCTTCATACGAAAAAAAGAGGGATGACAGTGGCATTCAGAGGTGGAAGGAAAAACATTAAGAGGATGAAAAACTGGTTTCAATAGAGAAACTGAGTGGAAGTTTTAAAAGGAAGAAGTTTTTTTAACATCAGAAAGAGGATTTCACAAAAATACATACGGTAAAATGGAAAAAAGATAGAAAGAGAAAAATGATTGAATACAGAAAATTTTAAAATGCTGATAGGCAAAGTAATTCTGTAAGAGCAGTGGGGAACTAGAAGCAAGAGTGACATCAGAGAGTAGACTGAACTAAAATCTCTAAAATGTGTTGAGTAGCAAAGGGAGTGAGGTGGCTTGTTTATCTGATGTGTCAATTTGGCTAGGCTCTGGTACCCAATTTTATGGTTAAACACCAAGTCTAGAAGTTACTATGAAGATATTTTTTATATTTGATCAACATTTAAACCAGTGACTTTGAATAAAACAGATTACTATCTATAATGTAAGGGCCTCATCCAATTAGTAGAAAATCTTAGTAGAAAACACACACTATTGATTGGTTCTGTTTCTCTAGACTCTGACTAAAGGGGAATATTAATAATATATGAAACATTGATAGTACTTTTCCTTTGTGTATCCTTAATTCTATCAGCATTTGAAAGATAAAGCAAATTTAAAACTTGAATACATACAGTACACTCATTCCTAGAAGTGAGATACACTGAAGAATTCCCACAGCGATTGTTTTAGTAGGATTCTTCTTTTTGTTGGCCTTTTTTCCACATTTCTAGCTTGCTATCAAAAGCAAATCTTCACTGAGCAAAATGGCAGAATAGGGAATTTTCACTGTCTCATCCCACCCCAACAAATAAGTATTCTGACAGTCTCCCCCAAGGGGTGCCTTGGTGGAAATCTGGGAGTCCAACAAAGTGGTTCCTACACATCACTGAGGCAAAAAAAATTGCAAGGTTAGATGCACTGAAGAGAGTAAGAGGAAGGGTCTCCCTTCACCCCATGTCATCTCACCCCTCCTCCAAAGTGGCACAGCTCACTGACAAGAAAGATCTTCTCAGTGTTGGATTAGAAAGTGAGAACACACGACTATGTGTTCAGCTTTTCTACCTGTGCAGGACACTGCCCAGGAGGCCCACTTCTTCCTAGTTTCATCTAGAATAATGAGGTGTGCTACATGACTAGGGAACCGAAGTGGGTGGGAGAGCAGTAGGCAGGGATCCTGGAGGGCATCAAAACTACAAAGATCACACTCAGCTCTTTATCCCGATTTCATCAGGGTGCCTGTGCATGAGCCACTG
Source organism: Sturnira hondurensis (assembly GCF_014824575.4). Taxonomy (NCBI): domain Eukaryota; kingdom Metazoa; phylum Chordata; class Mammalia; order Chiroptera; family Phyllostomidae; genus Sturnira; species Sturnira hondurensis. The sequence continues at coordinate 562,578 of NW_028093232.1, forward strand.
GAAAAGCCACATCTATGCATCCTCCTAACTGACCAAGGGCACCCTCCGTGCTCTGTGCAGCTCTCCCTCCACACTCAAACCCTGTGAGTAGATTCCTGCGCTCATTCTGGAGAGCAGGAAGTGAAAGTCTTTCCCAGCAGCTCATGGACACCTGAAGATGCGCAGGCTGACTGCAGGATTATGAGAAAGCGCACAAATTTGAGCACGGCACTACCCTAACAAAAGCAAACGTGTGGCTGAGAGCTCAACAGATGAGAAAGTGCACGTAAACTATATTTATAAATTTTATACATCATTGAAAGGAAAAACCTGGCAGAATTTGATGGCATTAAAAAGAGTAAACCATTGTTAGAGTGTCTTGAAGAAGTATGCAGTATACATGGATTAAATACATAGGAATGAACACAATGTGCAAAGAATAAACAAGACATTTCTTTGCATTTTTAAAGCATTGATTAGCAAATCATTAAGAAAAATAAATTATAAAGTTTTGTTTTAAAATTAGACAATAATCTGTTATTTATTTATTTGTTTATTTGTTTATTTATTTATTTTTGCACTGTTGGGCCCTTTACAAGTGTAATCTTCTCTTTATTGTTGTTCAAGTACAGTTGTCTCCACTTTCCTCCTCACTCCCCCGTGCCCCACATTCTACCCTCAAACCCACCCTCTTTGTATTTGTCCATGTGTCCTTTATACATGTTTCTTGATGGCCCTTCCTAATAATCTGTTATTTTATAAAAAGTGTATTTTATACAATCTACCAAATTCAAAGATAATTATTTGTCTCATCTTGAACATAATTAATAACAAGCATATCTATTTTACAACTCTAAATAATGGGTGGTTGTATAGTTGAAACTAAGATCTAAACTTACTAATACTTGTCTGTTGCTCTTTAAGTAATTTATATGTGTTAAATTCATTTACTCTCCATAAGAAAAGTCCTATGCAGGGGATACTAACATTGTCTCCATTAAAATTGAGGAAAATGAAATAGAAAGCTCGAATACTTTGCACAAGATCACAAGCCTACGAAGTGACAAAGCCATATTTGAACCCAAGTTTTCTGGTTTTTTTTAAACCCCAAATAACAACTTTATGTAAAGATCCATGCTAGCAACCATAAACAGCAAAATACAGGAACTCATGTGTACCGAGTACACAGTATATGTGCACATCAATTTGCTAAACACTTTTACCAGCCTCATGAGGTAAGTATAAATAGGAAATAGAGGATCAATAAACTTAATTTGCTCAAGATCACAGAGTTAAAAAATAGTAAATCCTCTACCCAAGTCCAGGATCCTTGTAATTTCCACTAACTGAAGAGGAAATCAATGTGGGGACTAATATTTGGTGAGCATCAGCTGTGTGTACAAAGCTTTGTATCGCTGGTTGGTAATACAAGTTCTTGCCCCGAAGAGTTCTCTTTTGTGTAAATTACACACATAAAAAAATGAAACATGTTTTATTTCTAGAGTAGAAAAATCTAAGTAGTCTCTTAGTACAAATTGTTTTACAGATGAGAAACTCATATTAAATGGTTTAGTGAGGTCACAAAAAGGGTAGCAATGAGCAAGGATGACCAATAGACCAGAATTTTCAACTTTCCACTCAGCCATTTCTCCCTGTTCACACTTCTGCCAACTGAATGGCATAAACCAGTGGAGTTCTAGTTGAAACGAGGAAAAAAGTACTGTGGGCTGAACTGATTGACTCAATATTGATTTAAGGTCTTTTTCAGAAGACAGTGTTTTGGGCATCAGCCTGTTCATCAGAAGAAACTGGATTGGATTTATTTCAAAGCAAATATAAAAATACAAACACATTTCATAATTGTGCAGATGCTATTGATTTTTACTGCATTGCAGTGTTCGTGCCAATTGACACCCAATGTATTTGTAATAGGTCTAAAGACATAATAACTATATATTCTTTGTACAAATTTAAAAGGTAGGGACATTAAACACTAGAAGTGATGGCAATTGAACATGACAACTTGAAAATACTTGTTTGTTAAGATTCTACAAAAATAGCATTTCAGAGTTCCTACAGCTTCCCTGTTAAATAATGGCTTGGACAGCTCAACAACAGAACTTATTCCATTTAGCTAAAAATTTTCTCCCTAAACCATCTGGGCTGGCAGGTGTTCATCATCAGATCTGGGTTGCTATGAGACTGGAACTTGCTAATGCTAATGAGGTACAGAGACAGAAACCTAAATTTTGTTCATTTGAAACAACTTTATATTTGCCACTACTGGAAGTATGAACAACACCGTATGCCTTTCCAAAATGCAAAATTTGTAATTAAGGTTTCCCAAGGAGGACATTGTAGCAATCAAATATGATCGAGTTAATTGATGGCATGTGTGTTTGTTTTCATTTTAATCATTACATGAAGCTCAGTGCTTTCCTTCTTTCTTGGTAGAGAGCAAGTCCCTAGTCTGCATATATATAATTTGAAGGTGAATGGGCAGAAGGAGAATGGGAGAAGAAGAGAAGCATATTTTCTCTGCCTTAAGAATTGTATTCCTACCCTGATTTGAAGAAGATTCTCAAGTCATTTGCATAAAATTGCCACAATAAAATTTTAAGTATGTAGGAAACACAATAAACAAGAATTATAGGAAAATATGATAAATCTAGTGATTTTAGTAGGGATAGTGGTCAACTGGCATCACATAAAATTTATCCTCATGGTCACACAAAGAAAAACTGTGTGTAGGGCAGGGTTATAATAATGTAGAACTGATAATAGGACACTGGAAAACTAGAAATGTGGCTTCATAGAAATAAATGAAGATTAACAAAAAAAAGTTCAAATGGCACATTTGGAGGCCAGGATTATTATTCAGATGTAAGAGAGTGGACAAATACCTGGACAGAAAGATATGTGGATCATTATGATGAACATGGGTAGATAAAGAAATGCTGACACATTGAATGCACTAGAAAAGTGATACTTGTTTTTATTTTCTCAACGTTATATGAGAAATATATAGTGTTACTATATGAGGTGGAGTTAGCATCTCTATGTTAGCACGACATGGGAAAGGCACCCAATGGGTTGGTGAAAAGGGCAGTTTTCAAACTCTCTTTTGTTGTGCCTACTTTGTCAGTGACTCAGGGGTTTATTGGGGGCAGGTGTGCAGGGAGGCAGCCGGGAAGATTGTATAAGAATCTCTGGATCCATGATTTCAGCTTTACTAGAAACTGGAGTTGCATCAATTTAATATGGCCAAGTTCCGTGCAGTGATTTGCTTGAAAAGGGATGGAGAAGGGCTCAATTGCTAAAAAAGGAAGAGAGGAACTGTGAAAGCCACCAAACGAAAGCATATGAAGTGAGAACAATTTGCTTATAATAAATGCTGTTAAAAGCTGGTGGTATAGGGCGTAATGACATATATTCTGTTGTGGACAGGAATAAAATATTGTGTTGTGCATTGTGAAATATGCTTGACATTAAAGAAAAAGTTAATAGGGGTGTATGTGTGTGTGTATGTTTGCAGAACTCAACTGAGCATATGAGAAATTTCCACTGTGTTAACAATGACAGACTCAACAATGCTAAAACAATGGAAGTATGTATTGATTAACAAATTACTGTATATACTTCAACTTGATTGTGATCATAATATTGTAATTGTAAGGTTATTTTATATGATTACTGGGCAACAAGTGCTTTGATTCATTATCAAAATTATTCTTCACAGTTGTCCTATAACTTAACCATTTAATTCCCATTTCAAAGATGTGAAAAGCAAGGCCTTGATTGATTTAGTCATTATCCTTAGGCTGCAAAAGTAGTAACTGACAGACAGGAAAGCCTATAAACTTCAAAGCTTCAAAACCTGCCTGAACATAAATTTCAGGCATGATGTTTCTAGAAATCTAAAAAATGCATTATAAAAGAAACAGTGGTGTTTCTTCTGGATGTTTTCTCTTTAAACATGTAATCCAATCACTGTCTTAATGAGTATGGTGTGACTGAAGTAAATACTATTTTCATTTCTCAATAGTTAATTCTAATTTCCATCTAAGAGTGAGAATTGTTTTTATTCATTTTGAAGTTTCCTCTGGAGAGCTGAATTTCTGAAGCAGCAGAAATATTATTAGAATAATTCCAAACAGAGTACTGAAATCACTTGAAATTCTGGCACAATTCTCCTCTTCCACTGATGTTTGAAAATATATGTCAAAACAAGTGGTTTCTTGAGTTCTTAATAAAAATGAAGTAGATTGAGCTCGATGGGGTCAATATACTAAGAAGCATGTACCTAATGTATTTGTTACTCTAAACAGGAAACTTGTTCTACTGAAAGAAGAATCAAGATAGAGCGGTGCATTCAGTGGGAAAGCCTGGCTTGTGCTAAGGGAGTCCTGTTCTCCCAGAAAATTTGAGAATGACCTGCTACTGGGAGTTCTTTGCCTTACTAGAGTTCCTTTCTAGATTATCAGATATATGAGGATGCGAAATTGGTTATAAAATAAACTGTTAAAAAGTTCTCCCTGTTAAGTAAGGTTAATAACCAGAATCTGTGAACAATGGGGTAGAATAATAACACACTCCCATCATTTGTCCAACCCTAGTATAAGTTTTCAAGAGCATTCATTTGAAAGGGCTGCAAAAACAAATATGTAAGTATATCTCATTTAATTCACCTGGGTTAGCAACTTAAAGGCTCATATGTTTCTCATTCATTCACAAAGATCAGTCAAATATCTATATAGTGTTTGTTATTGGTCCATCTACCACATACCACATATACCTGAAATTTACAGCCACTATATATTGAAAAGAAGGCTTCAGACTCTTGTTTTCAATCATATCACCCAGACTGCTAATGCCCATATCCCTGGCTGACCTGGCTCTGTGACTGGGGGTTATGAGCCATTCTCAAAGGTATATCCCTGACGTGCCCATTCCAAGAAACGTTGTTCTGGAAAATTTCAGGACATTCCTGCTGTTGGCTCTCCCTCTCAACCTCATTCCCCTTTTTCTCCTGGACACTCAGATTCTCAGAGCGCAGCAGGATGCCTGGCTGCCTCTGAAGGCAGGAGAAATGACTCTCACCCAATGTACCCCTTCAAGGAGTATTAAGCAAACTAAATGTCTGGATTGTAAAGTTTAAAATCAGCAACATATCGTATTTTTCATACTTTGGATTATCCTCTGATTAAAATTGAGTATTACAGAGATAGAAAATTCAACAAATGATCAGAAAAATCTTAGAGATTGTTTGGCTGAAAAAGATTTTATATATATATTTTTTATTTCTCAAAGTCATAAATCAATAAACCCAAAGTAAACATTTTGGGTAGAAAATTAAACAAATGATTAATAAATAAAACTTTTTTTGAGAGAACAAGGGTCTTTTTAACAATATGTTAGTGTTTATTGAGAAATATGCTGAGATTATTGGATTTGCTCATTGTTTTAGATAAAGACACAGCCTTTTCATACATTTAACATAGTTTAAATTTCTAGTTATCACTTGCATTTCCTCATTTGCAGAATAAACATACATACTAGGCTACCTCCATCATTAAATCCACCCCGTACTTTAAAACAGATTTTTAACAGGAAATATCTGCTGCCCCAGGTTTGCAACTATGACTCATTTCACTTTAATAAATTGGAAAGACTGTGTTGCAGAACTAATTAGGCAACTGGCTATCATTAGTGTTTTATAGTCTCTTGCCAGTTTGAATTTTATAAATGAAATTAGTGTGATTATTTTAGTTCACTTTCTAACAAACATTTGACATTATTAAGCTTTGTTTGGTCCCACCCCAGTAATTAACTTACTCTCTAAATATACTCTTTTTATCCAGTTTCTCCAAAAGAAGATGAAAATACAATTGGAAAGCCAACCAAACCCAGATCATGGCATAGATAACTAACTAACCTATGCTAGAAGCCATATGGTGCCCCAAGTTTTAATGAGAAGCATCTCACACTGTCCCCTGCTTCTTGATGGATTTTAAATGTTCCATGGTGTCACCCATTCACTCATTAGAAGCAACTGCTGTATTTACAAGAAAGAGCTGTAACAATCAGAGGTCTCTAGCTGAAGATAAAACAGAAATCAAATATATTGTACAAGGTAAAATTTTTTAGAGTTGGTAAAACAAAACAAAATATATTCATCTATACACATACATGCAAAAATATAAAAATAAAAATAACGAGATATTCTGAGTAAAAGACTGTCTGGGAAAAGTGAGTTGAGTAGAAAATGATCTTCCATATCATGATTCTGAGCATGGTGCTTTCCAGCTTCATACCTTCACTTATTCTTTATTTCCTAAAACAGGGGTCAATGGACTTCTTAAAATGTCAGATAATAATACACAGCCCCCTTTGTGGGCCATGTATTCTCTGTTGCAACTACTCAATTTATATGCTATAGTGGAAAGTAATCATATATATTGCCTAAACAAATTGGCTTAGCTGTGTTCCAATAGAACTTTAGTTATTTAAAAAAATAGAATGGCCTGAGTTTGGCCCACAAGCCATAGCTTTCTGATAGCTGAACTAGGAAAAAAGGCAGATTTGCATATTTCCACATACATTTTTCCAGCCTCTACTTTGTTCAGGGAACTTTCTCTCCTGGGAGTTTCTTTCCTTCTGAATGACTGTCAAAGACCTACTGATACCAGGAGTCTAAATACTGTGAGTCATTAATTTGGACCAGCTTTTCTTCATCTCCCCCACCTGTCTCTCTGGTACAATAAACATACTTTTCACTCTTTCATTCAAAAACATTTTTATCAAGTGCCTACTATATATTTCCCATGTTGAGGATACTTCAGTGCACAAACACGAGATGCTCTTTTCTTTACAGCTTCCATTCGGGGAGGGAGGGGAATACAAACAAAAAACATTATCAATCAAAATAAGTAAATACATTATTTTGCATGCTAAAATAGTGAACATTATTATGGGAGCGATGTTCCCATAAACAATGAGAGGCATAAGGGAAAGAAGCAATATTCACAGAAAGGGGCAATTTGCCATATTAAATTTGGTTCTCGGTGTAGATTCACTAGAGATGTCAGAAAATATCTGAAAAAGAAAGAAAGAAAGAGAAAGAGAAAGGGAGAAAGAGAAAGAGAAAGCTAAGCAGATTCCTTTGTAACGGAGGGAACTGTTAGAAGCAAACACCACAAGCCAAGACTGCCCAGTGTGGGTGGATGCAGTGAGCAAGAAGAGTAGGAGGACATAGACAGAAGTTGGCACCATAGCCTATGCAGCCTCACAAACCATTCATTACAAGGACCACAGTCTTTGAGTAAAAGCAGGACCCATCCAGGCGCGGAGGAGTGATACATGCTGGTTTATGTTTCGGATGGATTAATCTGACTGCACTCCTGAGAATGGACTGCAGCAGGGCAAAAGGTAGATACAGTAATTAATGAGGAGGCTCCTGCAACCGTCTGGTCAAAGGGATGTGGATCTGACCAAGCAAGTAGCAGTGGAGGTGTTGAGAGCATCCAGATTCTGGACTTTAACATTCTTCCTTTGCACCTTGCATGAATCTGTATCAAAATACCTCTAACGATATTTCTAATTATCTATTTGAATTTCAGTGTGCCCTCCCCAATTAGGCCATCAGGAAAGTGACTTATGTCTAGCTGTGTTCTAAGACCTACCTACTTCCATTAAAATAACTTAATAAATAATAAATCTGGATGAATAAATGAAGAATGAATGAGTCAGACAGTCAAGCAATAAATGACTTAAAGAGTAAGCATTTTTCCAAATCGTTAAAAAAAGTATTAAAAGACCTATTGCACTAACAGGGATATAAGACAAAAGTGCAAAGATGAATTGTCACTGGAAATAAATTAATCGTAATATGGCTAATTAGCACACAACAACACAAAACTGGGTTTATTTGGGATTTTTTTGCTTGTTGCTATTTTCTCTCTTTTTGGTGACTTTACCTATACTCCTCTTTCCCTCTTCTCTCTTAATTCATCACTTTATTCATTCCAATTCTCTGTCTTGCTCATTCCTCTGTCCCAGAGTTTTCTCCTCATTCACTCATTAGTTTGGGATACTGGATAATGGAGGTTGTACCCTGTCATGGTTCACACTATTGTATTTGAACTCCACTGATTAAGTTGTACTATGTCTAAAACCACAAAATGATCTTGATGTCTATTAGAAAAAAAGTCATTTTTTCCTCTTCAATATTTCTACTCATTAAAAAACTCATTCTATGAAGAAAACATGAAATTGCCCCTATAACCTCCCAATGTCAATTTTATAATCCATTTCCCAGCTTGTATTTGAAAAAATGTGTTACAAAAATAACTTCTTACAAATAATTTTTGAATATACTATATATTTCCATAATCCAGCTCCAAAAGAAATAAATGTATAGGAAAACCAGGTAGAATCCAAAAATACATTTTTTCAGATTATCTGAAACCATAATTTCTTTCTTTTTTTTAAGAGTTTATTTATCTTTAGAGGGGAAGGGAAGGAGAGAGGGAGAGAAACATTAATGTATGGTTGCCTCTTGTGCATCCCCTGCTGGGAACTGGCCTGCAACCCAGGCACGTGCCCTGACTGGGAATCAAACTGGCAACCATTTGATTCGAAGGTCAGTGTTCAATTCACTGAGCTATACCAGCCAGAGCTTGAAACCATAATTTCTTAATAAATACAAATCTGCCAAATACAAATTACAGTAGGGACCTATTTATTTTCAATTTTTTCTTGTCTCTGGTTTAACCCTCAACTTATTGAAGCATTTGTGAGGCAAAATAGGGGATATTTATAGTTGTGGATTACTTCATTGAGCTATTACTGCATTTGTTTCAAAAGCACTTAATATCCCATTATTCATTAAAAAAGGAAAATCCCAAAATAAATTACCAGAATAAAAGAAAAGCAATTAAGCTTTTGTTATTTTTTAAATTATTTATGAATTTAATTTGTATTAAATTTATTGGGCTGACATTGATTAATGAAATTATATAAGCTTCAGGTGTACAGTTTTCTATGCATAATCTGTATATTGTATTGTGTGTTCACCACCCAGTCTAAGTCTCCTTCCATCACCATTTTTCCCCTTTTACCCTCTTCTACCTTCCCCTCCCATCTTTACCTCTTATAATCACCATTGTCTGTACAGACAATGTCATTGACTGTATCTATGAGTTTTTGTTTACTTGTTTGTTTTTTTGCTAATCTCTTCACTTTATTACCCGGCCCTGACTCCCAGCTGTTAGTCTCCTCTAACAGCTGTTAGTTTGTTTTTTTGTATCTATAAACCTATTTCTTTTTGTACGTTTGTTTATTTTGTTCATTAGATTCTATATATAAGTGAAATCATATGGTATTTGTTCTTTTCTGGCTAGCTTATTTCCCTTAGCATAATACTCTCTATGTCCATCCATGCTATCTCAAAAGGTAAGATTTCCTACTCTTTTAGAGCAGAGTAGTATTCCATTGTGTGAATGTACCACAGCTTTTCTATCCACTTCTCTATTTATGGGCACTTTGGCTGCTTTCAAATCTTGGTTATTGTAAACAATGCTGCAAAGAACATAAGGGTGCACAGAGTCTTTCAAATTAGTGTTTGGAGTTTTGGTTTCTTTTTTGGGGGGGGATATACTCCTAGAACTGGGAACACTGGGTCAGAAAGCAGTTCTATTTTTAATTTTTTGAAGAAACCCCATACTGTTTTCCACAGTGGCTGTACAACTACATTCCCACCCAAAGGGCAAAAGTGCTCCCCTTTCTCCACATCCTTGCAAACACTTGTTTATTGATTTATTGATGATGGCCATTCTGACAGGTATGAGGTGATATTTCATTGTGGTTTTAATTTGAATCTCTGATGATTAGTAAAGTTGAATATTTTTTCATATGTCTATTGGCCATCTCCATGTCCTCTTTAGAGAAGTGTTTATGCAGATTCTTTGCCCATTTTGTAATTTGTTTGTTTTTGTGGTGTTGAGTCTTATAAGTTCTTTATAAATTCTGGATATTAACCCTTACTGGATGTATCATTGGTGAGTATGTTCTCTCATTCAGTGGGGTTCTTTTCATTTTGTTGATGTTTTCCTTTGTTGTGCAAAATCTTTTTAGTTTGATGTAGTCCCATTTACTTATTTTTTTTTCAGGGTGATGTATTAGAAAAGATATTGCTATGAGAAATATGTAAGATTATACTGCCTATATTTTCTAGGATTTTTATGGTCTTTAATCTATTTTGAGTTTGTTGTTGTGTATGGTGTAAGGAGGTAGTCTAGTTTGACTTTTTTGCATGTATTTGTCCAGTTTTCCCAACACCATGTACTGAATAGACTGTCTTTACCTCATTGTAAGTTCTTGTCTCCTTTGTCAAACACTAATTGACCATAAAGGCATGAATTTATTTCTGGGCCCTCTATTCTATCCCATTTATCTATGTTTGTTTTTATACTAGTGCCAGGCTGTTTTGATTACTGCCACCTTTTTGTATATAGTTATATCAGGTACCATGATTCCTCAAGTTTTGTCCTTCTTTCTCAAGATTGTTGATGCTATTCAGGGTCTTTTATGGTTCTGTATAAATTATTGAAATATTTTTTCTAGTTTTGTGAAAAAAAGACCATTGGTGTCTTAATAGGAATTATGTTGGATCGACAGATTTCTTTAGTGGCTATTTTAAGGATGTTAAATCTCCCTGTTTATGAATGCATTATATGTTTCCACTTGTTTGTATTTTCCTCATTTTTTTCCTTTGGTGTCTTGTAATTTTCCAAATACCAATCTTTTATATCCTTTGTTAAATTAATTCCTAGGTATTTTATTTTTGTTGTTGCAATTATAAATAGCATTGTTTTCTTAGTTGCCCTCTCCGATAGTTGATATATAAAAATACTGATGATTTCTGAATATTAATTTTGTATCCTGCTTTTTTAGTGAATTAATTTATCAGTTCTAGTAGGTTTTTGGTAATATCTTTAGGATTGTCTACATGCAATATCATGTCATCTGCAAATAATGAGAGTTTTATTTCTTTATTTTCAATTTGGAAGCCCTCTATTTCTTCTTGTCTGCTTGCTGTGACTAGATATCCCCTTATCGGGTCATTTCCTTTATCATGATATCATTATATAGTGTCCTTTGTCTCTTTCTACAGCTTTTGTTTTAAAGTCTATTTTGTCAGATATAAGTATTGCTTTCCCTGTTTTTTTTTTACTTTGATTTGCATGAAATATTTTTTCCATTTCTTTAGTTTTAGTGTGTGTGCATATCTACCTATCTATATATATATATATTTCTCAGGTAGGTCTCTTATAGACAGCATATATACAGGCCTTATATTCTTATTTATTCAGCTACTTTATGTTTTTGATTGGAACATTTAAGCCATTGATATTTAAAGTGATTATTAATTGGTATGTATTTTCTGATATTCTTAAGGGTCATAGGAAGACATTATACTTTATTCTTCTGTATAGAAATGAATAGACTTCTACAAAAGCTAATTAAGTCATTTAAGGATTTACATCATTGGACTGAGGTACAAAATATCCATTCTATTACATTTTAGTGCAGTAGCCATGGACGGGATGGGCTTTCTTGTTTGCAAACCATGAATTCCCAGAAGAAACTCTGACTCTGTGGCAGGACCTAAATTGAAAGAAACAGTACAACTAGAGCTATAATGGTTCTGCTACAACATTCTTTAGCTCCTTTTAGAAACTATTTAGTTTTAGATTTCTAACCACAATAAACACATTTACTGCAGCCAGGATCTAGGTGGTGGTTGTAGCAAGGTAGTTCTCTAGGGTAATTGCATAAATTCCCCTGCATAAAGAACATGGAGAAAGTGTAGGTGAAAATGTTTTCTTTAGTGTATTGCCAGCCCCTAGTTTGAAACAAAAGGGAAAATAAGCATCATTTGTCATCCATTTTCTTTGATGCAAAGCCATTTTTGTTTTGTTGTGTTTTTTTTTTAAAGATTTTATTTGTTTATTTATCTTTAGAGGGGAAGGAGAGAGGGAGAGAAACATCAATGTATGGTTGCCTTTTGTGCGTCCCCTGCTGGTAGTTAGCCTGCAAGGAACTGGCCTGCAACCCAGGCATGTGCCCTGACTGGGAATCGAACCGCGATCCTCTGGTTCGCAGGCCCGCACTCAATCCACTGAGCTACGCCAGCCAGGGCTTTTTTTTTTTTTTTAACTTGCAACAGGACCCAGTAGTAGTTCTGAGACAAAGAACCAAAGAGCTTACTTAGTTCAGGCCTCAGCTTTGCTCTTACAGTTTTGTTGCTTTAGACAAAGTCCCTTTACCTCTATGTTCCAGTTTTCTCATTCACAAGGCTGTAATCAGAACACTAACCTGTGTTGGGAACCACCCTGCCTGGTTTCAGAAGCTGTAACCCCTATGGATAAGGCTGAGTAAGCAACCTTCAGAACATAAGCCACTAAGGAGACAAAGCTTATCTCCCTGGCAGGAGCACCGCTTCTGCTCCTTTTACTTCATCCATAAGTGGCCCCCAGTGCTTGGTTGGTTAGCCAATGATGGGTAAGATTCTCCAAAGAGGGAACAACCTAAAACAGGCACTATCATGGGGAGACCCCAGGGAAGGACTTGCGGGGTGCTCTGAGAAATGGGGTGATGGGCCCTCGCCCCTGGACTTTGACATAGCTTGAGTCCTCATTCTGTCTGCAAGAAGTCTTTTAATCTCTTGGCTGCCTTACTTCCCCTATCTGACTTAAGCCTGAAACAATGAGAAAGGGCAGTACAGCACTGTGCTGGAAAGAGCAGGTTCCCCGGGTGATCAGGCCTAAGAAAGAATATATAAAATCCTGTGAAACTTGCTTTGCTAAGAATGCTCTTAATTAAATGATAAGGGTCCAAGGGAGAAATGAGTTTATTTCCCAAAGTTTTGTAGCCCCTTAGCTAACAGACCCTGACTCAGAATAGGTCCTCAGAGTTCTCTGTATGTTATCTATTGTTTGATCCTTACTGCTTAACAATGATTAATGAGCTTTACCTGTATTCCTGTGCAAAATGAACCCAATAAAAACCCATTGAGGAAAAGGCTCTTGGCCCTTCTTTGAGAGATCGGCCACTTTTCCTCTCCTAGCAGATCGGGTCTTGGTAGATTCATTCTCATCTGTGGCAGCCGGGGGGTAGGGGGGCGTGGCTGTGGGCAGATCTCCCCCCCCGTCACAAACCTGTGTATGTCTGAGACTTAATTCATAAACCAAATAAATATTTGAATGAAAAAAGTAGTGAGAGGATACAGAAAACTAAAAAAAAAATTACTTGCATTTGGGATAACTTTATGTTCAATTATATGTTGTCTTTCACCAAATATCTTGAGCAGCTGCATAAATAAGAAAAGATTTTGACTACCAGTATTAATATTCAAATAGTAGCTATCCAAATCAGAAGGGCATTTCCTGTTCAGTGAATATGAAGTCTGGAAGCAGGAAACAATGCAGTGGTTTTAGTAAAGCTCATGACTTTATTCCCAGTCTGAATTATTTGTAGGGTATATGTTTTGTCATCCAAACACATGTTTCCACCTCCTCTTTCCTAGAAAAAAAATGGCTGTTTAAGACTGAGAAATCAACATAAGGCTGGGAAGAGGAACAACTAGAAACTAATTTTTCTAGAAACCCTCCCTTATTAAACTTTCCTTCACACATCAATGTCAAGGACAAGGGTATATAGCCACTTCTGCAGTGCAAGAGACCTAACCTTACAGCCTGTAAGATAGGGAGGATGCAAGGGATAAAGGGGTTAGTACAAGGAATGACTTTGGGGTAAGCAACCAACAATATCTGCTAAATCTTAACCACAGAAAATTTAATACACTTTCTGGAGATCATAACTCACATCCTACAGTTGATGCTGCTCCTTTACATTCTTACATGATTTTAAAAAACATTTTATTTATTTTTATTTTATTGTATTGTATTATTTTATCGTCGTTCAAGTAGTTGCCCACAAATGCTCCCCGCCACTCCCCCTCACCCCAACCATCCCCATATCTCTCCCCTGATTTTACCCCTCCTTGGTTTTGTTCATGTGTTCTTTATAGTAAATGAATGTATCAAAAAACAACGATGTATTTACACAATGCAATACTCCATAGCAGAAAGAAAGAAGGAGCTCCTACCCTTTGTGACAGCATAGATGGAACTGGAGAGCATTATGCTAAGTGAAATAAGCCAGGTGGTAAAGGCAAACACCATATGATCTCACCTTTAAGTGGAACCTAATCAACAAAACAAACAAGCAAGCAAAATAAAACCAGAGACATTAACATTAAGGGGGGGGGGGATGTTTCAGGAACATTATTCTATTTTTTGTTTAAATAATCATAACAAGATGACCTCAAGTGGTCCAGGTCTCTATTCATTTCATTTGGGGCACAAAGATTATAAGTCAGTTTGTAGTTGTACCCTTGGTCTTAGTCATTGTTCTCCAAAATGTAAACATTCTGTGGGAGTCAAACTATCAGTTTCACATGTTAAGTAAGCAATTCCTTACCAATAAAAGGTTGGATCCTCTTTTTAAGGGCAGATCGATAGCCTGGTCCCTATCTTTCTTTGGAATTATTTCATTGTTAGACCCTCACTCACTTACACTTTGTAAACTAGTCAGAGTGCAAACTGTTATACTACAAAATTATCTACTGTGTTCCTTTATCTGTAAATATAATCAGAAAGGTGACTTTGTACTCATTCTTTTCCAAAGATATATGACCTAACTCAAGGTGAATTTCTATGTCTGCCCTCAAGGCAACGCCGGTAATACTAATTTCCTCCTTATCCCTCACTCCTTTTAAATAAAATCTTTCCTACTTCATTGGGCATTCTATTGAACACAATATATTTACTAAACCACTGCTTTTTGCATTATCAACAAAACCTACTTAGGATAAAACAGAACTCTGATCTGATGAGTCATTGAAACCAAATGATCTGCCTTGTCTCCTCATCTTAACCTTCAGAATCTGACAAGAGGCAGAAGGACTCTATCTGTATGTGCATGGCTGTCGAACTTGTTCACACTCTCAGAAGGAGTTCTAAAAGTAGGGTTGAGGAAGCTGGTATGGTAACCACAAGGAATAATAATCAGATTTCACAACCCCATGGAATCCTCCACTGGACTTGATTAACCTTGAGAGGTTCTAGGACATGTTTCCAGAATAATAAAACAAAAACATATTGGCCAGGCTCAACCTTGCATACTAAATCCAAAAAGCTCATTTTCTCCTAAGCCAGGTAGGCAACATCTGTGGGGTGGGGGAGTTAGGAAAGCTGTTTTCCATTTTCTTACACAAACAATGTATTTCTCTTCTCTTAGAGGAGTTGGGCTCAAATTCTCAGGGGTAGTGGGAAGCAGTCTCTACATATCTCACGGGGAAACCCCCACCAGTTTTATTTTTAAAAGAGCATTACTGGGCCTTAGTCCTGTGTTTATGCACAAACCTCTATACCCTCTTCCTGGCACTATTTCCCAACCTCACTAAGGGCAGCAAGAATAGGTCTATCTCCCTGACTCCTTCACTCTGCCTCTTCCTCACTGTGGGAGTTAAATTCATAACAGCTTTGTAAAATGCAATCTTACAATATCTAAAAATGTAATATTTATGTAATGTAGAAATATTTTCGTGGATAAATAGATAAATGAGAGCATTACTTTGACCACGCAATGGGAAATGTTGTGTAAGAGAAAATGCGGGCAAGAGAAAAGGCCTCAGCTTTCAAATGCGGCTCATCTGGAAGGAAAACTTTAGCTTCTAAACCTATAATGAAGCAGAATGCCAAAGAAAGGTGACCTACCTTAAAGGCATGGATAGCCTGACAGTAAAAGGTGAAGAAGATGACAGGTGCTTTCAATGACATTAGAGTTGGGTCCTGAGGCAGAGAGAGTCTGTGTCTAAAATAAATGCGATGCTTGATAGGTTTTATATTCCTTGGAAACCTCTGGGAAAATGTTTCCAGTAGTTTGCTTTCCAAACCTTTTTCTTGGTAGAAGTAAAGAGGGGGAATGTGTCACCTAAAACCCAAGCAACTGGCTTCCCTTGGCAGCAAAGTCAATCTCTATTCATAGAATGGGCATGTTCCTGAGCCTTAGCAATTTGTTTCGTGTATTCTCAGAACACATATCAGCCTGGTGAGTCTCAGTTCATGTGCTTGACATATTGCAATGTTATACTGCAAAATAAAACATTCTTTCTCTCCAAGCGTACTGAGTTTTCAGAAGGGAGTTCTCCCCTGGCAGGCACATTGGTCAAATCTGGCAACTGTGCCCTCGACCCTGGTCTCCGTGCTCACTGCGTGTTGCACAATGAAACACATGGCCCACTCATCGTGGTAGCAAACCCCTCTCTAAAGAATCCACAGAGCAGAAATAAGTGAGAGCTAATAGATAGTTTTTAATATTTACTGCAATTCCAGATAGGTTGTCACTACTTTTACTTATAAAACTTCAGTCTCCTAAAAGTACTACTACTCATATCATCTGTACTTGACAAAAAGGAAAAATATTTCAAATGAAAACATTCGTGCTAATTATATAGTGAAATGTTATTGTATACTTACATAAAATTTTTCCAATGGAATAACAGAAAAAGTAATACAATAAGAATCTAAGACATTTTATCTAGTTTTACTTGCAATCATTTCTTTATTTTAAATGTGAAACTCAAAAACCATTGTTTATCATATGCATTTTGGAAGATCTCTCTCAATTGTATCAAGCTAATTCCTATAGATTGTTTCAGATGAGACATTTTATTTTCCTACACTTCTTTGTATTTTGGGGTTTCTGTTTATATTGTTGAAATATTGTGACATCTAGATTGTCTAAAAATATTAAGATACAATTACTATTTTCATTGGTGTAAGCAGAAAGACTTTTCTCCTACCTAAGTTCCAGTTCTGCAAGGGTGCATGGGATATTTTAAATAGAGGATACTTAAGGTAATTTCCTGTTCCAAAGAATTGATGACCAGTTTACATCACAATGGAAAACATATGAGAGTTTTCTGTGAAATTTTCTTGCTCTTGCTTCTGAGAAGCACTGATACTAACTGTGATAGCTAGTCTCCAAAGATCATCCCTCCTGTGAACTACACCTTCCTTTAATTAGTTGAACTTTTTTAATTAGTAGAATGCAATAGGAGTGATGATATGTGATTCCCAGTGCTATATGCTAAGAAACAAAGGCTTCCACCTGGGTATACTGGAACACTTGCTCTGGAGAAGTCATCAGCCATGTAAGTAATTCAACGACAGTGAGGCTGCCATGTTGTGAGGAATCCAAGCTTGTCATGTTCAGAAGCCACACAGAAAGCAAAAGACATCCAGTCTGTTCCCATTTCAGCTGAGGACCAACCTTGTGAATAAAAGCTCCATCTTGAATATCCATCTTAATTGGACCTTCCAGATAACGTGTGCTGTTGCGGCAGTGATGTTTCTGCAATTATATGAGAGATGTGAACTCCATCAGCTCACTATGAAAGACACTAAATTATAGAGAGCAACTAAGTGTTGGGGGTAGTTTGCTACATAGCATTAGAT
This sequence comes from Sturnira hondurensis, assembly GCF_014824575.4. Classification (NCBI taxonomy): domain Eukaryota; kingdom Metazoa; phylum Chordata; class Mammalia; order Chiroptera; family Phyllostomidae; genus Sturnira; species Sturnira hondurensis. Next base: position 580,142 of record NW_028093232.1, read on the forward strand.
AAAACATATTACCTAACTTCATTTTAATCCATGTTCTCCATTACAGTCTTCATTTATCACATTGATACAGTTTTCTTCACATATGTTGATCTTTTTTTTTATTCCACTTAGGACAAGACAGGGCCCACATTTTGAAAGAGACATAAAAAGGTGGCTGGTTGAGTAGTAAATACCGTGTATAAAGGTTGGCTTCTAATCCCCATTATATGTAGTAGTTGACTTTCTTATGACTTAAAGTAAGATATTGCATACTTTTCTTGAATCTTGTCTATAGTTTCTGTAATTATTACAAAATTTATTGCATTGAAATATTTAATAATGCCAAGAAACAACAACAAAAGTCAGAACTGAAAACCTATAGATTCCACCATAAAAGAAAGTTTTCCATAACAGAAAATTTAAAGTTCTCTGTTCCATCCTAGATTTCTTTTGAAGATTTGTCTGATACCCATGAGGCTCATATTTATATCATCCATCTCTTCATTTAAAAAATGATAATAAAAATGACCTTATGTTGATTTCAAATGTTAATGTCACATTTAATTACACAGATAAGAAGTTGTATCTGATTCTACACTTAATATTAAAAATTCTTATCTAGGTAATGGTGATAAGAAAAAATAGCATGTTTTCCCAGATACTGTATTGTACACATTTAATTAAGGCCAACTTTTCCAAGTCCTACCCTCCCTTGCTTACCCCACACTACTCTGGAAATGCAAGGCCTAAAGCTCATGAAGAATGAACTTTAAATTCACACTTGCCCTTCCATCAATGGCCATGTTGATGTTTAGAGAGAATAGAGAGTTCCAATATTTGTAAATAAATGAGCAAAAATAGTACCAAGCAGAGGGACACAGCTGGTTGCTAAAGCTAAAGAAAATGTCTGGAATTTGGCCCTGGGCTTTGATGCTTTGGTTTTAACTTCCCTTAGTTGGCCATCGGCTTCTTGAGAAAATAATAAAAGAATCTAGACCCCAAAATATAAACTATATTGTTAGGATGATGGAAGTGCAAGTGTGAATTTTAAGGGGCATTATTGATGCATGGGCTGGAAGTGCTGGTGAAGTGGACTACCTGATCACATCTGCAATGGCTGATAAAATCCAGAAGTATGACCTGTAGGCCTCCTGGAAAGAGAAGGGCTGAGGTTTCTTTAAGGTATAGCCCATCTTAGCAGCCCAGGATCTTCAATAATGCTAACTGCTCCTTAGCACTCCTAAAAACAGCATTTTCTTGACTCAGGCTAAAGTAGCACATTACTACTGACTACAGAGAAATCTTCCTTTTTTCTTCCCATTAGAATGTCCAGCCTGCTACGGGCAGGGTTGTAGTAGTACACTTTTTGCCTACTGCTCTGGGCTGAGGAATAGATGGCAGTGGCAACGTATACTCATGTGTGTTCAACCTGAAAGAGTATGGCCCTTGTCACCAATCTCCACTGAAAAGAAAATAACCTAAAACAATTCTTACTTGGTAGCTGGATGACTTCCCTACCATCCTCAGAATATAAAAACTCAAGAAACTAGCCTCCTCAAGTGGGATTCATCCCAGTATTGAGTTCCCATGTGATGTTCATTATGTTCAGTATAATGGAAAAAATTGACTTCTCTCCCCATTGCCCCATCCTAGAGGGGAAATACTCACCACCATCGTACCTTTAAAAACAAGTTACAGAATGTATGTAGACAGCTAAATTATAAGTAAAAGGAGAAATCTATGTACAAGAAAAAATTATACTAAATTTACATAAATATTGAATTTCTTTTTGATGTGCGGGAAGAGATAAAGTTTAGTGCTTAAAAATCAAAACTAGAACATAAAATGTCATGCAACAGTTTTTCCCATGGATTTCATGAAAGGAAAGAGGGAAGGATTTGTCTGAAATGATGGCTGGTGGTACATATATTTAAATCTATTTGCTAGCATTTCTATTTTTAACCTCTCAACGTAGGTTAAGGCTGTATATTTTCTCACACTTATATAGCTGTTAAATGAGACTGTTCTCAAACACCAGAAATAAAAATTTTAGGATAGAGAACAAAATTGTCCCTGCCAGTTTCTCTGTACATATTAATATACTAAGGTTATTACTAGATTGCATAATTAAAACAACATAATTTTAATAACTACCCAAAGTGTGAAAGTTATATTCATATATCTGCAGGTATAAATTTATGTTTATTCAACAAGGAGAGCATGTTTCTATACTCACAACTAGACAGAGAAAACAAAACAAAACAAAACAAAAAACCCTTTCTGCTCAACCAATATCAATTGTTTGCAAAAGTACCTGAAATCAACATTAAAGAGACAGATCTTTATAATTTTTACAAGTAAGATATTTCATTACATTTGAATAGAATGGTGTTTCCCAAACAGTCCTTGGGTAGTTGTAGTTTTACTTGACAAAAATTTAAAATAATAAATAACCAAACAGGCAGTAATCTTTCTAAGGCTGAAAGACTAGAGAAGTATCAGATCTTTACAGGCTCTAGAGTCTTTAATACACTAATGCAGATTGGGGCTATCCAAAAGAGGCATGTAATACACATGATTCGCTAAATATATTTGACTGCAAAACCCTTGCGCACACATAAGTGTGTGTATTTGTGTGTGTAGTCAACATTTGTTAACCCATAAAAAAAGTATCATTCTGGCTTCATAGCTTGGAGGAAAATGTTGGTACAGTATATGACTTATAGAACTACATATTTCATACACACATACATACATGCACACACAAATCTCAATTTCAGAGACCACCTATATAAAAACAATAGTTATTCAATTATAAAATTCATAAGAATCATTGGAATATCCAGCTTTAAAATTGTGGTTTTGGAAGCCCCTATAAATAGAAATTTAAATTCGTAGATTTTGTGCGGAAGTGAGAAATCTATAGTTTTAGTAAGCACTCTAGGTAATTCCAATACAGAATCATATGTCTTACTTAGAGAAACTCTGATGTAACATTATATTTCTAATAAATTGAGTTTTGCATGTATTTGTATGTGTTTCACAGCCCAGTATCATAAAGTGAGTAAAGATGAAAACATACTACTAAATTTAAGAAAAGGAAGTAGTCTCTTCATTTATAGTCCCACTTCCTTCCACAGCCATTGAGGGATAGTAGAGATCTTTATTGGTCCTTATGTTATTGGTCACTGTACTTGATTAAATACTGGATGCATTTAGTCTTGGTCTTTTAGCACAACCTAGGATGCTTCTGCTCAAAACCAGTAGCCTCAGGTAGTCATCATAATGTCTCATGTTGGCCCACTTATCACAAGTCTTCACCTTTGGAATTGGGTGTTGGGGAAGAGAAGGGGGAGAGAAAAGTAAAATGTAACCTTTTTTTGAACTTTGCCTTTGATACCTCCTCAGTTTGCTTCCCCTCTTTTTCCCTCCATTATTGAGATACTCAATAAGCATTTACAAAGTTTCAATTTTAGTGGTAGAATTAGAATCCCCACAGTGTGCTCACCTACACATGGGGAGTAGAGTTCATCCATCGACCACAGCAGCAGCAGAGGAAGGTGGGCCCTCATCGTGTGGAGAGTGGTTCATTTTTCTGGACTGAAGAAAATCCAGATAAATCTATCATGTATTTAAAGGCCACAGATATCATCAGAGATATATGCACCTTGGATGGAGGAACCAGGTTTTTCCAGAAATTGTGAGGGGACACCAGGAGGTTGAACTATTACCAAATGTTTAAAATAAACAATGAACTCTTCAGAGATCAGTTAGTGCACTGGAAGTTTCAAAAGGCAAACTAGGGGGAACAGGGGCATATTCTCAAAAGAAGGGTTGAGATCTTAAATAGCACTTAGGGTATTAACAAAAGAGATAAAGGAGTAATATCTAAATGAATTTGATATTAATCGAATATCCAGATATACTTGATAGAAGAGGCTAGTGAATGGGCAATTCATGCATTTTCAGTGAATTTTAAAGAAACATGAGGGTTTTCTTTTTGAAACCTATAATGGCCCAAGCTGTGAAGAAGATTTTAAACATGCTATTTGGGATCAAGGAGAAAACAACTAAGGAGACTCCTAGAGTAAAACTTTCTGGCAGTGTTTGATTTAACAAAGAAGAATGAGAAGCGAGACTTGGTGACTTTAACTCTTCTAGGAAAAGAGAATAGGATAGATTATATATTTTTCATTCATTTTATTTAGGATTCATCATTAACATTTTTAAGATTGTTTGTAGAAGAAAATTTAATAGAAGAGATCTACTTGGAAAGCTCTGTTCTATGGAGCTTTAAATTATTTGCAGCAACAAGGAACTGACTTAATGGTGGGAGGGGATTTATAGTATTGACTACCTATTATGGTGTGTAGGTAGAATTAATTTTGATATGCATATTATATAACTTTCTCTTGCAAATTAAATTGGGTAATATATTGGGTTGGCCAAAAAGTTCATTTGTTTTTTTCTGTAAGATGGATGTAGTAGTGCTTAATTGTCTTTAACTTCATTTGAAACAATTTTGTTAGATTGTATTGTGACAGCTATCCTATCAGTGTTCATTTTAAAAAACATCAGAACTGGTGAATTTTTATGTAGCCATTTTAATGTTGAAGATGAAAGAAAACATGCAACAAACATATTTAGTATACTATGCTTTATTATTTTCAGAAAGGTAAAAATGCAACTGAAATGCAAAAAAAAAAAGATTTGTGCAGTGTATGGAGAAGGTACGATGATGAATCAAATGCATCGAAAGTACTGTGTGAAGTTTTGTGCTGCAGATTTCTCACTGGGTGATACCAGGGTCAGGTAGATCAGATGAAGCTGATAGCAACCAAATTGAGACATTAATTGAGAATGATCAATGTTCTACTATGTAGGAGATAGCTGACATGCTCAGAATATCCAAATCAACCAAGTTATTAGTGAGAATGAAAAATGTGTCTTTTATTTAATGGAAAAAGCCATACAGACTTTTTGGCCAACCCAATAGCTGGCCATGATTTGAAATGGAAAAGGGTATGGCAAGAGTATAAAGCTAGTGGTAACTCCTTTTGTCCTATCAAGAGTGTGGCCTTAGGGTCAGTTTATTTAATATCTTGCCCATACCAGTTCTAACAGCCTTAAATGACCTTAACTTGATAAAATGTCCATGTTGCTAGACCCAAGGGCATGCACAGAATAGTATTAAGGATCAAACAGATGAAGATACAAGCAGTATATACATGGTATGTGTGTATATATATATATATATATATATATATATATACACACACACATACATACATACATAAAATCTCATAGTTTATATACGTAACATACATGTTACATACATATATATTAACTACTGTCTGCTTATTCCTCTGCAAGACTGGATCCATGTTCGTTTGTGCATCAGTCTATTTCCAGTTCCTAGAGCATTGCCTGCCGTATAAGAGGACTTCCACAAATAAGTGTTGACAGACTTGCTAGCAATCAATGCTTTGTGAGTTTATGTAATAATGAATATATCCCTATAGCCTAGTAATGTGTGAAAAGTCTGGTGTGCAGAACACTTTGTCATGAATTATACATTTCAACTCTTAAATTTCTTTCTATGTAATTCCATGCAAGCAACAAGAGTATTTGAAAATTTAAAACTCTTGGATCCCTGCAGTGAGTTTGTTTCACAATATTATCTTCACTTAAAAACAATTTTGGCTTTCTCTTTCCAAATATTTTAATACCACGTGCTAGTGTATTATAAAAAAATGTTGTGTTATTCAAAGACACACTATGTTACTGTAGACCAAATTTGCCCTTTCTATGTTACTTTTCACTGACTTTGGCTTGGTTTATTGTAGCTCAACATACTACTTACCAATTCAGTGATGCAGTTTGTATAATTTTTATAGTGGGTTAAAATAAAATCACGTTTTCAAGGATTCTAATTGGTGACTAAAATGTAACTGGCTAAACTCACTGTCATCCACAGCCCAGGAATGTTTGCTCCATCTGTGGAGGATAAATCCTGATAATGGATGAATTCCTCAGTGGCCAACTTTCTTTGAAAAGCACTAACATCATGCTTCTTTCCATTTGTGTCATTAAAAAAAGGAAGAACATAACTTGTGTCATTAAAAAAGCAAAAGACATAACTATATGTTAACATGTTCTAAGCCCAGGGAATTGAAAAGTATTCTGAGAAGCTCTCTGAGGTAGAAAGAGAATGCAGACCATAAATGCGCATCACTTTCAGACCATTGTAAAGTCAAAAATTTGTTCAATTGAACCACAGTAAGTCGGGGGCCATCTGTGTGTGTACATGTGATCTGTGTCTTGGCTACTCTAGCAGAATACCGCAAACTGGCTGAGCTAAACAACAAGCATTTATACAGTTCTGGAGGCCTGGAGTCTGGGGTATGCATGAAAATCTTGGGAATTTTATCCTTAAATTTCTCATTCAGTTTTGCAAACTCTGGGTGTAGACACTATGACAAAAGAGAGGGAAATGTAGGAGGGGGATTTGGCTGCATTTACAAATGTCTATCAATAGCAAATTTTTCACAAAGAAAAAGAAAAAGAAAAACAAAGGAGGCTTATAGAGTGTTTCCATAAAACCCCCTCCAAAAAAATTGGGGCAAGGAGGAAATTAAACATTTATGTACAGTTCAGAGTGACCATTTAGGACAACTGTCCTCAGATTCTGACCCTTCACACTCCTTAACGAATGTTTGATTTGTCAGCTCTAACTTCTTTCTGGGTGGAGTCTGGTCAAAAGGTTAGAGATAAAGGGGAAGGGGAATTATAGAGTCAGAAAAGAAAAGAATTCCTGACTCTGGTCTGTCTTCAGATACCCAGACATGTGTAACAAAAAGAGAAAGTAAGATTAAAGGGGAAAAATACAGCCTGACATTCATTAGTACATAGTAAAAAGCCTCTGATCAAGTAACAACCTTTGATCTTACAACTTGGATGAGAGTTTATTGTCTATAATATTAATATACTTCAAGTTTAATAGTGTAGTATATTTGTATGTATTTACTGGCATCTAGTCTCTGGAATAGTTGTTAACATTTGAAATATTCTAATCAGGATTCCACATGCCAAATGAGATTAAACTAGCATTTGGAAAAATTGTAATCGCCTATCTATATTCTATAAGCAACTATGGACAAATTTTAAATATTCATGTTTAAATTTGCACCAGAAGTCTTATTAATTGGTATAAGCAATTCTAGATACTTTTTAATTACTGAAAAAATGTAATGTTAAAGATAAATGACCAGAAAATTTATAAAGGTGAGCCTGTATCTTCATAAATTGGATATAACAAGTTGATGAACCCAGAAGCCTAACCTCTTCCAAATCATTTTCCAAATGAGTGTTCTGCTGAGAGACTTAAGCAAATCCTGCAGTCAGTATTTATTGCATTCTTGTTCTATAGTGACTTCTTCATGCAAAACAGATGACAGCCTAAAGGAACAGAGAGCTGAGGCATCATCATGCTTAAAAACACTTTGTAGAACTATAAAAATATATACATATATATATATATATATAATATATACACATATCACATGTACATAGAATTCAAGTATATGTATTAGAATAATAAGACATATGTATATGCCAGAATTCAGCCTGAGAAAATTTGAAAACTCCAGGTGTTACAATTTGGTGGAAGAAACCAAAAGCTCAAGACAACTATATTGGTAGGGGCTACTACTATTTATCAAAATAACCTCAACAGCCAAACTGAATTAACTTGTCTTGCAATAATGTGAAAAGAAAATGATTGTCATCATTCATTTCTAACTCACTCAATCTTCCCTATGAATTTCCACCAGATCACTACCCAAGATATAAAATTAAAGTTAAACACATGATGTTGACTTTGCATATTTATGCAAAAGTAGCATTTACTAAATAGCCATCGTATTAATTCTTTTTTTTTACTGTTTATTTTTTTTGAAAAATTACTATTCTCTTTATTTGGAAACATTTCTTACTTTGTCAAGGCAAAATAAGATCTGTTCAACAATATTTCAGCTTTCATAGAGATATGTGATAATATAATGGCTATTACAGAAAATTATTTTTTCTCCTTTAAAAAAATTATTTAATTGTTATTCAAGTACAGTTTTCTGTCCTTTACTCCCATCCCAGCCCACCCCCCAGTGCTCCCCACCTCCCTCCCATTTCCACCCCCCTTAGTCGTTCGTTGTCCGTGTGTCCTTTATACTAGTTCCTGTAAATCCTTTCCCTTTTCCCCTGAAATTCTCTCCCCTCTCCCCTCTGGTCACTGTTCGCCTGTTCTCCACTTCAGTGTCTTTAGTTATATTTTGCTTGTGGCGAGGCATTTGCAAGGGAGCAGGTGTGATGATAGAAGCTATGGACATGAGGGAGTCAAAAACTGAGAAAGTTACATGCTGTAAATGGAAGGTCTCAATGAGGCTGAGAAATTTTGGAGTGCTGCTTCAAGGAAGCGAGATGGACAAATAGGAGTTGGTAGTTTGAGAACGTGCACTTGAAACTGAAATTTTAGTTGGGTTCTCTTTTGTATTTTCATGTTGAGTTTTGTTAAGTTCTTTAAATGTTGAATATTAACCCTTTATCACATGTATCAGCAAATATGTTCTCTCATTTCATGGCCTGTCATTTTATTTTGTTAATGATTCCCTTTGATGTGCAAACACATTTTAGTTTGATGTAGTTCTATATATTTATTTTTCTTTTGTTTCTCTTGCCTGGGGAGAGACATCTAATAAAATATTGCTTGGAGCAATGTCTGAGATTTTGCTGCCTATGTTTTCTTCCACAGTTTTTACAGTTTTCAATCTGCCTTTTAAGTCTTTGATCCATTTTGAATTTATTCTTCTGTGTGGTATAAGAAGGTGGTCTAGTTTCATTTTTCTGCGCATATCTGTCTAATTTTCCCAACACCATTTGTTGAATAAACTAACTTTAACCCATTGTATGCGCTTGCTTCCTCTGTTGAACATTAATTGACTAAAAAGATATGGGTTTATTTCTGGGCTCTCACTTCTGTTCCATTGAGCTCTGTGACTGTTTCAAAGGGCAAAGGCTCTGAATAGACACTTCTCCAAAGAGGACATATGGGTGGCCAATAGATGTAGGAAAGGAGGCTCAAAGTCCCCAATCCTCAGAGAAATGAAAATTAAAACCACAATGAGATATCATCTCACACCTGTCAGAATATCTATCATCAAGAAATCAACAAACACTGTTGGTAAGAATGCAGATTGGTACAGCCATTGTGGAAAGCAGTAGAGAAATAACTCAAAAAATTAAAAATGGAGCTGCCTTTCAACTCAGCAATTTCACTTCTGAGAATATATCCAAAGAAACCCAAAACACTAATTCAAAAGAACATAAGCCCCTTATGTTCATTGCAGCATTATTTGTAAATGCCAAGATATGGAAGAAGCCAAATGTCCATCAGTATATGAGTAGTTAAAACAATAATGGAACATTTACCCGATAAAATACTACTTGGCTGTAAAAAAAAAGAAGAAGAAAACACTACCATTTGCAACAGTATGAATGGACTTGGAGAACATTATGCTAAGTGAAATAAGCCAGTCAGAGAAAGACAAATATCATGTGATATCACTCATATGTGGAATCTAATGAACAACAGAACTAACAAGGAAAATGGGGACAGACTCATTGATATAGAGCAGGATAGGGTGGAGAGGAGTTAGAGGATGGAAGGACTGAGCAAAAAGGAAAAAGGACTCATGGGCATGGACAAGAGTGTGCTGATTGCTGGGGGAGGAGGGTATAATGGGACTAAATGGTAATGGAAAAAGTACAATAAATATTAAAATTTAAAAGAATATTTTCTAATTTGAAAGATGAAATTAAAAATTTAAAAGAGAAGCAGCACAGACAAAACAAGAACTCCAGAGGTTTCACACTCTTCAAAGTTTCAGGGGAACCCCTTATGAAAAAGAAAATAAAAATAAGTTCTAATCTTTGAATAAGTGGAAGAAATTTTAAATGTCATTATTTTTCTCAGGATGCTTATTTTAATACCACTTATATACTAAGTTATCAGATGTTTCTGAAAATAACGTTTGCTATGTTTGCAGTTATATATTACATGTGCCCTTAGTGAGGTCTCAGCCTGCCTTTCCAGTACTTGAGCTCTGAGCGACACTTCTCCTTGATGGCTGAGGGGTAAGTCAGATGACGTAGGCTTAAGCACCGAGCCTGACTTGAAATCAGAGTCTCTAATTCACCTAATTTCTCAACGTGCCGACCAAGATGGTCCACACACAGGTCCCACGTACTCCAACGCTTTACTTAGTCCTGTCTGTGTGCTCAGCTCAGCATTCAAAATATACATCACTAACAAGCTTACATAGCCCAGTCCATTTTCAAAGAACATCACTGTTTTCCTCCAAGAGACAAGCCATACACAGCATATTGTCTGAAGAAGATGAATCAGTGTGAAGCATCACCAAAATGCCAGAAAAGTGGGAGGATGAGGATAGATTATGAATTTATAAAATCCTCCTGAAACACGCCCTCCAGTTATAAAATGATGCTCAGGAAGCCTGACGAGCAACGGCAAGACCCCGCGTATTCACGATTGATGTAACCAAACCTGCAGCAGACCACACAAGAGGTGTACCTGTGGGAGCTCAGGCATCTGTGGGATAATCCACTGATCTACTCCAGGCATTGCCCAAGAGGGGTCCTGGACCAGCAGCCTCAGCCTCGAAATGTATTAGAAGGGCACATTCTTGGCCTCCCACTGCAGACCAATTAGCTCAGAAGCTCTGTGGTCATGGGCTTAGACAACAGTGTGGTGACTGAGGGGCGGTAGAGGAGTGAGTGGAAGTGAGAGGGAATAAAGGATAATGGGAAAAGTGCAATAAAAATAAAAGGAAACGTGTGGGTGGTTTCCAACAATCTATGTTTTAAAAAGCCCTTTAGGTAGTTCTCAGGTACTCTCAGTATGGGAACTCTTGAGCTATCCAAATCATTGCAACCATTTGCCCAGTAACACAGTCTCTTCTCAGAAAATCCTCCCACTGAAAAACCCTGTACCTTTTTTCATATGCCTTGCAATAGCCTAATCCTCGGGGGAACAGGAAAGAACATTACTGAAATGCAGCCAGAAAAGAGGCACTGGCCTCAGTTGTCATGCTAACTTATGTATGCAAACAGTGATGTGACCTACAGGGTCACTGATTAGCAGATTTGGCCACAACTGCACACAGCTGCGGGGTCAGAAGCACCATCTTTGTTGGCAGGGAGCTACACAAATAATTCCTTAATTAAAATGCCTGTTTTGTACCTAAACAAAATGCACCACTGGTATTTACCTTATTATAATGAAAAGTCCTATGAAATGTTGAAAATACATTGAATCAAATTCTGAGCCATTTTTCAATAAAGAAAGATAGCAGAACACCCTGGGAGGCTTGTTGCTAATAGAGAGGGTATTTTAGGAGGACCTATTGAGGACCATATGTGTTTTCAAAATTCAGGTACCTGAGATAACATGTGTTTAGCTGCGGTTTTAAATTCATCAGAAACATGCTAAGCAGCAGCCAAAGAAAGAAACCCTTGACCAAATGATCAACCCAAACAAAACATACTCAGGTTTAGACTCTCTAACATGTTTGTCTTACCCCCCAACATTCCCTTCCATCAACTTTGGCTGTGGCTCCTGCTCCATCCTGAGATGGCTCTGGTCCCGCTCCTCAGTGTGGTCCAGGAAAGACCACAGCCAAGCCTGTCCCCTGCAATCAACAGCTGCCTGCTTATCTGACCAGAACAGCACCATGGGGCAAAGTTCCTCTCCCTGAGATAAGCAGTCCCTTCCATTCTGGGAAAGGAATTGGCCCTGGAGAAGTAGTGTGTACAGAGCAGATTACAAGGGAAATAGAAGCAGAAGCCAGAGTAAGACAAGGTAGAGAAAAAGAGATAAAGATGGAATGAGGAAAAAAGTGGTGAGGAAGAGTAATTGGGTGGTGAAGCAGGGGGGCAATCAGAGAAGCAAAAATGTTATTATCACTCAAACTTAGAAAAATTACACAGTATTTAAAAATGTGTACACCAAGTATCTCTCCTGCAAATAACAACAACAAAATTGAAGAATCAATACTCTACAGCTATGTAGAAGTTTCACTCATATGGGAAACAGTTTTCCTATGTAATTCAATACAAATTATCTCATTGTATTGTTTTCTATCAGTCTTTTAACATTGTTTATAATAAAACTATAACAAATCAGGCTTGTGATTAAGTATAGGTGAGCAGTATTGCTCAATTTTGGCAGTTAATTTTTAAGTCATCTATTATATAAAATTGCAGCTATAACTAAGACCCGATTTTATTCTCTATAATAACTAGAATTCCATGAGTTTATCTTTCAACATCTATTTTTCTAGTGAAGAACAAGATCAATTTCAACCATTGCACTGCAAAAGTTTTTAATACATGCCATACCTGACTGTTTAGGCAGGGCCACTGACCTCTTTCCCTTAAACTGTCAAATTAAAAAGAAAAATGGTAACAGCCAACACAACAATAGCTGTCCAGTGTCAATGAATCAAAATTACACTTATTTTTCTGGTCAGGTCAACAAAAATACAATATATCTTTTGGTGTGCCATGGAATTTTAGTAATTAGTTTTTGTGTGCCATGAGATGGGGAAGGCTGAAAATCAATGGAATGAGGTGGCCCCTGGTGAGCCTCCCTTATATCTCTGGAGGGTCTCTCTCACTCTCTCTGAGATCCATGCAATGGGTCCCCTCTCATCACTTCGACTGATCACAGAGGTATCACTGCTCTCAGATGGAGTCATGGGACTTGAGCTGTGCAGAAAAATCATAGTTTTGTTCAAGGGATTATTTCCAAACATCCACTTAATTTTTAAAAGAGGTTACTAAACACATATCAAGATGATTTCAAAGACTATAAGTATGCATAATATTTTATATTTCCAAAAGGAGAATCTGACCGACTCTACTCTTTATTTGCTTTCTTTTACTCTAAGTATGGGGATTTGGCATAGATCTCATCACAATCTTATTTTTTGGTCATATATGGTTAAATTACCTGTGGCTACAACTCGTAATTGTGATTAATTCTAATTAAGAGGTAAAAACTTTAAAAGCTTTTTACTGAGGTAATGTGTATTTACTGCATCATCTTTGCTATTCACAAATGTTCTCTATGTGAAAATGTACTATTCTCATGCCATCTGCTAATGGTAACATTACAGAAGAAGCCAAAAACTCTTTCCCACCAGCACTATGCCATAGGCATCTCTTGGGACAACTGGAACAAACACAGGAAGACCAGGAGCAAGAGAAAGTCCTACCACATAGAGCAAAAATATGTGCTGGGATGCCCTGCCACCAACGCTAAGACTACTTCCCACTCTGCTGCACACACACAGTCTCCATGTGGGGAGGCAGCCAGAAGTCTGTGCCTTGAGGCTGGATGTGGGCAACTTCTCCTGGGGCTCTGAGTATTGTATGCACAAAACAAGGACTACTGATGTGGCCTACAAGGCATCCTACAATGAACTGGTCCACACCAGTACCCTAGAAATGGACCATTACCCTAGAAATGGACTACATTGTGCTCACTGACAGGACACTGGACCAATAGTGGTACACATTCCACCAGGCATTGTCCCTGAGCCGTAAGATGGGGGCCAAGCTGACTCCTGATGAGAAAGAGTGTTTAAACAAAAACAACTGAAGAAAATTAAGAACAAATACGATAAAAAGAAGAATTGCACAATTAGCAATCTGCTAGACAGCACTTCCAGCAGGCCAGCTCCTTGCATGCATTGCTTCAAGACCAGGCCAACTGTTGCCACACAGATGGCTATGTGGTAGAAGGAAAGAGCTGGAGTTCTCGCTGAGGAAAACCAGGGCCCAGAAAGGCCAAAATAAATAAAGCCAAACAATCTTAAATAAAAATAAACATATAATGTTTTCGAACATTATTTTAAATCAGAACCACCAGATAGGAAGACAGATATGCAAATAGTGACTTTTACCATTTTGTCTGACTCATTTTATTTTTTCAATACTGAATCATATTTATTGTCTGGTAAATACCTCCACACATTAAGTCACATAAAACAAGTATAAAAATATTTTTAGCAGTATTGCTAAACAGAATTTGCCAACCACTTTCAACAATCACATGGTGCAATGGGATCTACGTGTGCATCAGGAAGAAAAAAATTAGTAAGTGTAGTGTTAGCATGGAAACACTGTCATCGTTCCAAATCAAGAAATCAAGTTCCATGTGTAATTGTTCGGTTTTGTTTTTGAGTCAGGCACCATTTTTTGACGTACAACTACTGACAGATTTAAGCCTCACTACTTACCGTTCTGTCAATCTGGGCAGAGCAAGCTGATAATAAAGCCCAGATGCTCTTTTTCTTGGTACTATTTGTAAGTTCCCACCACAGGCCAGGACCTTCATCCCAACTGCACTCTGTAGCCACCACAACACAGGCCACTCACCATTGCCTAGTCTCTCTAGCCACTTTTGTAAGAAATCAAGAAGCCTACTCAGCTCTATCCAGAATGCCTCAATAAGTAATCAGCATTCTCCTAACATTTTAGTGCATGATGTCATCAGTCTTGACATAACTTTGAGTTGGGTCCCATCCAGTTCCAGTAGTCATCTTTTCCAGTTTAGCATGCAAATGCACACATGGAAGTTCAACTACTTGAATGCTTGTTATACAAATAATCATAGTGTTCTATAAATTCAAAGCAATTATGCAATTCTCTGCCATTGCAATTTATATCTCAACCATTGATAAAAAATAATTTGTGTCCTGACTGGTATAGCTCAGTGGATTGAGTGTGGACTGTGAACCAAAGGATTGCCAGTTCAATTCCCAGTCAGGGCACATGCCTGGGTTGTGGGCCAGGTCCCCAGTAAGGGGTGCTTGAGAGGCAACCATACATTGATATTTCTCTCCCCCTCTTTCTCCTTCTCTTCCCATATGTATAAAAATGAATAAATAATATCTTTAAAAATAATTTGTCATGTGTTTTAAATGCTCTACAGAAAAAGAAATCCATGATCATCCCATGAGTTGCAATTGAAAGACTGAGTAGCCAGATTTGGGGCAGTAATTTTTTTATACTGCCAGCCATCCAAAACAAAAAAGGAAAAGAAAAACTTTTACATTTCATATAGCTCCTGCCAACTTATAAAATGTTTTCAGTTCAATAAACTTGGAATGCATTCTATGTATCAGTAACATTAAGATGGAATAAGAATCTTTATTGATGTCTCTGAATGAATCACAAATGCTTTTAACTATCAATATAAATATTCTGTTTTGATATTGTTAGGATCATAACCTACTCAGTTATTCATTTGTACTTATGCGTGGGTCATACACATTGCCTGGGCCTTGACAATTTATTAATCATTGTACTAAATCTTGGGAAGGCTCAGAATGACAATTTATAAACTGTCCTCAAACAATCTAATAGGAAAGGCAGTCAATAAATAAAGATTTCAACTGAGCATGTTCATGAACTTGATACACAGTATGCATCCAGTACATTTAAAATAAGTTGTAGGCCTAGACTTCTTAGAGGAAGTGGCATTTTGCTAAATAATGAGAAGCCACCAAAGAGTCTGAGGTACGTGACAGAGTGTGCCAAAGCATCGAGGGTTAAAACCAAGGGTATTCAAACTGGAATTGAAGATGGTGGACGGTTCTAAAGAGGAGGACTACTGATGCCTGGAAGTAGCACAGCTGAAAGTAGGGAAAGGTAAAAGATCCCAAGGGACTGAGGATAAATTAAGGAAAATGAATACTGTCTTGAACATGATGGAGAGGCATTGAAACAATGATACAAATTTCTTTTAAGAAACTTTCCTGAATCCTTAAACTCATATGGAACTGAGAAGGTTCCAAATAGCCAAAGATATCTTGAGAAAGTAGAACAAAACTGGGGGCATCACACTTTGTAGTTTCAAACTCTATTAAAAAATTATAGTAAACAGAACTGTATGGTACTAGCATAAAGACCAACTCATAGACCAATGAAACAAAATAGAAAGTCCAGAAATAAAACCCATGCACATGTTGTTAAGTAATCTACATCAAAAACTTCTCATTAAAAATTGTCCATGAATCACTGCTAATTCATTGTGTTTGTAGAGGGAGGAAGGGTCTAGAGCTTCCTACTCTG
Organism: Sturnira hondurensis; assembly: GCF_014824575.4. NCBI lineage: Eukaryota > Metazoa > Chordata > Mammalia > Chiroptera > Phyllostomidae > Sturnira > Sturnira hondurensis. The sequence continues at coordinate 596,333 of NW_028093232.1, forward strand.
CCATCTTGCTGACCTTTCTCAGGCAAATGGCATTTTGAATGAGAATAGATCTATGTGAATCCCCTTCATCCACTAGTCATCTTGCTTTGGAAATTTAGTTTACCTAGTGCCATTTTTTTACTAGATGCCAAAATTAGTACAGTACTGTATGCTCTCTCAAAATAAGCAGGAAAATTACCATGTACAATATTGGGAAAAATCTAGCCTTAATTTTCAAGGGACATACACAAATTTAAAGAGAAATATAAGACATGCTAAAATTTTAAAGAAACTAAAGGTGAATAAATTCATTGTAGTCACATAAAGCAGGGTAGCTTAGCTGAAATTATTTTCAAATTGAATTCTTAAATAAAGATATTACACTTAGAAAGTGCTTTATATTTTGGTTGAATTTATTCCAGTTCTGTATTGTAGCTCTTCAGGTTTGTATTTATATTTACATATACATATGCATTTGTATCTAGATTTAAACTATGTGACTGTTTAATTTGGGAGGTTTCAGTCTATCAACAACAGGAATAATTCAGGCTCTATAACTAGCCACATACTGTGAAGGTATCTGGCTTCTGCCAATCACTTTATAATTGTATCTTACAACCATCCCAGACTTTTATAACATAATTCAACAACATCAGTTTGTAATTCTCTCTCTTGCTTTTCCTCATGCTTAAAATCTCTATCTTTCTCTAAATTACCTGATTCACCCTAAGACTCAGTTTTGTCATCAGTTGCTACAGAAAGCCTTACTTGACCTTCCCAAGCTGAGTTGTACATCTCATCCTTAGTGTCAGTAATGATGGACCAAATATACCATGCAGTCGATGACTGCATCATGCACTTTGTTTGCAAAAATAGACCTGTATTTTCCCTCTTCCCCACAAAACTCTAAATGTCTTTTAGAAGTGTCTTATTTGTCTTTGCTTGCTAAATCAAAGGTCTGTGCAAAATTAGAGGCTTAGTCAACTTTTGTGAAAACAATCCATTTATTGAAAATGAACATGCTGAAACTTTTTGAACACTTCAAATGAGCACCCTTCTACTATGCTTTAAAAATCTGGGGATCAGCCCTGACCTGCACAGCTTAGTTGTTTAGGCACCATGCTGCAAAGCGGGGGATAAACAGTTCGATTTCTGATTGGAGTACGTGCCTGGGTTGTGGGTTCAGTCCCCAATAAGGTGAATATGAGAGGCAACCAACTAATGTTCCTCTGCTTCTCTTTATCTCAGCCTTACCCTCTCTATAAAAATATCTAAATTTTTTTAAAAATTGGGGGATCAATTAATATCATCAATAAAGTGAAAAAAAACTGGATATTTTTAATTACCTAAGTTGTATCCAGAATACACAAAGAATTTTTCAAGCCAGTAATAAAAAGATAAGTAACCCATTTTGGACAAAGGATCTGATCAGGCATTTCTTCCCCCAAAATAATACAAATGACCACAAACCACATAATATATCACCTCACAACTTTAGGATAGCTATGATAAGAAAGACAAACACTTATGAAAAAAATAAAAACATGCTTTATCAAGTGTTGACAGGGTTGTGGAGAAACTGAAATCCACGTACACCCTCATACATGTCTGCTGGAAATGTAAAATGGTGGAATCGTTTTGAAAAACTGTTTGGCATTTCCTCAAAATGTTAAACATAGAATTACCATGTGTCCCAGAAATTCCATTTAGCTCTTTGCTCCAAAGAATTAAAAATGTATTGCACTAAAACTTTTATTTATTTTATTTTATTTTATTTTATTTATTTATTTATATTTAGAGGGGAAGGAGAGAGGGAGAGAAACATCAATGTATGGTTGCCTTTCGTGCGTCCCCTGCTGGTAGTTGGCCTGCAAGGAACCAGCCTGCAACCCAGGCATGTGCCCTGACTGGGAATCGAACCGCGATCCTCTGGTTCGCAGGCCCGCACTCAATCCACTGAGCTACACCAGCCAGGGCTGCACTAAAACTTTTATATAAATATTCGTAGAATTATTACTCATAATAGCCAAAAAGTAGAAACAACTTATTATTGTATATCAATTGATGAATTGAAAATGGAAAAATGGGGAGATGTTAATCAAAGACTACAAATGTTCAGTTATGAGATGAATAAGTTCTGGGTTTATGAAGTACAGTATAGTCATTATAGTTAACATTATTTTACAATTCAAAGTTGCTAGGAAAGTGAGTCTTAAATGTTCTTACGACAAGAACCAAAATGGTAATTATGTGAAGTTGAAGGATGTGTTCATTTTTCATGGTAAACATTTTGCAATATATATATGTAACAAATCATCACATTGCACACTGTAAATGTATATAATGTTGTATGTCAATTATATCTCTATTAAACTGGAAAAAAATTCTAAAAAGTGGGAAGTGACTGCTAGTGGCTATGAGCTTCTGTTTGGGGGGATAAAAGTAGTAGAAAATCTAAATATGACTTTGATAATGGTTCAACAGTGCTGTGAATACACAAAACAACAACAATGATATTTAATTAACCTTTTAAATGGTTGAATTGAATAGCATGTGAATTGTGTCTCAATAAAGCTATTTAAAAATAATTCAAGCATGCAGATATTACATACTAAATAGTTCTATTTCCTCAAACGTTCATATATGAGTTTTGTTCTCTGACTTCTCTAAAAGTGGGAAACAAAATTTTAATCAAAAGGCTGCATGATAGATTCAGGTGTAGAACAAAGAATTAGGGTTATCTAAGCAAGCTTCTGGTGTTTATTTCTGATTAAGTAAAAACACTGCCTGCCAAGGATCCCTTTGCTGGTCAGATTTTCCCAGATGCCCAGGATGAAGCATAATTCTCCTTTTTCATTTTTTATCTTAGGTACTGTCTACAGATATTTCTGTAGAAGCAATATTATTTAATGTAGCTTACTAATACCAGAGTAAACAAGAGTTTCAGCTATTCCTCAAAAGCCAGACTTAACTTGATGCTAATTCACCAATTTATTAATGAGAAGCAACCCTTTAGAATTTTTTCAATTACAGTTTATTTTCAATATTTTACAGCCATTCCAGGTGTACAACATAGTTGTTAAACAATCAAGAAATGCTGTGCATAGGACAATGATGCCACAGTTCTCTTCAAAGTAGGCACCCTGGGACCTTATGCAGTTCTCCTGATCTTCATTAGCTGTCAAGAATCTCATTGACAATCTAACATGCCTTCTCTTTCGAAAGTGATTGTAGTTTTGGGAAAAGCCAGAAGTCCCAGGGTGCCAGATCTCAGCTGTAAGTGGGGCTGGGTCACCGGGGTGATTTGATGCTTTGCCAAAAACCTCTGCACAAGAGGTGATGCATAAGGGGGATCGTTATCATTATGAAGTTGCCAATCACAAGTTGCCCACAGCTTCAGCCTTCTGAATCATCCACATAGTTTCCACAGAGGAATGCTCAAACTTAATGCAGAATTTGATGCAGATTCATTGCTCTACTTGCTCAGTCATTTTGGATACGGGGGCCACACAGTGCACATGCTCACTCAGCCTTGTCTGTTGAATACCACCCCCACCCACCAGTGAGCGAGCATGTACTCACATTCACTCCTATATACGATGTTTCTTGTATCTTGCATTTTCTTCAGTAAATGTCTCTATTTTTCATATCACATGGCTGTATACCTTTTGGACAGACTTCATATATTTCAAAGCGTTCCCCCCAATATTTTCAGTACCCACCTAGCACCATGCATAGTTTTTGCAATATTGTTGATTATACTCCTTATGCTCTACTTTACATCCCCATGACTCTTATAATTGCCAATTTGTACTGCTTAATCGTGTGACCTTAGAAGAAGTTTCTTAAGTCACCCAGTTGTCAGGATGCTGTATGGTATTGGACTTTGAAGGAAGTATCAATTTTTTCCTTGTTGACTCAAGTCCGGTGCCCTATTTGGCAGAACATTGCCTCTGAAAAAGTAACTCTGAGGCTCATTTATATATGCTGCTAAGGAGTGGTACTTATTTTGTTCCTCTGAAATGGCCTGGACACTCTCCTACTTCCCCAAACACCTTCCAGCCAGGGTTTCACTGGAGGAGCTCATTGAGAGGACATGACTGCTAGTTGGCCCACAGCCAGACCAGGCAGTTTGGGGCTCCTCACCCCAATCTCTGTCCTTGGAATGTATGCTCCATCCACCATTCCCACAGTGGGAGCTCTTTGGAGATGCAGCCTTGAGAGATTAAGGTGTTGAGACCAGCTGGACTGCTCGTGTGGAACTCTGTGTAAGCCTGTATATGAATTTAACATTCTGATGTCTTGCAGCCACCCAAGACAAGCCTCATGTGTAAGTTTTCTTGCTTAGTAAATGTGCCACCTACCAATCTGGAGTGACTGCTTTCTTTGGTCTCTTCTTGCCCTCTGTATACAGGTGTTAGTTTCAGATTTCATTCAGGGAACCCCCAAGGTTGCAAACATCTCAGCTCTACCCCTCACCTCCTTTGCATGCCTGCCTCATCCACCTCATTCAGATGTGTATTGTGATGTTCACCGTTACTGACAAAAATGAACCAGTTCTTTACCATTGAATGGATATTGCAGGCATATTTCATACATGTGAGAGGCTTCAGTAGAAAAAAACCTTTTGCTTCCCTTGAGCTTTTTCTTAGACTCGGCCTCAAACAAAGGAGTCTTCTTAAACTGCTCCAGTGCTTCCAAAGATGCATCCAGTCATTAGGAAATTCTGGCTTCTGCACAGTGTGCTGGTGACAGGAGAGTGGAGGGATCAGGAATGACATGGTCAGAAAAGCCTGCAGTATAGTTATAGTACAATCTGTATTTGCCTCCTTGTACTTGGTAAAGGCATTGATGTGCTTTAAACAATTGTCTACAGCTACAGTTAATAGTCCACGAAAAGCCTGAATGACACAAAGATACATTCACCTTTGTGGAAATCACAGGTTTTGGTTTTTCCCCTCAAGGCACTTGCCTGCGGGAGATGCTGGTAAACGTCCTCCATTATTTTATACAATAGCATTTGATTCTGCAGACTATTCAGATGACTACTATACCTATAAAACCCAGTTCCTGGAAATGGGCTTGGTAGTGGCTTGCCCTGTTATCTCATTCTTATCTTTATCTTTTAATTAAAAAATTATAAATCCCAGTTACTTCCTATTTTTAAAGAATCTTATTTATGCATTTTTAGGGGAAGGGAAGGAGAAAGAAAGGGTATAAACATCAATATGTGAGAGAAACATTAGTCAGCTGCCTCTCACATGCCCCCAATTGAGGATGTGGCCTGCAACCCAGGCATATCTGTGACCAGGAATCACACCAGCGGCCTTTCGAATTGCATGAAGACACCCAACTCACTGAGCCACACTAGGCAGGGTACTTCCCATCTTTTAATAGAAGTGTTCCCTTCAAAGGCTGCAGGATGAGGTACAAACTAGATGCCCTAAATTTTCAAGGTTAGCTCCAATGGGGAGTCTTCACAAACATACCATGTAAAGCAGAAACTAGGGGTGGTAACACCAGAATAAGATCAGAGATTTAAGTCTCTGAATTCTCTTGAATTAAAACGGAAAGTGTGCCTCTAGAGCAATTCAACATTAGTTGAAATACCAAACTAACTAGCAGAAAGGCAACCACGTCATGTGTATAATTAGCCTTAGGTCCTAAGTTCAAGATCTGGGGAGACTCTTAAAGTGGTAAGAGGATTTCAGATGACAAGATTCTAATAGGTGGAAAAACCCTAAAGGCTAATAGAGTAACTGGTCTGACGATAATGAGAATTCAGTCCAGAGGCCAGCACAAACAACAGTGAACTTCTGGTACAGAAATAAAGCTGCAAGGTACCTTCTTGGCACTCACCTTTGAATTTTTATTTTCCACTTCTTCATACCATAGCTAATGATGGTCACCAAGTTCTATCCATTAGAACTTCTTAAAAAGTCTTCAGTGGGATCACTGTGCTCATCATTCCTCTCAGCTAATACATAAGCCTCCCAGCAGGTTTTCCTTGTTTCTTTTCTTCCAATGTGTGCTTCCCCCTGCTGTGAAAGTGATCTTTCTATTGCACATTCCTTGTTTTCTATCCACCAGTGGCTTCCCATTGCCTTTAGAATGAGGCACCTTCTATGGCTTTCAGCAGCTGGCTCTGCCTTGATTCTGATGAATCCCTTACAACTACTCATCACCAGCTGTGTGTAAGTGTGCTGGTGTTTTCCAGAGGCATCATGGTCTCTCAGGTCTAATTAGCTCCACACGTCGTACTGCCTCTGCCCTGATGGAGTGCCCTTTATCTGCCTCCATTTTACCTGGTCAACTCCCACCTGTTCCTCTAAATGAGATTCGGGCTTTACCTCCTTTGGGAAGAGACTTTGTGACTCTCTCATCTTCCTTCCCAAGTCTGACTTTCTTCTATGTCTTCATTGTTATGCTCAAATCTAGAATAAGGGATTAGGGACGATATTGCATCTGTGGTTTATCAGTCTGTCTTCTCCACTATTCTGTGTGGGCAGAGTGTTTTTCCTTTATCACTTGTCATTTCCAGCACAGGGATCTTAAGTAGGTTTCCACTTGCAATCCAACTCCCAGGCAGTAGCTGTCTAGGACAGGTGGAGGTGATCATATTAGCAAATGATTGGCATGATTGATCAATGGTGTCTGTCTTGGGTACAGATTGTAGAAGTAGCAACATGCGTATCATATATTTGCATTCTCACAGTTTTGGTGAATGACTTAATGAAAAATGAAGGCATTAAGAAAGAGAAACTGTAACATTTTATGGGACTAAAAGCAAAACTGAGTTAACGTTGGCCCAGGAGTGTTAAGCTTCTTCATGCCTGCGGACAGTATTTGTATTAGAATCTGAGTAAGACTGAATCAATATGTGATTATGCAGTCACAAAAGTTAAGAATAGGGCACAATCTCTTCCTGGCACATGCTCCCTCCCAGGAACACTGCCACACCTTTCCTCTTTCTCAGGGTTGCTGCTTTACTTTTCGGTCCTCAACCCTAAGGGTCCCCATGAGACGCACAACCAAGAGAGTAATGGGATGTGGCCGCTCGTTTCTGGCTAACCCCCGCAGACTGTCTCCAAGGCCCCCTTTTCTGTGCCTTTTCAGTGAGCCCAGAGCACCTCAGCTTTGGCTCGCTTCTGTCTCTGTAACTTTTATCTCTCCGTGAGTGCAAGCAGCCCCACCTATGCACTCTCTTGCTGCTTCTTTTACCCTAAGCCGGTCCTTGTTTCACTATCCCCAGCTTTAATAAACATAGTCTCTCTCAAAATAGCCCTGGCTGATGTGGCTCAGTGGATTGAGTGCTTACCTGCGAACCAAACGGTTGCTGGTTTGATTCCCAGTCAGGGCACATATATAGGTTGCTGGCCAGGTCCCCAGCAGGGGGCATGTGAGAAGAAACCACATATTGATGTTTCTTGTCCTCTCTTTTCTCTCCCTTCCACTTTCTAAAAATAAATATCTAAAGTAAATTAAAAAAAAAATAGAAGATAATACAAAAGAATCAGTTTCAAGTTTGCTGACTCCAGAGATAAACAAGGAATTGTCATAGCTGGCCAGTAACATATACTAAACTGAACTTCTGGATGGAAAGGTAAAGTTTCTTAAGAATCTATTGAAGAGACCGGCTTTTAAAATAATCACAATTTATTTTGTCTCTATAAAGTTAAAGTATTGGAATTGTCACTGAGTACTAGGGATGATTACTATAACCTTAATAGACAAGCTGCAGTATTAAAAAAGTTTCACCAATCTTAACATGTATTAAGTGTATGGAACAAGTAACATGAAGGATCATGGTTTAAAATTAGAATTCAAGGGAACTTTGCTGTTCCTTTTGTCCCCAGGAAAGATGTCACCTTATAAGTGGGAGTGCTTCCAAAGATAAGCTGGGTGATTCGATAACTAAATTAGAGCCCTCGGATGAGGTGCTCATTTGTTTCAACTTTTTCCCCACAAGTATGTTTTTTTAAAGATATTTGATTTTTTTAATGGTGGTTTAATGCTAACCTTCAAGCCTAAAATCACATCTTTCGACATTCTTACCTATCTGGAAAGTTTATAGCTTATAGCAATGGTTGTGATTAGTAAACTATTCAAAGGAGATATACACACACGTTTGTTTTTGTTTAGTACAATGCTGTAGGTGGCAGCCCCTTCCTACTTTGTGTCTGTTTTCGTGGAGACTGTGTTCAGCTATACAGTCCAAAAATGCCACGTGTTATGGAAACAGTAATTGAGTCCTCGGTACAAGATGGAAAGCTCAATAGCATATCTGGCTGGTTTAATTGATGGTGCGTTCTTATTATGGACTTTAATTATGCCACATCAGCTTACGTTGCTAGATGATGGGAGCATAAAAATTGAGAAAATAACCCAAAGGACTATACCATTTTTGATGGAAAGGTCAGAGAAGCAAGTAACTTGGCTCAAGTCAATTTAATTGAAGAAGATCTACTGTGATAGGCAAAAGGTTACACACAGGGATAAATAAGCTTCTCGTTGTAGCCTATCTAACTGTGAGAGTTAGAAAAATGTCACTTTACATTTCTGGGATTTTTTCCCCCTGCTTATTTGAAAAATGATTGCGCTGGGATAGGATGACCAGCTTTTAACAATTTGTTCTTAAACTCTTAGAATTTCGTGAGTCACTTGGCTGAGTAATACATAAGATAATCGCCTTGTAAATATTACTCACCAGGATATGGGGATTAGTGATTGTCAAGTCATGAGGTTTTTCAAACTCTCTCATTATATAAAAAGAAAAACAAAGCATAATGTACATGAGGTCAATTAAAAATGCAGCTACAGAGGGATTCTGTATATTCATTATTAACTCGGGCTTTAAAAAAACTCAGGACACAGGCAAATACACAGGATGGGGCAAAAGTAGCTTTATAGTTGTAAGCACACAAATAGAATCTATTCTTGTATCATTATTTATTAATGACCATATTATTTTTCATACAAACAACTGTATACCTACCTCGATCCCATCCTGCATTAGAAAAGGCCTGGTGAACGCTGGCCAGCAGGCTCACCTGGTTGGACCGTAGTCACCAAAATGGTGCGGGTTCAACTTCTGGCCACGTCAGGTACCTACCTAGGTTGCACGTTCCGGGGCAGCAGATGATATTTCTCTCTCACACTGATGTTTCTCTCTCTCAAAAATCAATAAACATATCCTCAGGTGAGAATTAAAAACAGGAAAAGAAAACATGAAAGTCCTGATAAGCACCAATTGAACATAAAGAAATCATGCTGCCTGATCATTTTTGCTTGTGTTGGAAAGAAGATATCTCTGTCTTTTATTGGGGGAGAAGGGGCTGTTTCTCAGAATCTTAAACTGTTTTCCTTTCTTTGAGGATGGAGAGGGTCAGAGACAAGTTCAAACAGTAAAATTTGAAATTACCTGATACTTGCTTGGCCAGTGTCTCCTAAAAAGGAATGGATCTGGAGGTCAGCAAGGGCAACCTAGAGTCGGGCACACTTTCCTGGGGGTGAGGGAAAGGGTGCTGCCCTGGCTGCCTGGGTGCAGTGCAGGAGGTGGCCGAGGCCCCAGCTGCGCACAGGGCAGGGCTCAGTGCTCACAGCAGTGGAGTCCTCACTGAGCTGCTTTTGTGGTGTTTGACTATGGATGTTGCTCTGTCTGCTATATTATTGATGATTTTTCATGTCTTTCTCAGTGAGACTGTAAATTACTCAATATTCTTTCCATAAATTTCTTTTGCTGCTTTCGTGGGCTGAAACCAGTTTATGAGGCATGCAAGTAATCTTCTGGACTGATCCAAGTAGCTGTGGCCACAGACTCTTGGGCTGTAATTTTCAACCTTAATTTTATAATTTCTTAGGGTATTTACAGATCTTAAACATGAATTGCCAAAATAGATTGGTCACAGAAGATATGTATTTTAAAGCATGTATTTATTTAATTGTGTGTTTGGAGTGCTGAATGGCCCACTGTTTTCCTAGTCTATGACCTTGAGCAGGTTCATTAACTTCTCTAAAAATCAGTTTTCTCATCTATAAAGAAGGGACAAAAATCCTACTTACCTCAAAAAATTGCTTTTCGGATTGAAATAAAAGTATATACACAAAATACTAAGCAAAGTACTTAGTTCAAGGAAAACATAAATAAGACCTATTTTTAATAAATATATTCTAATTCATATTATAGTAGAAAATGTATAATTTTAAAATCAATTTTAAATTTATTTTGTTTCTCCTTTATTCTAGTAATATAATGTTGACATTTATGTTTGATTTTTCAGTCTATTATCTCATTGTTTCCATTTAAAAAATAATTATACCTCATTGAATTGTGTTTTAGACTTCTGTGTGTGAAATAACCCAGCACATGGATAAGGAAATAATACCAGAAGCTACCTATTTATGCCATATTTCTAGAACAGAAATATTTCAAAAAATTCAATTTTATGAAAATGAGCCTGCAGCTCCAAGAGTTTAAGTGATTACTTGGTGCCGCACAGGAGTGCCTGGAGTAAAACCCAAGTCCACGCAACTTCAAACCTTTGCTACTTCTGCTTCCTAACTTCTGTGTGAGGTACCTGGTAAGCACTGAATACGATACTTTAGCTCCTACCCCAATTGCGCCTTGCTTAAATCGTGTATTCATTTGAAAAAAAAAGTGATTGATGAATTATAACAAATAAAGACCGAGTGGAGATAATTGATCTCTTTATTCTCTCTGTCCAAATATTAGAACACTCAAAGTTATTAGAGGCAGGATTGTAAGACATTTATACTTACTGTATAAACAATAAGGACTTTGGTAAGGACTCAGGAAGGAGTTGGATTCAATCCCCTTTTCTTCACTTCTTGCTCTATGACACTTCTGACTTCCATTTACCTATCTGTATAATGAGACTACAACTGTCATTTTTACATGAAATGAAGGAAATAACTCCTTACTGTGACTATATTAAAAATAAAAGCAATCAATTTCCTATCATCACAGGAAAAGAAGGCATAGTTGGAACCCTAAACCAAACTAAATTAGTATATGTGAGATCTGCCTAGAAGGTAGCCAGCGATGTAATATGACAAATAGAGAAATTTATTGAAGATGCGAGTTACAAGAAACATTGTACGTAAGAAAATGATGCATCAGCCTCCTTCAAAGTAGGCACCTTCAGACTGCACAGTTTTAGTCGCCATCAGGTGCCCTATTGTATTTTACTGAATGTAATCAATGGTCTGAAATCTCCTACCTTTCAAAGGTAATTTTAGTTTTAGGAAAAGCTGGAAAGTCATGAGGTACAAGATATGGGCTGTAGAGTGGTTGAATCACTTGAGTGAATTTATGTTTCACCAAAAACTCTACATGAGACATGATTCATGAGTGGACACATTATTGTGATGAAGCTGCCAATCACCAGTTGCCCATAGCTACAAACTTCTGATTCATCCAAATAGTTTCTGTGGAGAAATATTCAAGCTTAATGAAAAATTTGATGCAAGTTTGTTCATTTTGAATGTAGTAAATATGCTCTCTCAACAGCATCTACAACCCCTACTGACCAGTACAGTGAAGTCATCATTGTTCACATGTGCACATTCCAGTCCACTCTCTTTGGCTGCCAAGTTACATTGATTTCATGCAAACTGTTCTCGTTATGTTAACAATGGATGGATTTTTATGGACAGACTTCATAATTTAACTGTGAACATCAACAATAGTAAACAAACCCTCAGGCTAGGTTTCTGCAGCTATCATGAAATTGGATCAAAACCCTGTGTTGTTTAGTTTTCTATGGTTTGTCTATATAGCAGAAATATAAACCAAGACCAGACAGTATGACTTCACTGCCAATGTGTCATTAAGGCAACACTGACAGGACAAATCCACCTAATTCACGTCTCAGTTTCAATTACCCAAAGATACATTTACATATATTTGTATTAAATGTCAAATTTTTCTGCAATTTCAGTTTTTATATATATTAAGTGTTCAGCTTGCCTATTGTTGCTTATTTTAGAGCCAAGAAAGAAAAAGACCATTTTGCTATTGTGGTCTGCTTATTATGACATATATGTTTTGTTTACATTAGACAAGGTTTAGAAACATGTTCTGAATCAGCAACTTGAAACTAATTTAAAATGTTTCATTTTATTTTTATTATCCATTAACCATTTACATGATGACTTGGACTTCTCCACTTAGCATATCCCAAATCCAAGCAAACACTGGGTCCTCATGAATTCACATACTAAATAACTTTCTAATTCCTTCCCTGGCCCCTGCTCCAGCTTTACTATTAAGAGGAATCAAAGGTTGTTGGGTTTTTTAAAAATCCTTCTTGGTATAGTGATTAATTTTAAGACACAAAAGACTCAAGAAGGACATTTAACTCCCCCTTACCTGCCTAAGGAATTCAGATAGAAAAACCTACTTAAAGGAAGGGAGCATCGCTTTCTCTGGACAATATTGTCTAAGTGTGGCAGACAGAGAGAAATCTAGCAAAGTCTGTTATTTGGATTCCCCTCCATGTGTCCCACTGTTTCTGGATGGCCCAGCAGGAATTTGTTTATCATGTATTTGCTCTTTTTTCACCTACCTGTGAATTGCTTTCTTTTCCTTTGAAGTTCCAGGCTCCTGCCTCCCTCTCCTTAGTTCAGAATGGCACAGGAGCCTCAACTGAACAACTTATCCTTGGTTCCAATATTCTTAGGGAATCCCTTTATACAGGGGTTGACAAAAGTAAGTTTACAGATGTGAGTATGTGAAACGCAGAATTCATTCTTCTGTTGCTATATATTAATTATTTTATTACTTTCTATACATAATAAATTTGATTATTTTCTCTTGTTAATCTGATTCATGTCAATTTTATTATTAAACCAGCCAGAAGAACTTTGAAGGNTGAACAACTTATCCTTGGTTCCAATATTCTTAGGGAATCCCTTTATACAGGGGTTGACAAAAGTAAGTTTACAGATGTGAGTATGTGAAACGCAGAATTCATTCTTCTGTTGCTATATATTAATTATTTTATTACTTTCTATACATAATAAATTTGATTATTTTCTCTTGTTAATCTGATTCATGTCAATTTTATTATTAGATCAGCCAGAAGAACTTTGAAGGGTAGAAGGAAATTATTTTCTCCTTACCTACACTACACAGCGTGATTACCAGCTCTTATCATCTGTTACAACTACAACTTCCTGTGGGATTCTGTACATCCAACCTTGTGATTCTCAAATCCAGTCTTCACACAATTCATGGAATGACCTACTTAAAATGCAAATCTGACCACATCATCTCCAGGTTTAAGTACTGTAATGGGCAAAATCCAAAAGACTAGCCACCATAATTTAACCTCTCCCTGCTATCCAGCCTCACTTCATGCCAATTCTTATATTTCATACTCAAGAAACACAAAAGAACTGGTAATTCTGTAGACATGCTAGACTAGTTCTCACTCACATGTCCTTTTGCATGTTACATCCTATCTCGCTAGATCTTTGTCATCTTATAAAACTTAGCTTTGACATTACCTCCTCCAAGAAGACTCCCTGACCTATCTCTCACCACCCAGCTGATTAGGTGTGTCCATAGTATCTTGTGCATATCTCTATCACTACTATTTCTTCAACATAAAGAAAAACAATTTGCGAGTCTGCTTCCCTAAACTATTCTGAGACCTCCTTTAGAGCAGAGGATGCACAATATCATCACTGATCTCAGCACCTCGCGCAATGCCTGACGCGATTCCTAGGAGACACTCAATCCGTGTTTGACTAAGCGAATATATTCATGCCATAATCTACCAGAAAATTTGTTTTCGGGTCAGTTATAAATGCCTTCCTGAAATTTCTCACATTTATCAGCTGATTTATATTTTGCTCCAAGTCCAATGTAAAACCATAATAGTCAGAGAAGACTTAATAGCTTTCCACATAAACGCAGATGGACCCCTTGAGAGCGTGCCTTGCAATGAACATTCCTAGAGGGGTTTGGGGTGGAATTTTTGTAGTAAGTTCTTTCAACTGTGGGGAATTTGTACAGTTAATTAATTTAAGTCAGGTTTAAATATGTCCCCACCAAATTCTCTGACAAGGGCAATGCGATCTTGCTAAAGGCAAAAACAGGAGTCTGAAACTGTGTTGTTTCTGGCATTAGGAAAAAACTATTCTTTCTCAAACAGAATAAGTAATGAATTAGAGACTGATAATAGTTTGTTTAAAAAAAGGAAAATAATAAAATTCTAAAACATATTCAGAAAATACAGACTTGATGCCAAAGACATAATGGACCATCCTCATAGAAATAAGTTTATTATAATGGAGAAGAGAATAACCTTTTTCCTTTTTGAATTCAAGTCTCTCCAGCAATTGCTGAACCCTTTATTCATTAGTTGACTAATGATGAAAGCTTATTTTTTACTAAGAGTCTATAGAGGCCAAAGGCAGACCTTTGCATATGTAAAAACTGTGGTTAAAGAAAATAAAGAATCAAAGCAAATTAGTCAAGCTGAAAGAACTTTCAAAGAATAGCATTATATTTAGCAGATTGGGGGGAGTAGTTGCTCTTTTTTGTGTCCAACTATTCAACAAATAACTAAGAGAAGGACCAATAAAAAGCACTTGGGGTGAGGTAGGAGGAACAGGGAGGATGAATAGTAACAGAGCAATGTCATGCTTAATAGATGCCAGTCATGGTTTGAAGTGCTTTACATGAATGAATCCATTCACGATCCTCACAACCTCAAGAATTAGGCACTATAATCCACAAATTACCATGTTTTGCAGTGTATTATGTGCACTTTTTTTGCCCAAACTTTTAAGGAAAAAATAAGGATGCACATCATACGTGAGTATAAAGAGTACATGCCATGGGTATAATAATGGGTATAATAAACCCGTGTATAAATGTGCACCAAAACATGAGAGCACATTATGCATGGCAAAATATGGTATATGGAAACTAAGAACTTAAAAAACTTACCCATTTTTCAGACAATTTGTACTCTGACTGCAGAGTCTGTGCTGTGCATAGAATGCTAAGAGGGAATTAGACACCAGCCCACAAGTGCCATTCCCAAGAATAAAAATATTATGAGTATGATCTAATTGACACAAGTTAGTAAGCCGGGAGAAGTAAAATAGGAAAATAGAGATAAATAGTTAAACAACCAAGCAGTTTACAGCTATCTAGTAACAGGTTACAACCACCTCATAAATCACAACCTCTAGACTTCCCTGACCAAGGGCACTTAAAAGTAAACAGTTTATACTTCTCCCCAACCAGAGGATAAATAGTTTACATCATCCTACTCAGGAAGATGGATAACAGAAATCCAATCAGTGCCATTTGTGCCAACCACACCCAAACACTGATGAAGTCAGGGGAATAATAGTCAGTTTGGCACATCAGCATATAGCTGATGAACATTCTATCAAGATCCTCCCCTAAGACCTCTCCTAATATTCCCACCTTTAGAAAACAGGTAAGAACTGTCAAGACAAAACCCCAGAGCAGGTCTGGAGCACATGCATGCCTTTCTTCCCTCTCAGGGGTGCATCTTTACTTTTCTCTCCTGAACTCTAAGATCCCCATGAGACTTGCAACCAGTGGAGGGGTGGGCAGCAACAGCTCACCCAGGGCTAACCCCCTGACCCTGCCTCCAAGGCCCCATTTTCCCTGACTTTTAGGTGAGCCCACAACAGCCCTGCTGTGACACTTTTTCCCTATAACATTTTTAGAGAGCCAAAGCAGAGCACTGCCTAGGTCCTCTCCTGAGGCTTCTTCTAAGATTTTCCTTTGTTCCACTGTCCCAGCTTTAATAAATACTGAAAATCACCTGGACTTGTATTTCCTACACAAAGTCAAGAATCCACATTTTGGGCCAGCCTGAGGTAGACCTCCTCCAAGCCAGGTCCCTTTCCAATGACATAATGAGTGATAGTCACATATTTTCCCTTAGTCACCATATTAGCCCTAACACAGAGAAAGGTGCTTGGTATGTAAGAGACACTCAAAATATTCATTGTTTGAGTTAGTGGAGTGATAACACTGTTTTCAAAGCTTCTAAGAGGGAAGAGGACAAAGGACTAATATATACCGACTAGCTTTCTATCAGACAGGCACTATCACTACTCAATTGCTAATTTGGATTGGTGGGTATGAGCAAGAATTCGGATGCCAGACTAGCTGGCTTTGCATCCAGGCTCCACCACGATATGGCTGTGTGGATTGAGGACACTTCCTTTTCCTGTGCCACATTGTTCTCATCTGTAAAGTGGGGAAAATAATAGTAGCTACCCAATGGATTAGTATGAGTAAAGGAGGGAATAAGGTAAAATGCTTATTAGAATAGTACTTTTGCAGTGTTAGCTATTACTCCTGTTAGTTACACTTAATCATTAGTGCATGCAATACCCAACTTTAGTGTCTAGAGAATATCCAAATCAGTTTCATCTTGGATGTTTGTACTCTGTAGTAAATGTTAAAGGAATGCAGAAACAAGAAAGGAGGTTTCGGGGAGATCAACAAGAAGAACGAAGAAGGGTTGAAGACACAGGGATAACTCAGGTAGATGAAAGATTGTGGAAGAGAAAAAAATCCCTGGCTGGTGTAGCTCAGTGGATTGAGCATGGGCCTGCAAACCATAGGGGCGCAGGTTCGATTCACAGTCATGGCACATGCCTGGGTTGCAGGCCAGGTCCCCAGGAGGAAGCGTTCAAGAGACAACCACACCTTGATATTTCTCTCCCCTTCTTTCTTCTTCCCTTCCCCTCTGTCTACAAAATAAATAAATAAAATCTTTTAAAAAGAGAAAAAATATGGCTGTGTGGACTTATGGAGAAAAATGATCTTGAAAAACAATAGTAGTAAGGTTCACTTGAGAGGATTTCAGCCCAATTATTAATCATTTTAATTTATTTAAATCTATTGGTCTTTTCAGAGAAAATCAAACCACAGAAAATCTAAAAAATGTAATACATTTACTTATATAACTCTAACGTCTCATATGTTAAAGAACCTTTGCATCTCCACTGATCATTAGATTTCTGTTTTCATCAACACTCAGTAATACAACTTTTCCTCGACAATTGACACAGGGCTTGCACTCCCAAAGTCCTTGTGTTTGGCTTAAATCTATCCAAGAGCAATAGTGTCCTAAAACCGTATTGGCAGATTTCTATTTAATGGCTTGTTGAAAGAAACAGGCCTTAAGGCAAGGCCCAGTGAACTGAAGTGTGCCTTCTAGTTGACATTGCAATTGAAAGTCCACAACAGAGCAGGGAAGTAATCAACAGCCACTGAAAATGGACAGCCCTTTAGTTCTCAGCCCTGGTCTCTCTGGATCAGGCCTCGAGTGTAATGACACAATGCCAAGTGCCCGACAGCCTCCTTTACTGATTTCAGTGCTGTGTGCTTTTTCTTAAGACAGGCAGACCAAATGACAGTTTAGTTGGCATTTCTTTCCAGTCTTTACGTGTTTTTTTTATTTTAAAGTATTGGTTTTTATAGAAAGCATCTATTTGTGCTCCTTTGTTTTTGTCTGGGGAGAGGTGTGGAATAGCAATGTTCTGGCCATCTGTAGTTGATTCTGAGAGTAAACATATGCAGGCCCCAAGATCTTAGCAAACTATTTGTTCCATATGGGAAAGCAAAATGATTCTTGTATCCTATCTCCAAACTAGGATTATTTCATACATGAATGAGAGAAAAACAGGCACATTAAATTGTAATCATGTGCTCAATTTCAAGATGTTAGACTCTCACTGTTGACCTTTATAGGGTGGCCTGTTTATGAAAACAAATGATGGGAATTAAGTCAGCAAATGAAGCCACTATGAAAGGAGGAGGGAAGCTTCCGACTCATGCGTGAGGCTGCATTAAAAGCAGCTTGCTGCATGAGCATATTGAGTCCGTAAGACAGTCAACTGGAAAACTAAATTAGGATCTTTAATATAAAAATCGGGGGCTCAGTGAGAAATTCTTGAAGAGAAAACTCACTGAGCCAGGAGAGTGATTGTTTATGGAGGACAATCCAATGGAACATGGCGGAGTTTTTTTTCCCCTAGTTTCAAAGAGTGTAGAAGAGAGCTACACCACCAAATACAGCTTTCATAACTGTTGAGTAAGAATACTTGGGCGATGAACAGTCTATAAGAATATGTTTAAACTGGATGAAGGTCAAGTCTGCTCTTTTCATCCAAAGCACGGAAAGAGGGACACATCAAGACAATGTATGCATTTAAATATAAAGTATTTAAATGCTGTGCTTATTATGTGCAAATCCAAGAATGAGATAAAATAAATAGTGCGTATATATCCAGTTACTTGCCTGAGAAGTTCTTAAAATATATATATATATATTTTAGCCAAAGCGGGGAGAGATTATTAAATTGAAAGTTGGAAATGGGTGAAGGATTATAGAATACTGAAGAAGGAAAGAAAACATGTATCACAAATCAAGCTTAAACAATTATAGTAGGAAGATAATTTTAGTATAACTGATACTGGTTTGGTGACAGGAGTAGGAGACGGGGCACAGAAGGTTGCCCCGGGCAGCGTTGTGTTGCCCTGGTAACCAACCCGGCGCAGTATGAGATGACAGATTCCGGCCCCCCAGCGAAGGCAGAGTAGGGGGGGAAGCGTTGCTTAGGAGTCTGCGTGAGGTTAGTAAGCGTAACTGGTGGAAGAAAAAGCCCTCCTACCCGCTCTGCTTCCTCACTGAAGGGGGAACCACAGAATACATGTACCCAAAGCTTAACATAGCACGGGGAGGAGCAGACCTGGAAAAGGATGGGATCGGCTGGGGAGCTGAACCCTCTGCAGGGCACAGAAGCTTGCACTGGTAGATTTAAACAAAGGGAGGGCAGAGACTCAGCCTTCTCTTCCTCTGGGATCTGTGGCCTGTGAGGGAGCACCTGCACAACCGACTGCAGCAGTTGGCAGGTGCCAGATGGCCCAGGAGGCAGCTACGGGGTGAGGATGGCGTTGTGGGCCTGCAGCACAGACCCCAGGGAGTTTGAAGGCAGAGAGCAGTCCGCCTAGCAGCCTCGTGCTCTGAAGTACAGATAAAGATGGACTGGGAATTCTGGACGTGGTTTTGGGTTTCAGTCTTTCTGCGTTTTCTGTGTTTGGCAGAAGAGAGAAGCCTGGAAGCCCGCCACTCTCCCAATGGTGGAACATTTTAATAAAGACCTTTTTTTCCCTACCAACCTTTGTCTTATGCCTGTTTGGTGATGGGAAGCCAAATCCCATTTTTGTTCAGTAACACCACCATCTGTTATGTAAGTGAAAAGTGCCTTTTATAAGTTTATAATATCTTTTTAAGGGATAGCATTTGCCCAGCTGAGGAAGCCTGGGTTTTTGTGTGGGCTTAGCAACAGAAACCTAGAGAAGTCAATAAACCTAGAAAAGGCCTTAGCAACCTGAGTTGATGTTCCTTCTGGGAAACAAAGAGAGGGTATCTAGGAAAAATATGTTAAAACCACAGAGGTATTAATGGATACTGAAATTCTGAGACATGATGATAAAAATAAGAGAGTATGAGACTCTGCTATATACAAAGGCAGTGAATTCTAAAAATAAGGCGTGTGCTCAGAAATGGAGGATCAAGAGCTGGAAAAATGTCAGAGAAAAGTAAGAGGTGGGAGAATGTAGTTAAGGAGAACATCAAAAGATTCTGTTATTGTTCTGATGTTTTTTTTTTTCTCCTTGGGTAGACCTCCCAGTAGCACACTGTCTCTAAAGTATACCTGGTCGTTGGAACATAAAGGTCACAAATGCAACTAAATAGCACCATGAATGGAGGTAAAAAAAATAAGAGAGAAAGAAAGAAGGAAGGAAGGAAGGAAGGGAGAGAAAAGCTTCCCCAGTGGCAGGATGTGAGAGTAATTGTGAAGTCTAGTAGAGGAGTAGGGTTGAACAGACAAAGTACAAATGGTCTCTTATAGTGGTGAAACTATAATAATATCATATTATCATAATGGTGGGTAATAACTATGCATTTTCAAAATGTATAGAACTTTATGGCAAAGAAATAAACCTTAATATACACAAATTAAAATGACCACTTAGGAGGTAGGAACATCTCAAAATGGAACACAGAATGCAAAAACAAATGTATTGTATTTGTGATTGTATCACAAAGGTAGAAAACAATTTAATTGAAGAGAAAATAGGTGCTAACCTAAATAATTTTGAAAATGAGTGAAGTATATAAGTCTAAAGGCAAAAGAAACTATACCCAGAAATATATTTGAGCTAATCAAGTTGTTTTCCATAGGGGACAGATGAACAATTCTGAAATCGATATCCTCATATACTGGAAAGTAAGTAAATAGGTGGCAGGTGATTGGACCCAGCTTTCTGACTGTTGGAGTGCGAGCTCTCAGGTGTGCAAGGGCAGAGTCTAGGATGATCCATGCGGGAATGAATTAAAGTTTGAGACACCTCTCTGAACTCATTTTTAGCAATATAGATGCAAATGGTTACATGTATAAATATGTATAGATAAATACACATACACAGATTATATACATAAGTATATTTTCTTGCTCTGTTAGCCAAAAGGGCCTAGAAGTAATGATACCTCCATAATAAGAGCTACCTAGATCCTTATTTTATTTCATTCTCTAATAACAGGAGCAAACCCTCCTTAGCAAAATGGCTGGGGCAGCAAATACACTAGATGACCATGGAGTATCTTGTGCAGAAAGTCAGGAAGCAAACAAAACAAACAAACAAACAACAACAGGAAATTCCACAATGAGGGAGAGATACAAAAAAACTCACAGAAACCAACAGGAAGGGTTCCTAATGGCCAAAACTGGAACAATTTAAGCAACCGAATAAAGTAGTCTTGTGTTTTAACCCAAAGTATAAAATAAATATCCTTGAGTTGCTGTTACCAAACCAAAGTTTATGTGCCCCATGGTTCAAAAGGCCAAAACTCAAAATGTCAGAGTTTGGGATAAGGCAACATTTATTGTTTGAGAAGGCACCAACTGAAAAGATGGGGCACCTACCAGGGCCTCCGATCCATCTTGCTCACTGTACTAGGTCAAACATTTTTAAAGGGCTAGAGGAACAGGCAAGCACAAGCGCTGGTGGGGCAAGTTTTAATTGGAGAACCTTGAAACTTGGCCATTTTTGGTAAAGGGACATCCACATCACATCTTCTTGGATAACAGGCCCTTGGCTTTTGAAAGAGTTCTGGTGTTCAAATAGGGTTATGTCCTGGTCCTTTGGGGGCCTGCGTCTGTGTGCATGGTGGTTGGGGGGAGAGACTTTGGTTCCAGGTGCAGCTGCAGGTCAAAGGTATTTTTTCTGCACATGCTTTGACTGCATGACTCGTGGTTTTGTCTGTTGACTCTGAAAAACAACTCCATACTTTTTAAAACAGAATAGGACCATTTGGAGCTGGTTCGGTAGTTACATCTTTACTGATGAAAATGAACGAATAAAAAATTGGGAGAACAGACAAATCTCTGGGGAAGAAGAATTTCAATAATTTATACAGGTACTCTCAAGACACAAGAATCATAACCCTTGAAATGAATTGAGGAAGATGGCACTTTATTTCTTTTTAAGGTCCATAGCTCCAGTTTAATAATGAGAAAAAACATCAAACCAGCTTCAGTAGGAAAGCATTCTACAAAATACCTGACCAGTGTTCTTCAACACTGTTCAAGTTATCAAAAACGAGGGAGTCTGAGAAGCTGTCCCAGACAAGGGAGTCTACAGAGATATGACAACTAAGTGTAATGTGTACTGATTATGGGATACTAGATAAGAAAAAAGATGTTAGGTAAAAACTAAAGAAATATAAATAAGACATGGGATTTAGTTAATAGTAATGTATCATTATTGCCTCATTAGCTGTAATAAATATCAAACTAATGTGAGATATTAACAGGAAACACTGAGCAGAGCATTTAGGAATTCTCTAAACTATCTTCTCAATATTTCAGTAAATCTAAAAGTATTCTAAAAAATAAAGTCTATTAATGAATTTTAAAAAGACAGCATAAAAATCTTATTTGTGCAAGATATATACTATTACCTATAGAGTAAGCTAGCATAAATAAATTTTTAAAATAAAGCAAGAGAAGGGGATTAAGACTGAAACTAATTGGGGTGATCTTGGCAGACTTAATTGAAAAGCTAACATTTGAATAAAGGCCTAAAGAAGGAAAGGAAAAACTATCTTCACTGTGAATAATAAGGATGGATATCTGAGGGAAACATGTTTCTGGGAGAGAAAACAATGGGTGAGAATTCCTAAAAAATGAGAGAATCCTTGACATGCTCAAAGAGAAATGAGAGGGGCAGTTATGGCAGTTAAAAGAGAGGGAGTAGACTTGAGGTCAAAAGTCACGGAAAATCATATGTAAGAGATATATTCCTGAGGAACTGTGACACTTGGATAGTAGTCCATTTGTGGTGTAGAACCATTAGATTCAAGTAACCAGTGAGAGTCATCTAGGTTCAGGGAACTCCTGAGTTCTAGCCTCAGTGGGGAGGAACAGTTTGTTAAACTCTACTGGTGGTGATAATACCCTCCAGTGATGAACAGAGTGGGCTCTGGAGGACCTCTGGGATACAGCAGAACTACCAGCCTCAGGCTTAGCAACCACCACAACGACCAATAGGCTACCAGCATCCAGTAGCAGCTTTGAAGTCTTCTATTCCAAGGGAACAAAAAACCTTTCCTCTCCAGCAGAAAGTCTAAGAACTTTCTCTTGGAATAAGGATGCCCCTAGAAGGCACTTTTAATTATCTTGAGAAAAAAGATTTTTAGGATGGAAGAAAGACATTCTAACAAGAAGGGAGAGGAGGATTTGGTGAATTAACTTCAATGTTAAAATATTAAAATATTAGTTTTTATTTCAAATTAATGACACAGGTTGTATAGTACAAAAAATATTCTAAACATGCTACAAGTGTGCCAAGTTGAGAAAAGTGTTACTTCAGGAAATGAATGTGTTGACCATTGTGTGACGCACATAGTACAGTGTTTGAAAACATCTCTAAATCTCATTCCAGGTTAAGCTTCACATTTATATGGAGTCTTTTTATCTGAAAAGAATTCCCCCCTGCTTGTCTGCTTGTATATTGGAGGATAAGGTAAAGACAGTAAAAATTGGTATATACAATGGTAGGTTCCCAATTTGAACTGTTATCTTTCTATTCTGCTGAATTTCCACCAGGAATCTTCATGGGGCAGAATATTTGGTTTTCAGAGTAGTTTATGCTGTACAATTCTTTTATAATAGAAAATGCTTTTCCCAGGAAGTCCAGAATTACAGTGGTTAAGGAACTAGATTGGGGAATGTCAAATAACATGTATGTCTATATATACAGATTAATCACTTCTCTGCTAATTTTTGAAATGAGAAAAAATGTATACAGTAAGAGCTTTATAAAACATTTGTGGAATCAAAAAATTCTAAATTGACCTAAGAGGTATATCTCAGAAATATTTTCCTATTCTTTTTGTATGTAACTAAAGGAGCCCAAATTCTCTACCTTGAAGCTGCTTTTTCTTAGGAATATTGATTTTAAACTGTTTATTAAGAAACAAAAGACTCAGAAAGAACCTTTGACCTTCTCCCGCTTTCCTGTCCAAGATATTCAGACAGAGAAACCTTTTCCAGGTAGGAAATTTTAGGATGTCACCTTAGCTTAATTTGAAAAAAATAGTGTGATAGACAAGAGGGCTTCAGGCAGGTGCCTATTAACTTCAGACCCACTGGGTCCAATGTCACTGAGTCATCTAGGAAGAAATTTTCTTCCACGTGAGCTTTGTTCTTCTTCAACTACCTGTGAACTGCCCTCTCTCACTTCTGAAATCTAATACCCCATCCCTCTCTTCCTCTTCTGTCCAAAATCATCATATAAATCCAATAGGGCCTCACTGTCTTTGGGGTTTTCTTGGATTTATCATGCCTATGTGAATCCCCCATGCACATGCTTTAAACTTTGAATTTCTCCTGTTAATCTCTCTCTTAATTTGCCTATTAGCCTTGCCAAAAACATTATAAGATGGGAGAAAAACTCTTAATATTTTTTTAGTCCCCACGTAACTAATAGTGAGGGAGAGAATATGGGAAAGAGAAGGCAGAAAGCTTAAAAAGAGACTAATAAGAAATATTTAACATCTTTAATATTTAACAGCACAAATAAAAATTATGAAATGTGTTTCTTTGAAGCTGGTTTGTACTAGGAATTTGTGTCAGAAAGTGTATAATCAAATAATTTCCCCCAAATAAGAAAGACTCTGACTGTCTAAGATTAGATCACTGGTACAAACTCAAAGATGGGGAAGATAAAAGCTTATATTACAAGTTGCAATTAGAGATTAGCCAAAAATAACAGCTTAAATAGCAAAAATAACAGCAAAAATAACAGTGATATAAATGCCAACCCTTTAAAAGTAAGATGAAAGATGTCCTTATTTCAGGGCTGGAAAGAGAGAAACAAGGCACATAACTCGCCCAGGAGGCTCCTCTGTCAATGTGCAACAAGCTGCCCCTTCCACATTGGCACACCCTTCAGCAGGATGTGGGTCTTGGTTAGTGGAGTGTGGAGCACATTTTGACATGCGTGTTCCCTCTGCTGAGCACTCACGAACACGGACTTGTGCAATACACAGCCAAAAAGTGGATGGGGAGAAAAACACACCTCCATTTTTGCTAACAGTAGCAATTAGGTGAAAGTCCCATTAACCACCACAGTAGCCTGTGCACTGGCCATCAGTGTTTTAAAAAATAAATATCCAGTAACTGAGAAAAAAAAGATGACTTTTATCTATAAAAAATGATGCTAGCTAGGGTACACAAGAAAGAGAAAAGGGGATCTTCGCTACCAGTTAACTTTTGTATTTAGTTACCATTATTGGGGTTAAAAGCAAATTAATACTTTTTGTCCATCTTCTAAGTTCTTTTAGCTGGGCCAATAATGAAATCAACAGGCACATTTTAACAGGAGAAAGTCAAATTTTTAATACATGTGCATGAGGAATTCACATAAACATGGAAATTCCAAAGACAGTGAAACAACACTGGGTACATAAGAAATTGTGGGCGAAGGAGAGAAGTAGGGTGACCAGATATTAACTTTCAGAAGTGAGAACGGGCTACACCCAGGCAGCTGAGGAAGAATGAGCACACAGGGCAGGGAAGTCCTTGCTGGGTGACTCAGAAGCAATGGGATGCAGGGCGCGTCAAGCTGAAAGGAGCCTGCCTGGGGCCCTCTTACGTACCAATTTTAATTCAAATCAGGCTAAAGCGAACAGCCTAAGATTTCCTTCCTGAAGCAGGTCTCTCTGTCTCGTTCACTTAGGCAGGGAAGAAGGTAGGGTCAAAGGCTCCTTCTGAGTGCCCTTGCTTAATAACCAACTATCCCAAAAAAGCAGCTTCACAATGGCAGAACTTCTGTCCCTCCACAATTCAGACTGACGTTCAAGTTCCTGGGGTCAGAGGTGGTGCAGACTGCTACTGCTAAGTATACCTTTCAGAGCAATAACTAAGTATTGCACTGGGTGTCCATAGTTCATGATCAAAGATTCATTAGAAAGGACAGGCATTAAAGCTGTATAGATGGGAGAAATGAAAATTCTTCTTGTCCTTACTAGCGCAGGCTTGTGAGTATTGTTTCCTATGTTTAGTTCTTCGGTAAAGTGAGTCTAGAAACTGTTAGAGACCAACTGCTGGGCTACATTTTCCAGAATGTCCCCAATTAGAAATATAAGTATTAGCCTCTATTTAATGTTTCTTTGTCCCTTCACTTATTTAGAAAGAGAAATAGGATTCAATTGAAGAAAAAAATTAAGAAATCATAGTAGCAGCAAGAGCCTTTATTTTTAGAGTATATTGGTGGCACTAGATAATAGAAAAAGAAAAGTGTGCTGGAAAACACAACAGGAGAACACCCACTATGTGCCAAACATAACATTATCCAATGAGAAATAACAGTGGCAAGATACTGAGCCTACCCTACAGAGTGCAGTGATTAGAGCAGTAGACGTAAGTGACCTCCTTGGAGGCACACTCCACATAAAAGGCCACGCGCTCACTCCTTTAGGTACATATGTGATTCATTCTGCAAACCACCCAATGAGAGGTAAGCAACCATTTTACAAAGAGGAAATTGCACATGAAGGAACTATGAATAATTTGTATAGCAAGCAAGACATGGAGCTGGGATTTAAATCCAGCGTATTGTATCTGATGATGAAGTTTGTTATTATTATCCTATAAATGTGAGCTTTCTTCCTTATTAACTTTCTAACACGTCTCTACATTTATTTATTTTCAGAGAGAGGAGAATGGAAGGAGAAACAAAGAGAGAAACGTCAATGTGTGGTTGCCTCTGACACATCCCCTACCGGGGACCTGGCCCTCAACATAGGCATGTGCCCTGATGGGAATCGAACCAGCAGCCTTTCAGTTTACAGGCCAGCACTCAGGCCACTGAGCCACACCAGCCAAGGCTAACCTCCCCATACTTAAATTTATATCGCAACAATTATCAATGAGAATTTTAGTATAAGACAATGGCTTTGAATAGAGGTTCCATTCACCAATTAACAAATT
The DNA here is from genome assembly GCF_014824575.4 of Sturnira hondurensis. Taxonomy (NCBI): domain Eukaryota; kingdom Metazoa; phylum Chordata; class Mammalia; order Chiroptera; family Phyllostomidae; genus Sturnira; species Sturnira hondurensis. Next base: position 622,904 of record NW_028093232.1, read on the forward strand.
ATTATAAAATATACAGGATATTACTTTATTATTGTTACCTCTATATAGGAAATTGTCAGAATATCACCCAAGTTCAACTATTAAATTCTTAATTTTAAAAGTTAAACACCATTTTAGAGCTAGACAGAGATGTATTTATGAGCTGACATTCCAGCTTTTATTCATATCAATGACTGTAGATAATTCAGTGTTTTTAAAGGGCAAATCTGAGTGAACTGGTGGTGCTCAAAAAGTAAGTTTATAACATGAAGTTTAACTTTGAAGCTCCTACTTTTGGGGATATACACCTATGAGAGATTCAAAAGTAATCTGTAGTTATTTGTTTTTACCATGTAACATAGCCTTTAAAATCTCAAGTGCCATATGAGTTTATTTTTTAATTACCTTTCACACCGAACATGTTTTATAATAGCATTTTTGAAAATCTGAGTGCCAGTTCTATACTTTCTGTTGTGCGAAGAGGGGAAGGTGTGATTGTTCTGGCTTCTAATCAAGAGTAAAGTGTGGGGGAGTATAACAGATGCTGAACATTTAGTCATGCAGTCTGAGGTGCTGCAGGAGGATTGAGCTAAGAGATGACTGTCCTGGAAAAGCAGGCTGAGCGTCTACGTGCAAAGCACATGTCAGATGATATTTCCCCCCTGTCCTCCCCAGCATGGGAAACCTAAGGCAAACAGTAGGGGGAGAAGCAATGTTAACTATTTTATGTCTATGGTTACGCCTAATGTTCTGTGACAGTTTGCCTCTACCCTTTTTCTTCTATGCTACTTCAAAGTATTCATTTCTTCAGATTGCAAAGCACAGTTCAAAAGGACATGCCTTCTTACTTACAAAAAACAAACAGGCAGAAATTCTCTACTGTGGCATTAGGTAGGATGTTTCTCAAAATATGAGCTTATAATAAAGGGAGAAATTTGTTCCCTTTAATGCACTTATGCATCTTTTTGAGACAAAGGAGCAGACTTAGATGATCTCAGAACTTGAATTGTTCTCATTATTTCACCTACTAGATTTATGAAAGAGAAAACTAAGGTCTACTTAGTAAAAGAGCCTATAGTACAATCTACTTTCCCAGCTTCCAATATCATTTTCCTGAAGAGTTCCAATAGGGTGTTTTTGGTAGATTCCATGTCCATGTCATTGAAAGCAATGGACAAAGAAACATTTGTGAACGCAACAGACAAAAATTACATCTAGCTCTAGAATATTCTCTCCTTAAACAATGCATGGCATACTTGGGAGTTTCTTTATTAGATTCCGGTCTTCTTTCATGCTTCATGTTTATCAATGTATAACAAAGACTTACATAACACCAATATGTTTGATTTTAGGGGCCTGCAACTAACAGAGAGTTTGTGGGAGTAGAGTCCTGACAGAATTTTTTATTGTAAAGAAGTTCTCAAGTGCCATGGTGCATTGGCCCTCCCTCCAACACTTCCTCTACTTTGTTTATTGTTGACTCAAATATTACAAAATGTCATTGGTGTAAGGTAGAAGTAAATTGCATTTCGATGATTTGGGGTTTTTTTGCAATTTTTAAATTTAGTCATCTTGTCCTTTTATTTTACATTTGCACACATATTACCATCATATCTGAGGTCCGATGAGTCAAATTTTGAAGATAAGCTGTGAAATAGAAGAGGAGGGTTCTAGGCTTATTTATGCCTCTGGGAAATTTTGAATGGGGTTAGTGATGAAGAATGAAAATATTATGTCCTTTTACTGCAATTGTAGGACAGGGACACAAAATCACCTGTTTTTACTTACGAATGCATTTTACTGGGTTGGTAAGTCAAATCTTCCCATCCTACTGGTCATTATTTATGGAAAACACCTTTCAAATGCACCACTGGTTCCACCAAGTTTATAGCCATTTGATAAGTAATTGTTCTGAATATTTTCAGCAAGTATTGGAATTCCAAAACAACCAGAATAAAAATCTAGTTTTGAAACCCTGGGAAGCAGTTAACTTAGTAGCAACAAAAGTCATTGCCCAGAAAAACACTAATACTGCCAGCATGTAAAATTTGCACAAGCAAAATGCAAACATACAGTACAGTAAAATGAAATGGTTCCACTTTTGAATAGTAAACAAGCTGATGTATTGATGGCATATTACATCGTGCTGAACCCGTTGGATGTAGTAAATTGAAAAAGAACAGCTTCGCCCTCCAGGTTGGCAAGTCGACAGATTTCACCAATGAATGCCACGCCAATAGCATTTGTAGGATTTGCAAATGATGTTGAAATTCAGGAACACTTTTCTGCTGCAAATGTGGTAGGTAGTTAGGCATGAACAGAGCAAAGATGATAGCTGAGATAAGGAAGGTCACTGGGCAGAAAGCCCTGGGTGCCTAGCAATGGGCAAAAGTGGGAAAGCAAGGACCTTGCCCCAGGGGTGAGATTTCCTTCCCTGGCATGTTGCTAGTCATGTGGTTTTAGACTATCTTAGAGGAGGATCAAGGGGCCAGAGAATAGCCTTGTATAACCTCATATAAACCCTTTCGTGACCACTTCCTTAAGGCACTGGACCCTCAGGGCAAGGAAGTTCTGATCTACATCAAATAATTATAGGAACAAAGTCTTGAGAGTGTTGATCACATAGACAGAGTTTTGGTAAAACTATAGGTGGCATTTAGGCTTCAGTTGTGTTTCAACTCCAGGCCCAGAAAAGCAGCAAAGCCAGACAGGATAGTGCCACAGCGGACTTTAGGAGCAAATGCAATTACTAACGACTTCCTTCCCCAGCACTGACCAATCAGTGGAAACCATGACCCTGAAAAGACACACCTGGAAAACTGATGAATATTCTATTGAGACGCTCCCCTGAGATCTCCCCTAAATGCCTGTCTTTAAAAACATATAAAACCCCTCAAGATACAAAAAGCCAGCATGGGCTTCCTTAGGAGCAAGCCCATGCCTTTCTCTCCCCCTCTTTTCTCAGGTAGTATATTTCTACTTTTTTTCTCCTGAGCTTAAGGGTCCAGCAAAATCTGCAACCAGGGGAAGAGTAGGCAGTGGCAACCCATCCCAGGCTACCCCTTCGAAACTGTCTCCAAGAGCCCCATTTCTCTGACTTTCTGGTGAGCTAACAAGCAGCTCTGCCTTGGCTCACTTCGGTCACGATGACTTCTACTTCTGCAGCCCAATGTGACTCACTTTTTTTGTATAAAGTTTCTAGAGAGCCAAAGCAGAGCACCACCTAGGGTGTCTCCTGTTGCTTCTTCTGTCTTAGGCTCTTCCCTCGCTTCACTGGCCCAGCTTTAATAAACATACTCTCAAAATCACCTGAACTCACACTGCAAAATCATTCTTGGATGAAGTGAAGAACTCACAGGCTATAGCCCAGCATAAGGCAGATCCCACTCCAGGTCTGATCCCTTTCAAGTGACAAAAAGAACTGCATCAAACAAGCAAGAATAAGATAAAGCTTTGAAACAAAAGATTTGTCTTGAAGGAAGGCTGGCATTGGTAGTGGTAGAACCCTTTCAATTATTGGCTTCATGGAACATTTCACCTCTCGTAAATAATGTCACAACACATTGCTTCCTTCACAGGCAGATGCTGCTACAAAAATCTTTTAGAAATAAAATTTTTAAAAAAATTTAGATGATGGTAAAAATGGCTAATTTTATTAAACAGTTGGCAATTTAGTTTTGAATGTGTTAAACACCTTGTGAAACCTGGAAAGTTGCGTATACCTTTCCCACCGCATACAGAAATCTAGTGGCTTAGCAGAGGAATACTTACCAGGGCGTTTAAGTTGAAAGTTAAGTTGCAGATGCTGTTGAAGTGTTTTGAAGATGAATGACTATAGGTAAGTGTCTACCTAGCAAACAAATTTTTATAACATAAACCAGCTCAATAAGTGTCCTTCAGAAAATGTTTTGATTTCAAATGATGAGTAGTAGATTTAAGACAAAACAGAATATTTTGAAAAGCTTTGTTTGAAAAGGAAATCTTGAAATGGTTCCATGGCCACTTGGTACTGACAGTGAGAGGAGATAATGGTGGATCTCAAGTTGTATTGAAAACCAGGGCAGCCATGGCACAAACCAGGCAGTATCTTCCCCAGAACCCCTTCCACCATAAGTGCATAATGGGGGGCTGATCCTTTCTTTGAATCTCCTCAGCCTGAGAACTTGACTAGGAGAAAGGAAAAACTTTGCAAACTGCAGTCTGATCACACATTTAAGATGAAATGTATCAGTTTGTCTGAAAACAAGTTCTCAATTTCTGTGAAAGGAGGATAACTTCCCATTCATAGAAAAGCACTAAACAGTGTGTATGAGCAAATTTCTTTTTCCTTTTCTTTTTTCTTTTTTTAATTGAATTGGTTGGGGTAACATTGGTTTAAAAATTATATAGGTTTCAGGTGTACAGTTTTATAAACCATCATCTGCCTATTGCACTGTGCTTACCACCCCACGTCAAGTCTCCTCGGTCACCATTTATCTCCCCTTTACCTTCTTCTTCCTTTCCCCTGCCCCTTTTTCCCTCCGGCAGTCACCATATTGTTGTTTGTGTTTATAATTTTTTTGTTGTTGTTACTGTTCTTTGCTCTTCACCTTTTCCTTCCATCTCTATAACCCCTTTCTCCTCTGACAGCTGTCAGTCTGTTCTCTGTATCTGTGAGTCTGTTTCTGTTTTGTTAGTTTATTTCGTTCATTCAATTCCACGTGTAAGTGAAATCACATGGCACTTGTCTTTCTCTGGCTGGCTTGTTTCACTCAGCACAGTACTCTTCACGTCCATCCAGGCTGTCAAAACAGGTGAGACCTTTTTTATTTATGGCCAACTAGTATTTTATTGTGTAAATGTACCACCGGTTTTTTGTTCACTCAGCTATTACATAACAATTTGGGTTGCTTATAAATCTTGGCTATAAATAACACTGCAACGAACATAAGGGTGCAAGTTTAGAAAACTAATGTATATACCTTAGCAGTGCCAACAAGACAGTACATTACTTAATTTTTATTGGAATGTTTCTTGGTAACCAAATTACAGTACTTTATTACTATGAGTCATTAAGTATTCATTAGCATTACTTAGAAAAGCCATTTTGACTTGCAGTTAATAAATAAATATGCATTTGTCACCTACTTTTTGCAAGGTTCTCTCCTAAGTACAGTAAATAATGTGACCAATTTGTAAGCTATGTTTTCTGCATCCCCATAACTTGTAATCCGCAGTGATCACATATAAATTTAACTAACTGCAATAACAGATGATATGTAAATTGTTGCTCATGGTTAGTACAGAAAACAAGTTCTGTAAGAGTCAGAAGAGGTGTAGATAACTCCTAAAAGAGGAGAGAAACAAATCTATATGAGAGAGGTGGACCTTAAGCTGTGTTCTGGGACATAAGTAAAATAAAAGTAGATAAAGTGAGACCAGAATTACAAACAAAAGGGTTGTTTGATCAAAAGTAACCCGACTCTCTTGACAAAAGAGCAAATTTTGTACAGAAGAATGGGAGAAAGGCAAATTAGAGATGGATGACTTGAAGGACAAGGACATTGAACTTTAAATAGTTATCTTTGCAATGTACTAAAGACATTTGGGGCGATATTGTTGTGATACTATGTTAAGAGTGGTTCAGAGAAGCAAGGGATTAAAAGCAGAAAACCAATTGACAACCTTTGGCAATGGACTGGTTGTGAATTAACAAAAGCCTTCACTAAATATATTGAAAAGGTTAATGGAAAGGAACATTTTTTTTCTTGATTCTATAACTTTTTCTGGAAGGACCTTATCAAAGTATTCCTGGAACTTAAAATCCATGTTTGTCTCCCTGAATGCAATTCCGCAAGGCTGAATAAATGAAATGAGTTTCATAAACTGGATATGAACTCATTAACTTCAGCGAAGGTGTGAAAGGCTGCACTCTTACATTTTCCAGCCAAGTGGGATGTCTATAATAAAACACCTATCACTTCAGGGATTTTAAATTAGCAAGCCATCTGGCAGAAAACAAATTAATGAGGACAGCATTACTCATGACGAAGGGCTTGGGTTTGACTCAGTGGGCTAGACAGCATTGCGGATGATCTGATTATTTGTTTCTAAGTTAGTTTCATTTGTTATTAAAATATAATAGCTTTGAGGGTCACATTTTAAAACAGATTTCTATGTTGTAAAACCCAAACTATGCATGCAAAAGTCAATAAGTAATTATGCCTCAGATGCAAACCCCATTGATTAGTTTAGACCTAGTCAGTACTACTCTGCGGAGGTCTCATCAGATGTTCATGCTCATTATTACCATAAGGCACCTGTTAAGGTCCAGTAGTGCCCTGTTAAATTTGCTTGACTGCAACATCTTCTTAAGGTGGCTCCCCTGATGGTGCAGGACTGTTTCTGTCTGAGAAAAACAAAACAAAAGCTAGTGCTGATGAGAGTGGAAGGGTTTGCTCACCGCTGACAGATAGAAAGGTGATTGATTTAACTCTCAGAAAAGCAATTTAGCAGTATTACTACAAACAAAAAAATGTTCCAAACATTTCACCTATTAGTCTCATACATTTGACCATATAATAATTGTAACAATATAGTGAAAAAGAAATCCCGATTGTCTAAGAGTGGGTCCATAAACAATGCAAACCATGCCGTATTCTTGTGCTGAAATAGTGTCAAGCTTATGACAGTTGGGAGGTTTTGAAGAGACATTGGGTAAGGAGTAAAAATGTGGGAGACTAGTTTATATTTGAGCTTCTGGACGCTCACAGAATATTCTGAATCTGAAATGTGGGATTTCTATCCACATGGCCTAAATGCAGTCCTAGATTTATGTTATACACACACACATACACACACACACACACACATACAACTTCAAACTCTTTCCATACTACCTGATGGAAATCCTTGCATGTAGACTTACAAGTAATATTTCTATATATTTTATAATACCCAAATTTTCTATAATAAATGTGCATCACTTTTTACATTTAAAAAAAAATTTTATTGTTGCTCAAGTATAGTTTTTTTTTACTCCCATCCCAGCCCACCCACCCAGGCCTCCCCCCTCCCTCCCAATTCCACCCCCCTAGTTTTTGCACATTTGTCTTTTACACTTGTTTCTGTAAACCCTTTCCCTTTTCCCCTGAAATTCCCTCCCCTCTCCCCTCTGGACACTGTCAGCCTGTTCTCTATTTCAGTGTCTTTGGTTATATTTTACTTGTTTGATTGTTTTGTTGTTTAGGTTCCTGCTAAGGGTGAAATCATGTGGTATTTGTCTTTCGCCACCTGGCTTATTTCGCTTGGCATAATGCTTTCCAGTTCCATCCATGCTGTTGCAAAGGGTAGGAGCTCCTTTTTCCTTACTGCAGCATAGAATTCCATTGTGTAAATGTACCATAGCTTTTTGATTCAGTCATTTACCGATGGGTATCTAGGTTGCTTCCAACACTTGGCTATTGCAAATTGTGCTGCTATGAACATTGGGGTGCATAGGTTCTTTTGGATTGGTGTTTCAGGGTTCTTAGGGTATAACTCTAGCAGTGGAATTGCCAGGTCAGAAGGCAAATTTATTTTTAGTTTTCTTAGAAAATTCCATACTGTTTTCCATAGTGGTTGTACCAGTCTGGAATCCCACCAACAGTGCACTAGGGTCCCCTTTTCTCCACATCCTCTCCAACACTTGTTGTTTGTTGCTTTGTTTGTGATGGCCATTCTGACCATGCAAAGTGGTATCTCGTTGTGGTTTTAATTTGCATCTCTCTGATAGCTAGTGATATTGAGCATCTTTTCATCTGTCTCTGGCTCCTCTGTATATCTTCCTTGGAGAAGTGTCTGTTCAAGTCCTTTGCCCACTTTTTAATTGGGTTGCTTGTCTTCTTAGAGTACAGTTGTATAAATTCTCTATATATTTTGGAGATTAAACCCTTGTCTGAGGTATCATTGGCAAATATGTTTTCCCATATGGTTGCTTCTCTTTTTATTTTAATATTGTGTTCTTTAGCCATGCAGAAGCTTTTAATTTTGATGAGATCCCATTTGTTTATTCTTTCCTTTATGTTCCTTGCTCTAGGGGACATGTCAGTAAAAATGTTGTTGCATGAAATATCTGAGATTTTCCTGCGTGTGTTCTCCTCTAGGACTTTAATGGTGTCATGGCTTATATTTAAGTTTTTTATCCACCTTGGATTTATTTTTGCGTATGGTGTAAGTTAGTGCTCAAGTTTCATTTTTTTTTGCATGTAGCTGTCTAGTTCTCCCAACACTATTTGTTGAAGAGGCTATTTTTACTCCATTTTTATGTTGCTTCCCCCTTTATCAAATATTAATTGACTGTAGAGACTTGGGTTTATTTTTGGCTCTTTGTTCTGGTCCATGTGTCTGTTTTTATGCTGGTACAAGTCTGTTTTGGTTACAGTGGCCTTGTAATACAGTTTAGTATCAGCGATCTCTCCTACTTTGTTCTTCTTTCTCGAAATTGCAGCTGCTATTCAGGGTCTTTTATGGTTCCATATAAATTTTTGAAGTGTTTGTTCTATGTCTGTGAAATATGCCATTGGCACTTTAATAGGTATTGCATTGAATCTGTAAATTGCTTTGGGTAGTATGGACATTTTGATGATGTTAATTCTTTCAATCCATGAACATGGTATATGTTTCCATTTGTTTGTGTCTTCCTTGATTTCTTTCTTCAGTGTTGTGCAGTTTTCTGCATACAGGTCTTTTACTCTTCGGTTAGGTTTATTCCTAGGTATTTTATTTTTCTTTTTGCTATATTGAATGGAATTTTTTCTTGGTTTCTGCTTTTGCTGTTTCATTGTTGGTATACAAAAATGCCTTTGATTCTAGATATTGACTTTATATCCCACTGTTTTGCCAAATTCATTTATTAGGTAGAGCAGTTTTGGGGTGGAGTCTATAGGATTTTCTACATACATTATCATGTCATCTGCAAACAATGCCAGTTTTGTTTCCTCCTTTCTGATTTGGATGCCTTTTATTTCCTTTTCTTCTCTGATTGCCGTGACAAGTAGTATTTCTATATATTTTATAATACCCAAATTTTCTATGATAAATATGTATCATGGTATAAATAGAAAATCAAGCAATACATGACATATTTTAAAAAAACATGAGGCGATCAGCAACTCTTAAAGTTGTCCTTCCCAATTGGCTGTAATTTGGAATGTGAAGCACAACAATGTAGGACAGCTCATAACAAGCCTCTGAACACAAAAGGCAGGTGCACTTTCCCCCAACACTAAAATTTCTTACTGTCCAAGTTACATAAGGTAAAGCTATTTTTGTTGATGCTAAATAATTGTACTTTTCTATTATTTGTCCTACTTTGGCTTCCTAGACACCTGAGTTCATTGTTATGTGCAATTTGTTATACATACAAATCCTTATTTTTTCCTGGTGCATCATAATTATTTTACTTTGAGTTCTTCCATAAATACAACCTGAGTGTCAAGTTTTGGTATAGATATTTTATTTGGAAATCCATTTCCGAAAACTGGAGTGAACAGGCAAAATGTGACATGAAGTAGGAAAATATGACATGAGTTAACACCTATAGGCAACAGGGACTGGACCCAGCAAGGGCCTCTGATAAATACATAGGATGCCACACAGAGGAGGTGAGGGTATTTATGTGTTAGATCTCACGTCTTCAACTATTAACACCCCTGTACTGCCAGGCAAGGCCTGCATATGGGCTAAGTGGGCTTCTGCATCTTCAGTGAAAGTGATGAGACAGAGAAGCAGGAGAATGGGCAGCTCATGCTGGAGGAGGGGAGCTGTCAGCACCCACAGGTGCATCTACCACCACTGCAGCTGAATGTAGAGATGAGGTAAGACGATGTATATCAGGCCAGCAAAATCATCTGCTCCAATCTGCCCTTACACCACTCAGATCTACATGCAACTCAGCTGCTGTTCAATGTGGTAGCAAACACATTCTTTTTTGGGAGGATTTTATTTATCTTTAGAGGGGAAGGGAAACATGTATGGTTGCCTTTCGTGTATCCATTGGGAACTGGCCTGCAACCCAGGCATGTGCCCTGACTAAGAATCTAACTGCGATCCTTTGCTTCACAGGCCCGTGCTCAATCCACTGAGCTACACCAGCCAGGGCACAACATTCTTTTAATGACTCAATAATTATGGTTACTGTTGCATCTTCCTCTGTGACCATAAATAGTGTTTGTTATCTTTATCCTCTACCACCCACTACAAATTGTTCTTACCTTTGTCCAGGACTGTAGCTGGTCCAGGTACTTCTCTAGTCAAATGACAGAGATCTCTCCTCAGTCTTAGACTTTGGTTTCCTTTTTCTTATCAATGCTTTGTTGCTGAGAAATGTTCTATTAAGTCTTCATATTTTAGGCAAGCTGATTTAGATCTTTATTTCTGAGAGGTCTGAGCATTAGGCTGTTTTGTTTTCAACCAGCTGTGGAAAATGCATTTTTCTTTTCACTCTTCTCAGGCATGGAAGCTCCAAGAGAAGTTTCAATAACTTCAAGTTTTGGATACATCCCCTTAACAGTAAGTCTAGCTATTGACAATCAGATAATTTTTTCCCCTCACCAGCATGGTAGCTATTTTCTTTGTCTGCTAGTCTTCATGGTCATTTGGGACATATGATGACCCAAATGACCATGCAGCTGTCTTAGCTTCAGTTTCAGTGAAAATGTTATTGTATCCAGTGATGCAAGTGTTCCTATCTTGAGAAATAAGGACTTCTAATTTATCAGAGACTGAAGTTGTAGGGATGGGAAGGTGTCTGTCCAGGTGGGTCTCTGGGACTAACGGCAAGAGGCCTAATTCTACACCTACGACTTCATGCTAGACCCAAGCACTATAACAATTTGTGACCCAGCAGTATTATGTCAGTGCTTTGCCACATGTCTTTCAAAGACTCGTAAAATGCTATCTTCCCCACAACTCTTTACCTTTACTTGTACAGTACCACCCGTTACTGTTATTTGTGTATCCTAACTGCAATTGGGGACCCAGGGGTCAGTCTTTGAGCACTGTTGTATTTAAAGAAGTTCTCCGCCTTTATGCCTCGTCTTTTTCTCTGATTTTGAATTGTAAACACCCAGTGAAGAGAAGTTACCATCTCTCAGGGGAGTGTAGTCTGTGGTGAAACAAAAGCCAACTGTTGAAATGCTGTCCTATTACAATGACTTGTTCTACAGGTTCCCAACCAGAGCATTAACTCCTTGAAGATAGGAACCATGTCTGATTGATATGCATTACTCTCTGAAGTGTGTCTACACATACTGGGGACTCAGTAAACAAGAAAGTAAATGAGTTACGCATACACTATTTATCTCACAGTTGTTATAAGAGAATAAAAGAATAAAAAATTAAAAATAATGTTATAAAGTATTATAATTATCATTTCATCACTGTTATTTACTATGACCAGCTGGTTTGATTATTCAAAAAGAGGGATATGTAAATAACAGAAGCAGGGTTGTTGGGACCTGAAGTTAGGAAGAATGCTCTCCTTTCTGCATACTTACCTTCTGAAAAAAATTCATGGCCATTGGCTGCAACAGGAAAAAGGTGTCAATGCAAGAATGCAGCAAGGAAGAGACTATGTGTCCTGGGATGGCCATGGGCAGACAGCTGTCACTCTTCCGTGTAGACACAGGTGAATATAAGCATATGTTATGACCTCTTTTATTCTTTGTATACTTTCTGTCCCAGTCTGCTTGTTCCTGTCATCCAATGATGATGACACATAGGAGGCCTAAATATGTCATCTCTGAAGTTCAACTAAACCCATGTAAATTGACTTCTGGGTATTTTGAACTATTACAAGATGCATATATTTACTTTCAATCTGGGATCCTTTTACACATATTCCAGGCTGAGTGGCATTACTGGGTTTATAACTATCTGTTTATCCTCAGAGTCTTGATTCATCACTTCACATCCTCAGTGTTGCTGGGTGAAATGTCATGAGACAGGATAAAATACTAGTAATGGTCTGCTCCTTTCCAATCACTGGAGTCCTGTTTAGAGGCCTCTGAGTCATCCTTCATAACATTAGCAGGTATCTCCAGGTGTACTTGTGGAGGACTGGCCTTAACTCTATACTGTTTCTTCAGTAGTACCTAGATTTGGTGATCTGCATCATATATTAATCCCCTTTTGTATCCTAGGCTAGTTTAAGAAGGTATAATTATTTTCTTTGTGTTAAGACATTAATTCTACTTATATAATATTTATTATACTTATTAATTAAACTATCAGATATTTATATAATAACTAGTATGGTATATGATTGTCACAGTTCTTAGGGCTTAGAATAATTAAACAAAATAGAGGTGGTTTTCTGTAATATGGAAACTTCATAGGAAAAACAGAACAAGAAACCTATCAAATGCATGAAATAATTATAATGATTGATGCTACCAAAGAAGTAAGTAACTGGCTAAAATAGAAAATAACAGGGAAAGGGTGGTGTTATGTAGGAGTTCTACCTTAGAGCAATTGAGGTGACATTTAAACTGAGAACAAAATAAGGGAAAAGAATGAGCCATTTGGACACTCCAGGGGAAAGAACTGGATCTGTATTCAGTGTCTAGAAGAAGAGAGAAAGCAAGGGAGGGGGTGCAGAGGGGGAAGCGGGGAAGAGATCGTGCAGGGCGCAGTTCGTCCTGAGTCACTTTGGTCTTGTCATGAGTAAAAGAGAAAGGATTGTAGAGTTTTAGATGCTAACATAATTACGTCCATATTTAAAGAAGGCTGTGGAAAGAAGAGTGGAAACCAGCTGGGAAGGTGTCATCATGACTAAAGAAAGGAAGGAGCACGTGCTGAGCGAGAATGGTGACCGCGGACACCAGGATCCCAGAGGGCACTGCGGTGAGAAATGAGGGGCTTTCTCACTGCCTAGACATTAAAGGGAATTAAAGTTTGACTTGTTACAAGGAAGAATTTTGTCTGTGTGTGACAAATTATATTCTTGCTCAAAATTATGTCCTTTAGAATATGTTGCTTTCCCATTCCATTAACATCAGTATTGATCATATCACTTGATTTGAGAAACCAAATGTGGAGGCAAGTGACATATGCTGCCTCTGAGCAAAAGCCGACTTGACGCATTCGCGTATGGCTCCATCGCTGCTCCTGCCCGCTGCCAGGAGAGCAGTAAATCCCAGAGAGGAACTCTCTTCTTGTCTGAACCCTGAAATGAGAAAAAGCATGTGAGGCGGAGCCACAGCTGATCTACAAAACATACGTATTGTGAGTAGGAACTAAGCTACCGAGATCTGAGGCTTGTTTTTCACTCCAATTAGTGACCCACACAATGTGCAGTTTTTCAAAACTCACACTTTAGGTGTTTTGTCACATTCAGTTAGATCTATAGCTTGATATTTTCCCATTCCTATTAGCTATTGAATATATCCAAGAAAAGTTTGGAAGATCAATAGACCTGACCTCTTTTAAATATTTCCCATTATTCAACTTCTTAGCATCTGGTTATCTAATTCATCATAATTCCCATCATTCTCTCTTGACTTTGCAATATGGCACTGAAAAGAGAACATACAGACTATTCTGATTTATATTAGCATAAGGATACATTTCATCATTCTGGCAACATAAACCACTTAGAAGAATTCACTAGCACCATGTCACTTTCAAGGTCACATAACTTAACTGCCACATCTTTTACTTCTCCTCACTCAGTCCTCTTGAAAGTATTGAACAGGATTAGAAGAGGATCAAAATATTCTATCTCAAAATGTGCCACTTTTGCATAAATATTATTTTGAGCTGAAAGCAATCAAGAAGCAGCAATTGTGAGAAAAGCGCTTTGTCCCTTCCTCGTCTGAGTAAAAGCGGAACATACACTTTCCTTTGTGAAGGTGTTTTCCCTCCCTTTGCCCTTACCAGGAGGAGGCAAGTGGCCAAGGTGGCACCATGATGGGTCTTTCCCCACAGACAGGGTGGGGAAAAGGAGGTTTATAGTTGTTTGTATGGAACATAATACAGTAATTAATAAATATGGAAACAAACTGTGTTGTGTGTACTCACAATTGTAAACCTACTTTTGCCCCACCCTGTATTTGCCTTCCTACAATTTATAGCCCCTGGAAGACCAAACTCGTATTTTTTTGCCTTGTCACTTCCCATATTTATCACCATTTGTTAAGACAGTACTTAAGCCTCAAACTTGACCCCCAGGAGTTACTTACCACTGAGTTCTCCTTTATGTGTGTGCTGCATGTGTAAGTAAACTTGGCATCGTTTTCTCTTGTTAATCTTTTGTCATTCTAATTTCCAAACCCAGATATGGAATATAAGATGGAAGAATATTTTTTACTTGTTTCCTCTTCTATACATTCAAATGTAATAATATAAACATTAATATCAATGGGTTATACCTCGTATATGGCACAATTCTTGTGAACTCATGACAGAGATATTTCTTGCTATTGCTAAGCATTTTGCTTATAGCTCATTAATACAATCAATGGAAAGAAATCTGACATATGGAGAGAAATCTGAAGGATAAAAAATTTTAATCACTGGTTTTACATTACAGAATGAAGCTTCAGAAATTGAAAAAGAAAAAAAGTTTTATTATCTAAGGAAGTAGATAATAATTTTAAAGATTACCTGGAGACCATCACAGCAAATTAATGTTTAATATTAACTTATTAAGGTTTGGTTCCACAGTAAGAGGCTAAAAGGCAAGACTTGCAGATGAATTTCTTCTGGTCTGGCTACACAAATAGCTTTTGTTAGGTCTGTCAGAAAAAAGTCCAGCCATTGTTAATATAACAAGAACAATTTGAGTGACATTGATGTAACCTGGCAGGTGAGGAGAGTGGACTGAAATGCACATGGGTGAACAATGATGACTTCAATGTTTTAGTCAGTGGGGGTGGTATACCACAGCTAAGTGGGCTTGTGTACTGTGTGGCCATCACATTCAAGATGACTGAGCAAGTAGAACAATGAATCTCCATCAAATTTTGCTTTAAGCTTGAATATTCTTCTAAGGAAACTATTCAGGTGATTCAGAAGCTGAAGCTACAAATAACTCATGATGGGCTACTTCATCACAACAATGCACCCACTCCTGCACCAATCATGTCTCCTGCAGAACTTTCTGGCAATACATCAAATCACCCAGGTGATTCAGACCAGATTTGATGCTCTGGGACTTCTGGCTTTTCCCAAAACTGAAATCATATTTGAAAAGGAAGTGATTTCAGACTGTCGATGAGATTCAGGAATATACAATGGGGCAGCTGATGGCGACTGGGAGAACTGTGTGAGGTCCCAAGGTACCTACCTTGAAGGGGACTGAGGTGTCATTATCCTATGTACAACGTTTCTTGTATCTCATATCTTCTTCAATAAATATCTCTATTTGTCATATTATATGGCTATATATCTTCTGGAAAGACTTCATAGATCTAAAAATAATTGATGTGGAAGGTTTTTTTAATACATTTCTTTCAAATTTTTCTTGTATTCTCTTTTTTGATCATCTTGGTTTCTTTCTACTTTCCTTTATCACTAGAAAACATCAACATTTTCTTTCATTTCCTTCAGATAACCAAGCAAATAGTCTATTTCTATCAATTATGGATTAGGATCAGTTTTTATGTTCTCTCTCCATCACCCCTTTCTAATGTGCAACTAATGGAAAAACAGACAATTTGTGCACTGGGAGGAAGTCGGATATTTAAATGTTCTTTTTTCCATTACTGGCAAATATGGGCATGCTGTGTAACTTCTCTCTGTTCTATTTATTTCATCTATAAGTGAAGTGTTCTGAAAACAAGATGAAGAGATTTTGTAAGATTATATCATGTTAGTATCTTAAAGGCACTGTGCTAAAAGCCATTTTTTTAAAGTTAAATAGACAATCATTTCTAACTTACCAAAAGAATTCACTACTTTGGACTTTCTACATATCTTATATATAAATAATTTCATAAGGTATTTAATTGTTCCCTTCCAAATCCAGTTACAGTGAAGGGTAAATAAGTATTTAAAATACCAATATTAAATAAAAACATTATATTAGAGGGCTATCAGTGTTGTTAGTGTTTTCTCCAATTTAATTTTAAATAGGGAGATGATTGATCTTAATTTCCAAGTTAAAATAAGAACAAAACATTTACCTCTTTATTTTCAAGTTCCATAATAAGGATTAGAACAGGCTATTGTGGATATTTAATATTGTGGATGTTTAATAAAATGTAACCTTAATTTTCTGGATTTTTAAATCTTTCATTTTAGTACTGATAGTACTTTACTATGTCCCAAGGTTATGCCTCCCCAACATCCTTTCTTATTCATAGTGTGAACTTCCAAAAATTATTTTCCCTAGTAAAGCTTGAAAACAGGTACCTAAAGGTTGATACAGGAAATTCATCCCAAATGTATTCCTCTCTGGCCCTTTCCCCTTGACACCTGAAAACTATTTAGCAGGTAAAATGTAATTCTCAAACTGGTTCCATAGATTTTTTTTTCTATTTGTGTTTCTTGTGTCTTTGGCTAGGGAGGCCCTGGATCCATGACAGATTCAAGTTATCTCCACTCCCATCACTGCCTGCAGGGGATTTTGGTGATTGAAGTTGTGATATTTCCATTCAGATATTTTATAAACTTATAACAAGTCAGAGTGATGATTTTCATAAGACATGTTTCAATGCCCAACCATATTATTGTAAGGCACAAGCAGAATTTCAGAAAAAACTTCTTGAGGTTTCGAAGTGATGTGACTTCATTTTTTCTGACGATCTACAGAAAATGGCCTCCTATTTTGTTTCATTTACTTTCTAACAATGATTCCAACAGTTTAAATAATTTCTCACATAGCTTTAAAATGCGATAAAGTCTGCCCTAGACAATGTGGCTCGGTCGTTTGGAGTGTTTTCCTGTAAACCAAAAGGTCATGGGTTTGATTTCCGGTCAGGGCATGTGCCTCGGTTGTGGGTTTGGTCCTTGGTCCTGAGGAGAAGCAACTTATCAATGTTTCTCTTTCTCTCCAATGTTTATCTCCCTCTTTTTTCCTCCCTTCCCCTCTCTCTAAAACCAATAAGCGTGTCCTCTGATGAGGGTAAAAAATAATTTAAAAAATGTGACACAGTCTAGTGATCTCCAGTTGTCTATGATCCTCAGCGGGTATAGCAGGGATTTTAATGAAATAATCGTAGGTGATGCACTTTTCTACAGCCCTCTATCCCACGCAGCAGTCCCAAGGCATATAGAACCTGAAGGTTTGGAGTAATGAAGATTTTCTCCAGCCAGCAGTGTGTTCCTTTCTCCTCCTCCTCCTTCTCCTTTTTTGGTCCTCAGCAAGAGGAAATGAAATCTCTTGTTTTATGGCTAACTCTCCTGAGTGAAGAAGTTTGATCATTGTGTTGCTTATGATGGCAAATGAAAAGGTGTTAGCTAAATAACTACTTATTAAGTTCACTTAGTAGCTATAAGATGAAGAAAGATAATTATAATTTCTCCCTTTCCAAAGTTGCATTTACATTTGATTTGTATTGATGTATAAATCCTATAATTTTGCTTTTAAAAAGGAAAGAATATGAATATCATGAATGCAGTAATCAGCCTCTCAAATTTTTCATAGGGTAGTATTAAATTGAATTGAATAGAATATTTCAAATATGTCACAGAAATAAATGTAGAATATGATAATTATATCCCAAAACCTATGACAACTATAAAGATGAAAGAGACATAGTTTTACATAATCCCACATGAAAATGAATTAGGTTCCCTGGATTATAATTAACGATGTGATATGTATGGCTAAGAGGCTAACATGACCTTATGTAGCATTAATAGAAACAGAGTGCCCAGAAAAAAAGAATGCGATAGTTCAACTATTTCATTCACTTCGAAGGAATTCTAGCTCACTGTAAAGACACATTTTTGTCTAAGTAATGAGATGAAGATGACTGTGATCAAACCCATGACCTTTTGGTTTACAATGATGAGATGACTTTTTAAAAACATCAGTAAGTATTACATTTTTAAATGGTTAGCAAAAAGAAAATTTATGAGATGAAGATATATATGCATACATATATGTTGTGTATATATATGTTGTGTATATATATATACATAGAGAGAGAGAGGAGAGAGATATGCATATATATATATATATATATATATATGCATAAGCATAAACTCAAACACAAAATTTTGTTATTTCAGGAGTTAGATTTGCTCACTGAAACCCTTCCTTAGTATGTGTCTACAATAAATAGAAATTAATTAAATTGGTAAAATTAGAAATTTCACAGAGAAGGACAAGGAATATGCTTCCACTGGAAAAAAATTTGAGAATTCCATCTGTTGGGAGTTAGTATTATGCATTGTATAAATCTTAGTAATGATGCCATAAGGACAAGAAACAAAAAATTGAAGATGTTATTCCAAGTTCAATAAATATTAGCGTTCATTTAGAAATGGCCAAAAGATTTATTAAACATTCCCTAGACATAGATGGCAAATGAGTTTAAAATTAATCCTTGTTCATTTGCTGACTTATACTCATTTTTTTCTAACAACTACATTGAAATCAGTATCAGAGTTTATGTTTTGTCAACAAAACAAATCCCATTACACCAATTTTCTAAATCTTTGCAAGCCATGGTGTCTTTTGATAAGCAGAAAAATTCTAATTTCCCATTTAATGTGATTTGAAATTGCAAATAGCTAAATATTTAAATAAACATTAAGCTACTGACAATTTTGAAAACATTTTTTGAAATTAAATTGGGTTTTAAAAATCCCAATATGCCTCTCTTCATGTTCACTTTCCTTATGCTTTGTCCTTATTAACTCCAAAGCTTGTTATGCACTAAAATAATATTTTTATACTTCTGGCTCAAAGGGAAGCAAAAATAACAGAGAATTAAAGCAGTAATTCAAATTATTCTAACCAGTCTTATTTCTTTGGTTATTATGGTACATAATGTCGTTGTCTGCCTAGGAGTCCTCTTTCTATATTGTGCTAAGAGAACCTGGTCCCTGATCCAGGGGCAAGCATGTGTCCCAAGCTGAGAATCATAACCCATAACTTAGATTCAAGAGATTGATCCAGGTGTAAGCAAAAATCCAGGAAAGACAATTGGAATCACTCTCCTACATTTTAAACTGGAACAAATAAATTCATACATTGGAGTTGCTAATATTTTGTATATATGCATGTGTAGGTAGGTGATCAGGGATATCTCTCTTTTTGTGGTCATAGAGGTGTATGATTATAACATCAGAGGACTTCCTCATGACACAGACAGAATGCAGATGCCCACAGAGAGCAGCAGAGATGTAGGACAGCACAGACCCTCCTGAGAGTGTCCAGTTCCAATGTGCCAGAGATGCCCCAATGCCTCTGGGTCTCCATTCAATTCCATAAATTATGCTGTGTGTTGTCAATAAATTTGTTTTACGCAAGCTAGATCAAGCTAAGTTCTAATCAGTTGCAATTGAAATAATACAATAACTAATAGTTTCAGGTTTTTATTTTCTTTGACTTTGAAACTTTTATTTAAAACTGTGGAATCTTTTCCAAATGAACTAGGAAAATTCTCCTCAACTCCCCTCCATGAAAAAAATCTTTGCTCGGATTCAAGCAGGTAATAAGTGTCTTAGTCACTTCCTGGACCTCCCTTTGCCCTAAAGGTGACTTCACGTGCAAAAAGGCCTTGGTCTCTGCAAAACATTGTGTAACAAACACTGAAAAAGTATTCCTGGGAACAAAGATAAGAGTTGTAATAAGAGTTGTAAGAGTTTGATAAGAGATCAAAACTTTGATCTTTTACCTTGACAAAACAACCCTTGGATATTTGGGAGGGTGGTGGTGACTTGATTGAAATCTAGTTAGAATATGAATAAATCTTCATGAGAGCAAATGGACTGGAGAGTTAGATATCATTGGAGAAAATAGATTGGGAGATAGGTATAAAAATAAACTGTTAAAGACCTACGTGAAGTAGAATGTAGAGCACAGGTGCAGTGTGGTAGCATACAATGAGAAGATAGAACACTATAGATTTGGTTGTAGATTTCATCAATTGCATTAATTTTCTTGTTTTTGTCATCTATTTGGGTGCAAAATAATTGCACAAAAGTGCTACTTTCTCTCAGTGTACAAATCAAGTCTTTTATTTGACCATTAAAAATTGATTTGTAATCCCTTCTCAGATCTCATCTACTTTCCCCTTCATGCTCTCTTAGTCCGGCTGGACTGATATCTTACCTTTTCTTGAACTTGTAAGACATGGCTTAGAGCTTTCACACTTAACTGTTTCCTTTACTTGAAATGTTCTTTCTTCAGAAATCTGCTTGTCTTGTTCCTTTTCCTCCTTTAAGTTTTTATGTAAATGATGCCTTATTTTCCTTATTTTATGTAAACATTACCTTATTTTCCATCTTTGCTAAAATAGCAAACTTCTTAGTGTCCTTCCCTGCTTTACTATTTTCTTTAGCATTTAATGTTTGACATAATAAATTCTTCTTTCTTTTTTATTGTTTTCTCCACTAGAATATAAGTCCTAAGAGGTCTGAATGTTTTACCACTTTGCAAACTCAGCACTTAGAGCAATATTCCTACAGTTGTAGTGCTCAAATATATTTGTCAAATGCATAAAGTGGTATGCTTTGCAATGTATGTAGCTGCTTACCAGATTTTTATATTTTGTTCATGTCAGTTATTTATACCTTATGTCACTACCACCTTGTGATTTGGGACAAATCAGTGTATAGAAAACCTCTGGATAAGAGGCAACTCACCCATTCCCACTTGACCAAGTCTCCATACAACCTCCCCACTCACCCACTCCAACACTCAGTTTCTCTCTTTCTCTCTCAGAGAAAATGTGAGGGAAAAAGATTTTTATTCTGACTTATTTTCAATGTTGAATAGAAGATGAGATCCACCTTAAAGTCAATTAAAAACAGATATATCATATATGTACGTATTTCATCACATAGTCTGTATGTCCATATCTATATATCTATATATATCACATAGACACAGACAACAGTGTGGTGACAGCCAGAGGTATGGAATGGGGACAGGTAGAAGAGGGTAAAGGGGGGATAACTGGTGACAGGAAGAAAGTTGACTTAGGGTAGTGAACACACAATACAGTGTACAGATGATGTATTGTAAAATTGTACACCTGAGCTCTGGCTGGCCTGGTTCAGTGGATTGAGTGCAGGCTGCAAACCAAAGGGTCATTGGCTGGATTCCCAGTCAGGGCACATTCCTGGGTTGTAGGCTGGGTACCCGGTGGGGGCCATATGAGAGGCAACCACACATTGATGTTTCTCTCCCTCTCTTTCTCCCTCCCTTGCCCTCTAAATAAATAAATAAATAAAATATTTAAAAAAATATATACACCTGAAAATTATGTAATTTTATTAACCAATATTACCCCAATACATTCAATAAAAATGTTAATAAAAATACCTGTATTAGAAAGTAAACTATGTCCCCTTACAAACAGAATTGGGTTGCAGGGGTGGGTAGGGTGGGAGTCAAGGTGTGGGGAAAAAGAAGACAGCTGTACTTGAAAAACAATAAAAAATTATAAAAATAAATTGAAATAGAATATTTACTTTGTAATTAATTGCTATTTAGGTGTTTCCATTGTTCCTGTTATTAAAATATAAAAGTTTAAATATTACATAAGAACTTCATGAACATTTTTGTCTCAGAAGAAAAATATTGTCACTGGATACTGTTTTGCATGTGTATCAACTGAAAATTAAATATATAATGCTGTCGGAAAGAAACCAAATGCATTTTCTAAAATACTAATATTAGTTGATGGTCTTATGGGTAATACTCATTTTTTCTTTGTTATATTTTAAAATTTTATGCTATTTTTGTTTATTTTTTTTAATTTTAATTGTGGTTCAAATACAGTTTTCTGCCTTTTACTCCCATCCCAGTCCACCCCACCCCAATAAAATTTTATACTATTAAGGTACAAATTTTAGAAATGAAACAAATGTTACAATATTTAATGTTAAAAAAGAATACCAAAATAAGCCACAGATTGCAAGAAGATATTTGCCAAGATATGTGATAAAATACTGTTATTCAAAATATACAAAGAACTCTCTTTTATCCAGCTTTATTTATTTATTGTACTATTCCATTAGCATTTATCTGCCCTATACCCTGTCCCACCTCCACCAAACCCCACCCCCTCTTGCAATCACCACAATGTTGTCTGTGTCCATGAGTTCTTTCTCTTTTTTACAATGAGAACAAAAAAAGAGTCAAAAATGAGCCAAACACCTGAATGGACACATCACCAAAGAAGACACACAGATGGCAAATAAGCATATGGAAAGAAGCTGCGCATCACACGTCATTAGGAGAATGCGCACTAAAATGACAGGATACCACTCTACACCTACTAGAATGGCCAGAACCCTGGAGAACAAACGTTGGTGAGAAAGTAAAGCAGCAGAAAGAATCATGCATTGCTGGTACAGCCACTTTAGAAGACTGGTTGGTTTTTTTCACAAAACCAAACCTACTCTTACCATGTAATCCACTATTTACCGCTCCTTGGAATTTAAAACCAAGAAGATGAAAACTTATGTCCATGCTACACCCTGAAAGTGGACGTTTTTAGCTGCTTTTCATACTTGCCAAAACATGGAAGCAACCAAGATGTCCTTCAGTATGTGAATTGATAAACTGTGGTACTTCCATATAATGAAATATCATTCAATGTTAAAAAATAGATCTATCACATCTTGAAAAGATACAGAGGAAACTTAAGTGCATATTACTAAGTGAAAGAAGCCATATTGAAAAGGCCACATGCTGTATGATTCCAAATATGCAACATTCTGGAAAAGGCAAAGCTATGGAAACAGTAAAATCAGTGCTTGCCAGGGTGGATACGTGTCATTATAAATTTGTCCAAACCCACAGAAGGTACAACACCAGAGTGAACCTATGTGAAGTATGGGCTTTGGGTGATAACTGCTTCAAATGTGTCTGTGGGACAGGGTGTATATACTTAAAACTGCTCTAAGGATAAGGTCTGTTAAAAAGTTAAAGGAAGGAAACAAGGCTGAGGAGTGAATTGAGAACTTCGGTGGTGCCCATTATGCTCTCTTTGAATTGAGTGTGTTCCTTCTGTGTAAATCCATTAAACTGTTTACACATAATAAGGAAACAGTAGATGTTCATTTCAGTCCCTAGAAGTGGCTTGTATTTTGACTATATTTGACTTCCACTGACATGAATTGATCATGTGCATTCAGAGAAAAAAGTAGTGCCCTCCATTTAAGCTGATGTTGAAAATTACCTTTTGATTAGCATACTACTTAATCTTCCTTAAAAAACACAGTTTACCAGGTACAAAATAGACAGGAGGAGGTTAAGAATAGTATAGGAAATGGAGAAGCCAAAGAACTCATGGACATGAACTAAAGCAGGGGGATGCTAGAGGGAATGGGAGCAGAGGGTGGAGGGGGACAAAGGGGAGAAAAAATGCGACAACCATAATAGCATAATCAATAAAATACACTTAAAAAAGCAGTGTACATTTTATTTAAAAAATTTAACATGAATATTTATTTGTCATTTTAGTGTTAATTTCATAAGCAATACAGCTTTCTAATATGTATTATGTAAATATATATGCACATATTTTATAAGAAACAGCATAGGTCTGCAATAAAAATTAGTGAGCAGTAAGAGACAATAATTCAAATACAATAATAATGAAGTACAAAGAAAGATATACAGTGATAAGTTGAATAATTCAGGCAAAAATATATCCTAATACCTCCCCTTGCCCCCGGAAAAAAAGAAGAAATAAATCTCAGCAGATAAGAGCACTTATGATCATGGTAAATACTAGAAAATAAGTAGCACCTTTGGTCAATAAAATGACTGTCAATGTTTATCTTCAGAGAGCCTAAAGAGCATTTCTCATTTTGTAAAGAAAATAAAACTAGTTAATATGTACCATGCATTTAGCTGCTGCATAATTCAGCATTTGCATAAAGTATTTACTGACAAAATAAAAATGAAATCTTCAAAATAAACTATCAATTTCAAGATAAAATGCTGTTTTCTATATCTTACTTTGAAAATTAGCCCAATAATTTTTCTAATAATTATTCAGCCTGCACCATAGACTAGTACAGTATTAATTTAATAATCTAGTGCCATCAATTTATCCCAATAAAGAAATTATTCTGTGCCTGGCACTTTGCTAGGCACCAAAATTGTTGTTGCAGCTAAGGTTATATCCTTGTCCACAAGGAGCTCACAGTCTAATAAGAAAGAGATAAATTTGAAAATATACTAACAACTGCTGGCAAAATATGTACCGCCACAGAAGATTCCAACATTTGGTTTTAGATTACTTAGGTAGTGAACTTAGAAATTACAACAGAGATTTTTCTAAAACAGTATGTCAATATAACAGAGTAGTATAAATGAAAGTTGTGTTAAATGGTTCCGTTATTCAAACAAGTGTGCTTAAAAATAAAGAAGCAGGTACATATCAAAGGGAATATAATCTTAAAATGACCAACGACAACATATTCCTGACTTAAATAAAATCTACATTGTGTTCAGTTAAAAACAAAAATATGTATTGTATGAAAATGCCAGTTCTTGCCAAGTTTGGAATTACTATATATAAAATAACAGAAATATGTATTGCAAAATCAAATCACAATCACTTTAAGTGCATTCAACTGTAAGAAGGCAAAAAGTAGCAGGTTCTATCTTATGTTTTTAAATTTGAAATGTATTTAAATTAATTACATTGATTTTTCTATTATTACTGATATTTACATAATAAAATAAGTATAGCCATGATTTGTATTATGCTACAAATACTGACTGGATTATCTCAGGTTTCCAGAAAAGCTATCGATTTCACTACCTTAGTAACTGTGAGATGATAGTCTAAGTGATGGTATGATCATTTGTTAAGTGGCAGTTAGGATAGGCAAAGAACCAACAAATCAACGCCATTAATTTATTTTCATTTGAAAATCATAAAAATACAGCCTAAGATATAATTATACTTAAAAAAATTATACAGCTTAACCCCTACATCCAACCCCTAAAGAACTCTAACAAAAGTTAGCTAGATGCGGCTGCAGCCAAGAAGTCTTATATCTATATGAGCAACGTGTCATCGCATGTAACCTTTATACCAATAATATTACTTTCAATACTTGCACAAATATAATGATGGAATGAGAAAAATATATTTTAAAAGTAATACAAGTAGTAAATAAAATGTTTTCTAAAGTTCCTCAAAAATGGGAATCTTTCACTCTGGAAAATATTAGCACGCTCTTTGAAAAAATTTGGAGGGAAGTGCTTGTAAATAAAAAGCTTTGAATCAAATGTAAATTTTAGCCAATAAATGGAAAGATCCTGCCCTTTCATCTTCTAAACAGTGTATGCGTTGCTGTAGCTGATCTCATCTTTACCACCATCACGGTGAAGGAGCTGCTATCCCGATGAGGCACACACTCACTGCTGCCGGGTCAAGGGCCACGCTGACAGCGCAGACTGAGTCCACCAGCGTCGGTTTCGTTGAATCTGATGAAGCGCATCACTGACTGCACATGCAATTAGGGCCCCGTTTGTGAAAGATTTTGCTGTGACACATCTGTTTATCAAAACTTTTATTAAAGGGTGTTCTTAGAGTAAATATTCTTGATTAAGTAAGCAACATATACTGAGTACAGATTACTGTTTTTACATTTCACAGAGCAAATTCCGAATAACAACTATTCTTCTCCTTTAGGGATCTTTCATTCAGGAGTAATTGTTTTTTTAACTGCAATGGAATCAAAAGGAAAAAAATCTAGAAAGGATTTCTATCTAGATAAAATGAGAGAGGAGGTAGACAGGATCTCTAAGATAAAAGAAACTGGTTTTACTGTTGCAGGACAGGTCTTAGAGAGTTTAGTATTAATAGGTGAAATGACCATTTAGAAAGCAAACATTTTTGAGATAGATCCTACACTAATTATTTTATTAACCCATCCTTAGCTACTTAGGTCAAAAAATGTTGTTGAGGTGTCTCCTCAGGATTATACAATGTCAATAGTTTCTTGCATATGACTTAATAATTCAACAAATTTGTATTGTGTGTTTTGTGCTGTGGCATTATACTTTTAAGAAACAAAACAAGTGAATAAGGCTTCTAAAATAACATTATGAACATAAGCTAAGAAAAGGAATTAATGGAAAACTGACACACAGATTCTATAAACACATTATCAATGGGTATTTTCATGACTTACATATTGCTATAACAACAAGTATTGGTCAAAAACATTCACCCCCCGCCCCAGTTTAATTTACTCAGAATTATCTGTTGTGAAAATCAGCAAATAATCTTCAAATTAAATTTAAAACCACAACTTTGTGAAGCGCCGCTCAGTTAGGAGAAACAAATTCATTTGTAAATAAAGGGTTCCAGATAACTTGGACTACATTTCCAGTAAAGCAAGCACTCGCTCAGCAGAGTTTACCACCACGCAAGGAGCAGCTCATGCGGTTGTCTAGTGGTAGGACAGGTATGTGTCTATACTGAGCCCTCAGCCTGTTCTAGCATCTTTTTGCAAAACTGTGAATATATAACAAACCTAACTTAGAGGGCTGAGAAGACGAAACAAATTAAGTATATCTTTGAAACATAAATACATTAAAAAGAAAATACAATACAAACAAAAATTACATATAATGCTTAGAAAATAAACAGTTCAGAGCACATGTCCTTTCATACTAAACCCAGAAATATTTTATACTTTACTTAGAATAACATGTGGTAGGAAAATAAAATCAGAAATGTGTGCTGTACTCTAATGAACAGCTATGTCAACTGGGTCAAACTTAAAATCCTTTCTTTAGATGCATGTAAAAGTAAAATAACAAACCTAGAATAAAAGTCTTAGAAGAACATTTTAAAATTTAACCCTGATGTTCATGTGCGAGAATAATTTCATTCTTTGTTCATCTGACCAGAACTTTTTACAGATCTATACCTAGCTACCATATTGAGTACCAGTGTTTTCATACAGAGCTTCTCTAGCCAATTTTGCCATATTTGAACTTAAAGGACAAAGAGCTTGTGATACTGTGTGAGGAAAAATATTTGCTGAAAAGACAATGAATTTACAATCAATCACTGAATAATACCTGCTGAAACACGGAATATTGCACACCTTACTCGCAAGTACCTCTGAAGACTGAAAAATATGAAGATCGTGCAAAAAATCCTACACTAACAATGTCCACAATTAGATTAAAAATGCTAAAGAATTTGATCAAGACACTGTAAAAAACTATTGAAAGAAAGCAATTTAAAAAAATTATCGTACAGAGAAAAGGAAAGAGGAAGGTAAAGTAGCACGGAACTGGGATGGGAGAAACAATGTCGTCTAAAAATTCTCACATGTTCCACTAAAATTAAAAGGCCTTCCTGAAATTTCACTTTTCCTATTAAGGCAGGGATGTAAAATTGTAACTCTCCACACTACCCCAATAATTCTTTCATGGGAGGAATATAAGTCAAATAATGTGAAAACAAGCAGTGGGGGACAGAAGACTAAAGTAAACCAGACCACAGGGCCCTGCAGGTTAACACCTACTGTGCACAAACTGTGGACAGTAAAGAAGAGAATGCCAGAACAAAAAAGTGATGGGAGCTCAGCAAATTATTCCATTTTTAATTATCAACAGAGATAGTTTATGATTTTGATTATGGAAGTGTTATAATTACAGATAACTGGACCTCTTGGCTTTCTCAAACATGAGATCATATACCAGGATATGTAGAAATCAAAACTTTGAAAAAGTGACGTGAGTAAAGACTGATTTTAACTTTTATCTCAATAATTTGGATGCTATTTGGTATAGTGAACTGCTGGGGTAAGAAATCTACTTAGAATGCTGTATCAGTACAGGACAGATGCTATGGTGCTATGCTTGATGGTAACTTTGGTTTCTCCAAGTTGTCAGGCACTTCAAGAAAATTAGAAACATACAGGATAGCAAGGACAGAAAGATCAATATTTATAGATTTTTAAAAATCACATTCAAGTATATATGTATCATGCATAAGGAAGACATATTAACAAAAAAACTAGAATATATGTACCTTCCTTATCCAAGAAACCTTGCATCTACATTCATACAAGTTCCTTTATTTGTGGAGATGAATAGTAATTGCCAAAAGTATACACTGTTGGACCCAGAAATACGGCCATTGTTGTGAATCACAAATAAGACCAGATGCAGCACGGCGGCATTGTGAAGGATTTAAGGCCTTAGAAGTGCAGCATCTGAAATAAAGCTAAAGAGGACAATATCCTAAGGATGCCAAGTCTCAAATTAGAGGAAATAGCATGGCACATGTTCAAACAAATGTACAGAAAGAATGACAATGCGATGTCTACAAAAACTTGAAAAATGCGTAAGGAGGTAGGGGCCGTTGCATAAAATGATGGGGATGAATACGTATTGCATAGGTGAACCTGACCATTTGTATATCATAAACTTTTCAAAGTTATTTTTTGGCAATTTTGGATAATCCTGTAAATGGGTATTGTGATTCTGCAAACAGTGTTTCACAGTAAGTTCTCTTAATTCTTGAGTCATTATAAGTAACAAACAATATGGGAATTACTTATCCATAAAGAAAATAGCATTTCTCTTCTAAATCTAACCTCCGAGAAAATGTATTATGCTTGAGTCATAAAAATATGTCATTATTTTTATGAAAAAGTCACATCGAGACAATTATGGATATTATATATAATCATTAACATAATTTGGGATAATGTGCATTGACTAGAAAAGTAGCCAACTTGAAATTATGTGTTCAGGTTATACCAAATGCAGTCTCTTATAAACACTATATAAATCATAACACAAATTGAAGTTAACCTAATTGGTTTACCACCTAAGTTTTAAGTTTTTTGTAGCTATATTGTATCATAGCTTTGCCTCTACAGCTTCTATTTGGAGGCAGCATGGCATTGAACACCCTACAGACTCTGCTTTCAGATAAACCTGAGTTTTAGTTTGGATTCTGCCTTTTAACATTGGTGATTTGCTGAATTTCTTTGCATGTCTGTTTTTGGTTTTGTTTCAGCCATCTACCATATCAGACGGGTATCAGACTCCATCTGTGATTTGGTTTGAATATCAAAAGGTATTAAGCAGGCAAAATGCATAATACATAAATACTAGTTCCTTTCCCACTTTGCATTCTTTCTCCCTATTCAATTGAGCCTAACAGCCATACTTTTTATTTTGTTTTATTAAAAGTCTGAAATATTAAGCAAATGAGAGGGTTTTTTTAGGAAAGGTATTTTTTGGATGGAAAATAAGTGTCAACTAACTGATTAAAGGTGACTCTGCCTTTTATAACATCAACTTACATCATACAGGGGGGGACAAAAAACCCCAGTATTATAAAAGTTATTTACTCTTACATGTTTAAACTTCAGTCACCTTCAAAGTACTCTCCATTTGATGCAATACACCTATTGAGATATTGTTTTTCCACTATGTATTTTTTGAATTCATCAATTTTAATGCCTTTTAGTGTTTCTGCCAATTTTTTTTTTGGTTCACTTCTTCTACAAAGGCAAAATGTTTCCCTTTGAGGACTTTTGTCATCTGGGAAAACAAAAAGTCGCTCTGGGCGAGATCAGGTGAATAGGGAGGGTGAGATATGGGGGCCATGTTGTTTGTGGTCAAACACTGCTGAACTCTCAGCATGGTGTGGGCAGGAACGCTTGTACATCAGCCATTATGAAACGGGCAGATGCACTGAGTCTTCAAAAAAATTTCACTGAAGCTGAACACAGCCTCTCTCACAACTTCAAATCGTACACTGATCCAGGTGGGTTCCTAGAACACTCACCTCGCTAGAGAAGCCTGTACTACAAGGGGTTCACCCTCCTGAAGATGATTCTGTTTTTTGGATGTCCCCCTTCATATATCTTGTGGTATTTTTTCTGCATCCTCAATTGTCAAGTGCAGCCAGAGAAGGATGAGTAAAAAATACCTAGATTTCTCAAGTCACATTCAAGTGTATCAAACTTAACGATTTTACTTATTTCCTAGTGTCTGGGGACGGGAGATCTTCCTAGTGGAGATCAGGTAGTTGGAACTTTGTCCTAAGGAAGTGAAAGTTATGAGCCATGTGAAGTTACATCGAGAAAAACATCATGTTTTCCAACATGAAGTACATAAGAGACTGACTCATTGCCTCTTAAATTTGTGCTATTGGATTTAAAAAGGATCAGGAAAGAGGCTGGGGATAACACAGGACAAGTTTATACCCAATATTCTACTCATAAATTAGTAAAGGCATATTTAAGCTGAAGTGGTGAAAAATATGGGCTGCTCAACTTTTTTCCACAAATGGAAAAATAAACTAGCCAGTGGTTGTGAATTATGTTATACCCTGGTTTAAGATAATCTTCCTTCTGTACAATTCCTTAACAGGGGAATGGAATTGAAGAGGGTTAATAGTGTTCTCTGACCTTGCTTCTTGAACATCAAAATCCTATAGTTTTCTTAGGGAAGAAATATATTCTGCACTAATACTTGCAGACAAAGCCAGCTATACTTCTTCCTCCATTTATGGGACTACTTAATAATCAATATTCTAAGTTGATATTCTCTTTTAAATCTTTGAAAGATTCAGTTGAAGCAACAAATATTGGATATTTTAACAAGTTTAAGGGAGTAGGAAGAGTGAACCAGTAGAAATTTTATTTTATCATGGAACAATTCTGAGTCCTGTATGTGAGTTTACATCGCTGTTTCAAGTATGTTCTGATTGAATTTTCAACATTTATGTCTGGGAGTTTGTGTGTGTGCATATTTATAACTTTGCGCATTGTTACTACCAGGCCCAACTATATAGATCATATCATGTGCTTTGCACAATTTCCCTTCCCTTCCTATTTTTAACAGTTCATTATAATCAGTGTCAGAAATGAAAAGATAATGAAAATGAGCAAGGAATAAATAGGAATTGGTTTTTGACAGGAAAGTTATCGGTATGTACATGAACCTCCTTTCACGGAGAAAGCCACTGGAACGCACCCACCACACCAGCATGTCTCTACCAGCAGGTGATAAAAAGGACTACAGCCCTAGATCTAAAATCCCACAATATTTATTTTGTCCTTTAATCCCCCCCGGTCTGCTATCTATATTCATTTAAATGATTACCTTCGGAGAATTTAAGACATTTTTGGAAATGTTTAAGATTGTAGAGCTATTAATTTATGATGTTACATTTCTTTTGATGAATCAGTGACATGAAAAGAGCTCACTTGAGACTGAATTCAAGACTGGGCAAAACTGAATTTAAAAAATCAGTGTATACGCCACATCTCCTTGATTAATTTACCTATGGTATTGGCACATATTGTTTTGCTAAATATTTGAAAAATATAAATAACTCTTTCATAGGCAAAAAGTGATGTTAAATGAAATACGGAGTTTTATATAACTGCTTAAACCGTGAATACATTTTACAAAGCAAATCCTTAACGTTGAGTATCACAAAAGCTTTGTATCCAGGTACAATCTTATTAGAAATAAGAATGGCACCTGCCTCTACTGCAATAAAATAAAAGAAAAGCAGCAAATTCCTTTTGCCATCGTAGGAGTGACACTTCAGTGATCAAGCACTGAATGATTTATATTAGCCATGATCTTAAACTTCAGATCTGTAGATGTATTTAAATATTTATAACTTCAGTCTCAATGCACAATTTCCTTCTTGATTAAAAAGCAGAACTATCATATGCTACTGTGTTCAAAAGTGATTCAGAGTCCCAGATGTTTTCACATAGTCACGAAAATAAGAAACTGCTAAATTAATCTGGCTGCAGTATTGCAAGCTGCTTGCTATTGTGTTATACACGAGCCCTACACCTCCGAAGTGTATAACAAGTCACACACGGCTTCGAACCTGGAAGTTGGTTGTTGCTGTTGTTGTTTTATTTTTGTTTTGGTTTTTAACAGTCTCCTGGCTTGGTTGTGTTCAGAGGCAGGAGAAGTCCATTAGTAGAAGGCACAATTTTCAAGTGCCGCCATTCTTATAATGAGGCGTGTTCAGTGGTGAGTAAAAGCCTACTTGTGATTTTTGTTTATTGCTTTTGCATTTTTGGAAGGAAGGAGGATGAGACTTCAGAGGGTTCATTATAAGCACCTCCCACTCTTAGCTTTACTCAGATGGATCACTGATTATAGTAACCCTCTGATCACTCCTACCTGTTGGGAAATTTACAGCTTGGCCCATCTGTAAGACTGTCTACCAGGATTCAGGCTGATTCCACTTGATGTCTCAGTATGAGTTCTGGTTAAAATGAATCCCTGGTTATTACTTTCTGGATCACTAACAAAAATCCTTTTTAAAATCAATGGATATAGCTTACTGCTTAGAGTAATTCAGGCTTTTAATATAATTTACACATTAGGTAAAAATTCTCAAAGTTATTTGAGGATTCTATTTTCTAGCACCAGGTACTAATGGCCCTTTCAAAGAAATCGTGTGCATGGATTAATCAAATCCAACAATGTTCAGAAATAATGGTTTTAAATGGAGTATTTTTTCAACTTTATTTTATGTATGCAAATGCTTTTTCTTTTAAACAGTTAGCTGTATTTTCAAATTAAGATCACCTCATTTTCACCCATGTTCTTATCTTTAAGATCCACATTGCACAGTAGTATACAGATATAACGCACTTCACTTGTTTCTCCATGGATTTTTTTTTTTAGGTAAAAAAGTAGCTAGTGATACTCCTTTCGAACTTATTTGTCTTGTTCTCCAGAGTCTGTAAGTAGAAACTCATTTTCCTTTAATCCCATTTCACACTTTAATATCAAATAAAAAAGAAACGTGGAGAGGGAATTCTTGTACTCCTAACTACTTAAACCAAGGGTTCGGAATTCAGCTCTCTATGATCATGACTGGAAGTCACTGGAAGAGTTGAAAGTTATTTTAATTACCACAACCAGAACTAAAGCCCTTGCATTGATTCTTTATATGCATAATCTCAAACCTAACTGTCTAAATCAATTTTTAAAAGGAAATACTTAAGACCTGCCACTGAGAAAAGTCTCATCTCCATTATTAATTATGGAGTTTTATTTCAACTAAAATCCTTTCCAATATGTTGGAAAAAACACTCCTACAAAAGTCATAAACACTTAAATCAGAGACGTGATTCTTGCTACATATTAGTTTCTCTTTCTGAGGGATTGCTCCCTCTTCTTGTACTTTTGATATTAATGTCACATTCTTTAGACTGCCTCAAGGGTTCAGATTCTCTGAACACAGGCTTATGAATTTTCTTTGCTTCTTCCAATTTCTTTTCTTTTGCAAGCAATCTATAGTTTATAGCATTGCCAATGAGCAGCCACACACTTGATAAGAACACAATAGCTCCACAGGCCAGATACATATATTTATATTCTCCAGTTTCATCCACCAATTTACCTAAGAGACAGAAAAAAAACATCTTTTAGGATAAAATAATAAATTACACATAAATAATAAAATTTTCAAATAAATTCTTCCACAAAGCAGGTACTTATTTCTTAAGTTAATATTACATGGTTTTTAATAAAGAAAAAGTATTCTAAATAATACTTTTATATATGTAAATGAAGGCACATATGGGCACGCCCAACATTATATTGCCAGTATATTAAAATTACTGAACATTATTTTCCTCAATAAAAATGCACAATTAAGACAATGTAAATGTACATGTTTTGAGGTGTAATTTCATAAATACATACATGTGTGAGGTACATTTTTGTATCTATACATGTAGAAATAGATATACTTACCTATCTATTAACTTATAGCATAGACTTTGAGATTGCTTCATTTGGTTCCAGGCTTCCTATCTTTTCAATCAAGGGGAAAACTACATTCTTTAGGAAAAACCCAAAGGCTTTTACAAAGTTCGGAACAGGGTACAATGTTTACTAAATTCTTTTTCTACACCCACCATGAGGCTAAACATTTTTCTTAGCAGTATCTTATTTAATCCTACCAGGTCACTCTGAACAAATCTGACCTGGCTACGCAGCCAGAGAGTGGCAGTATCCGGTTTAAGTCAAAGTCCATGGGAGTCTCAAATTGGTAACTGTTCTGCAAAATGGCTTTGCCAACTTCTGGTTAAGTATTATGTCACTCCTGTGGCTAATCACAGGTTTTTTTCTTCCTTTTTTAGTTTATCTGAATCTAAATTATTAAGACAGTAATCAGGAAGGAAATATTTATTCCATTTGATTATTAAAACATTTAAAAACCATCCTGGTACTCTATAATCTGAGGATTTATTAACTTTTAGTTTTAATGGTTTCAGTTCATAGTTTTGCCTCTTGCTTTTTCAGAAACTTAAATCTTAAGAATAATCATCAGCCAAAATGAGTGCACACACAGTCATGTTGTTCACTGTATGCTGATTCCTGGTGACTCTAACACAGACCTACTTGTTTAGTCCAAATATCTCTCAGAATATGTCTAAAATCTAGTCAGCAGCTAATATTAAATGTAGCTGCTTGTAAAATTACCTATGTGAACAGGTTTCCTTGTTTTAACTAGGTAAGTGGTGAAATAGGTTTATTTGAATAAATATGATGTATCCATAAGCATAAGAAAATAGCATAATTTAGTTCTCCATTCTAACTTTCAGTCAAATATTTCTATGCATACAATGACTGTGACACTTTAAAATACATAAAAATTAGCTCTATGGCTCCATCAGAGGTAATGTCACCTTGGGCTACCACAGCTACATACTTTCTAACTGTTTCAGGAATTTTTTATCAGCATCAGGGAACAATACATGATTCCCAGAATGAAAGTTTCAGCTCTGTGTGGGCACAGCAGTGAAAATTGGGCTGAAACAAATGAAAACCATGCTTTCCTTACCCCTTACTGCTCTAGCTCTACTAAGAAGAGGAGCAGAGACAGCAGCAACTGTGTGAGAAGTAACTCCAGCAAGACCCACGCATTCAAAAGTTTCCCGGAGTGCCTACAGTGTACCAGATACCACCTGTGGGGTGTCCAGGGTAGCAGGAGGCAGAAACAGGACGAAAACATGGAAGTTTTTTGGTTATGGAATTAGAGCTTCAAGAAGGTCCACAAATCAGTTACTGTCATGGCCACAGCTGGTGCCATGGTTTGGCAACATTAATTCCATAATTAAAAAGTGACATTCTTATAATACATTTTAAAAAACATAAAACAACAGATATGGGTAAAAACCTAAAAATTATGCCACTAATTGCCAGTTTAACTTAAATTCTTAAGTTCATATATTCAGGTTCTGAAACAAGTTTAGATCTAAATTCAACTCATCATGAATTTGAAAAAGACATAATAAAACCTAAAATTAACACACCCACAGCCTTCCAGGCCATTAGTATTTTTTTCTTACAAGGCACATTATATAATACAAAGAAAGTCTCAGTTAACGACCATTGATTTTATGCTTTCCGTCTTCCTTGATGGGAAATATTCTTACCAGCAAGAGGAGGCCCAAGAAGAACTGGGCAACACTCCACCACTGTGACGAGTCCCACAGCGCTGGAAAATCTTTGAGCACCAACAAGGTCCATGAGACTTTCAAAGAGGACACTGCTAACACTCCCAAATCCAAGGCCAAAAAATATAGCGTAAAACACCAGGCTTGTGTAGTCCTGTGCCAACGGGCACAAGAGGTGACACACTCCGTTGAACATGACTGCAAAACTGAAGAAGTACTGGATTCGAGGTCGAATGAGTTTGGAGTTTGCAATAAACCCCACAGAGGGCCTCGCAAACATATCAACAAAAGCCATGACAGACAGCAAGAAAGCTGCAGAATACTCATCAATTCCCTTATCTTTAGCATATGGAGCCAAAAATATAACAGGGGCAAAAAATCCTAGAAACATAATGACATTTCCAGATAAGTATATCAAAAATCCTCTATGCTTGAAAAGGGAGAAATCAAAATATTTATCAATTGTTTTCCATATTGATGTCTTCTGGCTGCTTTTCTTCACACTTGCCTCATGTGCTGTCACGCCAACCTTAGTTTTAGACTTAGCGGTTTGTGTGGGTCCAACGGGTCTCATGAGGGACCCAGCCACACAGGCATTCAACAATATTCCTCCCAAAATCAAGAAACTCCCTTTCCAGCCGTAAGTATTAAAAAGGAACTGATTGAAAGGGGCTAATGTACTTAAGAAAACAGGACTTCCTGCCATGGCAAGTCCATTTGCCACCGGCCGTTTTTTATAGAAGTATTTGCCGATGATTGTTAAGGCAGGTTGCAGGTTGAAGGCCAGACCTAAACCTGCAAAGAACAAAAGGAAGAAAAACGCACACACGTTACGCCACTTGCGAAAGCAACGACTGCTCACAATGTATATTCAATTGGCTGAGGCAGAACTCAAAATGCAGTAGCAAGTGGTGATTTTCGTCAATGACAAACTCAATAGAATGGCACATACACAGGTTCTCACAACTGGGCAGTTGGTATGTCCAACAGTTTCAAAGCCCTTGCATTTTAAACCACAGAAGTGAAACCAAAAACTTTTATTGATGTTTAGCTAATCATAGAATAGACTGAAACTAAGACAAATGATTAGCTCTTATAATTACAATCACTTAATTCCACAGATTTTCATCTCTTTTTATACTGATATACATATATGTGGGATACATTTCGTTTCCTTGTGGAAAAGACCACATTTAAAACACTTTCTTTTCAAAGTTGAACAGACTTACAAACAGTCTTAGGTGTCCCCAGAGACATATATTCAAAACTATGCCATCAGTTTATATTAAAATAATATAAATAATAAAAAATTAATGCCATTAGTTTCATGTTCTATATCCTTTATATTACACTTCTCATGAATATAGATACACATGTGTGTTAGCTAACAAAGAAATATTTGGGCTTGAAACATATTCTTATTTCAGGGAGTAAAGGTTATTGCTTATATAAGTCACAAGTTCCTGCAACCTCAGGTACTCCTTGGCAGTGCTAAATATTGCCTTTGAAAATGAGTTATTTCTCTTTTTTTTGAATTCCTCTGATTTTTTAAAAATTTATTTAATTATTTTTCAAGTACAGTTTTCTGTCAATTACTCCCATCCTACCCCTCCCCCCGTGCTCCCCGCTCCCTCCCATTTCCACCCTTCTCAGTTGTTGTCCATGTATCCTTTATATGTGTTCTCTAAATCCCTCCCCTATTTCCCCTGAAATTCCCTCCTCTCTCCCCTCTGGTCACTGTCAGCCTGTTCTCTATTTCAGTGTCTTTGGTTATATTTTGCTTGCTTGTTTGTTTTGTTGTTTAGCTTCCTGTTAAAGGTGAGATCATATGGTATTTGTCCTTCAACACCTGGCTTATTTCACTCAGCATGCTTTCCAGTTCCATCCATGCTGTTGCAAAAGGTAGGAGCTCCTCCTTTCTTTCTGCTGCATAGAATTCCATTGTGTATATGTATCATAGCTTTTTGATCCATTCATTTACTCACAGGCAGTCTTATAGCTCACCAAGGTACTATTTAGCAATAGTAATGAATAAGCTTGTTTTAAAAGTACATAAAATTTATGTATAGAAATCATCTTTCTTTCACCCTTAGCTTAGGTGTTATCCCATATTATTTTAAGGGCTATAGAGGAATTCTGCATTTACCAGTTTATGTAAATGAGACAGTACTGCAAAGTGGTTAAGTATTTAGATTCTGGGACACTCAATTCAGACTAAAAATAATTATTGCAAACATTTATTGCACATTATTTTCTTTTTAAAACTTTTTTTATTTTTTATTTTTAGAGGTGTGGGGAGAAAGAAGAGAGATACATCAATGTGTGAGAGAAACATCAATTCCTTGCCTCTCACATGTGCCACAAATGGGGACCAGGTTTGCAACCCAGGCACGTGCCCTGACCAGGCGTGTGAAATTACATAATGACATTGTGGCTATTATTATTATTTGCTAATATTTATGTAAAAGTAACAAAATGTTGAACAATCTACGAAGTATTATATGTTAATATTTTCATTTAATTATTCCAAGAACTCCCAAAGAATAGAGATATAATTTTCCCCATTTTATTTTATTTTTTAAAGATTTTATTTATTTATCTTTAGAGGGGAAGGGAAGGAGCGAGGGAAAGAAATATCAATGTATGGTTGCCTCTCGTACATCCCCTGCTGGGAATTGAACCATGATTCTTTTGTTTGCAGGCCCGTGCTCAATCCACTGAGCTATACTAGCCAGGGCGATTTTCCCCATTTTAAAGACAAAGAGAATGAAGCATAAGGAGGTTAATTTACCCATGATAGCACAGTGAATATGTGCTGAATCAGGTTTTTTAAAAGATCTGTCTGATTTCAGATACCAAAATCTACTGGCTGATAATGACTTAAGATAAATTCCATGTAGTTGTATTTAATGGTTGACTCTAGAAGCACCAAAGCCTTCACAACTCACAGGAATAGAACCGAAGTTAGAATAACATACAGGATAGGGGTAAAAGTAAGCTTACAATTATTTGTATGGAAAATAATGCAATTTTAGCAAACAATAACAAACTTTTGCATACTCACAACTATAAATCTACTTTTGCTCCACCCTGTATAATGCTGTTGATATTTACAGGACTCTAATACCAAAATCATCTTTTCCCTACTACATCTATTTGTCAGCTTAGCTTTATTTCCGCAGTCAATTGTAATGCATAGTATTCCAGCACAAAATAAAAGACATTCATTCTCTCCACTGTGACAATTCGTAGATATAATAACATTCTCACTTATAAAAGGTGTTTTAACATATCAAAAAAGAGAGCTGTCAATAGGTAGTAAAGAGAAAGATTTTACCATCAATATGTTGTACGCTTTAATGAGTGTGTTTTTTGATCACATGATATATAAGTGCAAGGTTAAGCTGATCGAAAATCATAATATAAAGAGAGAATATTTATCTTTTTATCTGTGGGCATAAGAAACATTTAATTTCTTTATATTTTGAAGTCTAATCTTTCTTAAAACAGAGCACACATTTGTTTGATTCAATTTATTATTGAGGTTAAAAAATAGTGTTTCCTAAGTGTACATATTCAGGTGAGTTTGCGCCCAGGGACTATGCACGAGAAACAACCACAATCGAATGGGAGTATGTCATTTGGAGACGTTTGTGTTTAGTGGTGAATGGGCCTTATAGGGCTTTTAAACAGAATCCTTTAGTGAGGAAAAAAAAATCCTATGTAGAGCCCATTACCAAGCTCTACATAAACAGAACACAGACACTAATAATTCTATTTTTAAAGTTGAGTCAGTGCATCCAGAAAATATCTTTCTGGCACCATTTTCAACCTATTATAAATGTACACGAGATACTCTGAATAGTAATAATTAATGAAAAATACATTTTTGACAATGAAGCTATTTATATGCCAGAAAGCCTCTGTCCATTCTCTTAACTGGTTGAAGAGTAAAAGGTAAAACAACAAAAACAGGCCGAAGCTGTTCTATTTTTGACATTTATATCATAGCGCACTGCATGTCTGATAAATCCTTTTTTCCATCACTTAAAATGATTTTGACTGGACATCCCATAGTTAATATTTCCATGTACTAGATAAAAATAATTTATGATTGTATCTGATATAAAAATAAATATTAAGAAAAACAGTAAGAATATTCTCTTGTTCATGCTTTTTAGCGAGCTTTGTAAACAACATCAGTGTTAAGGTAACAAGCTGGAAACAAAACTCACCTCCGAGGAACCCGACGGTGAGGTAGAGCTCCACCACGCTGGAACTAAACGAGGCCGCGACCATTCCCGAGGAGCACAGTAAGCCTCCCATCATCACCACTGGCCTGCTACCATATTTATTCACCAAAATGCTGCTTAAGGGACCTGAGTAGAGATGGGAGTAGGAAATATTCAGTTGCTGAGCCGTTTATTGAATTTTAACATCGTTAATTTTGAAAGCCGAGAACGCGCATTATAATTATCAAAGAAAAATGGTAGTTCCCCAGGGAAAATAATGAAGACTTTTCAATACTTTCCAATTAGTTTTTTTTTCTTTTTTCTTTTTTTAATTTTTATTTTTATTTAATTCTTGTTCAAGTACAGTTTTCTGTCTTATATTCCCAGCCAAACCCCCAGGTGCTTCCCACCTCCATCCCATTTCCGCCCCCCACCTTAGTTATTGTCCATGTGTCCTTTTTTTCCCCCCCCAATTTTTTTATTTAATTATTTTTCAAGTACAGTTTTCTGTCTATTACTCCCATCCCCTCCCACTCCCCATCCTCCCCCCTCCCTCCCATTTCCACCCTTCTCAGTTGCTGTCCATGTATCCTTTAAATAGGTTCCTCTAAATCCCTCCCTCCNTTTCCGCCCCCCACCTTAGTTATTGTCCATGTGTCCTTCCCCCCCCCCCAATTTTTTTATTTAATTATTTTTCAAGTACAGTTTTCTGTCTATTACTCCCATCCCCTCCCACTCCCCATCCTCCCCCCTCCCTCCCATTTCCACCCTTCTCAGTTGCTGTCCATGTATCCTTTAAATAGGTTCCTCTAAATCCCTCCCTCCAATTAGTTTGACTGGTTATCTGTAACCATACATATGAAAGCACATAACATAATAAATTAGAACTGCTTAATATATATACACTTTATGACTATAATCATTCAACTTTTGATGGAAAAGTTTTTTAACAAGACATAGCTAAACTGCCTCAGTATCTTAAAAAGTGCAGGTAAATTTATGTGACAAAAATCTAAGCATTACATAAATGATTTGTGTGCATTAGAGTTCTATTTTTTAAAAATATTTATTTATTTTTTTTTGGAGAGAGGGGAAGGGAAGGAGAAAGAGTGGGAGAGAAACATTACTGTGTGGTTGCCTGTCATGTGTCCCCCACTGGGGACCTAGCCTGCAACCCAGGCATGGGCCCTGACTGGAAATGGAACCAGCGACCCTTTGCTTCACAGGCCCGTGCTCAATCCACTGAGCTACACCAGCCAGGGCTAGAGTCCTATTTTTTAAAACTAAAATAGTATACTATTTTTTAGTATACTGTGTTCACACACACACATGCTCTTAGAGTTCAAATTTTTTATTAGAATCTACTATGATTTTTCTTTAATACCATATTTCTTTGATTCTAAGACACCTATTGTTTCCATATCTTATTACACTGTCAACATTAGAAATAAGGATGTCTTACACCTGATGAGCTCTTAACAATTCCTTTTCTTCAGGGTTCAGTCACAGGCCTATGAATGCTTGGACTGGATTGTTGCTTCTGTGGCTCGGCTGCACAACGGCAACAACTCACATTTCAGTGAAACCACTTAAGGACCATTTTAAAAGGAATAAAAGGCAGTCCTCACTGCTGTGTGGAAAATCTTCTGTTGCCACACTCCGGTAAGGTCAGAGAGTACCAGCAGCAAATGCACAGAACGGATGGAGGGGTGTAGGTGGAATTACTAGAGAAAAATGGTGGGTCTCTTAATTAAAATATGCTTCCTCAAGGGTGAAGAGAACAATTTCCTATGTGAAACATGGGGGACCCCAAAACTAATTTAGAAGAGACAGATACTGACTGGAAAGAAGTTTTGAAATAAATGCCTTACTCAATCTATTTAATGTACATTTTCTAAATATGTGTGTATGCATAAAATATTCAAGAGTAATTAAAATGATTTAAATAATTTGTTTAAGTATGTCTAAAAAGCTTTTTCCGGTAATTATAAAATTAAAGTTATAAATATTAATGAAGTGTTGCATCTTATTTTAATGTACAGCATTTTTTCTTTAATGGTGCTTTATAAAATAGTGGGACAACTTACCAATTAAGGCTTAGAATCAGTGAAAGTCCAAGCTATTTTATAAGACTTATCAAGTGTAAATGATTTGATTTCATATTCCCTTTTTAACTTAAAATTATATTTCATCTGAAACTTGGCACATTATTTTTCTTAAAATTACTTAACTAACTCAATTTAATTCAATTTAACTCAAATCAGTTTAATGCAATATTTCTTGAGCTCCTAGTGTAAAACAAGTTGCTACATGCTGAGGATAAAATAATACAAAATAATTATCAATTACTTGGGTTAATAATAATGACATCTCTTCTCAGTATCACTGATATTATATATCCTATTTTCTATGTGGTGCCTCAATAATTAACAAATAAGTTAACTGGTTACTACATTTCATAAGTTTGCCAAAACTGCATAAATTTAAATTGGAACACAGGCTATGATTCACAACCTGTTTGCAATGAATGTGAAATAATTATACACACACACACACGCACACACACGTCAAGGCTCCTTGCATCGGTGGGGTTCATTAAGAGTAGTGACTAAAGAAAGCGTTCAGGAGCTGGCATTTTTGTTTGTTCATTTGTTTTGTTTTGAGGTAGCTTTGATAATTTCTATGTTGGAATCAGTCAAGATGCAGTAAGAGTTATGCGTTTAACAAATATTTTTATTTTAGGTTACATACTTTAGTTGAATGATATTCTGTATGAGATATATACAGAATTAGATAAGATTACATATTACTTATGTAATCCATCTATAATCTTTTTTCTAGCAAAAAGATTTAGAAATAATCAAAGCTCCTCACTCCTTATTATCAAATACTTATAAAATATATCTACTTGCTAATAGTTCTGGGTTAAAATTTAAACTATGATATAAAATAAAATACACTCATTTTGTAAAGAATTACTAAATGCTTAATATTAGCTTCTAGGAGGCAGCTAACACATGTAAAACAACACCATCCATTACCTCTCTCTATCCTACAAGAAGCTTAGTTTATTGTTATCAAAAAGAAAGATAAAATAAAAAGATCTCATCACAAATGATTTTTATTAAACATGAGCTAGCTTCCCAGGTGTCCATTTTAATGAAACATAGGCTTAATTATATTCTGAGCTCATTCATTCATTAATTTATTAATTCAATCATTCTGGAAGTTTGTACTCAGCAAGTATTTTCCAAATAATCACAATATTTAATCATTAGTCATGTCAAAAAAAGAAAATTCTGTACCTGCTTATAGTTATATCTGAGCCTATAAGTACAGCAGTTATTCATCAAAATTCATTGTTCTATTTGCTCATCAAGCAGTTATAAAAAATGTCATGCAAGAACAATAATATCTTACTTCCAAAAAGTCACAAAAGCATTAGGCTGTATCTAACTCAGACTATCTACTTCCAATCTAAGGATTTTTAGTGTCAAGTATAATGGCGCATTCATGCTAACTATAAAGTTGTAAAGGAGAGTTTTCTCTGAGAATAGTGTAAGAATCTCAATACTGACACCTATATTTCAGTTGCTTCTTCTGTTTTCTAAAAGCTACTCTGTCAGCTACTCTGTCTTATGGTTCTGGCTCCAAAACATGTGGCAAAAGAATACACACTCTGGCAAGGCAGCTTTTGTGGGTTCTTATATACTGCGGAGTTTGCTCACTCATAGAACTCCTATAGCCCTTAGAGTTGGTAACACATACACAACAACACACACAAAACATCTACCTTCCATTTCATTAGCTTGAATCATGTTCATACATTCTATTCTAAGCTCTGTGAAGGCATCTGCCATATATACTATTATTCATCAATATTTACTGAGTTATTACTCTTCATAATCATTGTGCTAAGAGTTGTATGTGCATTATTGTATGTGTTTTTTGTGGTCCTCTGATGTGGTTTAATGGAATCTGGTGATATAATTGCCTAATTAAAGTTATATAAGTTGAAAACACTGAGGTGTATAAAGGATTTAGATAACTTGTTCAAGATCACACCAGTAAGTAGCACAATGTGGGTATGAGCCCAGGACCACCCGATTTTAACAGTTATTAACTTTGTACTGAAGAGAGTCAACAATAGCAGGGCTAACCCACCATCCTCAAAAAGGCCTGATTGCAAGTTGGCTTTTGGCTGGCATCTGGGAACTTGGATTTTGGATATATTCCC
Source organism: Sturnira hondurensis (assembly GCF_014824575.4). Lineage (NCBI taxonomy): Eukaryota > Metazoa > Chordata > Mammalia > Chiroptera > Phyllostomidae > Sturnira > Sturnira hondurensis. The sequence continues at coordinate 666,956 of NW_028093232.1, forward strand.
ATCATCTTCCAGCTGATAAGAGTGGCTCACTGTGCATCAACTATTTTATAAACAAAGAGGTGAATGCTGAACGTCTGCTTTCCTTCTGAGAGTCTGGAATTTGGGCGTACGCCAGACACAGAATGTCTATGCAACCAGTAACCCGACCGAAACCTTAAGCACTGGGTCTCTCATGAGCTTCCTTGTTAGACAGCACTTCACACATGTCAAAATTAGTTGGTGAGGAAATTAAGCCCATCCTTTGTGATTTCATTAAGAGAAGACTCTTGGAAGTTTGTGACTCGTTTCCTCTGTACTTTGTCTCATGTTTTTTTCCCCCTGATTTTGTTTTGCCCCTTTTCATTGTAATAAACCATAGCCATGGAAGACATGGTTGAGTTTTGGAAATCTAGAAAGTGAGTCATCGGACCTGATGTAATCATGGGGACTGTGAAAGTAACTACTGTACTATATTTCTCCTACTGCTCATTTTGAGTTTTGCATATAGTACTTATAAACAGATGTTAATATTTAATTTTTTTCTTACATTGATGCTAGAGATAGGGGGAGGGAGGGAGAAATAGAAGGACAGAAACATCGATGTGAGAGAGACATCAATCAGTTGCTTCCTGCACCAACTCCAACTGGGGACCAAACCCACAACCCAGGCATGTGCCCTGACCAGGCATCAAACTGGCGACCTTCCAGTTCATAGGAAGACATCCAACTGAGTCACATCAGCCAAGGCTTTGTTTATATTTCAAAAAGCTATGACATATGTATGTATGTATGCATACTGTTCTATTGTTTTGTATATTGTTATCCTATGCTGTAGACATAAACTCATAGTGCTTGTTTTTATTTCTTTTGTATATTGCATGAGTGCATAATAAATGCTGTGAGAAACCTTGGAGAGTATGTTTGCAATGAACTGTTCATAAAATATGTTTGATCAAACTAAAACCATGAATTGAAATTGACTATCAATTTTCACAATATAAAAATTTTATGCATACTATAAACACTAACAGAAGAAATGACAAACTGCTATAATTTATTTTTCATTTGCTTTATTTCCAATTTGTATATGTAGTATCCTGTCAAATCAAATGATAAAAAGCACTAATGCAGAACTGAGAAAAAGTTGCTTGCAATTTCAGAAATTTATCTGTGTTTACTACCACGGTATTTTTCTTACTAACAGAGACTTTCTAAATTTGAAATATTTTTCAAAGAGATTGTTTTGAATTAAAAATCTGTTGCTATTTTAAGTTGAACAGAGTATGGGCTCCTCTTTAGTAACTACTGGTTTGCCTGAGGTCTATCTGTGCACTGAAGTTGGGATTGAAATCCACCTAGTTTTCCTCTCCATGTGATTTGTTTCTATTTAAATTCAGTGAAAAACATGAGGGGAGAGACCCTGAAAATTAGACAGCAACTGCTGCATTTGCTTTTTGAATGATGAAGACGTAAGTGTTACCCAGGTAGAGCGTCAGTGAGCGTGCTGCTTGAAGATAAGCTAATTCCGGCTCCGCAAAGATAAATCTTCACGTCGGCTGAAGATACTCATAGTCTATTCACTCAGCATTTATACAGTATGCAAAGTATGTAAAGTGTTTGAGTTCGAGTCAGTGTTTTGAGTAGCTGCAGAAGTCAAGAAAAGGAGTGATTACGTAGTAGGCACATTTGGTGCATAACAGGGATAGAGGGTGACAGGGTCCACAAACTCACATTTTTGCATATGCTGTTCCCTCTGTTGAGAATATTCTCCTCTTTATATGTGAACAGTTTATTTTTCACATACGCAGGTTGTCTGCAGATATATCAACTTCTTAGAGAGACTCCTCAACATTCCAATAGGTGAAGCTATCAAACTTCAATGAGGTACTAAATACTATTGTAATATACACCTATACAACTATCTCCCACTTTCCATACTCTTTCTATTAAAATTTTTTTCTATTTTTGCTTGTTTCAGTGCCTGCCTGCCACTGGCCTGGTTGTAAGACAAGTTTTTCAATTTTGTTTTAATAATATAGTTATTTTTAGGTTTGCTTTTTCCTCTCTGTATTTATTCAACCACGGATTGTCCCAACTAGGCATCATCACAATTGTTTAGAAGAGTTAATCAAGCTATGTATATTTGGGGGAACCAGACAAATTGACATCTCATCTAAATCGTTTAGTACAAATCAAAGGGCTTGAACGTGATCACTCTCTATGCCCAAGGACAGAAACGCCAAGCACTTCCTCGGTGTTTACAGGTTACACTATGCTCAGCCAGGAAAGGCGTTCTCACTTGTTTAAGGCTGGCAGTAAGGCAATAGCTACATAATAATAAAAATAATATTTCTTAAGGCCTGGGCAGTTCTAAGTTCTTCACATTATACAATCACATTTAATTCTACAACCCCTCTAAGAGTTATTATTTCTTCATTGCTATTTGTTTTGTTTTTCATTCCCACTATATAAATAAGGAAACTGAGGTGCAAAGTAATAACTTTCAAGGACGGCTAAAGCACTCTGCTATAACTCCCTATTTTCTGTGAGAGGAATGATTAAATATAGTTTACATGCATGATGTTCATTCTTTAAAAATTATATTTAATACACTGCAACAATTATATTTGGCAATCTCTGTTTTTTGCAATAATGTTTAAGAAGGTAAGAAATAAGACTATTTAGGCCCTGGCTGGTGTAGCTCAGTGGATTGAGCATGGGCCTGTGAACCACAGGGTCACTGGTTTGATTCCCAGTTAGGGCAGATGCCTGGGTTGTGAGCCAGGTCCCCAGTGAGGGGTGTGTAAGAGGCAACCACACACTGATGTTTCTCTTCCTCTCCTTCTCCCTCCCTTCCCCTCTCTCTAAAAATAAATAAATAAAATCTTTTAAAAAAACTATAGAAAGTGTTGGTTGCCTACCCAAGAGCCACACTCTTCTTCCATCTGAATCCTGAGTTTGTTCTATACCTAGCCTCTTCTGCGAGAGGGGGTGGGACATCATAAGTAGTACAAGCAAATAATGATCAAACCATTTCCACCATCAAATACTGGTATGAACGTAAGCATTTTGCAATAATTTAGATAGGGAGGAGATTTCTGGGGACTTCTCACAAAGTATTTCCTGTCTTTTAAAACAATAAAATGTCTCAGTATGCTCTCATGACAATGTGATGCCTGGAGGAAGCATAGTCATCTATGGACCGTGAAGAGTGCTTGAAGATTGGGCAGGTACTCAAGCCCTTAACAGATCAAAAAGCCAAGCCATCGACCCAGCCAGCAGCTGTCTTACAGACTTCTTGCAATCTAACGTCACAAAATGTCCTTATTAGTTTACCAATGGACACTGGATTTTTCCTTACTTCTAGTCTATAATACCCCAACTAATGTAATCATAAAAATTCAATTTCTATAAAAAATTTCATAAAATCTGTTAAGACTTTCTAACACTAAGAAGTAGTTAACATCTACTAAATACCATTTTTCCCTCTAAAGCTTGCAAGTCTACTTAATTTCAAATAATTATTTCAGTATGATCTAACTAAAGAATATTTAAAGTGATTCTGTCATTTTCCAATTTGTTATACTTAATTAAATGTTGAAATACTTCAATCCCAATAGGATTTTTGAAATATAGATATGTAATTTAAAATGTATCTTAAATATATATATATATTTCCATTAACCAGTAAAGAAAAGTTACTTTGTAAGCTGAAGAAGTATATCTGTGATAGGCAACGAGTAAACAGTATGACCATTTCCAAAGGATGCTAAAACGCATTTCTAATCATGAATAGTTTTCTCTCATAACTCTTACTGTACATATAATATTACACAAACTCGTATAAAAATGTATATTTTTTCCTCCACCGGTTCCTCAAAATTGGTTTTAAATAACACTGCCATAATGCATTCCCTGAACCAATCTGCCCAATGTAATCCCCCTAAACTTTTAACTGCTACATTACTTTGTTCCTATATTTCTTAAGATAGTAACAGCATTTTGCCTTGTGGTATATTTATTTTCATATTTGTATTAATGGCTATAATTCAAAATTTTGAAGGGCAGTGATATAATTTATTCATATTTATAATTTAATTAGGCATAAGGGATATCATTTATTCCATATAGAGAGTGATTATCTTAAATTTAATTATATTAAATTGCTTACTAAGTTGATTTAGGATTGTCATATAATGCTACAATTACTTAATTAACATTGTATCAGTATTTGTCATAGAAAAGGTTTTAAGAGGATATTTAATCACTAAGTTCTTTTCTCATCTAAACCATAATATTAAAAAAAATTGAACCATATGCCGGGATAAAGGTCACTTTAGGGATGTATATATGATATCCATTCATCTTACTTCTCTTTCAACGTATTTTGGTTTGTGAATAAAGATGTTTTAAGCAAACAAAATTCTCCACTAAAGTTGTAAGGTCCTCTTACCCCAATATCCTTGCTACTATTTACTAGAGCATGTACAGTATATATAATGCGAAGAGAGAGAGGTGTGTGTGTGTGTGTGTGCGTGTGTGAGAGAGAGAGGGAGAGATGAAAGACGAACACAGAGACCTAACACCAAGAGAATGTGTTCCTAGCATCCTTTGTGCACCTTTCCCATAAGTTCTAACATGTTATAAAGTACTGCAGAGTAATAATAGTTACTGTTCTCTACTTATTTCAGGAAGTAAATAACAACTAATATTTAAGAGTCCTCGCTTGGCTAATACTCTTGGTTATCAACTCGGCATCGATTTTCCCCTGCTTCCTCTTCTGGGAGACCACAAATTCCTCGCAGGTGTCTGCTGCTTGCCATGCAGCCGTATGCTCAGAGAATTACACTCCGTGCTGAGGTGCTAATCACTCCTGTTTTCCCAAGAAAGCCAATCACGAAAATCTCATTCTCCTCTTCACTGAATGATTTAGGGCTGGGCTTATGTTACAATTCTGGCCAACGAGACATTAGTGAAAATCTACTAGTAATTTCTGGGAGAAGTTCTATTTTTCCAAAGAGGCACAGAGGGATCACTAAATGTTGTCTTGTACACAGGTGTCACCTTGAACCACAACAGCCATCCTGTGACTATAAATAAAATAGCCTTGGATAAAAGCATTAGTAGAATTTTGGATTCAGATGTGGAGGATTTTTGTTTGTTTTTTGCATTTTTATGCCAAATGGTACAATTTTTGGTAAAGAATTGCATTATTATTGAAATATAGCCTCCCGAATTATATAGGGTGTTTAATAAAATACTATACTTTAATGGTCTGGTAATTCACTAAAAAATTAGAGAGATAGGGAGGCAGACAGAGAGAGAGAGAGAAATGGCCTAAGGAAAAAGCTGAAACACAGAAGCTGGCAGTTCCAGGAGCAACACAGTGAAGTAGAATTGGAACCCTAATGATGCCATTCTACAGTCACATTGTATTTAAAATTCTTATTAAATGAGACAGTGTGTTTACTTAGTATATAAGCCTGCTGAATGTTTAAGCCGAAAGTATCCTTGCAGATAAGCCTGCAGTAAAATAAATTATTTTTCCTTAAATATTGTGGTACAATGAAGGATGGACTTGGAAATGCCAAGAATAATTATAACAAAAAAGTTTGGTTCAATCACTTGTCTAATCGGGAAGCTGTTATTTAATTTTACTCTGAAGAATTGGCAAAGAACATGTATAAAGGACCCCTGGACAAAGACAATAGGGAGGATTAACTGTGGAAAGTGGGGGTGGATAGGGTGGGGGAGAGGAATGGGGGGAAATGGGACAGCTGTAACTGAACAACAAGTAAAAAAAAAGAATTGGGTAGTTTTGTTTAGTGGCTTGTTTTATGGGTTTCCAAAATAAGCATCACACACAACTTTATTGCACTACATGCATTTATAAACAAAATGATAACTTTAAGTTGACAAATGTTTATTGGTTTTCTGAATTTCATGAGAGTTTAGATAAAATATGTGACATTATCTGGATATGTCTTTGTGTTTGCCTTTAACCTCTTCATAACAAACTATCCTTATACATACATTACTTTACAAAATTTTAAGAATGTCCCACCCTGGCTGGTGTAGCTCGGTGGATTGAGCGCGGGCCTGTGAACCAGAGGATCCCGGTTCGATTCCCAGTCAGGGTAGATGCCTGGGTTGCAGGCCGGTTCCCAGCAGGCCAACTCCCAGCAGGGGGGACGCACGAAAGGCAACCATACATTGATGTTTCTCTCCCTCTCCTTCCCCTCTAAAGATAAATAAAATCTTTAAAAAAAATAAAGAATGTCTCTAAAGTCTCACTATTTATTCTTAATTGTGGGACATATACGTTCTAATCTATATAACATTGTTATTAACCTAGGAGACAATATTATTTCTAAATATCACAATAAATCTTTTATGTCCTTTGGCATTGTCAAGAACCTTTATGAGCAGATCTGGCTTATTAGTGTTGGCAAAGTAAATCTAAAGTGAATGAATGAGTGAATATATCAATGAATGAAACACAGCGTTTAACAATAAATGGTGCATGCTATTCTAATCTGTTTGAATAGGGATCAACACATTCCAAAGGCCATCACATACTACCTGTAGCGACAGCACCTGCGATGAAGGCCACAGAAAGTGGGGTAGCTGGGCGTGTGGGCAGCAAACACTGTTTTCAGAGGCAAGCTCATAACAATACTTACAAAAGAGAGGGAAGTATTTGCAGTATATTTTGATTTTAAAAATCTTAGGCAAAATATGAGAATATAAAAAGTGAAGGAATAACTATAAACATCTGGAAATGTGAGGTCAAACCAAAACCAAAAAATTGGAAATTATATTATATATTCAATAGACAAAAGAAAGAATTGCTTTTAATAAGGTTAAGATCACTAAGAGGAGGTCAGTGGGGATTTAGGGAGAAGAGATGGAAAGCCTGGAGAAGAGTGATAGCATAACAGTTTTAGGGATTAAAAACCAGAGTCACTAAGATAACCCCGAGAAGGGAGACGACTTGCAGATATCTAACACCCGAGATACTTCATAGGTATGAGATTCAAATCTCAGAAAACTGAAACTTGTATGGAGAAGAATATGTGGAAAAGGAAGGAGTATGTATTTCTACTCTTTACTTAACGAAAACAATAGGGAATGTTTTAGTGGTCTACCAATTAAAATATAAATTCCCTGTCAGGTTAACATTTTTATGCTTACTTTTAGTAACAGAGAACTTGTGAATACCAAAAAATAAAAAATAAAATCCCCCAACTACATTATCAGAGATTATTTTATATATATATATATATATATGTATATATATATATATATTTAAGGTGTACACGACGATGTTTTGATATATGTATACACTGTGAAATGATTACCACAGTCTAGCTAGCTAACCTATCAATCACTTCACATAGTTACCTTTGTGTGTGTGCGTGTGTGTGTGGTGAGAACACTTGAGAGTCACTCTCTTAACAAATTTTAAGTATAGAATACACTGTTAGTAACTATAGTGTCCATACAGTGCATTTGGTCTCCAGAATTATTCATCTTACAACAGAAAGTTGGAGCAACATCTCATGTTCTCCATTCTCTCCAGCCCCTGGCAACCCCTGTTCTGCTCTCTGTCTGGTTCTGAGTTCAACTTTTTTAGTTTGCACATATAAATGTACCATGCAGTTGTTGTCTTTCTGTGTTAAGCTTATTATACTTAGCATAATACCTTCCAGGTTATCCACGTTGTTGCAAATGACAGGATTTCCTTTCTTTCTTCTCTCTTCTTTTCTTTCCTTCTCCCTCTCTTCCTTCCTTTCTTTTTTTCCTTCCCTTCCTTCCTCCCTCCCTCCCTATCTTCCTTCTTTCTTTCTCCCTTTCTTTCTCCTTTTCTTTCTTTCTTTCTCTCTTTCTTTCTTTCTTTCTTTCTTTCTTTCTTTCTTTCTTTTCTCTGGACTGGATAACAAACATACACACACACACAAACACTACACGGACACTTAGATGTTTCTTGATTTTGGATACTGTTAATACCACAATGAACATGAGAGTTTGGGTATCTCTTTCAGATAGCAATTTTATTTCCTTTGGATATATACCCAGCAGTGAAATTCCTGATCATATGGTAGTCCTATTTTTAATTTTTTGAGAAACTTCTATATATTTTTTTCTGTAATGGCTGTAAACATTTAAATCCCCTCCAATAGTGTATGAGGATTGCCTTTTTACCTCATGGTCACCAGCATTTGTAATCTCTTGTCTTTTTAATTAAGCCTTTCTAAGAGATGTAAGATAATATTTCATTATGATTTTGATTTGCATTTCCTTGATAAGTAGTAATGTTGAGTACCTTTTCATATACCTGTTGGCTATTTGTATGTATTCTTTGGAAAATGTCTTTTCAAGTCTTTTGCTCATCAGGGCCTCTTAACTGAGGCAAAAATATGTTCTTTTAGGGGACATTTGAAAATGTTAGAGAATGCATCTATTTTCATGGGAATTTGATGCACTGGTAATATTTGGTGAAAGGAATCAGAGATGTTAAACCTCCTGCAATGTGTTAAGACCTACAACAAAAAGACAGGGCCTCATCCTGTTCAAGTAAAAGTTATGTGATCACATACTAAGAATATTGTAGAAAAACTTAAAGACTGAAGACTGGTCTGACATTTATAATTTTTTATCCTAAAATCTTCAAATAGAATATTTTATGGAGCTTACAAATAAAAGCTACAATTTAAAATATGTTAAATTATAAATTCCTTACATGACTGATTCTGGTCCAGTTTTGACATTATTTTTAAAATTTAATTTATTAGAGATTATTTTACTAGAAAGGCTTACATTCTTTAAAAGCAATATATATTACTTACCAAAAATGGTTTCGACCCTGGCTGGTGTAGCTCAGTGGAATGAGCACAGGCCTGCAAACTAAGTGTTCATGGTTCGATTCCCTGTCAGGGCACATGCCTGGGTTGCAGGCCAGTTCCCAGCAGGGGACGCACAAGAGGCAACTGTACATTGATATTTCTCTCCCTCTCTTCTTCCCTTCCCCTTTAAAGATGAGTGAATAAAATCTTTAAAAAAACTTGTTTCCTGCAATAAACATGCATTTGGTAGGTTCACTATTAGGTAAAGAGCTAAACCAGCCTTTCTATCTTGTTGATTTTGCTATATTCTAGTATTAACAGTCATTTATGACATATTTGTTATAAATTTATTTAAAGCATTTTTTAAAATGACACGATTAGAAAAGAATGCAGAAAAGCACAGAACTTTAATAAGATGCAAGTAAACCTCAGCATTGTGGAACATACATAGCTCATTCCTGTTCAAGCTATTGAGAATTGACTATATTAATTAACTACTAATCAAAAATTCGATGTTTAAGGGTAGAATACTACTCAGCCATAAAGAAGATGAACTATTGCACCCTGGCTGGGTCCCTCAGTGGTTGGAGTGCCATGCCACGCACCAAATTCCGGATGCTGATTGCCAGTCAGGGTGCATAGTCAGGTTGCAGGCCAATCCTGTTCGGAATGTATGTGGGAAGCAACCACGGGATGTTTCTCTCACACATTGGTGTGTGTGTGTGTCTCTCTCTTTCTCTCAAATCAATAAAAATATTTTTAAAAATAAAAAAGGTGAAATAATTGCCCTTTGCAACAACATGAATGGATCTTGAGAATACGTATTTCTAAGTGAAATACGTCGAACAGATAAAGATAAGATCATGATTTTATTCTCACCTCAATGTTTCCCTCTCTCCCTTCATCTCTAAAAGCAGTGAAAAAATGTCTTTGAGGATAAAAAATTTAAAAGGATTCTAAGAAAAGGTGAATGTTTTTATTTCTGTCAAAGAAAAGTTCAGTTCCCTTGACTGAATGGTTGTCGAAAACCACAAGGCTAAGTGATTTTTAAGCTTCCTTTATAAAGGCTGACAATCTTGTGGCTTGGTAACTTGCTTTGTAATTCACTTATTCAATCAACAAATATATAGACAGTACTGTATATACACCAGATATTTTAAGTGCTTCCTTAGTTGCTGGAGATTAAAAAGACCCTACCTTGCCCTACAAACAGGTGAGCAGATTGTATTCAAAGGAACTCAGAGTTTAGTAAAGAAAAGTGGTTCAGACACACAAGGAAACTGTAGTCTGACACTGTTAGTATAGAGATTTCAAGACAGTTATAGAAAAGGAGCACTTAGGGTTGTTAAGGGAAACTTAACAATGGATGAGAGGGAAAGCACTGTATCAGAGGAAAAAGTATGACTCCATATACATGGCAACGTAGGTAGCAGAAGTGATGGGAGTTTTTGTTCAATGACTTTCTTCTTTTAGCTGTGAAGCCATTAAGGGAGAATTAAGGGAGAACTAATAATGTCTAGCTATGAAGTTACTAAGGGAGAATTGGATGAGAATGTAAAGAGACCACTGATAAAAACTAATGTTTGTTAAGGATAGTCATTTCAAATTTTAAATTAGTTATTTTCATCTATTCTCTTTACTCTTAGAACATGTCATTAGTTAGAATAAAAAGCACTTTTTAACAACTGAAAGTTCAAATCACTGAAATTTATTCTTTTAATTGTAACTGAGATGTTTACGAGGGCTACCTTAAGATTGGTTATCATTGTGATTCATTAAAAAAACAAAATAATTTATGTTAGCCACACAAAAAATAAGGGCATTTAAAGGATTGAAAAAAAATAGACACCGAGGCAACAAAGTTTAAGACAAGTCACTATTTTCTACATCTTTATAACATCAATTAGAAGCAAGGGAATCACAGATACATTGAGATTTTATGTTCCATTACAAATAATAAAGTAAACATTTGTATATCAAATAGAATTTGGAACTATTGTTCTTCTTCAGAATCATAAAACTAAGCAAACATCCCATCATAGTATTCATGTAAAGAAGTATCTTTCTACTCTATCTATCGATCTATCTATCTATCTATCTATCTAGCTATCATCATCACCTGCCTATCTACTTTTTCTTCTTTAAAGATGCATTTTTATGGAAGATTATGTTCCTAAAATATTTAACAGTCATGAAAACAATGTACTTCATATTTATGGGCATCATTTTCAATATTTCTGTACCCTAATTAGGGAATTTTTAAATTATAAATTCTCCCAAATGTTCAAAGACTTAGGAACCTATTATCAGACATTGAGAGAAAAACTCAAAATGTGTTGATTATTTAACAGTGAATAGTTCTGCATCCCTGGAGCTCATAGGAAGTTTCACTGAATGAAGGCTGCAGAGACCAAGAAAAGCTCTCCCTGCAAACACAAGAACATGCAATGATACTTGAAATTAAAGATTATATTGTCAAGATACATGTGAAATTTTTTGCAAATGGTATTAAATATTGGGGATATTGAGGAACTAGCCAGTTAAAAACACACTTGGTTTAATATTTAACAGGAAAATGTGTGTACAATGGTCCCAAATATTTAATTAATGATAACAAAGCCACTGACCCACCCATTTGCTGCGTCAGGTCTTTTCACCACACCTGGTTGCAGGTTTACTGTGAAGCTAAAGCAGCGAAGACGCAGCTGAGGTCCAGACCCCTGCACTTGCTGGGGACCCTTGCAAGGCCATAGGTTCAGTAAAATACCTGAAAAGATGCTTTTATTTTTTTCTCAAAAAGTTTTCCCCAAATGTTATGCTATCTCAGGGTTGATAAAATCTATAACTACCCCTAGAAAAGCTGCAACATAACTAAAATCTCAGTTTAGACTTAGTTTCACAAATACTAACTCTGAACTGTTTTGTTCTTGGAATAATAGAGTGATCGTGTTTGTGTGCTTCTTAGCAAGTATAACCTTTGATTTTTAAAAATATTTTATTTAGTTTAGTTATTTTTGGAGAGAGGGGAAAGGAAGGAGAAAGAGTGAGAGAGAAACATCAGTGTGTGGTTGCCTCTCATGTGACCCCCACTGGGGGCCTGGCCCGCAACCCAGGCATGTGTCCTGACTGGGAACGGAACTGGCGACCCCTTGCTTCACAGGCCCGTGCTCAATCCACTGAGCCACACCAGCCAGGGCTAACCTTTGATTTTTAAACTAATGTGATCCACAGAATTGAAAAAATTCTAACAAAAATGTAATTTTCATTTCTCTATGACCACCAAGAACACAGGGCATCTGTTTGTGTTCAACAATAACTCTCATTAGGAAAACATAATGGCTAGGTTTAATGTCATGCTAATGTTAACTAATGCACAACTGGAGAAACAAACTTTATAAGAACTGACTTAAAATAATTCTGCTGGAAAGACAGTTTTCAATATTTGCATAATTTACTTCTAAATGTACCACTGCATTATTTTATCATTCGGAAACAGAACAAAGCATTATGAATTAAAATATTTCCTCATTTTAATCCAACATTCATCTAACAAAATATTTCCATTTGTATCTTAAACCTATAAGTCTCTACACAGTGGTCTAATTCTACTTATTTAAAAAACCTCAGGTAGATATGATAGTCTCCTTGAAGAGTCAATGAGTGCATATGGTTTCTCTTTATTTTTACAGTACCAATCATGGACTACTATTTGTACTAAATAAATGTCATTTCAGAGTTTAATTGTACTCTAGTGTTGGTATGTATTTAAATCTATGGCAATCTCCATTACATTGAAATTATATTTTACTTATTTTGAAATAGTTCATGATAAATGAGCAGATTTCTCAAAAGAGACCTTATAGGCAAGAAGGGGCTGGAAAGAAGTATTCCAAGTCATGAAATCCAAAGACCTACATCCAAGATTGCTCTATCCAGCAAAGCTTTCATTTAGAATGGAAGGGCAGATAAAGTGCTTCTCAGGTAAGACCAAATTCAAAGAGTTCATCATCACCAAGCCCTTATTATATAAAATGTTAAAGGGACTTATCTAAGAAAAAGAAGATAAATATTATGAACAGCGAAAGTACAGCAAACTCACAGTTATTAACAAGCACACCTAAAACAAAAGCAAACTAAGAGGACAACTAGATCAGGAGCAGAACCATAGAAATGAAGATCACATGGAGGGTTAGCAACAGGGGCGTGGGAGGAGGAGAAGGGGGGAGAAGGTACAGAGAATAAGTAGCATAGACGGTAGGTAGAAAATAGACAGGGGGGAGGGCCAGAATAGTAGGGGAAATATAGAATCTAAAGAACTTGAGACACGTGCACATAAACTAAAGGGGGGATGGTAGGGGATGGGGTGTGCAGGGTGGAGGGGAATGAAGGGGGACTTAGAACAACTGTAATGGCATAATCAATAAAATATATTTAAAAAAAAAAGAAATAGTGTTTGGCCCTGGGTGGTGTAGCCCAAGTGCAGGCCTGTGAACCAAACAATGGCAGTTTGATTCCCAGTCAGGGCACATGCCTGGGTTGCAGACCAGTTCCCAGCAGGGTGTTCCTTGAGAGGCAATCATACATTGATATTTCTCTCCCTCTCTCCTTCCTTTCCCCTATAAAGATAAATAAATAAAATCTTTAAAAAAAGAAAAGAAACAGTGTTTCAAAAAATGATGGATATTGAACATTAAATTTATATTTCAACAGAATGCAAAACCAACAGTGCCGTAGTCTCTCTTTCTAACAGACCCTCATTGTTTGCCAGGACCAGGCACGGGGTAATGCAGCGTGATGTATGAGAACTCTTACGTGGAACTGTCAGACTTCTAACCTAATCCCATTTTATGGCAGACTTTTTTCCTTTTATTTCTCTTGAAATGGGTATATTTTCCTATCTGACACCGAGAAATAAAATCAAGCACAAGCAGAATTCTTACTTCCCCGTGAACTGTCGTAAAGCAGCTCAGTCCTCTCTCACGGCTGCAATGCATCATAAATTCAAAATAAATTACCGGCCATTAAGTCACAGACTCCCTGCCATTCATATTACAAATGACGGCTAGACATCAGGCATTCCTGGAGCCACCCTTCATCTGAAGAGTTATATTGGGAATCTCAAGCCAGAGCACATTAAAATGATCCACCGAAACACACTGACTTCAGGAAGGATAGAGCATGTCATGCTTGTGATCAGAATATTATTAAGGTGCCCCAGTAGCAAAAAAACCCTAATTCTTCCTATATAAAAGTTATGTTTTTGAGGTAGAAGTTAAATATATCTCAAATCAAAATGACTTTTCAGAAACCTCATAATGGTATACTAATTATAACCCAGCTGTATGCCACCGCGGGCACACAGGGTGCTCAAAACATATTCATGAGCTGTAAAAGACAACTTTGCATTCATTTCTGTATCAGGTTTTAAATTCTTTTCAAGATGATTTAATTATACAGGAAATGCACAAGGCTTTATTGTAGGTGTCGTAGAAAAGGAAACTTCAAGTTGAATTTTAAGAAACTAGAGAGTAATAAATGAAAGTATAAATTTACAGCAGTATGTGAGGATTTTTAAACATGTGATTATAAACCCAGCAAATAACTTTCCTTAATTTATTCATAACTTTTCTTTAGAATGTTTGAAGAATATCTACTTACATAAATAATATTAAAAATTATAATTATCTAACTCACTGATGTCCCCAAATACATATCATCAACCAAGATCTTAAGGGAATTTTAGGAATATATGCGAGTTTAATCTAAATCTCCCAGATTACAGCGTGAATTCCCCTCTATAGCCAAATAAATCAGGCTTGAAGTGAGATAGCCCACAGTATTTGCACAGGAATGGCGTACAGTTACCATTTATGTGTGTTTGTTCACCTTTCAGAGCCCATCTTGGNAAATGACTTTTCAGAAACCTCATAATGGTATACTAATTATAACCCAGCTGTATGCCACCGCAGGCACACAGGGTGCTCAAAACATATTCATGAGCTGTAAAAGACAACTTTGCATTCATTTCTGTATCACGTTTTAAATTCTTTTCAAGATGATTTAATTATACAGGAAATGCACAAGGCTTTATTGTAGGTGTCGTAGAAAAGGAAACTTCAAGTTGAATTTTAAGAAACTAGAGAGTAATAAATGAAAGTATAAATTTACAGCAGTATGTGAGGATTTTTAAACATGTGATTATAAACCCAGCAAATAACTTTCCTTAATTTATTCATAACTTTTCTTTAGAATATTTGAAGAATATCTACTTACATAAATAATATTAAAAATTATAATTATCTAACTCACTGATGTCCCCAAATACACATCATCAGCCAAGATCTTAAGGGAATTTTAGGAATATATGCGAGTTTAATCTAAATCTCCCAGATTACAGCGTGAATTCCCCTCTGTAGCCAAATAAATCAGGCTTGAAGTGAGATAGCCCACAGTATTTGCACAGGAATGGTGTACAGTTACCATTTATGTGTGTTTGTTCACCTTTCAGAGCCCATCTTGGGTCTTCCTTACATTGGGAACTTCAGGCATTTGTTTTCACATACCCGTGGGAATGAACGCATACTTTTTCAACAAAGGTGTTTTAAAGTGATCTCTTACGTCAACTCTGATGGAAATCGACCCTTCCCCTGACATCCTTCTATTTTGCAAAACTGGTGTTGGCAGGGAAGGGTAAGAAGCCTGGCGACGACTAAGCTGGATGGATCTAGATCAGCTATGCAGTCACTTTCATGGAGTGAAAGGGGAGATGAATTATTCATGAAGGGGGAGTCAGTATGAAATATCAGTTCAACTTTTACAAAGTCCCATATAAAGCAGCAGAAAAAAAGAATTTGGAGTATTTGAGAATAGTAATAAAAGATGAAAGGAGCTGAAACTTTCTGAGAAAGGCAAAAAAAGGGATGGAGATAAGCCCATTTTGGTCATATATGGCCTTTTCACGCATCATACCCTGTCACACACCTGCTTTGATGTATTTCCTTTAGGACCCATTAGGATTCTGAACCATTATGATTTTTGATATAGGATGAAAACATGTACCGTTTTTTAAGTATACTATACACTAATGGGGCTTTTCTCTCTATATATGTATATTTGCATTGCACCTTTATAGTATAAAAAGACCTTCACACTTTTGTTTATCCCATCTGATTTTTCATAACAATCTGAAATAGATAGATACCACCACTTTAGTGATGTAAACATCACTCAAAAATCATTATTTTACAACGGCCAAAAGAGATTCTCACATTGGTTCAAGGACTTGCCTGGGATCGTGTAGTTTCCAATGGTAAAATTAACGTTTGACCCTATGTCTTTGCCTGTGGGTGAAATCCTTATGTTAAAATGCCACGGTATTATGAGATAATATTTCTTTATAGTTTATAGCAGTGCTCAACACTTTCCTTTTGGGGCATGGGTCACATGACCTCAGTGGCCTGAGCTAAAAGCTGCCTTGTTACTATACTGCAGATAAGGAAGTCAGACTCAGAGAGTTTAAACGATTTGCAGGCAGGTCACATGGCTAACAAAGAGTGGAGCAAAGACTAGTGTGTGGTCTTTTCATTTAAAATCAAAGTGTTTAGGTAGCCAATGAACTCAAGGATTTGAAAAGGTACTGATACAAGTTAATAGGATTCATATCTGGGACTCTCATCTTGCTGTCAAACACTTCAAAGCACTGAGCTTGTGGCCACGAGGCTTGCTTTCCTACAGACCAGTCCTGTGATGTTCTGCCAGTCATTTAACCTTCCTGAACTTCAGTTTTGTAATCTAGAAAATGATGATCACGACCTTCCTCAAACTCATGAGTTGTTAAAAATGCAAGTGAGGTTTTACATATTAAAGAATATTATAAACTTTAAGATACTAAGTAAATATAAAAATGTTACTGTTTTTGTCATGTAAGATTGTCTGAAAAGCTCTTAAAGTGAAAGTAATTCTTTCATAAGCTTTGAACATACTTAAGAATAAAATGTAAAAATCTAAAAAGCTAAACATGTCTGAGCTTGCATATTTTATGTTTAATTTAATGTGCAGTATACATTTTAACTATTTATTATATAAAAGAAATTAGATCAGGCCAAAATATGCACTTGGCATAAAGACGTTTAAGGTCTGTCCTGGCAGAGATTTAATATAAGTATTTGCTTTAGATATTCATGATTCTTTGTTTTGTGGAGTGATATATTTTCCTTTCTTTTTGTTTCTAACCTATTAATAAGGCTTTTATGGGTCTTGGGATATGTGTGGCAAATCTCCATGGGAAAACACTGCAATAGGTGAGCATAGGTGAAAAAAAGAGACTTCAGAGTTCAGAAGTTTCTAAGAGCTATTAACAGAATCACATTTTAGTAGAAAAACATAGTACTAAACCACTGTATTCTGAAAACTTTGTATTTCAAGAGAGTTGCTGAGCACAAACATGCCACTTGGAATCTAAATACATCTTAAAATAAATTAAGAAAAGAGAAGTAGCATAGATAGACTTCGCCCAGATACTCGGTCTCTGCAATACAGCCATCAGTCTAGTCCTCCTTGGCTGAGCCATTCCCTATTACTTCTACGCCATTCCTTTCAGCGACTTCTTTTTTGTTGTGGTTAAGTAAAATTGCTTTCTGCTTTACCAACATAATACTCAGCTGCAGCAATATGACAGTAAGTTTTATGTATATTTATATGCTAACATATCTAATTCCCACACTTAAAATAAGTAAAATATATTTGTATGCCAGGTCAAGATATAGGGGAATCTTCAGAAAGTCAAGTAGTTTATTATTTTAGGAGTTGTGTATCCTAGTTATTTATAATGTTAGAGAGCCCAGTCCTTTAAAGTACATATAATACTATTCATGTGGATGGGACTAGAGGTTAAGAGTTCTCTTTGGTAAATGCTGCTGATAGAGATGTGCCTAAATTAGTGTCAGATAATCCTTACTTTTTGTATTTGGAATTCCAAAGAACACTAACAATGATGAGGAAAGGCGGTAGGAATAAGTGGTATGGACACCTGCAAGGTAAGGCTTCAATAATTTCTAGGAAACTGTGAAATGTTGGTGAGAATTACTGCCCTGAAAATTCAGTCTAGATCCCCAGAGGTCATTGGGTCACAATTGAGGTATGTGTAGATATTTAAGACTCTTTTTGCAAAGAAAGCTTATAGACCACCTACTTATTATAACAAAAGTAGATCCTTAATAATTATCAATAATTTGAAAGAATGATTCTCTTCCTAGAACAACTTTTAACTTTACCACAGAAGCAACTGGATAGCAGTATTTAGATACTAAAATAATTGAAATTGCCAGCAAACCTCATTGTGCCATTTGAAAGCTGCATTTAGCTTTTACTAAACGATCGTTGTGTCTTCAGATGCCTACTTCAACAGGCCAAAATTTAAGTGACAGATTACATCTAGTGAAATAGAAGCAGTAATCAAAAAAAAAAAAAACCTCCCAAGAAACAAAAGCCCTGGACTGGATGGTTTCACAGGTAAGTTTTACCAAATATTCTGAGAAGAATTAACGCCCTTCCTTCTTCAACTGTTTCCAAAAATTCAAGAGGAAGGAAGCCTCCCAAGTTCATTTTACTAGGCCAGCATTACCCTAATTCCAAAAACCAGATAAAAACACTACAAAAAAATAGGGCAATGTCCTCGATGAACATAGATCTAAAATCTTCCACAAAATATTAGCAAAGTAAATACAATAATACTTCAACTAATCATACTCCATGATCAAGTTATTTCAGAATTGCAAGTTTGATACAACATTTGCAAATCAATAAATGTGACTCACCACATAAATGAAATGAAGGGGGAAAACCACAGGATCATATCAATAGGTGTAGAAAGATAATTTGATACAACCCAGCACCCATTTGTGATAAAACCTCGCAGGAAGGTGGGAATAAAAGGAACATACCTAAACATAGTAAAGGCCATATATGACAAACACACTGCCAGTATCATAATTGATGGACAAAAACTGCAAGCATTCTTCTTAAGATTCCACATGAGACAGGGATGTCCACTTTCACCTTTCTAGTTCAACATAGTACTGGAAGTCCTAGCCATATCAGACAAGAGTATGTAAATGGCATCCAAATTAGAAAGTAAAACTATCTTTATTTGCAGATGACATGGTATTGTACATAAAGGAACTCAAAGATTCCAACAAGAAAGTACTAGAATTGATGAATGAATTCAATCAGCCAATTAGCAGTATACAAAATTAATACCCAGAAATCAGTTGCATTTTTATATACCAATAATAAACTAACAGAATGGGAAATTAAAAAACAATCCCAACACAGTTGCTTCAAAAAGAATAAAATACCTAGGAATAAGTCAACCACGGATGTAAAAGACCTATACTTAAAAAATTATAAGACACTGAAAAGAAATTGAGGAAGATACAAATATGTAGAAGCACACACTGTTTTTACATACCAGTGAGTGTGAAAGTTCAAATACTATCTTTGTCAGTACTCTGAGAGCATATCCATATTCTTGGAGGCAAACTCATTATTAACCATTTGCCATCTTAGTTCAAGCCACTATCATGTAGTGAGAGACTAGTAAATGCTGCCTAAAAAGCTGCTCATAGCCATCACAGCCGTACTTGTCTACAGGTAAAAGGAGAATATACAGTAGATGCCACCACGTCTCTACAGGAAATATTTAGGAGCAGAGAGCTAGACCTTTGTGAATGGCCAGTCTCTTCTATCCAGCCTAGTCCCTTTCTGTTTCAGATTCCTGTCCATCCTAACCACCCCTGAAGTGGTCTTACATATCCAGGCTGGTCTATCAAATCCATCACCCAACACTCTCTACTTTCCACCTTTCTACTATACTCTATGGAGCTACAATTGTTTGTTGTTGCTGTTGTTTTGTTGGGTTTTTTTTAGTGTTATGACAATTTCACACTATTTTCCTTGACACCCTCTCAATTGTGGACTATTTTATCTCCCACACAAGTACTTCTGGGCCAGGAAGTGGCATGAGTGCTTTGCCTGTCCTCTGTCAACCTCTAAACTTTCTCTCTACCATTGCTCTTTCTTCTATAAGTCTACCTGCTCCTTTGAAGCTGTTTGCATCAAGTAATACCACCCTCTCCAACCTCTTTCTTGCACCTTTCTTTCATCTTTTTTGCATCTTTGGCACCTGGCTTTCTCACCCCCTCACACTTTCATGGCTCACTCAAGGCCAAGTGTCTATCTCCACTTCACTGCCAATAATCTTTCTTTGAAACATCAATATACATGTATAAGTGTCTTCTCAGTTTCTTAATCTTTTTATACACCCTGTTCTTTGCCTTTGTTTCTCTTTGTGTTTCATTCTACTTCAATGATGCACTGAATACTGATAGTTAAAATCAACCAGAAGGCACTACCTTCACCCTGCCCATTCAAGTGTAAATATTCCCTTCACTAACATGGACAATTCATTTCACTTGCTCCCACTCTCACTATTAACAATTTGTTAGCCTCATCAAGGTTTCTAATCTATAAATGTTATTGCTACCCCTCCAACCTCTAACATACATTAAGTTCTTCTACATTTCTTTCCCTTGTAGAACCCAAACTGAATGGTAATTCTCACCACAACTCCTTTGAAAGCATCCTTGACTCACTTACTCCTCCCACCGTAATGTTCATCTGGAAAATAACCAGCCCAGGATGCTGTCAACCATAATCCCTTTCCAACACACAAAAACCTAAAACTTGCTGTAGGAAAATCATAGCACTGTACTGATTGGTGCCTTTAAAAAGCTTCAGATATTATCTTAATAGTGTCCTAAAACTGTTCCACATTTGTCAAACATCTAGCTTCCCTGTCAGAGAATTCACACACCACTCCCTCCATCCTCAAAATACCTAGCTTGCCCCTCCCAGGATCCACCTTTCCACAGGCAGCCAGTAGCGACCCTTCAGAGGTCATCACCAGGGACTAACTCATCTTTCTGTGACTAAATACACCACTCTAATGGAATATGCACTCTTATTCCTTCTTAATACAATATTTATTTCCACTTTACATTTTCAATGATCTTGCTAACAGAACTATAATACTCAATATCAGTTGGTGAAAGTTCACTCACCACCGAATACTATTTGGAGAGAGAGATACTGATCATTGTGCCTCACAACTAATCCTTTTGAATATCATTCTTATTTGGGTAAGTAAATGAATTTACTATGATTATTATAATAGCCTAGAGTTCCTTTCTTATTTTTAAAGATAACTTTGCATATCTCTATTTTGATACTTATGCAATGACCACAGAGTATAAATCTCTGCGCAATTTTATTTCCATGTATTGTGTCACACAACGCTCTTCAGCTCCTTTCTGTGAACTCTCATGTAACTAATGATGACTCGGAGGTGAGCCTTTTGAAGAGTTAGATTGCAGGTAACAGACATAGGTAGGTGAAGGAGAGCCCAACCTGTCACCCCTGACAGCCAACACCCCTGACAGTCCGAAGGTGAGGCATCCAGCCCTAAAAGTCAGGCTTTCTGCCTGGTTCTGTAGCCTTTTAATTTTCAATGTTATTGATCAATACACTCACTGTTAAAATCACTAAATCACAAAGTCATTAAAATCCATTGGATCAGAAAGTGGCCAATAAAATTTGAGACCATATATTTCAATATCCAAAAGCAGTGAAAAGAGTGACAAGATGGTTTGTTAATCTATAGCTAAAAACTTTACATATTCTTTTTTCAAAACAGTTTTAAATGTTTATTAAACACACACACACACACACACACACACACACTTTGGCCAACTGAAAACGGCCATTCTTCATATTTCCAAGGCCTTTCTCCAAAGAGTTTCAAATTGCTGTTATTTCCTACATGAATGCCACCGGAGATGTAGAAATCCATAGGTCAAGGTCAACCCAAATTAGCCCCCTTGGCTCATGTCTAATTATAACTGAGATATCTTTAAACCTGGTCAAGGCGAAAACAAAACTGAGGTGAAAAATGCTTCTGAACTCTGCTCACTAACTCATAGTTTTGATCTCTTCCTCATATCCCAAACTTGAATGGAAAGGTTTAGTCCACATTCTCCCCGTGGCGTGCTGAGACCACACTAAACACAGTGTGGCAATTGAAGTCACCTTCCTAAAAAGAAAGATGTTATGTTTTGAACAATGCCAAGTAAACTGTCAACACTCAAAAAATAAATTACAGTAATAAGAACAGGTAGGAGGTAGTTCAGGGAGAAACAAGTGGAATGTCTAAACAGCTAAGAAGCTGATTTATGAGAGATGATTAAGAGAAAAATGAGTACCTTGGTCAAAGGGTACTAAGGAGGGTGATGGAGTAACTGTTCACGCTATTTGAAAGGATTAAACATGTTGAAAAATAAAAGCATTTTTACTCATCAAGTTGGATAGCAATGATAATCACTATAGAGCTTAGCTTTGTTTAGTGCAGTTTTCAAAATACATCTCACATAAGACAGTTATTTCTAATAGAAGAATGTTATGTTTTATATTTTACCAGGAAAGATGAAGAAGTCTGGCCCGGCAAGGAGAAATAACCCTGAAAGATGGCACCACATGAGCCCTTGAGTCAGAAGCAAGTGCCCTCAATCCTACGCTGTTGTTCTCTGTGTGGCTTTTGGAAAACTCTCATTTTTTTGATTTGTTTTAACTGTAGAGTATGGAAGCAATTGAATGAAGGAGATTTTTCTTCCCTTTGTAAATGAATATGCATACATATGATTATGATTCAAAGTATGCAATGTTTTTTTGAATATTAAATTATGTGGAGTTGGACGTAGATTTTAGCTGTTGAATGATAAACTATCCCAACAACATGACACTAAGCACTCACTAGCAGCATTCCAACTCTTTAGTAATGAAGACGAGCAGAAGTTCTTAGTGAATCTCTTTGATTAAATATAGATATGTTCTTAAGGAAAAGCATTATTCAACAATATTTGTGGAGCTAGACTATTATTTGGGGGTATTGGAATATCAAAGCTATCATTTAAAGTGATTTATTACATGGTAGAAAGCATACTATACTTTGCATAATTTATCTACTGCTACTTTCATAAACTAAAAATGTTCTATTTTTGTCTTCATTTCACAGGTTAAAAAAACTTAGATGAGACTGTATTTTCTCTTTTTTCTCACTATCGTACTTTTTAAATTATCACTTAGTCCCCTTATACCTCCTCTCCCCCTGCAATCACCCCACCGCTGTCCATGCCCCTGAGTCCCTTTTCCCTTTTGCTCCGTATCCGTCCTCAAACTCCCTCACCCCCTTTGCTGTCATCCAGCTTTCTATCTTGAGTCTATTTTGCTTGTTAGTTCAGTTTGCTCATTAGATCCCACATCTGAGTGAAACCATGTGGTATTTGTCTTTCTCTGACTGGCTTATTTCACTAACCATAATGTTCTCCAGGTCCATCCATGCTGCCACAAAGGGTAAAACTTTCTTATGGCTGAGTAGTATTCCTCCGTATAAATGTCTCATAGTCGTTTTATCCACTCATCTACTCATTGACACTTGGGTTGCTTGCATATCTTGGTGATTGTAAATAATGGTGTAAAGAACACAGAGGTGTTTATGTTCTTTTTAGTGCTTTGAGTTTGTTTGGATATATTCCCAGAAGTGTGATCACTGGGTCAAAAAGGAGATCGATTTTTAATTTTTTGAGGTATCTCCATACTGCTTTCCACAGTTGCTGCACCAATCTGCATTTCCACCAACAAAATATTGGTACAAAGGGCTCCCCTTTGTCCACATCCTCACCAGCACTTGTTTATTGATTTATTGATGATAGTCCTTCTGACAGGTATGAGATGGTGTCTCATCATGGTTTTAATTTGCATTTCTCTGATGATTGGTGACATGGAGCCTCTTTTCATACATCTATTGTCCATCTGGATGTCCTCTTTAGAGAAGTGTTTATCCAGGTCCTTTGTCTATATTTTAATTGGGTTGTTCTTTTGTTGTTGAGCTTTATAAGTTCTTTATAAATGTTGGATATTAACACCTTATCAGATATATATGCTCTCTCATTCTACGGGTTATTTTTATTTTGTTGATTTTTCCTTTGCTGTGCAAAGACTGCTTAATTTGACGGGGTCTCAATTGTTTATTTATTTATTTATTTTAGTTTCCCTTCCTGGGGAGATATAGCTGAAAAAATATTGCTATAAGCAATGTCTGAGATTTTACTTCTTATATTTTGTCCATAATGTGTTATGGTTTCAGGTCTAAAATTTAAGTCATTAATCCATTTTTAATTTATTCTTGGGTGTGATGTGAGAAAGTGGTCTAGTTTCATTTTTCTGCACATATCTGTCCAATTTTCCCATTACCATTTATTGAATAAATTATTTTAGCCCATTGTCTGTGTTTACATCCTTTGTCAAATATTAATTGACTATAAAAGTGTAGATTCATTTCTGGGCTCTCTTTTCTCTTCCATTGATTTATGTGTCTATTTTTAGGCCAGTACCTTATTGTTTTAATTACTGTAGCCTTATAATATAGTTTAATATTAGATAGCATGATTCCTCCAACTTTGTGCTTTTTAAGGTTGCTGTTGCTATGCAGGGCCTTTTGGGGCTCCACGTAAATTTTTGAAATATTTGTTCTAGTTCTGTGAAATACATCATTGGAATCTTGATAGGAATTGCGTTGAATCTGTAGATTGCTTTATGTAGTATAGATATTTCAATGAAATTCATTTTTCCTACCCATGAACATGGCATGTGCCTCTACATATTTATATCTTACTCAGTTTCTTTCTTCTGTGTTTTACAATTTTCCAAGTACAGGTCTTTGGTTATTACATCTTTGGTTAAGTGTATCCCTAGGTATTTTATTCTTTTTGAACCAACTGTGAATGAGATTGTTTTACTAACTGATTTCTGGATATATATTTTTATGTCCTGCTACTTTGCTGAATTGGTTTATCAGCTCTAGTAGCTTCTTGGTGGAATCCTTGGAGATCTCTATGTACAGTATCATGTCTGCTGCGAATAGAGACAGCTTTGCTTCTTCCTTCCCAATTTGGATGCCTTTGGATGCCTTTGCCCCATGGCTGGGACTAGGACTTCCAGTACTATGTTGAATAAGAGAGGTGAAAGGAGACATTACTGTGTTCTTCCCTGTTGTTATATTCTTAAATGAAGAAATTCCAGACACATCTCTATTTTAAAGAAATTATTTCAAAAACACAAAAAATAGCCCTACAATCTCTTGCAATATATTGTTAATGACAATATTCTCATGACATCATTAACTAGTTAATAATGCTCCATATAATTAAAGTACAGAGTCACATTTGTCTTAAATTCTAGCCCTATTCTGTTTTGCAGCTTGGGAAACATCTTAAATAAAAGCACCTAGCTAGTTCCAGAAAGTCTACTATAAGTTCTGTCACATAAAATACGATATATATTTTCTTGGAAAGTAATGCATCAGACTAGCAAGTTCATTACAATTCTTTTACATTGTCTATAACTGATATAAAATCCTGAAAACAAACCTTAAGAAAAAATTGAGAGCTAGTTGTTTAAACGCATCGTTAATATTAATTTTGTTATTCTCATTTAACAGCTTTATTTTCTTCTCTCCTTATAGATGTATGCACCTGAAAACTGATACTGAACTATGACAACAAGCTAAGGTTTCGGGGGAGACACCTGATACGTTCCCTGGCTGGTGTGAAGGTGAAACAGCACCCTGCTTCTCCACAGGAACAGTGCTCTTTCTTCCACTGTCACCTAATCTTCAGAACCGGAGTGAGAGGTGGACACAAAGCTGTACTCCCCTGAGGTCCTCTCAGGAGCCACCCTGCACTTCCACAGCCTTTCAGGACTCTCTGCTCTGAAATGTTCTTGGAAAGTGTGTGTGAGTCCTGAGGAGCTGATGAGGCATCTATAATATGAAAGCCATATATACACACGCACACATATATAACATATGATATATATATATATATTTTATAAAACATATGCAACATTAGATATTATATAAATATGTGTTTTATAGCCACAATTAAATTTTTCATTACCAAGATTGTATAGCCTGTATGCCTGTTTAGGAATATAAAAGAAGGATTCGTAAAATGTTCACTAACTATAAGCAGAAGAATGGTTTTTATGTACATTTAAAAAAGGCAATGGAAATGAAAAAGCAATACAAACACAGTAACAACAGTTTACAAAACTTGTTTTAGAAATTTGTAATAGACAGTAGCTGAAGGATTTCAGAATTTTTATGAGAACTTTCTGCATATTTACACTGTGACCTTATTTATAATAGCACATAAAGTCATATTCCACAATGCCTTGCACTCAGTTATCCTGTAGTTTCACATTTTATGTTAGAGGGAGGAAATAATTTCAAATATGGTCTCTCTTACCCTATAATAAAAGGCTGACTCTCAACATTTCAAATCCTCTCTGTCCCCCAGGAAGTCCTGCCACCCCCACTCCCACCAACTTTGGCTCTGACGATTTAGGCTGCCCTTTATTCTTTCTCTTCCGCAAAAGCAGTTAACACCCTTGTCTTTAGAATTATCACACAGATTTAATAATTCTTACTTCTCTTTTTTTCTAGATGGACAAAACTCCTTGGTCAGGAATCACATTTTTTCATCTTTGTACCTCAATATCTAACAAAATTCCTGGCCCATAGGAAGATCTGACTACGTGTTTATAAAATGAAAAGAAATATGAGTGAAGAAATTTTGGTCCTGAGACAGAAAGCAACTCCTGAAAACTCACATCATTATAGAGTAGCATATCTAGGAATAGAAACCATCTTTCACAGCTTATTTTATGATTATTATAATAATTTCTATAATAATTAATTTCTTCATTCCTTCAAAATACATTAAGCACTCACTAAGGATACAAAAGTGAACAAAAACGGAGAATAATTAATTGTTAATATTCCAGAGAGGGGCCATAAGTTTACCTTCTAAATCAGCACTTCTAACATGGTAGCCATGAGCCAACTGAGGGTTTTTAAAATTTAAATTAGTTAAAATGAAATACAATTAAAATCAGTCCCGTTCATAATCTAACTTGAACGTTTCAAGAGTTCCATAGCCACATGTGGGTAGTAGATAACATATATTAGGCAATCAAATTTAAAGAACATTCATATCATCACAGAAAGCTCTATAGAACAGCACCATTCTAATAAAAACTGAGTAACAGTTAAAAATCAAATACAAAAAGTAAATTTTACATATGTTTAATAGGTATGTAGTGCTATCGAGCTGCGGTTTTTCTTTGCATTCTCCATAATGAATAATGAAGTTAACCATCTTGTCATATGCTTAGGAATAAAACAAGGTGAATAAAAGTTCTAAGTAAGCATACCAAAGGAAAAAAAACTAAACAGCAGTGGTAAGTGCTACACAAGGAAAAATAATGCAAGAAAGGAAGACAGAATTTTGTTAATTTGATATTTAAATGGAAGCATACTGTGTTCATGGATTAGATGAACTGATATCATCAAAATGTTCATACTACCTAAAGCAATTTACAAATTCAACACAATCCCTATTAAAATATCAATGACATACTTCACAGATGTAGAATAAACAATTCAAAAATTTATATGGAACCACAAATGACTCTGAAAAGCCTTATTACTGTTGAGAAAGAAGAACAAAGTAGGAGGGATCACAATACCTGATTTCCACCTACATTACAAGGCCACAGTAATCAAAGTAGCTTGGAACAGGCATAAGACCAAACACATAGATCAATGGAATAGAACAGAGAGCCCAGAGGTAAACCTGTGTCTTTGTGGTTAATTAATATTTGACAAAGGGCACAGGAGCATAAAATGGAGTAAAAATAGCCTCTTCAACAAATGGTGTTGGAAGATCTGGACTGGAACATGCAAAATAATGAAACTTGGCCACCAACTTACACCATACACAAAAATAAACTCAAGATGAATAAAACACTTAAATATAACTTGTGATACCATGAAAGTCCTAAAGGAGAACATAGGCAGGAAAATCTCAGGCATTCCATGCAGCAACATTTTCACCAATATCTCCCCTAGGACAAAGGACATAAAGAAAAGAATAAACAAATGGGATTTCATCAAATAAAAAGTCTCTTCAGGGCTAAAGAAAACATTAGCAAAATAAAAAGGGAACCAACTATATGGGAAAATATATTTGCCAATGATACCTTGGACAAGGGTTGATCTCCAGTATATAGAAAATTCACATGACTCCCCTCTGGGAAAACAAACAACCAAATTAAAAAGTGGGCAAAAGACCTGAACAGACACTTCTCCAGGGAGGACAGGCCAAGGATCCAGAGACATATGAAAGGATACTCAGCATCACTAGCCATCAGAGAGACGCAAATTAAAACCACAATGAGATACCACTTCACATAATTCAGAGTGACTATTATAAATAAATCAACAAATAACAAGTGCTGGTGAGGCTGTGGAGAAAATGGAACCCTAGCACACTATTGGTGGGAATGCAGACTGGTGTCGTCACTGTGGAAACCAGTATGGAATTTCCTCAAAAAACTAAATATGGAATTGCCTTTTGACATGCAATTCCACTGCTGGGACTATACCCTAAGAATTCTAAAATACCAATTCAAAAGAACTTATACACCGCAATGTCTATAGCACCGTAATTCACGATAGCTAAGTGCTGGAAACAGCCTCGGTGCCCATCATTGAGTGAGTGGAACAAAAAACTATTGTATGTTTACATGATGGAATACTACACAGTAGAAAGAAAGGAGGAACTACTAGCCTTTGCAACAGTATGGATAGAACTGGAGAGCATTATGCTGAGTGAAATAAGTCAGGTGGTGAAAGACAAATACCATATGATCTCACCTATAAGTAGAACCTAAACAACAAGACAAGCAAGCAAGCAAAATATAACCAGAGACATGGAAATAAAGAACAAACTGACAGTAACCAGAGGGGAGGAAAGAGGGGACTAACAGGGCAAAGAAGTGGAAGGGTCATCAAGGAACGTGGATAAAGGACACTTGAAGAAAGACAATGGAGTGGGGAGGACTGAATGTGGAAGGTGGGGATGGGTAGGGGAGGGGAGAGTAACAGGGAGAAAGTGGGGACAACTGTAATTAAACAAAAATTAAAAAATAAAATAAATTAGATAAAATAGCTCTGGAAGACCTCTCTGGGAAAGTGAATTTTGGGGGAAGACCTGAAAGAAGTATAAGCACAGAGGTAGCCATTTACAAATTCAAGGGCATATCATTTTAGATAAAGAAAAGAATAGGTAAATCTGAGAGATGAAAACATGGCTGACATGTTCTAAGAATAGTGGGTGGACATTGTAACTAGGACAGCATCAGAAAAAGGGTGAACGGTATTCAGGAAGTCATAGCGGGCAGTAGATACTCAGAGTAGAATGGGATTCCTTGGGTAGTTTGTACAGCGGACAAGGCTGGATGTAGGTTACAAAAGAATCTCATTGCTACCCATATCCAGAAACAGGAAAACCAAATCATAGGCTACAGGGCTATTGTGGACTATAAAAATAGTGCTTTAAACAAGGTAATGGCAGCAGAGGTTTTGAGAAGTCATTAGATGTTGGATTTACTTAGAAGATAGAACCAAAGATGTGCTAATAGGAATTAAGGGAAAAAAGAGGCAAATCGAGGAGAGCCACAAACTTTTTCAGCTTAATCAACAGATTTGGGGAGAATATCAGGAGGTCAATTGTATTTTATTTTTAAATCTTTATTATACTTTTACATTAACTTTTAGTCATCTACGCCCCTTTCCCCCCAGCAATCACCACACTCTTGCTCATGTCCATGAGTCCTTTTTCTTTAGGAGGCCAATTTTAGACAGGTTAAGTTAAAGATGCTTATTAGGCATTTGAGTGGAAATGTAGAAAGGAGATTTATATGCAGGTCTAGAGTTCAGGAGAGACTGAAACTGGAGACAGAAATGTGAGAAGCATCCACTTGTAAATAATAGCTCAAGTCATGAGAAAGTGTGAGTCACCTATGGATCCAGTACATATGGAAAAGAGAAAACAAAATCCAAGAGCAATCCAATGTTGACAGTCTAAAGAAGAAACATGAAAAATAAATATTAAAATGCTATGGCTAATAGCCTAAAAAACACAAGTGTGCTCTTTTACAAGTAAAATTAAGAAACTGTTAATGAAAGAGAGAGTGACCTAAGACTATATCAAATGTTGCTAAAAGGTCCAGTATGATGAGGACTGAGGAGGACTAAAAGGTCCAGTATGGTGACAACTAAACTGATAACAGAAGTCTAGAGAGACCTTATAAACAGCAATTTCATATGAGTGATTGGAACAAAAATCCAACTGGAACGGGAGTAAAAAATGGAAAGAGAGAAATTAAACATAATTAATATAGCAACACTTTTGAGAAGTTTTGCCTAAAAGGATGGAAATACAGTTGTCGCAGACAGGAAATACGGCTCTGGAGAATTTTTCTTTGTCTTCTTTCCAAGTTGGGAGATATTATGTGTATTATGAGAATGATCATGTTGTAATGGAAACTATTGCTTTTGAAGGAAAGAGAAGCAAAAATTTCATCTGTCGTAATGTCCTCCAAAAGGTGTGCGGGAAGATAAAAGGCAGTAGTAAGGGGGTTGCCCTTAGCTGGAATGGAGACAGCACTGAGAGAGGGTGAAGGATATAGGCTCAGAGGTCAAAGGTGAGAAAATGTGGTAGTTGATACCTGTGGCAGTTCTGATTACTTCAACTTTCTAAATGAAGCAAGAACTGAAGTTATCACCCGAGATAAATGAAAGAGGAAACAACAGTGGATTCTGTGAATGATGACTCAGTGAAAAATAATCATCTCATAGAAAGGGAGGGAGACTGGGGTAGGGCAACAGAATATACAGCATGGTTACCAGGTAGCTGGAAGGCCTACTTGAGATTACAGATCATAAATTTAAAAAGCCCAGTTAACCCTGCAGCACATATTCCTTCAGTTATATTTGGCTGTGCAGAGGTAGGTACCGAACAGGAGAGAGCTAGCCTCAATCAGCTCCGGTTCATCAGTCTGTACAGGAACATTAAGGGACACAGGAACAGGAGTGGTGGGTATGTGAGTTGAAATGGTATGAAAAGAAGTGATAATTATTGAGTCTGGCAGTTAGGTAAGGGGGGTAAAGATGGCACGAGGGAAGCAGTGATGTGATAATTGGCAGTATCAGTAGATGCATAGTACCAGTGGGGTTGAAGGGTTAGTAGAGTTTAGTAAAGTTAGTAGAGTTGTGGTATGGAGGAAAATGGGCTGGAAGACAGGATCTAGTGATGAAGAGTAAGCTATTAAAAAGTTGAGATTATGAAGGGTTTGAAGTTGTTGGTAATGATGTTTAGACACAAATGCGGGAATTAGGGTCTCCCTGATGAGAAATTGGATAGTAATGATGATGACAATGATGATGATGATGACAATGATGACAATTTCATGCATTACCTTTGTTATTACAATAGAATATCTGAATTAGAGTCCGTAATTCCTTTCCATTCTATAGAGAAATCACTAAAGCTTAGAGAGGATAGCTAATATGCTTAAGGAAATATTGGAAACAAGAAATTACTAGGACTACCTGACTTCATATATATACTTTCTTTCCTCTATTTTATTTAAGTGACAAGAAATTCACACTATCATGACTGGTTCTTTTTAATAATAGAAAGATATATATTTTTAAAGATTTTATTGATTTATTTTTAGAGAGGGGAAGGAAAAGAGAGAGAGGAAGAGAAACATCAATGTGTGGTTGTTTCTCGTGTGCCCACTGCTAGGGACCTGGCTTGCAACCCAGGCATGTGTCCTGACTGGGAATAGAACCTGTGACCCTTTGGTTCACAGCCCGTACTCAGTGCACTGAGCTACACCATCCAGGGCAGAAAGATATGCTCTTATTAACATAAGAACTAGTTATGTGTTCACAAGACTATATATCCTATTTCAAGAAAACAGACCAAATTTATGAAAGT
Source organism: Sturnira hondurensis (assembly GCF_014824575.4). Taxonomy (NCBI): domain Eukaryota; kingdom Metazoa; phylum Chordata; class Mammalia; order Chiroptera; family Phyllostomidae; genus Sturnira; species Sturnira hondurensis. The sequence goes on from NW_028093232.1 coordinate 698,802, forward strand.
GTGCTACAAGAAAAAGAAAATATGACCTAATAAATTTTACTCAACTAAAACACATAAATAGCAATAATATAAGAAAATTCCAAACTAGGAAAAATCTATTGTCCTTCCAATTCTGTGCTCTTTTAACAGTGATGCCATAAATAGGTTTGATGAAATATCCAGCTGTTGTACATTAGCCCAACCTGGAGACTAGGAAAGAAAAGGAGAAGGAATAGTGGTAAGAAATTGTTATATAATTAAAATATAAGAGTGAACGGAAATATGAGTCTGGTTTCTAATATTTCCTTGAAAGCTTAACATGATATTTCATTGTTAGTAAATTCATAATTCAACAATCTACAATAAGAATGAATTGATAAAGAACATACTAAATGCCCTTGTTTCTATCTATATTTATATCTATCATTCATAAATTTATAAAAACTTTGTTTTGTTAAAAATTTGGTTTAATTCTCTTTTATTGGGATCATAAATTCTATTGGGTTATCATTTGCCTATAGTATAAAATTGATCTTTTCAGGCTTCCCTCTGGCCCTACATTTCCTTCTCTCTCACTGCAACTGCAACACTGTGCAATTAAGCTAACACATCCATTCATATAATCCACACATTTCAAAACTTCATACTATTTTATTATACCTTTTCTTAGACTTGGTATTTCTACTCTGTAAAAAGGAAAATCCGATTTGTCTTTCTTAATGGAAGAGGTATTCTTTATTTCAAAAGCAAACACAAACTCACAAACTGTGTTTCTAATCAATTTCTCTTCTCTGTTTTGAATTTTCACTGGCTTCATTATGTTATTGCATTTGGTGCTCATTTTGTACACAGATTGTATTAAAATCTCTTTAAAATGCACAGCCATTCCCAGCTAAAGCAGATAAAGCACAATGGTTTCTCTGAAATGACAATGGATTTTGCAAGTCACGTAACCCCATGTCAGATAGCTTTTCTCAGCCATTGCATTAAAAAGACAAGAAATGAGGGGGGAAACCTAAAAGATACATTAAACATAGACTAAAAGTTAAAACATCAAATTTAGAAAATTTCTAGAAGAAAAACAGGCAAAATATCATCTAGACATTCTGGTGGACCTTTCCTTTTCATTTCTATAATTTTTCAGGTTGAAATCTAAGGCAAAGCTGCCATTGTCAAATGATATTTTTCCTTCTTAATCCATTTTTCCTAGTTTCCACACTGGAGATGCTGTTCAGGCCTTTGGACAATTTTGAGTTTTCAAAAACAGCTTACATAAGCTCAATGCCAGAGGATGACCTTAGCATACGCAGGGAAGGTGGTTAGTATGTTTGCCCAGAAAACTCACTGTTCTTTCATTCTTTTTGTTTTTAATTAGGGGAGTGTTTGTACATACACATAAAAAGAAACACAGACATTTTATTTATACTACACTGAAGCAGGGATGTATTAAGTAACAGGACAGCATGACTCAGCTACTAAGTGGCAGTGCTGGAGTCTCAACACAGCCACGTCCAAGTCCATAACCTAAACCAATGGTCCAGTAGGTTGTGCTACCTCTACAAAGGGGAAGGACACACAAAAAGGCTACTTTTGTTTACTAGGAATTTAGTTTTAAAAAACATCAGTTTTTCATCTTAACAAGAATTTTCACTAGTGCCCACCATCATGCACTTCAAAGTAATAGGTGAAACAGACTGCCAGTAGCAAATGAAACACCTCTTAGAAAAAATATAATAAATGATTACAGTTGGAGGGTCAGGAATAGTATGTATCATTGAAGGTAAAACAGGTAGTTTAATTTCAGCCTTATTCAAGTCATTCTATGGTAAATAAATGTTTGTGACTTAGCCACAGAAGCAAAAATCATTGTCTGAAACCAAACAGAAATTCAGATTCTTTGTAAGATACTTTTCTATGTCACTATTATTGACTTTCTGAGGAAGAATGAATGCCAAAAATATAGGAAACAAAAAACATGTCTATTTTCAAGTCTTTTTCTTCATAAGTACATACTTTTTTCAAATCTATATATAATAATTATGTATTCTATATGTATTACATATAACACAATAACAACTGCCTCACTCATTTTATCTAAGAGAATAAAATTAGTCAACAAGACAAAAATAGAGTTACACAAATACGACTTTAAAATACACAGTGAATAAAAATGTCTTCTTTTTTCCCTGTGAGTGTATTTTGCAATGTGCATAGTGTACACAGGCCAGGATGTTCTGTCAGTGAAGGCAGTTTCACAAGTTCTCTCGAATTGCCTCGAACTTTCAGTTCAGTTGGGTTTGAAATGACACGGGAGCCAGCTTTACAGAGTAGGGGTTATGCTGCCCTTGGAATGTTTTTTCCAGCTCTAAGACATATCGTGTTTAATTTAAGGAACAGCTCTGAGTAATATTTCTGACACAATGTAAAGGTATTTAATACCATTTCTTGATAGGAGCAGTGTTCATGAGAAAGGCTTTAGTTCATTTTATCAGAGAGGTCTCATTGAACTTGCTTTTCTTTGTCTGCAAAGGCAAAACTAACTCCACCTAGATGTGTTCCGTGCACTCTGAAGTAATCATGAAATACTCCTTGTATCCAAGAAGCATTTGGAAGGTTAATGACAACCTCGAAGTGCTCCAGGGCACTCCAGATGAGGTTATTAAATTTTAACTCTTTTCATATTTCTGATAGAGGGGAAAAACAAAGTCTGCCCCACACAACAGGGCCAAAGACTATCTGGAGGTTTTCAAAAGTTTCTCAATCTCTAGATTTATGGGAACTATTTGGAAAATGATAGAAGTCTGCAACCCTGAGACAGATCTCTGTTTTAAAAACACTCTCCATGGCCCAGTTCTTGCCCAAAAGTCAAATAAGCAACCATCTGTTATTTGCACCACATGGGTTTCACAAATGTCATTTCTACAGCACACACCATTTCATTTTCCCACTAGCGTTACAACAGCTTACACCAGCTCAGGAATAATCTCAAACATTTTTAACTTACAATATGATTTCTTTTCTCTTAATTAAAAGAACTAAAATGATGCTTTCATGATTTTGGTCTACAGCTGATTTTTATGCTTCTATCTCAATCAATCTAATCATAGACACGAATATGGCATTATCTGGTAGAAGTTTGGAAAATTTAAAAGTAATTCCCAATCACTTATGCATACCCAATATCTTTTCCTTTTGTTCTCCACCAAGATTTCACTTATGTTCTTATTTACAGATATGTTGTACTCATCATCTGAAGAAAACAGGTGAGCCTAAAATATTTCAGGGCTCTAGTTACTAGATTTATTCCTTTTCAGACTTCCACAACTGCACATTAATTCTGGGGGTGCTGGAAAAATTTAAAGGTTGCTTCTGTATGGCCTTTCATACAAATCTCTAGTCTAATCATTAACTGAATGAGCGGTGAAGCCAAAACAAACCAACATGACACTATAGTCATCTGACACTCCCAGAGTGTGCCAATCCCATTTTCATCAGGACAATGCGCGGCTATGGAGCACCACGGAGCACCAGTCTTCAAAAACCTATTAATGCTTCCAAGAAGCTTTCCAACGTGTTGCACTCTGTGCCCTGCTAGTGACCAGAAAGATTCTAAGTGTAACTATGAATACTTCCGTAGTGTGAGAAAGCTGTATTCCTTTAGTAAGAACTTATAAAATCCAGGATGATAATCAGTATCTACCTACAGAAATGCCGATGTAAATTAGTTCTCTGGTTGTGCAGACTTATCCCACTCTGAGAAACAACAGATAAAACAAGTATAGTGAAAACACTGAGTAACTCCAAATCTTTTCATACAGCACAGGAAATGAAGTCTACTACCACAGAAAAAGTCTGCAGGTACGACTGATCCTCGTTACCTGTGGATTCTGTGTTTTAAATTGCTTATTTACTAAGATGTATTCATAACCTCCCCCAAATCAATACTTGTGTGTGGTGACTTTCCGGTCTTTTATGGAGATGTGCACAGTAGGAAAAACTGGAACCACCTGACATGTATGCCCCCACCCAAGGCCACACAAGGAGACATTCCACCTTCTTGTCTCAGTTCTTATACTATAAACGAGAGTCCACTTCTCTATTCAGTGCCACATTTTCCACATTTTTGTACTTTTTGTTGGTGATTTTTCTGTTTAAAATGGCCTTAAAGCCTAATGCCGAAGTGTTGGCTAGTGTTTCTAATCCATAAGAAGGCTGTGATAGCCTTTTGGAGAAAATGTACCATATACGCTACATAAGTTTTGTTCAGGCATGAGTTACCGTGCCATTTGCCATTAGTCCAATGTAAATGTATCAAAAATATATATTAAATAGGTGTCAAGACACCTTATTTAGATACAATACAACAATGTTATATATTGATCAGTTGAATAACGTGACCAGAGGCTTATAGAAACCTAACCCTGTATTTCCCCTAAGACCAGAAATTGTGTTCATTTATCCCATCCATAAAAATTTCATAGAACATTAATAATGCACATAAAGTGAATTAACTGCATTTTAATACATTTTGAATTATGAATATGCCCCTAAAATGGAACAAAATGGGGGAGGGAACTCAGGGCTGTGATCTTGGCACTCCAGCTGCCCATCCTGGGTCCTCCCCTGTGGTGTCTGTGTGGACATAAGGCATGTTTCCCAGGATCACCCCAGTGACCACACCTCTCCTCCTCTTGTGGTCGTGAGCTCACCTTCCCCTCCTTTGGCCACTAGAACGCTCTGTAACTCTCCCTATCGGTGCTTTCACTTATACCATTTCTTCTGCTTCAATTTTTCCCTTCTGTTTGATAAATACTGCATACTCATCATTTAGGTTCAGCTCAAAGAAACATTTCCTGATCACTCAGCTGTGAGATGTTTCATTGTAAATAGTTTCCTGGAAATCACTGTGTGTTTGAAACATATGTGTTTCACTCATATGTTTCATACCTGTAATTAAATAAAAATGAAAATATATCCTTCGTATCTTGTAAACACAGCCTGTGTCTGGTGGCCCGGGATGGTTTTCTGGGTGCCAAGCCAGTACTATACTGGGCACACTGTAGATGCTCAATGCCTATCTGTAGGATAAATAAGTGAATGAATGGGATTATATGAAGTTTCCTTCCCAGTTATGACACTGGATTACCTATGCGTCCCCACCTTTTATGGCCACAAACAAATATGTGAGCAATAATTGGGCAGAGCTAGAGTTTTTGCCACAGCCAGAAGCCTCACCTTAAGGTTAGCTCTATGAACCCCACATCTGCACATGTAATTCCAACCAGAGGGGTGCACAGGGCAATCACTCCACCAAAGTCACTACTGTTAGAATAAAGAAAGAAAGACATAGTCAAACGGTATTTCCACTTCTGACATGATCAAGGCCACGTGCCTCTGTGTTGGAGGGCAACTTGTTAAAGATGCATCACACCATCAGCAAGCAACCTGCTCCTTCCTGCCGGAAAGGTGCCACACAAGTTTCTTTGTCGTTCCATCAAGCTTAAGTCACTCACCACATGTGAAATACAAATTTTTATTTTTATGAAGTCCTTTTAAAACAGTTATTTAAAAAACCATTGCATGTTCTCAATCCTAATATACATGCTCTTTGAGGGTGTGTAGAGTGGTTTCTTCTTCTGAAAGTAATATTGGTAGAAGTAGTTTTCAAATCAACCAATATAGCGCAGGGAAGTATTTCATGCTAGACCTCCTTAGGACCCTTTTACAAACTTAACCCTACATATATCTATCATGCATCTATCCTATTTAAAGAAGAAAATACTCAATGAGGACTAATAGTAATTCACAGAGAATGAAGGAGGATCAAAGAAAACTACATGGATGCTGCCTATATTTGTCAGCTTGAGCTACGATAACAAAATGCACTGAATGTTTTAAATAACAAAATGTTTTTTCTCACAGTTGTGGAGGCTGGAAGTCCAAGACCAAGAAAGAGATCTTTCTCTCTCTTCCTCTTCTTATAAAGCTACCAATCTTATTGGAGTAGGACCCTACTCTTAGGATCTCACATTTACTCTTAATCACCTCCTATAAGCCCTATCTCCAAATACAGTGAGAATGGGAGCTAAGGTTTTAACATAAGAATTGAGGGAGAGGTAGGTACAACTCGGTCCATAGCACTGTCCAAACCACATTATAAAACTCACTGCATCACCATTTTCTCCTCTGTACCCTGTATGGTGATGGAAAAAATGAAATTAATTCTAAAAATGAGAAAAGGTAACATATAAATAAATAGATAGATAGATAGATAGATAGATAGCTCCCTCACTCATTGCTCCAGTAGACACACCATTGCTGTCACCCGTGGCCACACACCCACAGCCTGCTTCACAAATCCCATGACTTCAATCATGACACCACTTCTGTGCTGCTTTAGGATCATGGATTATCTGCAACCACCTCATCTGAACATTTCTATGGCACCTGTTTCTGCATATCACTAGTTTCTGAATCAAACCTGGCCTTACTTCACCAAGTTAATGGCTCCTGGGTGCCAGGTGCAAGGAATTCTGAGAAAGTGAATTTCTGGCTTTTTACCTGGAAAGCCAGGAAATCAGAAAGCTGGGGATCTTCCAAATATAGCAAAGACTTTTAAAGGTATACAATGCCCCCAAAGAATGACCAATGTCTACTTCACCACCTGAATAGTAGGAAGCATAAGGGAAATGTCACAGAAAATATGAGTAAAGACCACAGATTTTCTTTTAGAACTAATTATTGACCTATTTATTCCTTACTTTACCCTGTTTTTCCAAACCTAATTGGACAGGTAGCTCTAGTCAAACTTACTATTCATGTACCCAATCTGTGGTTTAATTCTATAATGGTTAATATCAAGATCAACAAAAACAATAGAAAATTTCATAAGCATGAAACTCAGTACTTCATATACATTGAAATTCTGATATTATAATTCCTGGCAATGGTCCTGAGCAATAGATACTACATGTGCATATACATATCTATGTTTTCCTTTTTCTGATTTCACAGATGGGGAAACCGAGGATCTAGGGTCAACCAGGTGGCCCAGACAACAGAGTGGCAAAGTCCACATTTCTTACGTTATTCTGGAGCTCATTATTTTAATGACAATGCTCTTTTGCTTCTCACTGGGCCATTAGACCATCAATAAAGCCTCCTGAGATCCCAGAAATTTCCATATCTGATCTCCACGTAAGAGGTCAACTCTTGCAAAGTTCAATGGAATCCTGTGGATGGCTACTAAGTACTACAATTCATGAAGCAATTAAGTTTCTAAATACAGTATGTGCATTCTGATGTATACCTAGTTAGCTACTTGGCTACAGAGGAATGAACTAAATGCAATGTTACCAGTGAGTGATTAATTCAAAAGTAACACATTGGTTTTATTTCGGGGGAAATCACATGCTAGTTTACTTTTTAGAAGTAGAGAAGGGAGCACTTGTTTAGTCCCTTCAAAACTGTCCTTCCTCTGGGAACAGTCATCCTTCTCTTGAGAACTGCTCCATTCCTGACCCAAATATATATAGTTCCACTCAGGTAGCCCTGTGTGGAACTATATACATTCATCCACTGCCTGCGAGGACAGATGCAAAGCAGACCAGATCCTAGCAATGTTTACAATCTGCCAAATGATTAACTTAGAGAAGAGGGTTAGTCTTTCTTGTGTCAAATTTGAGACTGAAACACGATACTGAGATGCTTATAGTTGTCTTCCCTGACTCAGAGGGAAGATATCAAAATAAATAAAGTTACCCCCTTCAACAAAGCAGAGGGGAGAAGAGCAAGAGCAATGTGATGGCCAAATAAAAGTCACTGGTGTGTGTCGACCTGGAAGACAGGGCACCTATGCTGCTCCTCCGGTCTATCTGCAGGAACATCTCTGTTTAGACCTGAGGAATTCTGAATAAGATCTCTGTTGTTTGGAATTAAAATGTATCTGCATAAAATATGTAATAATATAATAACACATTTTTAGAGGAATTTTAAGCCAAAAACCATAAAAGATCATCTTGCCAGGTCATATCATAAGTAGGGCTTTTTAAGTTGGTAAGTGAAATGTTCACTATCTAAAACATACATATAAAAAAGAATTTCCATATAGTTTTTTAAATGTTTTTCTGTTGAAATTAACATTTAGTAGTGCTCCAATATTATTTGGACTTGATTATCGGCCCTGTGTAGATAAAGTATCTCTTGGAAAAGTTTCACAGGCCTCAGTATACTTGCCAACTGCCCTTGACCCCTGTCTCCTTCCATCCCTGTCTTGAGAGGGACAAAAAGAACTTTAATCATAGAAAGTGCAAGGGCATGGTTTGATCCCTACTTCTGTGCCTTGAAGTACCTGCTTCTTACTTTTACTCCCATTAAAACTGTTGATGGTGATTTCTACTTACAGCACCTCTTCCATCTGAGTCACTGAAGGCTTCCTCTTCTCAGACAGAGATCCAAAGTAGAACATCTACAAATCTTCTTATGACATAATATATGCTAACTGACTAAGGGGCTCTCATAGCCTGTACTAGTCCCCACTTATAATTTACATAATGTATACTGTAGCTACACAAAAATCTAAGAAGCCTTCATGTTTGTATCGATCAGTATAACCTAGGTTGTTCTACACAGCACACTGCAGAAGTAAGAAAATAAATTATTTTCTTACTCATTCACAGCACAAGGTGGGCCAAGGCTCTTCCCCTTGCAGCCATGCCATGTGAAGTTAGGCTGCTGCAGGAGGTAAGAAGGAAACGGAAGATGCACACCAGCTGGAACTGCCTTGTCCAGGTGTCCAGGGTGACCTATATTGCTCCACTCATAGTTCATTCATCAGAACTGGTCACATGGCCTCAGACTAAGTAGAAAGAAGCTGCAAAATATGCAGGAGGCCATGGATGAATGGTGAGCATAATGGTTTCTGCCACAATGTACTATATTTCCTAGGACAACTTTAGCAATATCTATGTTCCTGGATGAAAAAAAATCTACCATGGTATAGGTATTAAAAGAACCCAGCCTGTTTGCACAGAATTGTCCAAGTGTACTGGACACTCTCTGGTTTTTATAAAGCTAAGATGAAAGCCTTCGGTGTCTCAAACACGGGAATGAAATAAACTTTTCAAATTTTATAGGACTTATTTTAATTTTAGTCTGCAAAATATCTACAGCATAAAGAAAAATAATACAATGAGTTTATTTAGACTTGAGAAAGAATAGAAAAATACACATTGTGTATTATAGTCATAAACTTCCTATGCCTAAAGCCTGTTGCTTTTTGGGCCTCCAGTAAAACAAGCCCACTAGTCTAAGGCTTGGTCCCCTGTGTAGAGCCGTTCATCACAAAACCACCACCCTTGTTGTAGCACAACTGGCAGTCACCACTCACATAACGCAGAGGAGTAAATTACCAAGGAGGTAAATTACCCTCTCCAAAATGGCTCACTCTTCCAAGTGGTAACAAATATCATCAGAAAAATAACATGAGGTACTCACAGACCCAAATTCAGTAACTGTAGCTAACTATGTATACATTATTTTTTGACAGAGGAAGAAATACAAAGATTGTACTAAAAGATAATCCTATGTAATCACTCTTCACGTGATTATGTCCATCTAAATCCTCATGTCCATCTAAAACAATATAGAAAGTTTAGATTCCAGTATGTTTTCCACCTCTACTTAGTGCTTTATTAATGGGGTGACCACTTTGCTTGGCCTATTGCTGAAATTCATCGGAACTCCTGGAGACCATATGGACAAGCAGATGGGCTGTGTAATTTACTGTCATTACGCTAAGGATGAAGTAAGGGATAAACATAATTTGCATTCTTTCCCAACCTTCTTGCATACCTTTTATTACTTTCATTTTTAATTCAGACATCAGAAGGGAAGATAATACCTTGCTACAAAGGCCCAGATGCCAACTAATTACTACAAGAAACTCCAGCCCTGACATCACAGGCCAGGCCTCTGAACACACTCCATCTTACCCAGTGACCCCTGCGTGGTGATTAATAGGTTGAGTGCTAAGCCCTAATGAGTATGTCAGATCTTAGATGTTCTCTAAGCAAACATAATTAGCAGCATCATATCAAACAGGGTATTTCAGTCACTTGGTGGAAAGATTCATATTTTATAGTAAATTATATGTCTTCTCACCTTATGGTCTTTGAATTTATTTTATAATCACCCACCTAAAAGGTCTCTACAAATAGAGGTCTTTGAAATATTAAAAGAAAATTTAAATGCTTTTAAATCAAGTATTAATTTTGTTGTACAACAGTAAATCCTTATGCCATGCAGAAATTGTTTTCAGAAATGCTCATTGAAATGCAAGTTTCTGGACTCTACCAACAGGAATTCTGATAAGTGGGGCTTGGGGTAAGATTCAGGATGATGCATTTTCAGCAAACTATCCATGATTCAGGAGCAGAAAATCTGTGGACCACACTTAAAAAAACACTGCTCCTTTAATAACAGGAACAATGTCTGTGTCCTGGACTAATTAAATCTACTGGACTTTTTGTTGTAAATAGTTATGTTTCTAACAAAATTATTTGCACTCACAGAGGAGGAATTGTTTTCGTATTGAAATTACAGTTTTACATGTGACAATCATGACTTGTTAAAAGATTAAAAACTCATTATCACGAGAAGACACAGATATTATTTCCAATAGAACATGTAAGTGTATGAGGTTTCCATTTAACAGTGGACGTGGCAGAGAGTAACTTTCCTATCCCGGTGACAGTGGACCTGGAATTGCTTTTTCCCATCTAAGGGAAAAGCCAAGAGTAGCAAAATTTCTGTAATTCCTGGCTTGTTTCTGTGGCCAGAGATGACACACAAAATGTCTGATGACTAAGGACCTTAAGCTAAATTCCAACTACTTACCTGGATCTCACCTAATTATTACCATCAATTACTACATACTAAATAATTTCATGTGTCTGGTCTAGCATCACTTTCTTAAAACAACCAGACACAAAATGTCTGTTAATCTTTAATGACATGTTTTATTCATCTATTAACCTAAACATCTGAGGTAGTTTTTTTTCCAAATTGATAACTATTTAACCAATCTACCATTTTCTTGATGAATTTAAAAGGGGTTCTTTTTGTACTTTTTAACATTTAAATGTTAATAGAAGAGAATGAATAAAATACAAAATCTACTTAGTGATAAATATATATAGGTATTTACTTATAAATTGATACTGAGATTTAATGCTTTGAGAAATCTATGTCTTCTTTTAGACCCAGCCAGGGAGTGGAAGGAAGGCTGTCACCTGACCACAGTAAGTCTGTAAGCACATTCTGCTTTCACTGAGCGGGGAATGAGTGTTGGGGTATCAAGCTCTGCCTGAGACTCACTGGAAACTACCCCACTTTGTCTCTTCTGTTAGGAAGCCTGCAATTCCCAGGAACCCCAGCCCCTGCCTCCAGGTAGGAGGGTATAAGAGTTCTAACCAGCAAAATGTGTGCAGAAATAACTTTTTTCCCCTTCCAGACCAGGCCCCTAAAATATCCCATTGACTTCCATGCTGTCTGAATGTGTCTGGTCTAGCATCACTTTCTTAAAACAACCAGACACAAAATGTCTGTTAATCTTTAATGACATGTTTTATTCATCTATTAACCTAAACATCTGAAGTAGTTTTTTTCATTCTTTGTCCAGCTGAATGGAGCAGCTTCGGGAACTACAAAGCCTTAAGTGATGGCACAGCCACTGGGTGAAACAGAGCTTGAGCTTGTATTGTTTGAGCAAAATAAACTTGCATTTTGTTAAGGCACTGGGATGTTGAGGTTGTTTGCTCAAATCTAACAGAGTCAATTAAAGCTTCACTGTACAAAGTCATACAGAATTTTTCCCTGACTGGTGTGGCTCAGTGGGTTTAGCATCATTCTGCAAATGGAAAGGTTGCTGGTTTGATTCCTGGTCAGGGTACATGCCAGGGTTCTGGGCCAGGTCCCCGAGTTGGGGGGTGCGCTAGAAGCAACCGATTGGTGTTTCTCTAGCACATCAATGTTTCTCTCCCTCTTTTCCTCCCTCCTGTCCCCTCTCTCTAAGTATAAATAAATATTTTTTTAAAAATAAAAAGTTATACAAATTCCTTTCTTGCTTATGAATTCATCAATTGTCTAATCAACAGATAATTATCAATATATAGGACCTGAATTCCAAATTTACGAGACATATTAATCCACTAGAGGAATAGTTTCAAGTGTATTTAAGAGGTGGGAGAAACTACGCATCTTAACACTAGCACATTTTGGAGCTCAGGACAAGATGACTTTGTCATCTTACGAATTGTTATTAAAGAACATCTGACCTACGAGATAGACGAAGAAAACCCAAAACACAATATCTACTACTTTTACAGTCATCAGAAATGGCACAGTTATCAACATTAAAGCAACTGTTCAAAGGAGAATCTCAGAAAGCGATTTAGGAGTAGAATTTTTTCCTCACCTGGGGGCATTATTTTCATCACTTTTTAGAAAGAGAGAAGGTCGGGGGGAGAGACACTGAAACATCCATGTGAGAGAGAAACATTGATTGACTGCCTCTAATAGCTCACCAACTGGGGATGGAGCCCACAACCTAGGTGTGTGCCCTGACAAGGACTCAAACCCAGGACCTTCCAGGTTATGGGACAACACTCCAACTGTCTGAGCCACACTAGCCAGGGCTAGAAGTAGTGTTTTTCCTAACATACCCAAATAGCATTTTGAAGATACCATTTGTTACTGGAATGGAAATGCATACATTAACCCAACAAAAAGGGTGAAAGAGATATATATTGAATTAATGTAAACTTGCTAGCATAAAGTGGAAAACATATACACACACAGGATTACTGGAGGATCAAATGTTTGTGTGGGTGTGCAACAGGCGATAGCCTAAAGAATACTTTTTATGTCACGAAACAAATGACCGTGGTGGGTGAAGCACCTGAGTTAGGTCTGCAGGAAGCCGACTCTAGATCTGGCTCTGTCGTTTTCTGCAGGCAAAGAGGGAGCCGTGAGAAAGGCAGAAGAGCACAGTGGCGAAATGTGTGGGGTCTCAATTTCTATCTGCCATTCATGAGCTATTTGGCTTGGAAGAACTATTTTTTCTATGTCCTCAGCTATAGAATGAAGAGAAGACAATATTTATTTTATAGATTATGAAGAGCATTACATCATGTGACACATTTCGAGAGGCTTTAGCTAAAAGTTAACACTAATAAATACTGGATATTTTTACTACTGATGTAGCTCCATCATTATTATCCTCACCTGGAAAGTGAGGAATTGAAGTAGATGATTTGTATGTGTTCTTTAAGCACTTACATTCTGAGTTTATTCTTGTCTCTTAAAGTCACATATGCAGTTGAAAAATAAAAACTCAAATATAAATATTTTAATTAATGACTTTAAAATTCTGTGAGACAGTTGGTGTACTGTTGATATTGATTGAAAGAAGAGAGGTGACATAAAAATGCACTGATAAATTTATATGTACATATATATATTTTTAACATTCAGAAATGATATGGTACTTTGATTTATTTATTATCCCTCCTGAGTCATACCCTCATTTAACATGAAATGTAACAAAATAATTGTCAGGCAACTGTTTTCATTTTAAAATGTCATATTTAATAAGTACTGCAGAGATAAGGAATTATTTCAATTGCACAAACCCAACTGAACCCAAAAGGACCATGGTAACACTCCGCCTTCATGGCTGAAGGTGAAGTACTTCCTAAGCTTATAGAACGCCAATGACCTGAGTTTCTTTCTTATTCAGAAGAAAGCATTTCTACTAACTGTAGCAATAGTAAAAGATGATCCTACCAGTATAGTATAGACCCCATTCCAAATTAAATGCAAAGTGCTTAGAAGTTCCAAAATTTAGTGAATCTTCATTTATGCAAAGAAATCCCAGTCCAACAATATTCTAGTGAGACTCAGAATGATGTGAGTAGTTTAAGACACTGAATCACTGAAATTATTAAAAACTCAGTTCTAATTATCCTTTTAATTGATTTGAAGTGACAATAACATGAAAACAGGGCTTTGATATACCAAGACACTACATGTGAAACATTGTGGTGTGGAGGAATTACTTTCTTAATCCAGAATTCTATTTACGGCAAAGAACCTTACCTCCTGCATACATAACAGCCAGCATGATGGATGATATCCATGCTATTTCACTGTAGGTCGTGTTGAATAAATGCTGGATTTCTTTGAAGAACACCGTGATGGCTTTGGGGAAGGCGTATGAAAATCCAATGCAGATGAAAGAGGCAACAACCACGACCCAGCCCCATCCTCCATCAGGAGGTGGATGCAGTGGTGCGCCACCTGCAGGTGGCGGCATTTCTGCTCTTCTGTTGGAAACTCAGGTAGCCTGCATAAAAGCAATGAAATAAAGCCTTAAACCATATTTTCCTTTTTATATATCACTCTTTATAGTCACTAAAACAGTACTTTCCAGTTATAACTACAACTATATAATGGTTCATGAATATTTTTAATACTCTTTTGCTTAGAAAGTTGTCAGAACATTTACCAAAAAAATTAAGTGAGGTATGTAACTTTGTTATGTGCTAGGACTTGAGAGCATTTAATTTGTTTATGGAAGCAAAAAGCACTGTAAGGGAAGTTAAGATTTCAGATCTCTACTGAGGTACCAGCCAAAAAAATAAAAGCTGCCTCAATCTGGTTTCTAATAATGAGGAAAATGGAGCCACCACCACTTAAAACATAATTATTTTTTAAATCCAAATGTTTGCATTTTTACACAAAGGTTAAAAGTGCTTATTTATTAAAGCTGATGAATTATAAAGAATTAAAGAGTACACACATTTTAGAATTTCACTTTTAATAACTGAGAGTCCTTAAAATATTTCAGTACAGATCTATTTTGTAAAACTATAAAATTAGAAATTGTGCGATTCTAATGAACTAAGTTTGTTTTAATGCACTTCTGAAATCGGCACTATTTTCTATCATTTTACGTATTTTTTGTAGCAGTAAAATTCTCTCAGTCAGATGGACGGTACGTTATTGTTTGTTAAAAGAAAGGTACTGTGTCTTCTGGATATGCCTAGGAACACCTACCTGCCAGCTTTATGGTGTAGAACGACCACTCTCCAGTGAAAGCAATAATCACACAGAATTTCATACAATTGATAATACGTTAAAATATCTTTGTTCCCTAACATCAATGTGCCTCTGTGTTCTGAAACTTTACTGAATTTATTGATTAGTTCCAATCATTTTTTGGTCAAGTCTTTAGGGTTTCTATAATGTAAGGTCATGTTATCTGCCACAGGGACAGCTTTGCTTCTTTCTCTCCATTTGGATGCCTTTTGTTTTCTTGTGCAAGTGCTCTGACTAGGACCCCCCAGCACTTAATCAGCATGTATTTGTCCTGATCTAGTCACTGATACATGCTGATGCCGTGAAAAGACGTGTGTCTTCCGTATATTTACAGTCTCCATTTCTGATCATTTGTTTTCTTAGAAATAACAAAAATCATCTATTTCGTGTGAAGTTAGGTTTCTCCTCGACTATCAGTTAACCTAGCAGGGTGGGTTTACAGCATGTGAGCATTGGAAATAATACTTTTAAGTAGCATAATACTTAAGAAAGAAAGAAAAAAAGAAACATTGTTCCTATTAGTCAAACAGGCCGAAAACAGCAATCTGAATCTGAATTTATATATTATTGAAGTTCGTTAATATATTTTAAAGTAGTCAACTTTTTTATCTCTTGAAAATATCTTTTTTAAAACCTAGAATACTGAGAAAATACCAAAAGGCATTTGAGTGGGTACTTAGTTTTTTTTTTATTTCCAAAGTATAAAATCAATGATGAGATTTAAAGTCCTCATTGTGCAATTTTTCTGCTTGTATCAAGAAAAAAATCTTTTGTTATTTATTCATGAGTTTAAACTATTGCAGTTTTTATTACAGTTCTTATAGTAAACACTTAAAAATACAAGGGGATAATCTATATTTAGTCATTTCAAAAGTCAAAAATAACATTTCTAAATAATTTTCAATATATATTTCAATAATTATATCAATGTGAATACTGAATTTACTGAAACATAATTGTGTTATAAATACTAATATTAAAATTTACTAATGAGATAGGTTAATGTTGAGATTTCCATTTTGCAGACAGAAATCTATGCTCACAGAGAAGTGAAGGGCCTTTAAAAAACCATTATAGGATTGAGTTACTTTTTTCTTTAATTCTCTTTCTATTTTTGTAGGGTTATTTTACATAATTCACCAGTTTCTTTTTAAAAATATTTTATTTATTTATCTTTAGAGGGGAAGTGAAGGAGAGAGGGAGAGAAATATCAATGTATGGTTGCCTCTCACGCGTTTCCTGCTGGGAACTGGCCTGCAACCCAGGCACGTGCCCTGACTGGGAATTGAACTGCAATCCTTTGGTTTGCAGGCCCACGCTCAATCCACTGAGCTACACCAGCCAGGGAAATAATTCACCAGTTTCTTAATATATGATCTTTTGTTCTCCATTTCCAGCATATTTCTTTAATTATAATTATAACCACATATTCCAGATTGCAAGTCACTACTCATATCTCTTTGTACTTTCTTATCTCCAACCTGTTTTGTTTCTTCCACATAAACTGAAATCTTATGACTGCTTATCTAAATCATTGCAAAGTGAACCCCAAACCACTGAACCTTTGAATATTTCTACTTTCAAGATTGTCTCCTGTTTCTTATTAATAACTCTTGAGTTAACTAATAGTAAAGGTCCAAATCATATTAACTCATTGGCCTCATGTTATTTTCCTATACAACTCATGGCTTTTATTCATGGGCATAATCAAGAAAAACAGAGTTAAAAGTATTATTTACACCTGTTGACCGATCCCCTCTTGAATAGACTTCTTTGGTTTATACGTGGACGGTTAAGCACAGTCACTATTCCTCCAGGTGTGATACTTGAAGGTGACACAGAGGATGAGAGGTAGAGCAGACTGCGGTTATCTAAAGAAACAGACATACAAGGGTTACGTGAAAAATTGCGTTCCAGAAGCTTCATTGGATCCACCAGCTATAAGTTACCCCAATAAACTGTGACCATCATTTAGCATAATTAGCAAAATGGAATATACAGGATTAGGCAAAAGGAGGTTTATTATTGTGAGTATGCAAAACACAGTTTATTTTTTGCCCTACACATATATCTATATTTATATTTCTTTGTTAATTTATTGATAGAACTACTAAGGCCTGAAAAAATGTGCATGAGAAAAAATAAAAAATATAAACTGAAGAATCGGTTTTTAAAACAATAATTAACAACAGATTACTTATCTACCAACATGAGAAGGAAATTTATTGGAATTCATTGAGTATAATTTAGTTAAATAAAATATTGACTGTGAATGGAAGTAAGTACAATGTTTAAAAGAAAATGATTAGAAATACTATCAATAATACACGTCTTACAATGAGACAAACTAGGCTGTAGGAAAAAAGGCATTTTAGGGTTCTTCTGATTTAGAATTCACACTTCCTAATCTAGTCCAGGTGACAGATGAACGTGCTAAATCTCCCTAATACATAAAATACCTTTATTCCTTCTTAAATCTGGCAATGAGTATATGGCAGCTAGCATTTAAGAGTTTATTTGGTTGGGCCAAGCATCCTGTGCTTAGATTTAGGGCCAAGAGAAAGTCAACTCTTGCAATTAAATAACCAGTTGCCTGCCTTGCACCCAGGGCTGCCTGTCCTGCAGTGCTCAGTGAAAGCAAGGCAGCCACCAGGTCAGATGAGATTGTACAGGAAGATAAGGGAAGTCTGTGTTCTAGCTGCCAAGTCAATGAGGCACTGAGGGTAGGGACTAGAATGAAGATTGGTAACAGTGAGAAAGCCATGGATAAAATCTAAGACATAAAGCTAGAATTAAAGTTTTAACTCGTGCTAAGTATGAGGAGTTATCCTAAACGGGTCTCCTAGGGCTGGGGTAACAGTATTGGGGAAAGGCTCACATCCTTGGGGGCCTCTGTGACCTTTTAAAGCCAGGTACTGTGTTTTCAGACTATAAGACGCACCCCTCCAACTTGGGAGGAAGGGGGGTGCATCTCATAATCCGAATGTAGCTTACCTGGCTCGCTGTGTGGGGGAGCAGTAGCCTGTGTTATTTATGTTATTAAATATTTTGCCACATTTTTTGCTTCAAAAGTTTTTTCCTCCTTTAAAACCTAGGTGCATCTTATGGTCCGATGCATCTTACAATTCAAGAATGGCAGCTCCATCCTACCACAAGTAACCAGCCCATCCCAAAACAACCCCTTTGCTTTTCTTCTTTCTTTCTTTTGTTCCTTTTCTCTTTTTTCTTTCTTTCTTTCTTTCTCCTTCCTTCCTTCCTTCCTTTCTTCCTTCCTTCCTTCCTCCCTCCCTCCCTCCCTCCCTCCCCCCTCCCTTCCTCCCTCCCTCCCTTCCTTCCTTCCTTCCTTCCTTCCTTCCTTCCTTCCTTCCTTCCTTTGTTCCTTCATTCCTTTTTTGTATTTGGAGGAAATACATTTTCTCTCAGTTTCCTCTGGCAGAGAGAGCTGCCCTGAGTTCAAGGCAAAGCCTCAGAGGAAAGCCAGAAGCTTTCCTAAAAATTGGACTCTGTCCCTCCGGTCTGTGCTTAATTATCTTGGTGGTTTACAGAAGCCCACAAAGTAACAGAGATCTTGACAATCCACATTCTAAGTGCTCGCCGACATTTCTACAAAATTTTCACAGTGCCTTAAACTAACTGGCCTGTTTTCTTCCAGAAAGATCATTCCATCCAAGTCTTTTTTTCAATAAATTGGCCAATCCATGGACAACAACTGAGAAGGGTGGAAATGGGAGGGAGGGGGGAGCACAGGGGATGGGAGGGGATGGGAGTAATAGACAGAAAACTGTACTTGAAAAATAATTAAATAAAAAAATGGGGGAAAATCGATTAATCAAAAAATATATTAAAAAAATAAAAAATAAAAAAATGGCCAATCCAGGAACTCTCTGCTTGATAGATATAGCAATGAAAACTATTTTCATCTCTTTCTTTACACCAATTAATATACTATATTTTATACATTTATGCAGGTATAGTTATACAATGTGCATACTGGCCTCTAGTTTTAAAAATAAAAGGCATTACTTTAGAATTTGTGTCTAAGGGAAAAAGCAGAAGACCAGCACTCCTTAAAGCAAGTTGAAAGGCTGTCCATTAAATTGGGAAAGCAACTATTCTGGGAATGGCCTCCTGGTATACAAGTAGGCATAAAAGCTCATTCCACTCTCCTCTACAAAGGCCGGGTTAATTACTATGGTGAGAAGCTGGGCAGTGGTATCAGCAAATTTGGTTTATTTATAATTCACTTACATTCCATTGGTTTTCCTTATAACAGGGTGCATAGAGAAAAGTTTTAGAGTGTTCAATTATTTTCTAAGGATTCAATTAATCATCATAATCCCCTAACTAAGAGGGAGTGGTGTTTTATAAATCACATTTATAAACGAGGGCCTAAAGACTCAGAGGTGTGGAGTGGCTTTTCCGAAGTGATCGAATTGGTGGCATGACCAGGATCTGTTTGTCAGGCCTGTTTTACTCCTTCCACTTTAGCACACCAACTTGGAGGCTGCTCTTTCTGCTTACACATATACTCTTTCAGCTTTACAATTCCCATGGTGAACTTCCAAACTCAAGTCTTGCAAAAAACCTCACCTCTCTTGTCCACTGGAATTCAAGCACTTGTTCTGTGGAATTCTAAATTCTAGTCACCCTTCAAAGTCTTTAGAAATGTATCATCCAGCGTACTTATATCTTTTATAATGTTTTTGAGTATATAGAATACAATATATCATTGCTGCTAATGAAAAGGTGACTGACTGGTTACTAAAAATATTTGGCTATTTCAAGTTGTTGGGGAGGAAGAAACTTGCTTCTACCCTTGAGGTTCTTCTAGTGAGTCTAATAATCAAATGGACATGAGACAGATTAGCAGGAGATAATGACCAAATGTAGTACATGGGTAAGTATGGGAATCCGAAATACAAGAGAAAGTCAGAGACCTCACAGGTACAAGAGAGTCAGAGGTACAAAGGGGGATTGAGGTACTGAGGACATTCTGAGCTAGGGATGAGGTCATGCACCCTGGGGGCCTTCAAAGGGTAACTGCGGGATAAGAGCAGACCTTCAGTAAATCCAAGTTTGCCCAGCTCTGATAATGTCTTTATGAGCATGACTCCCTAATTCAAGTTCTTCTAGGTAAGGGAGTGGCAGAAGCATCTCTTGAGCCTGTGACTAAGGTTGCCTTTAGCTCAAAATGATCTCTATCACAGAGGCACATATTGTGTTGGCTTGTTCTGAGCTCTCGCCAAGTGTTTTTCAAAAACATATGGGGTGGCCTATGCTGACACACTAGAGCTCTGCCTTGTCTTCTAGAAATCAGTGCGGGTTGATTGCTTTATGGAGACGAAGGTGTAAGACAAAAAAGTAATGAAGCTCCTAGTGACGGTCAACAGTTAGACTCTAGTGTAATATTTCAGGGCCTTTCTCATTCAGTTGTACAGAATATCAGAATGTTTCTTTACATGTTTTATGAATAATTATTTCTTTAATTTCCAAATCTAAATCAGGGTGCATCCATTTATGAACCCTTATACATCCTTTATGCTATTCAGAAGTTTATGTTTCAAAAAGCAGTCCAGAAACAATGTACTCAGCAAACTATTCCCAAAGTAAATCAGTATTAAATCAAGTTCTTAGGAGACTTTTGGCTTCACTACAAATTCTTCTAGATAGCCCATAGATAAAGCATGACTTGTTCTTTGCAGCCCATCTATAAAATGGCCTGTGTTTTCTCCTAAAAGAATAAACATGTTCCTTAAAGAATAGCAAACTAGGTATTTTTGCTATTTCCTCTTTCTTTTATAAAAGAATATAATGATGTCAAATTAATACACAATGTTTAAGTTTAGGTGCCAACTCACCGTAATTTTATAACAGGAATTAAACTAAACCAAGTATTTTTTCCAACACATAAGTGATTTAATATTAGAATCTAATCCCCGGGGGCTTTTTTCCCTCTTAATGTGGACCATCTTTTAAATCCTCTTGACTGATTTACTTTGACAATTAGACATGAGTGGAATCAACGGGCATGGCCCACAAAATGTTAATAACACAAACCTATTTTTAGATGTAAAATATCACTGTAGTTAAAAGGACTCTGAAAATGTTAATTGTAATAAGGTCATACTAACTAAAGATTTTTTAACAAGCAAATTAGAAAAATAATATGAACCAGCACATAATTATTTATGAAAAATTGAAAATTGACATCCATTACCAAAAAAATCCCCTAATTTCTAAAACACTGCATTTATAATTGTGTAAAAGCAATTGCAGTGGGTTGAACACTTGCTGCCAAAAACTATGTCTGTGTCCTGTCCTAATTTCCACAACCTGTAATATGCTTTATATGGTCTGGTCTCATAAATAAAATGTTGTGCTACCCCCAAATTCTCATGTTGATACCTAATCACCAATGCGATGGTATTAGGAATTGGGACCTTTTGGATGTGACTAGGTCGTGAGGGTGGAGCCCTCAATAATAAGTTAGTGCCGTTATGAAAGAGGCCCGTGAGAGTCCCCTTGCCTCCTCCACTTTGTAAGCCGGCACAAGAAGATGGCCACCTAAGAACCAGGGAGCCTGTTCTCACCAGGCACTGAATCTGCTGGCACCTATTTAATCTCAACTTGGCAGCCTCCAGACAGCCACCCAGTCTGTGGTGTTTTGTTATAGCAGCTCCAACAGACTGAGGCTTATGGGAAGAAGCTGTAATTAAGTTAAGGATCTTTTTTTTTTAAATATATTTTATTGATTATACCATTACAGTTGTTCTATTCCCCCCCTTCAATCCCTTCCACCCGCACCCTCCCTCCCCCACCATTCTGCCCCCCTTAGTTTATAACCACGTGTCTCAAGTTCTTTGGATTCTATATTTCCCCCACTATTCTCGCCCTCCCCCCTATCTATTTTCTACCTACCATCTATGCTATTTTCTGTGCCTTCTCCCCCCTTCTCCCCCTCCCACCCCCCTGTTTCTAACCCTCCATGTGTTCTTCATTTCTATGGTTCCACTCCTGATCTAGCTGTCCTCTTGGTTTGCTTTTGTTTTAGGTGTGGTTGTTAATAGCTGTGTGTTTGCTGTCCTTTCACTGTTAATATTTTTCATCTTCTTTTTCTTATATAAGTCCCTTTAGCATTTCATATAATAAGGGCTTGGTAATGATGAACTCCTTGAACTTGACCTTATCTGAGAAGCACTTTATCTGTCCTTCCATTCTAAATGAAAGCTTTGCTGGATAAAGCAATCTTGGCTGTAGGTCTTTGGATTTCATGACTTGGAATACTTCTTTCCAGCCCCTTCTTGCCTGAAGGAAGAACAAAACATCCCACCAGAAAGGAATGAAGAAATGAGAATTCAAAAAAATGAGGAGAGGCTTAGGAACCTCCAGGACATCTTTAAACGTTCCAACATCCGAATTATAGGGGTACCAGAAGGGGGAAAGAAACAGCCACGAGTGGAAAACATATTTGAACAAATAATAAAGGAGAACTTCCCCAGTCTGGCAAAGGAAATAGACTTCCAGGAAATCCAGGAAGCTCAGAGAGTCCCAAAGAAGTTGGACCCAAGAAAGAACACACCAAGGCACATCATAATTACATTAGCCAAGACCAAAATGAAGGAGAGAATCCTAGAAGCATCAAGGGATAAGGGGACAGTCACCTACAAAGGAGTACCCATCAGACTGTCAGCGGATTTCTCAAAAGAGACCTTACAGGCAAGAAGTTAAGGATCTTGACAGAGAAGTTTATCCTCTATTATCCAGGTGGTCTAGCAAAGCAATCTCATGTATTCTTATGACACGTACACTGACCAGCAGTGCCCACAGCATCATGGATGAGACATGAGACAAATTCACATGGACAACTGAGTCCTGTGGAGGAAAAGGGCTGGCATGGCCTCTGCCTCAAAGGGGGAGAGCCTCAGAATGGCCTGGTCACCCTCCCAAGGGGAGAGAACTTTCTCACTTCTCATATTTAAGTGACATCCCCTGGTCAACCTGAAGAAAAATGGAATTTCATTTAAGAGATTTAGGGTCTTCCATTTTGCATTTAGTCTTCAAAGATTTTTTGGTGTTTTGTTTTACCCCTCAATTTGAAAAAGTGATTAACTGACACTAGAGAAGGGGAGTTAGACAAAAATTCCTGGATGTTTCTAGGAAGAAAGGCCAGAGAATACTTTTCTCATGTTTCTATTTAAAAGTCCATTTAAAAAAAGAATAATACAAAATTCATAAGATTTCCTGTTACAAATGATGAGATTCAGAAATATGCTAGAATCCCCTAGACATTTCTGTAAAATATAATGCCATTGGGGGCAGGAATAAGAAACAGCACCACAGGAAGGGAAGCATGCTGGGTAGGGGCGTTAAGTACCATGGTTTTTCATTTCACCAAGACAAGCTTCCTGGGCCTATTGACGCCTGTGCCTCACAAATGGCTAAATCTCCCTGTGACCCATTGCTCTTCTCAGAATTCTGAACATACTTAGTTCTATCTGAGACATATATCTTTGTCACCCAACATTCTGTCAGCTGTAATCTCACGATTCTATGACCCCAGCCCCTTATTTCCCTTAAGTGATCATGTTTATAGTATGAAAAAAACTAAAAACAAAACCAACCAACCAAACAAACAAAAACCCTGAACATCTAACCTTGAGAAGTTGTTGAATATATTACTGTAATCCACTTGCTAGACTCTTATACAGATATTAAATGATGATTATAAAAATTATGTTACATGGGAAATATATAATATTCAGTAAAAAAGGTTTGAATATAAACTATGTGATAGCAAAATTTAAAAATACTGTATGTAACAAAAGAGATGCAAAAAATACATAGGCAACAGTGTTATGATGAGGTTTATAAAAAATTATATTTCCTAAATAAAAATGCTGAGGTCAAAAAATTATATTTCCTGAATTATAATAGCTTTATCTTAACATAGAAATATTACCTTAACATGTAAATAATATTATCTTAACATGTAAAATAACACATAATATATATGTGCAAAATTACACATTTAACTAACTGTCCTAATTTTGGCTTTTATATCTGCTTTGAAAAATGACTTACTTTTAACTTGTCTACAACTAATTCAAATATGGTTATTATAATATTATACAGCAAAGTTAGAAGCTGTATTTTACTTAAAGATTTTACTTTCATTTTTGTTTCCTTTTTATTTGTCTTATATTATTTTGTTTTTAGTTAAACCTAAATAAAATTATGAAGGTCTATATAAGTTGTAAAGGATATACCCGGTGATTGTCCCCCTACATAAAATTAGATATAAATTACATTTGCTGATTATTAATTATCTCTATAAATAACAATTACTGTTATAGCTTATGTTACAAGTAAGCATCAGTGATTAAGACACCTGATACTTTAACATGAATTTTTTTCATAATTCTGTTTAGTAGCTATTGCCTCCATTTTGCAAACAATGAAAAAGAAATTCAACCAGGTCAAATATCTTTTTTCAAGTCTACGTCTAGCATTTGTTTCACTCTAGGACAAGGCTCTTAAGGAGTTAAGAGCCATACACTTCCTACTATCTTTATGTTTCTCTTCAACCGTGAGTTACTTGACTGCCACCCTTTCTCCACCCTACTGTAGTTCGCCTGGTCTAATACTTGCTTTGCACAGGTCAGATGCCTGGGTGTTCTTCCCTCCACCCATTCCCACTGTGGGCTTCCTCAGGCACTCCAGGTGGCACTCAATTAGCTAGAAATTGTCAAAATAGAAAGAGGAAGCTAAAGCCAAAGCCCACGAAAATAAACTATTCACTGAATTTGGAGAACTGGCATCAATCAGATTAAGTAATTTCAAAGGAAAGGACTGTGGAACTTGGGAATCTAATCACGTCATCAGGTGTCTGATTGAATCGAATTGAAGTGAATCGAATTGCTGTTTTTTCTGTTGTTCATAATTATTTGTCTCCTACTCAAGCCTGTCCTATGTCCCTACCCACTGACTCTGGGTGGGCCAAGCCATATCACAAGGAACTATAAGCCAATGACATATAAGCCATGTGCAAGAGTACACTTAACATGTGTCTGCATGTGTTCACTCTATACCTGTGGTCCTTATATTCCAACATGACAACATGTACTTTTAGTTTAGATCCCTGAAAATAAGAACCTGTTTGAAGGTAAGCTGAACCCACGAGAGCCAATGAGAGCTATAGCTGACCCATAGCCTCCAGGTAGCATGAAAAAGACATAAGTATCTGTTATTGTGAATTCTAAAATATTGGATTTGTGTGACAGAACAACACAATCTCAGGTTGGGTGTATAAAGCAAAATCTTGAAATATATGGCATTGTCTTTGAGGGAGGGCAGCTGGTGGTGAGGACCCTGTTAGAAGAGCTTAGAAGAATGACAATTTATGTCAGGCAGTAGCAAAATATTTGGTAATACTTTTGTTGTGATATCTTGAAAGGCAGAAAATACACACAGTGCAGTTGGGGTACCAGGATAAGAAAAAATGTCGGTGCATGAGTTGGTGATTGTTAGCTACATTCAACAGATACCAGGAGCGGCAATGAGGTCGTAATAGACTTGACCTCCTTGCAAGCAGGAATGACAAGGGTAAAGGGACAAAACACGTATTACAGGACTTGCAGGGCTGAAAGATACATTCCACCCTCCCCCCAACCTTCAGTCTGGTAAAAGATCTTCACGTATGGCTTTAGTACCTTCTCTTAAACCATCTTCCAAGCTTAAGTCAGACTCCAGTAAATTCTTCCACTTCACAAAATAGTTATGAGCGTGGGTGGTGAAGACATCAGTGGTGTGGTCCCAGGAGATCTAATTAATTTTTCTAGTATTATGAATATTTAAAGAAACATGTCTCACAAAGAACTGAGAGTTACTATTTATACTAACTAGAATCAAATAATTTCAACACCATTGTTCAAAGAGTTATACTATAAGATATGCTATTGTCTTGAATAAAAAGGAATAGTGACTATTGTACATGTAAAATGATCAAATTGTTTCCTGTGACATACAGAGATATTACAACATGAACAATTTAAATACACACATCACAGTAAATGTCACAGTACTATAATAAACTGTTGTAAACTTTTCAGCTGGTAACATTCACACTGGCTCTTAGTTTCTTTTTGTAAATGTCCTCTGATGTCCCTTTGCAACTCATATTTGATTCTGTGACACTAAAATAGTTCTATTTATAGACTTTCTTAGCATGTGAAAAACATATTTCTTCCTTTCTCTGAGAAAATATTACCAACATTCAAAAATAGCTAATGAACAGAAAGACATTATTTGAGCAAGTTTTCTAAGATTCTCAAAGCTAAAGGCTGAATGAGAAAAGTGTTTTTGAAAGAACCAAGTGAGGGAATTCTATTATGTAAGCAGACAGGGACATGTGGTTTAAACATGAGAGGCTACTAAAGGTCAAGTATTTGTTCCTTAAATGTGCTTAGATTTTTATTAAATTCCCAAATCACAATTTAGCTTCCATAAAAGATATCATATGACCTCCTCAGAGGATGTGGTGGTATACATTCAAATAATTTTTCATTTATCAGGATTAAAATATTGAAGTATATTGTCATGTTATTTAAACAAATATGTTCCCATAGAAGTGGGACAATAGATTCAATATTAAAAATATATCACACAAAGATTTTTAAAAAATAGAATACAAACAATACCTCACATACAAACAATATACTCAAACTTTTTAAAAGAACTATGTAATATTTAAATTCATACATTATAGATTTTATTTCCCATTTGTCCGATTCATTTAACCTTAAGTTAAAAAGTATACTGTACAGCTACCAAATAGGAATCATGTCAATCATGCATCATTTAGTAAAAAATCACGTTCAGCTCTGGCTGGTGTAGTTCAGTGGATTGAGCGCAGGCCTGTGAACCAAAGGATGATGGTTCAATTCCCAGTCAGGGCACATGCCTGGTTTGCAGGCCAGTTCCCAGCACAGGTCACACAAGAGGCAACCATACATTCATATTTCTCTCCCTCTCTCCTTCCCTTACCCTCTAAAGATAAATAAATAACATCTTTTTAAAAATCATGTTTATAAAATTTAAATAAGATATTATTAATAATGAGTAAGAGTTGACTATTTACAAACACTCCTAAAGATATTCCTCTTGTCAAACTTATATGTAAATGTTAGTACGCTGGCATCCACGGGGATGGTCATTTCCTGTGAAAGAGCAATGGGACCTCGCTGAACTAGGAGGCAGAGCTGAAAGTGATCGCTTTCACCATATTTTATCACGTTCTGAAGATTCACTAGGAAGACGCTCTCTAAGGAGGCCTCACTGTGACTGACGTTCCACAAAATCCACAATTTCAAGCACCTGCATTTAAAATTTGATGTTATTGTCCTGTAGTATTAACTGCACATTGATGATGAAGTTAGTGCTGACTCGAACCAAAATGAACCCAAAGTGAACCACAACCTAGATGAGAGTTGCACAAGCTGCTGAGAATAAATCAATAGGTTTGATCCTGCTTGTCACTTCTGGAAGGTCACCAGAAAGAAGCATCATCACAAATGCAGAGGAAAGAAAAACTCATTCCCTTTCTCCTTTTCTTACTCCTGGACTAGTCAGGCCCATGAACCCCACAAAAACATGTAAATAAAGAAATAACACAGTTGTCTGGGAACTGATGACATACTCATACCACAGCAAATTAGAGGTAACTAAACTACTGGAAACACTTCACCATAGCTCACTGCATTCATTTTTCTCCCTCTTAGCTTGCTCTTCAAGGCTGCCATCTTTCAGGTGTGTCTGCAACTGAGCAGGGAAGACATCCATAATTCCAAGCATCATTTTGATCCTCATTTAATTTTTCTTACATTTTAACTATTTAAATTACATTTTGTTTCTACCTTGCCTTTTTCTCATATATTGTGACATCAAGCCATCGTTCTAGACCAGAAATTCTCCTGTCCAGTAGAAACAATTCACTCGTGTTTGTTCTGACTTTGCTTCAGCTTGAATGAGGAGCTTTCAGCCCTTTGTCTTAAAGCTTCCTTTCCATTCCTTCGTGCTCCACAAGACAATGTTATGCTTTCTCTGACTCTTACACCTCAGCCTGACATGACAAGCAGCTGCCCTCCCTGTCAATCTGCTCACTAGAACGACATTTTAAACCTGGGAGCAACAGCACAAAGGGTATTCCTGTGGAAAAAGATTATTTTAAGATTGCATGTGTTTCTGAATGAGGGAAGTGGGGGAGAAAGAAGGGGAGAAAAACATCAATGTGGGAAAGAAACATCAATCCATTGCCTCTTGCACGTGCCCCAATCTGACTTGGGACAAAACCTGCCACCAAGGCATTTGCCTTGACCAGAATCAAACTCAGGACTTTTTCCTTTGGGGAGCAACACCCAACCAACTGAGCCACACCAGTCATGTTTGGACAAAGATTTTTAAAGACAGAAGGCAAAGAAATTGTTTTCCTGAAAGACTTCAAGCCTCTGCATGAAGCAACGTTTTAAGATTCAGAAGATAAAGTTTGGTGTAGATCTGAGCAGGGGACATTTTGGCCACTGCTGCTTTCACCTTAACTTTGGTCCTTGAGAATCAGTTACTTTGGGAGCATCAGGAGACATGAGCCTTCACATAGGCAATAATGTTGTTTCCACTGAGGTCATTAGCAATGGTGAGAAACAATAGTGGAAAAACTCATTTGATCTCTCTCTTATCTCATGTGATCCCCAGAAACACTTAGTGGGAGTCTCTTTTTAAGACTTCAAGGCTTTTAAAAAAATTTATTCTGTTTTTTAAGCAAGGGACTATTTAGTTAGTTTGCATTTTAGAAAATAATACTAAAGACAGGGTAAAAAGTGGTTGAAAGGAGATAGAGGATATATCAACAAAATGGTAAAGTTGTGTTGCAGTAGGCTAGATTAGCTATCACAGAGTAGGAGGAAAGATTTATGAAAAAGAAAAATAACTTCCCTGGCTGGTGTAGCTCAATGGATTGAACATGGGCCTGCAAACCAAAGGGCCACTGCTTACAGGCCAGGTCCCCAGCAGGAGGCACATAAAAGGCAACCACAGGTTGATGTTTCTCTCCCTCTCTTTCTCCTTCCCTTTCCCTCCCTCTAAAAATAAATAAATAAAACCTTAAATAAAATAACAATAATAATTTGTTAATGAAACAAAATGCAAAAAAAAGGTAAGTTGTGATACTAAAAACATAAAAGTTAGGGGGAGAGGGAGTAAAAGTTAGAGTTTTTATATGCAATTGAAGTTGTTATCAACATAAACCAGACTTGTATCTGTAACATATTTTATGTTATCCTCATGGTAAGCACAAAGCAAAAACCTACAGAAGATACACAAAAAATAAAGAAAAAGACATTAAAACATATCCATAAGAAAAATGATCAATTCATAAAAGAAGTCAGAAACAGAGGAGAAAAGAAATACAGGAGCTGCAAAATAATAAAAACAATAAGTGAGCATTAGTAAGCCCTCACCTATCAACAATTATTCTAAATGTAAATGCATTAAATTCTTAATCAAAAGGCATAGAGTGGCTAAATGGACCACACACACACACACACAAAGACCAAAATATGTACTGCCTATAAGAGACTCAGGTCAGGTTACAAGAACACATAGGTGTAGAGAAAGGTGTGGAATACATTTTAATGCAAATAATAATAAAATAAATTGAGGTGGCTGTACTTATATAAAAAACTGATGTAGAGTCAAAAACTGTAACAGGAAACAAAGAAGGTCATTATATAATAATAAAGTGATCAACTCATCAAGAAAATATAACAAATGGAGCACTTAACTATTAATATATTAATTAAATACTAACAAATCTGAAGGGGAGAAAGAGACATCAATATAATAATAATATGGAATTTTAATACCCAACTTTTAACAATAGATTGCTTATCCAAACAGAAACTCAACAGGGAAACATTGGAAGGAATATGAATATATGTATTTATGTATATTTCACACTGTGCACCAAGACAAAAAATTTGGCCTAAATAAAAGAACAGATCAAAGTCAAGAAAAAATACAAGTAAGGGACAAAGAGATAGCCAACCTATCAGATGCACAGTTTAAAACACTGGTAATCAGAATGCTCACAGAAATGATTGTGTAAGGTCACAAAATAGAAGAAAAAGTGAAGGCTATGAAAAGTGAAATTAAGGATAATGTAGAGGGAATCAACAGTGAGGAGAAGGAAACCAGGACTCAAATCAACAGCTTGGACCAGAAGGAAGAAATAGACATTCACCAGAATAGAATGAAGAAACAAGAGTTCAAAAAAGAAAATTAGGAGAGGCTCAGGAACCTCTGGGACAACTTTAAATGTTCTAACACCCAAATCATAAGGGTGACAGAAGGAGAATAGGAAAAAAATAGAAATTGAAAACTTATTTGAAAAAATAAGGAGAACTTCCCCAATCTGGCAAAAGAAACATACTTCTAGGAAGTCCAGGAAGCTCAAAGATTCCCAAAGAAGTTAAACCCAAGGAAGCAGACACCAAGGCACATCACAATTACATTAGCCAAGATTAAAGATAAAGAGAGATTTTTAAAAGCAGAAAGAGATAAGGAGACAGTCACCTACAAAGGAGTTCCCATAAGGCTATCAGCTGATTTCCCAAAAGAAACCTTACAGGCAAGAAGGGGTTGCACAGAAGTATTTAAAGTCATGAAAGGCAAGGACCTACATCCAAAATTAATCTATCCATCAATGCTATAATTTAGAATGGAATGGCAGACAAAGTGCTTCCCAGATAAGGTCAAGTTAAAGGAATTCATCATCACCATGCCCTTACATGAAATTTTAAAGGGACTCATCTAAGAAATAGAAGAAGATAAAAAGCTATGAACGATATGACAACAAACTCACAACTATCAAAAGCTGAATGTAATAAACAAAAACAAAAACTAAGCAAACAACTGTAACAGGAATAGAAGCAGAGAAATGAAGATCACATGGAGGGTTTTCAGTCGAGAGGGGGTAAGAAATGGGAGGGAAAAGGTACAGGGAATTAGAAGCATAATTGGTAAGCATAAAATAGATGAGGGGAGGTTAAAAACAGTATAGGAAACAGAGAAGCCAAAGAACTTATATGTACAACCCATGGACATGAACTAAGGGGGATGGATAATGGAAGGTGGGAGGTGAAGGAGAGAGGGGGAAGAAAGGGGAGAAAAAAAATTCATAAAATTGTAATTGCATAATCAATAAAATATACTTAAAAACGAAAGAACAGAAACATCAAAAGAGAAATCGCAATATATCTTGAAACAAAAGAAAATGAATATACAACATGCCAAAACTTATGGGAAATGCCAAAAGTAAGTCCAACAGGGAAATTTACAGTGATAAACAACTACATTGAGAAAATGAAAAGATCTCAAATAAACAAATTAACTTCACACCTCAAGGAACCAGAAAAAGAAGAAAAACTAAGCTCAAAGTGAGCAGAAGGGAAGAAAAAAAGATCAGAGCAAAAATAAATAGACACCAGGAAAAAATCAGAAAAGATCAATAAAACTAAGAGCTAGTTTGTTTGAAAAGATACTGACAAAACTGACAAACCTTTGGCTAGACTAAAGAAAAAAGAAAAAGAAAAGACTTAAACAGACACCATTAGAAATGAAAGAGGAGACATTACCACTTGACACCACAAAAGTACAAAGGATTGTAAGAGTCCTGCATGAAAAATTATATGCCAACAAACTGCAACTCTTAAAAAATGAATACATTCCTAGAAAAATACAACCTACCAACATATGAGATAAAAAAAATCTGGACAGATCAATAACAAGTAAGGTAACTGAGTCAGTAATCACCTCCTCCCTGCTCCCCCCCAAAAAGACTAGGACCAGATGACTTACTTGAGTGCTGAGTTATAGCAAACATTCAAAGAAGAATTAATGCCAATCCTTTTAAAATTCCTGTAAAATATTAAGAAAGAGGGAATGCTCCCAAACTCATTCTGTGAGGCCAGCATTACTCTCTGATACCAAAGTCAGATTAGGACACTACATGAAAATAAAATTATACACCAAATTCCTTCATGAACATTTGTGCATATATTCTCAACAATATATCAGCAAACTGAATTCAACAACCCATAAAAAATATCACACACCATAATCAAGTGGGCTACATCCCTCAGTTCCAATGATGCTTCAACACAAATCAATAAATGTTAACAGAGTAGAAGATAAAAATCACATGTTCATCTGAATTGACAAAATTCTTTGTCAAAAAACTTTCCAGAGGTTAGGTATAGTAGGGATGAAACTCAACATACAAAAGACCATGTATGACAAGTTCTCAACTAACATCAGACTTAATAGAGGAAAACTAAAAGATTTTCCTCTAAAATCAGGAACAATACAAGGGTATTCACTCTCCCACTTCTATTCAACATAATACTAAAAGTCTTAGCTAGAGCAAGTAAGCAAGAAAAAGAAATAAAAGGCATCTAACTGTATCAGAAAAGAAGTGTCTCTGTGAATATCAACCTACCCATAGAAAATCCTAAATAATCCAACACAAACCAAAACTGATCAATGAATTCAGTAAATTTACAGGAAACAAAATTATATATATAAAGTATTTGCATTTCTACACACTACTAATGAACTATTTAAAAATCATTAAAAACAAAATCCCATTTATAATGTCAAAACAATAAAATACTTAAGAGTACCTTTAACTAAGGAGGTGAAAGATCTGTGCACTGAAAACTGTAAGATTTTGATTTTAAAAATTGGAGATAGAAATAAATAGAAAGTTGTCCGAAGTTCATGAATTACAAGAATTAATAATGTTAAGATGCCCTTACTAATCAAAATAATCTACAAATTCAATATAGTCACTGTAAAAGCAGCAATGCCATTTTTTATGGAAATAGGAAGAAAGAAAAATTCACACAGAACTGCAAAACACCCTAAATAGCTGAAGCAATCTTGAGAAAGAACAAAGCTAGAGACATCAAGCTTCCTAACTTCAAAATCTACTACAAAGTTTTAGTAATTCAAACACTATGTTTTTATATAAAAATAGACACATAGACCAATGTAACAGATATAAGAACTCAGAAATATATTCATGTGAATACAATCAACTAATAACTGACAAAGAAGTCAAGAATAATAAATGAATGATTGTCTTTTTAAAAAATTGTTGAAAAAAATTGGATAACCACGTGCAAAAGAATGAATTTGGGTTCCTATCTTATACTAATTATAAAAATTAACTCAAAACCAATTAAAATTTAAATGTAAGAATAAAATCCTAAAAGTCCCTGAAAACTCTCTGAAAAAATACTGAAAAAAAGTTCCTTGACTATAATCTTAGAACAATTTTTTTGACATGATACCAAAAGCAGAAGAAAAAAAGCAAAAACAAACAAAAATAAGAATTTCACCAAACTAAAAAGCTTCTGTGAAAAAAAGAAAGAAAGAAAGAAAGAAATTCAAATCAAAAGACAATATACAGAATGGGAGACAACATTCATAAACCATCTGTCTTATAAGAGGTTAATGTCTAGTCTATATTAGAAACTCACACAACTCAATAGCAATCAAAAAACAAAACAATCCAATTTTTAAATGGGCAGAAGACCTAAATAGGCATTTTCCTAAATGGTTAACAGATATATGAAAAAGAGAACAATTTCACTAACTCATAAGAGAAATGCAAGTCACAACCACAATGAGATACTGCTTCATACCTGTTGGAAAGGCTATTATTAAAAAAACAAGAGATACCAAGTGTTGGCTAGCACAGGGAGAAAAGAGAAACTTGGTGGACTATTGGGAGAAATCTAAATTAGAAAAGCCACTGTGAAAAACGACATGGAGATTCCTAAAAAATATCAAAAAAAGAACTATGTTAGGATCCAACAATACCATTTTGAGTATACATCTGAAAGAACGTGAAATCATCATCTTGAACAGATTCCTGCATAGCACGTCACGTTCACTGTAGTATTGATACACAATATCAAAGACATAGAAACAACCTAAGTGCCCATTCACAGATGAATGGATAAAGAAAATGCATGTGTAATAGAACATTATTCAGCCATAAACAAAAGGAACTTCTGTCATTTATGACAACACGGATGGACTTTGAGGACTATGCTAAGTGAAATAAGATAAAGGCGTATACTTTACAAACTCATTTACATGTGGAATCTAAAAACATTGAACTTATAGAAACAGAAAATAGAATGGTGGTCGCCAGGAATGGTGGAGCAGGGATGGTGGAGCGATGTTGAATGAAGGGTACTAACATCCAGCAACAGGATGAATAAATTCTGGGGATCGAATATTCTGGGCACTGTGACTATAGTTAACCAAACTTTATTATATACTTAAAAGTTTCTAAGAATGTAGATCTTAAATGTTCTCACCACAAAATAAAAAGGATAATTATATTGTGTGATGAAGATGTTAACTACCTGTCTTTGTGTAATCATTTTGCTACATATATTTGTATAAAACCATCATGTTTTACATCTTAAATTTACAAAATGTTTTATCTCGATAAGGCTGGGAAACACAGAAACCTCCTCCCCCAACCTCCCCCCCCACACATACACACAAAAACGATGAGTCAACATTAAGTTTAAAAAAATGGTTTTATCTTTGAGGGTAGGTTGGGGGTGAAATAGAAAAGGAATGAATCATTTCAAATGATGTTTTTAGTACATTCTGCAGTTGAGTGGTAGGTTGCAGAATATTCATCACACTAATCTGTTTTCTATCTTATGCAAATGTTACTTAAACTTGTTTGTATTCATTAATATATATGTGATATTCAATACATAATAAGTAGTAATGTTTTGTATCTACTTAGTAGATGAAAACACTGCAGGAAGGAATTGTATAGTATTATCCTCCTTGCCTTCATTCACTGCATTTTGTTTCCTTTTCATTTAAAACGTCATAGGTATTCAAAGTACTTTGAAGAGTAACAGAAAAATTAATTCTTAGTTTTCTTTTTTTAAAGATTTTATTTATTTATCTTTAGAGGGGAAGGGAAGGAGAGAGGGAGAGAAATATCATCAATGTATGGTTGCCTGCTAGTCCCCTGCTGGGAACTGGCCTGCAACCCAGGCATGTGCCCTGACTGGGAATCAAACCTCGATCGTGTGGTTCGCAGGCCCAGGGATTTCTTAGTTTTTCAATTCTCAGAAATCAAAAGCTCAGTTCATGGGGGACTGTACATAATTATCTGTCATTGTCAAGGACATTTGCTGTGCTTTAGTAGATAATGGTATAAAATCCAATAACTAGTAAATAGATTTTATATAAGCATTAGTGTTACTGATAGGTGTATTTTTTTTAAAATCAGAAGCTACTTAACATCAAAAAATGAAAAAAGTAGAATTATGTCAGCATACTAAGTAAACTAAAATTATGTGCTTAAAAAATAAAAGTATTTTAAAATTAGTTTATTCTAAATGCACATGTTAGTATAAAAACATTAAATTTTTCATCCAATTAGTAAAAGAAAACAGTAAAAATACTAAAAAATGATGTAAATTGTTTTTACCTAGAAGCATAGTAAATCAGAACCAAACTGTCAAACATTAGTCATTGAAAACATCAATCTGTACAATGACTCTGCTGTCAAGTTCAGGTTGAGGCTTTATCATTTTAGAAACAAGAAATCCATGAGTTGTATTTTACCCGAGACTCAGAAACACATATTCATACTGGTACCCTCATACATTTCTTGACAATTTGCCAGAAGGTCAATTGACAATAGCATAATAGATTGTAAGCTTTGACCAGATTTCATGGAAGTGGATTTAATGATTATTTAGCCTGTGTTGTCATTTGGACTCATGAATATACCCACTGGAAAATATGAGGTAGTCTGAAAAACTAGGAAAACATATAATAGTCCTAGAGTGCACTCAATAATTAAACGCATGATGTGTAAACACTGAATAACATCAGAATACCTGACTCCAGGTCATTTTTTCTAGAGTGAGCTTTCCTTTTTAATGTTTTATATCCAAAGGAGTATAATTCATTCATTTATGATAACTACACAATTTTTATTGCCATGCATTGTATTTATTCAAAAACTATAACACAATCATGGTAGATTGCAAAACTGATCACAAATTATTCCCCTCCTTGTAGTCACCTCTTTAAATAGTTCCCTTTCACATTTGTTCTGGGCTTAGCCTGTGACCTGCTGTGTACATTAGTCTCCATGGGCTGTCATAACAGAATACTACAGATGGCTTGGCTTAAACCACAGAAATCTATTTTCACACACATCTAGAGGCCAGAAGTCTAAAATCAGGGTGACAGCATGGTCAGGTTCTAGTAAGAGCCTCCTTCCTAGCTTGCAGAAAGCCACCTCTTCACTGGGTGTTCACAGGGGCTTTTCTTGGTGCATGTGTGCCGATCAAGAGAAATGAAGCTTGCTGCTGTCTCTCCTTAAAAAAGAAACAGTTCAGTCAGACCAGGTCCCCACCCTCATAACATGATGACCTTTTGAAGTCCCCATCTCCAAATACCACTACACTGAAGGTTAGAACTTCAGCACATGAATTTCATGGGAACATAAACAATCAGTCCGTAACACTGTGGCCAATGAAATAGCAAGTAGATACTTGAAAACTATTTGTGCATTTGAGTCTCTCCTCTTATACTATTCTTGGTACCCTTGTCATTACTAGCCTATAAGGAACCCAAGCTAGCGGGCTGGATGAGATACATGCCCTTGTCCCATTTTAATTCTTGCTAACCTAGACTGGTTCAGTTATGAGTGGTAGGGCCTAAGAGCTGATGATCAGTGCTACCTATCACTCTCTGAGACAATTATCACTATAGGTTAGCCCCACCCTCCCCACCTGATGACCCTTTCAAATGTTAATACTAGTTCATATATCACCTAGGCTCACATACCCTTCTTTGGACATGATGATATGAACTCCTGGTCACCTTAAATAAGTCTACCATCAAAACTCTGTTAGAAAAAGCTTCCTTCATTTGATCACTTACTACTCAAACAACCCCTGCATGGAAGGAGTTCAGCTAGAATTAGGAGTAAAATGGTGGAGCGAGATACAATCCATGCCTTCACAGAGCATAAAATTCTTTGAAAGAATAACAACAAATGTGGCAGGTAGGGGGTTATAATATTCTGTGGCAGCTTAACTGGTGTTATCCAACCATCATACTACAGAAGAAGACTAGAATGATTATTCTTAGTTCTCCCATTTATGTTACATAGATATTGTGCAACTCAATGCATAGAAGATAATTCAATCCATTCTAAGACTTCTGACATTAAGGTGTAAATTTCTCATCAAAATCTAGATGAGGAAATATTGGTCTCTGGTAATATTTAATGTATTAAGACATATAATTAAACCTGCCAGAGAAGATCATAAACATAGCTTGGCTAAGTTTTGAATGAAGAGCACTATTTAATCAAGTGAAAAGAAAAGATAAAAATGACCCAGGAAGAACATACTTTGCGAAGGTTCCTGGTAAGAGAGATGCTGATTTACTTGGAGAATTAACAGATGAAGTCGACTCCCTCTTTCTGTTAGACAATCAATGGTGCCCTGGAAAACATCACAGCAAAGTCCAACAAAGACTGATGTCACTTGGAAGAACTGATACACAAAATGAAACTCATAGTTGTAGCTTCATAAAAATGTGTCCAATATTAAATTCAGTGCTATGGGTAAGAAATGTGATGTTTTCTCCACTGGTGCCTCTGTCCTCCTAGATTATATGAGAGTGATTTACTATTTCTATGATTATAACCTACAGCAAAAAGAAAACACATTAAATATTAATGTAAAATGTCTATTGCTAAAAATTAAATATCCTAAGTATTACCAATGGACAAAGAAACCTATATTCACTAACAACTTGTCTAGCCTATGTAATAGTATGTCACCTTCCCGGGTTAGATTTAATTTTGCTCAACATCATGAGATTCTTATCTCTGGTATTTATTCTATCTACGTTGATGGCACAGTTGCACTGGTATATTTCAGAGCTAGCCTCAAGTAACAACTGAATCTACTGGCCAGTTATAGTCAGAAAGAATAGCTCAAAGTTAATTATACCAAAATTAACTCATCATTTCTGGTAGATGTTCTACACTCAGATATAAAGTGCTAAAAATTCTATCCAGTGGGTTAACTTCTTTATCGGTGAAGTTTTAT
The DNA here is from genome assembly GCF_014824575.4 of Sturnira hondurensis. Classification (NCBI taxonomy): domain Eukaryota; kingdom Metazoa; phylum Chordata; class Mammalia; order Chiroptera; family Phyllostomidae; genus Sturnira; species Sturnira hondurensis. The sequence goes on from NW_028093232.1 coordinate 737,177, forward strand.
GTAGCAAAATCATCCTGACATGCACATTATGCTGCTCAAAATTCTAAATTTTATAAAATCTTGTAAGTTATTTTATGATAGAGGTGATATAAATAGAAACTTTCTGCCTATAAAATATCCCAAGTCACAATCAATATGGCTTTGTTAAAGCTTCGGTTCAAATGACTGACTAGATCTAAAATTCCATTTGAATTAAAATCCTCATGCTATATAAAGTACTCTTGCAGAACCATATCGGTACAGAGATGGCAAAGCCTTCCATTTAGTTAAGAATACAAATAAGGCTCTTTAATTTTTATACAATAATTCCACTTTTGCAATGTACCCAATTAGAATAGAAAGCAGATCTCTTTAATCACAACAGACAATATGGAACTGCCAAGCATTTAAGTCTTGATTGTTTTCTATCCAACTTTAGTCAAAAGTCAGTTAGCAGATCAAGGTAATTCTATAATTTGCATTTGGATATAACCCCACTGCTACAAGCACATGGTGATAAAAAATAAAATCTGAAAAGCAAAAACCAAATTAAATAACTAACCAAAACAATAATAACAACCACAAACATCTCCATTGTCCAGAAGCACAGCATGGTAAGACAATGAGTTGGCTGGATCTGGAACCAGAAGCAGTCAATGAGGGAGAAGTTCATGTTCTGCATAACAGAGAGGACTGAACTGAGAGTCTGGCTGACTAATGCCAGCCAGGTGCTGAGCTGTGCCTACCTTCCGTACCTTCAATCCCTCCCGAATAGAGAAGAAAAAATAAAACTGTTTCCCATCACCACATGAGACAGTTTTTGTTTTTACCTTAGAGCCAATGGAACAGAGGCAGAAATGGCATCAAAATCTAAATGAAGCAGAAAGAAAGAGGAAGCTCCAAGCCTTTGTGACAGCATGGATGGAACTGGAAAGCATTATGCTGAGTGAAATAAGCCAGGTGGTGAAAGACAAATACCATATGATCTCACCTTTAACAGGAACCTAGTCAACAAAACAAACCACCAAGCAAAATATAACCAAAGACACTGAAAGTCAGAGCAGAATGACAGGTCACCAGAGAGGAGAGGGGAGGGAAGTTTAGGGAAAAAGTTTGCAGGAGCAATTATACATGGACAATAACAGGGGCAGGTGGAAGTGGAGGTTGGTGGGGAGGGCTGGGAGTTGGGCTGTGTTCAGGGGAAAAGGCAGAAAACTATACTTGAACAATTAAAATGTTGGGGGAGGGGGAGAAAATGAAGCTACTCCGTGGCTTAAATCCTAGATTTCTTCAGCTTCCACAGAAGCACAGGATGTGGAACAGTGATAACTCCCTTTCACTTCAAAAACTGCCCATTGAAGTTGTACTTATATTACAATCATAAATTTCTCTCCTGGGTGTACCCAGAAGACATGTAAAAATTGTTTACAGCAGCATGGAAACAAGAGTTTTTAAAAATTAGAAACAATTTGACTATGTATAAAAATACATAATTAAAGTTTATATATTTATAGAATGGAATATATAGAATTAAAATGAACAAGCTAAAGCTTTGTTTTAGGCATTTCGAAGAAAGCATGTAGCAAAAGGAACCAGAACATGATGGTTTAGAAAATTCTTGGCCTATCCAGATAATATGCTCCAAAAACAGTCTAAAACAACCTGAATCCAATCAATTATCTCAGTAGGAGTGAGGAACAGAGATTCAAGTATCCAGAAAAGATCTGTGGAGAAACCTCTTGTCTGATGACTTCGGTGTTCTGAATTACACAAGAGATGGATGAAGTATTTTAAAAATGTTGTAGCATAAACGCTACCAGCCTGCACTGAAAAAGAACAGAGACAAGGATGAGACAAAGAAGAATGACTCTGAGGGGAGAACCACAGATGCAGAGGCCTCAGCTAAGGGCCTGCTCAGTTCTAGACAGTGGAGCCACCTGCTCAGCTCTAGTGGCAGGGCTGAGGGCATGAGGCCACCCCAGCAGGACCAGAGGACAGGACAATGGCCATGGAGAACTGTTCTCAAGACTTAAAACCTAATGGAATTTGCTCTGCTAAGTTGCAAACTTGCTTTAGGCCAGTGACCCCTTTTCCCTTCCACTTTCTACCTTTTGTAAAGAGAATGTCTATTTTATATCAGTCCTATATACTGTATCTTGGGAGAAGATACTTGTCTAGGGTTCACAAGTCCACAGATGGAGAAGAATTTTGCCTCGGATGAGCCATACCCCATGTCTAACCCATGCTAATTTACATACAATGTGATGCTGGAATGGTTAAGACTTTGGGGATGTTGGACTTAGGTGAACATATTTTTACATGGGAAGGACCTGAGTCTGGGGCCAGTTAGGAAGCAGACTGTTAGGGGTTCACTTGTGTCCCTCAAAAAATAACTTTAAATCCTAATCTCCAACACTTCAGAATGTGACCATACTTGGAAACAGGTAATATAATTAGTTAAGATAAGGTTGTACTGGAGTAGAGTGGACTCCTCAGCCAATATGATGGATGTCCTTATAAGAAGATGGCTGTGTGAAGACAGAGACATAGGGAGGATGGCACATGGAGATGGAGACGTACATTGAAGTAACGCAGCCACAGCCTGGGCCCGTCAGAAGGTGAAAAGGAAAGGAACGATACTCCCCCTGGAAACTTCCAAGAAAGCACAGCCTGGCTGATACTTGAATTTCAAATATCCAGTCTCTAGAACAGAGAGACAGCATATTTCTGTCATTTTAAGCCACCTTGTCTGTGGTTCTTTGTTGCAACAGTCCTAGGAAGCGCTCTGTAATAATTTAGTCTGCAAGGTAAAGTTTTATATAAACTCACACAGTTTTCATACTAAACAAGTGAAGGAAGCACTGCTATTATGCATATAAGCCTTGTTTATAGGTCACTTAACAGGTTATTTCAGGTTATGTGATTTAGCTAGGATTTAGAAAGCAAGTTAACCGAGAGGCTGGGATTTTGAGCTAGGTTTTCTGACGCCTACTCCTTTTACAACATTAAAAACATTGATATTTTCTGTCTCTTTTTATTTTTTCAGATCAGTCTTGTGTGTTTTTGTACATGTGTGTGTCTTTAATATCTATAGGTAACTGCCAAAGGGTCTCGGTGAACTTTTTAGCAATTCATGGAATATACCAGATAATGGGCCAAAGAAGCAGAGAGGAACTATTTGATGGTAACCTGATTTGCATATTCTCAATTACAAAACCCTGAGAAGTAGGTGAATATCTAATGGACACAGTGAATAGCACCTACATATTAAACACATAAAGCCAGGTTCTGAACACAAATATCTAATATTAAAAGATGAGTTGAAAAGTCTACTAAAAACATGGTAAGACATCTCTACATACTCAACTTAAAAAGACAGCCTTAACTGTTAAAATCTCTAACTTATTTTTTATAACCATCATAAGTCAAGTAATTGTTTTATACTTAGACTGCCTGCAGATTGATTCCAACTTTAACTGATGATACTTCATTATTTATCTATGTATTTTGATTTTACTCATATTTTAAATTTTCTTAATTAGTGAAACTTCAGCCACCTAACACTTAACTTATAAATTATTAACCAGTCCGCACTTTACTGTGTTCCAAAATGAGAAACAGTAGCACTCCCTCTCTTACCTTGAGGATATAAATACACATAAGCAAATCCATATTCAGACAAGAAGGACTAGATTATATAAATTATTATAAATTGATACACAAATCTTAGCGCTGCCAAGGGTGAATCCGGAAAATAAGACTCCATATCTACACTTTAAATACCAGTAGTGATTAAGCTATACCTTCAAATGGAAATGTGTGAAGGAATACAATATGATTTCCTTTCAAAAACATCATAAACATGGACTAATAAACCATTAACTCTATGTGTCAGGTGGTAAACAGAGACTTTGATTTCAGTCCCAGTGTTCCCAATAACTGTTGTGACTTTGACTCTCTGGACTTAGTCCCTTGTCTCTAAAAGGGGATGTTCTCCACATTTCCACTGCACAAGCATCCATCACTGTCTGACATTTAATTTTATTTCAAGGGAAATATAAATGGAAAACTGCATATGTAGCACCATAATAAAGTTTAGCTTTTGATGCTTGTTTTTCTGTATCACTTGGGTTTACATATGAGCAAAACAAGTTTTATTGACCTGGAATACTTGCTGAATGAAAATAACAATGGCTAGATACTTTAGAAAAAAACAGAAACTCTCATTCCCAGTCAGGGCACATGCCTGGGTTGCAGGCCAGTTCCCAGCAGGGGACTCACAAGAGGCAACCATACATTGATATTTCTCTCCTTCTCTCCTTCCCATCCCCTCTAAAGATAAATAAAAATAAAATCTTTTAAAAATGCTTTAAAAAACCCCAGAAACTCTCTAATAAATTTATTTAATTTGTGGCTTTAAGTGGTTTAAGCAATGTATCTCTTTATGTTGAGAACTCAATGCAGAATATGATTACTCAGTNTAACAATGGCTAGATACTTTAGAAAAAAACAGAAACTCTCATTCCCAGTCAGGGCACATGCCTGGGTTGCAGGCCAGTTCCCAGCAGGGGACTCACAAGAGGCAACCATACATTGATATTTCTCTCCTTCTCTCCTTTCCATCCCCTCTAAAGATAAATAAAAATAAAATCTTTAAAAAATGCTTTAAAAAACCCCAGAAACTCTCTAATAAATTTATGTAATTTGTGGCTTTAAGTGGTTTAAGCAATGTATCTCTTTATGTTGAGAACTCAATGCAGAATATGATTACTCAGTAAATGTACAGAGCAGATACTTTTATTTTTAGAAACTAGCTTTGAAAACTGAATAATTTATAAATCAATGCTTTTAATTATATCTAAATAAAGAGATGACATCACCTCAATGTTAACTATACATACATTCCTATTTTCCCATAATATGATCCCAAAGTTTTGGGGAACAAATTGCCTAAGCTTCATAATAAGACCTAATTTATTTTTACATTTTGTTAAGCAAAGTAAACATACACATTTATAGATCATTATGATTAAAAAATAAGATTGCTTTTGATATTTTTATATTAAGTAAAAGTGAAATTTCAGTGGTTAAAGATTCAGTGTTATTTTAAAACTTTCAATGCTAGGCAAGCTTTAAAACTTTCCTGACTAATGAAGACTTTGCAGACTCTATAAGGTACTATATTATTTTAAGTAGCTATGATTAATACATCTATCAACCGAGAGGTTTAAGAATATGATCTCACCTTTAACAGGAAGCTAAACAACAAAACAAACAAGCAAGCAAAATATAACCAGAGACACTGAAATAGAGAACAGGCTGGCAGTGACCAGAGGGGAGAGGGGAGGGAATTTCAGAGGAAATAGGGGAGGGATTTAGAGGGACAAACATAAAGGATACATGGACAACAACTGAGAAGGGTGGAACTGGGAGGGAGGGGGGAGCACAGGGGGTGGGATGGGATGGGAGTAATAGACAGAAAACTGTACTTGAAAAATAATTAAATAAATTTTTTTCAAAAAAGGAATAAAGGTCAAATTTACAAATATCAAAAAAAGAATAACAATAGTTTCATTAAAACATTTAAAAATCCTATTTTCCTCATACAAGCACAGTGCTTCATTAGCTTGAACTCAGTACAACTCAAAAACAAAAGTTTTTTTAATTAGGCAACATTTATAGAGTTTTCCATTATTCTTTCATCAAGCTCAGAACATGAAATCATTCTATATTACAGGAATTAAAAAACCCACATATGTATAATCTGTAGTATAGTTTAGCATGGACACAATTTGTATAATTTAAAAATTACCTGAATAGAGAAAGAGCATGACTTTGATACTTTTCCTAGGGCTCAGAGGCAACTGACCATTAACGCTTAGCCAGAAGCAACCTTGCACACAAATCTCAAAACTCTCTGTTTTGCCCTTCCCACTTCTGCCTCTCAAAGAGGGAAAGGTAGCTCTCTCTCTTCTTAAACAACTTCCTTTGACACTCACAATCAGCTTATACTTTCCACAGTTAAAGTTAGCCTGGCTTAAATTATGACATATCCTGGGTCATAGAAAGTGACCCATCCGGCAGCTTGAACTGCTGAATATAATCTTCTGATTCCCTTTCTTTGATGTTGATTCAGCCTCATTTTGAATATCAAACCAGCACATGAGTTAATATCATGTATAGAACACATTGTAAAATTACTATACACATAATGTGTCAGTGAATCTTTACTGCATCTAAGACTAGATAGCTCAGTAAGTTTTGAACAGTAATAAAGAAGCCAAGGTCATGTGCTGAATCCCTTGAGAGCCAGTTAGTTTCATTTCATTTCCTAATCACACATTGCAGTCCCTACTCAGCCAGTCATTCTGTGCACGCGTACCATCTGCCACAAAAGTTCTCCCTGAATGATGGCGAATCTGCTGGTGGGGCAGTGTTGCCATATTTGCTTTGGAAGAAATTACAAGAACCTTTGCAGAAATAAAGAGCTATTGCTTATTGGGTATTTCTCATATTATAGGCAGGTTTTCACCAAATAATTTAAATCCATGATTGTCCTATAAGCAATATGAGATGAGCATTATGATACATAATTTAAGTATGAGAACACTAAAGCTCAGAGTTTTGATGACTTATGTCAGGTCATGTAGTCGATAAACATTAGGTCATGGATTCCAGTTCAAGTTTGTATCCAAGTTCCATTTTCTTCTCCATGAAACAGCAGTCCGACTTTTTCACAGTCAGTGAGTGAGGAAAATTGATTTCCCATGTGGAAGACACTATACTTAGATGTAGGCATTAAGCAATAGCTTGTTATAAAATGTGCTTCCCAAAGATTTTGATAACTGCATCTCTAAATACATATAATATTTACAAGAATAATGTAAATAATCTCTGGACATTTCCTATAATTTAACCAAATAAAGCAAATACCTTTAGAAGATAGAATGTGGTATATTTCTGTCCCTTCTAGTAAAAACTTTAGTGCAAAAAATAAAATAAAAGCATCAGGAAATTTTGTGTAGTTTACAACTAAGCACACGCTAACACACCAACTAAATTGCAGCGTGGGTAGCACATCTGATGATGAAAACCAGACATCTTTCCTGAGAACTCTCCAAATACCTTTGACCCAACACAGTGAAGTGCTTAGTAGCTATTAAGTGTTCAACATATTTATTTGGGGTAAAATTACCTGATGAGTTATAGGTGATTAATTGACTGAATATAACTTCATTTTGTACTCTGTAGAGGCACCTCAAAGGACATTCTTTTTCAAAAGATGTGGAGGAATAACAAGTCAAAAGGGTTGTTTATGTTATCAACTACTTTTGTATAATGCAAATATGATGGTAATAATCAATTTCATGCAAATAAATGATTACTGACTTTATTATGTAAACATGTTTTCATTAGAAGAATCCTACATGTAAAAGAGTCATATGTATAATTAAATATTTACTTAGTGCTATTATAAAAAATTCTACAGTTAAAAAAGAAATACAAAGGTATGTCCAGTTTTATATGTAACATTATGTTATCAAGAAAGTAACTTAAGCCCTGGGTGGTGTAGCTCAGTGGATTGAGCGCGGGCTGTGAACCAGAGTACCCCAGTTTGATTCCCAGTCAGGGCACATTCCTGGGTTGCAGGCCAAGTCCCCACTTGGGGGCACACAAGACGCAACCACACATTCATGTTTCTCTCCTTCCCTCCTCTCTCTCAATACAAATAAAAATAAAATCTTTTTGTTTTTTAAAAAAGAAAGTAACTTAACCACATAAGATTTGTGAAAATTAGAATTGGGGGGATGTGAACAATATATTTGGTATAATTGTGTTTATTGTGATTATAGTATTAAATCTTTAACAATTACTATCTTAGATAATAGAAACTATGGTTTGTTAACTTTATAGAGCCTTTTAGAAAAGTTTAAATTATAAATTACACATTCGTTTCTATATGTACAATTCATTTTTCTTACTAAATTATTTTAACATCTTAAGTATTCATTTTTAGCAAATCTACCAAAAATTCAAAATCACGTGATTTAAACATAGTGTTTCCTGAAGTAGAAAAAAGTTGCAAATATAATTTAGTGACTTTAATATGCAACTTTTAATGCCTATGTAATCAATAAAATTTGAACAGTTTTACTCACTTTACTTACAAGAAATATCTCTGTGTTAAATCACAGAAAATCACATTATTAAAGTTGAACAACTGAGTTCTGTGTGTTGACAGTCGTGATTGCTACATAAACCTCTGAGAAAATAAAAGCCAAATGCAGAAAGAACTTGTTCACCACAAACCTCGGGGGAGAAAATAGCTGAAGGTGACTAACCTTTGCCAGGGTTACAAACTCTCAAGAGTAATTCCAAAAGTATGATCATGTGAGCTCCGATTTTTTAATTCCAGTTTCCAAAATTTTGCAACAATGCAGGTACAGGGAAGAGAGGAAGTACACTCTGGAGAGGAAACCTGGACGAAGGGCACGTGCGCTCCTGGAACAGGCTGTTGATGCTGAGTGTGAAACACAACAGGAGGGTCTTGGCAATGAATTTGTTCATAGTGCTATTCCCAAGTTCTGTGCGGCATTGGCACATTTCCCTCATGAGAGCTTGATGATTTTTTTTTTTTTTTTGCATTACAACTAAGGAGTGGAAACAGAGTTCATGTGGAAATCCCAAAATCTTTCATCTGAATAAAAAGATGCAAAAAATTCTATAGGACAGAAAACTCAGACATATATTTTGGGTGAAAAGGGGGCAATAAATAGTCAGAAGACACAAAAGTCAAAGTTTTCATAAATACTATGGTAATCTTCCAATGGAGCCCTTTTCTCATTTGAATAAAGTTTTCCCTGTATTGTTTTCCTGGAAAAAAAAGTACCATAATCTTAATATTCACTTAAGCAAAACTGATTGTGATCCTGTTTATGTTCTGAATTCCAGAATCATAGTAGAGTTAAAAGTCAGCATATACGGGAGAAAACAATGCAAATGTATTCCCTGATTTAGTTATCCCTTAGTTATAGAGTAAAAATGAATTGTTAACCTTGATAAGCATAAAAGCAAAAAGTCTTTAGTTAAATTTGATTTCATAGAGCAATTCCTTTGAAATGGAAGGAAAATATAACGAGGGCAAGGCGGGCCTAAACAGAAAATACACGAGAATTGTATCATGTCAATAGATTTCACCATTTTTGTCAATGACAGTGGCTCACTGCTAACAGAAAAGAATTGCTAGAAGTGATTTGAGTACATAGAACAGTTAAGACCTTTGCTTCTTTGAGTGCTATCCAGGCAATAGAGCATCTTACTACATTCAGCCAATACAGGAAGAATGTTCATAAAGAAAGTGCTTTAAAAATATCTTTGAGTCCAGACTTTGGATTTCACTTAGTCCCCTGACATCACCCTCAGCATGCACTGTGGTCCCACAGCTCTCTGTTACTCAGCTCAAAGTCTCAGAGTCAGCAACCCCGTCTCCCCCTCCCTGGCATCCAATCGAGTTGCCAATCCTAGTTGATTCCACAAGTGTTAGTGTAGGTAGCCAGTTAAGTATTCATAAGAGAGAAGGGAGCAAACCTGGCAGAGCCTGATCAGGTTGGGAAGCCACAGCTTCATGGACACTCTAGAGGACAGCTGCCTCCTCTGCCAAAGGGACCGTAATCAACCACCAAGCAAACAAGAAGGCCTGGCTTTCCAATCTCCCTGGGGAACAACCAGCCCATTTATCTGGATTCTGGAGGTTGGGTGGTTAGGGGGGCGGGGGGCAGTTAAACAGTCAGGAGGAAGTCCTTCTACTAAGCACATGCTAGACGATGAGCAAAACTATGAAGCAAGTGCAGTAGGGGCCAAAACAGCAGCAGCCATTAAGGAGAGGAAAACCTGAGAAAAAATCTAATAGGATAAGGACACAAAACCCAAGAAAATCCTGGAAAGGAATTGAATAGGGGGAAACCCCAGCCTAGGCCTGGGGAGGTCCAAAAAAGTGATTAGATAGTTTGAAAGAAAGCTAACTCCTCCCCAAACCCAAGAAAATATAACCAAAGCTTAACAAAGGTCAGAAGTGTGCATGTTCTCTCCCTTTAGTAGTCATGGGGGCCGCAGTGCGGTGCTGACAGCAGGCTGGGTGGGAGCAGCGAATGTGCTGGATTACTGGAGCCTCAGAGGCTGGGCTAACAGCAGGGGCCTCTTCCTGGGCTTGGTGGGAACAAGTGCTGGCCTGCAGGCCCAGAGGCTGGACTTCTTCACAGTGAGTCAAAGCGGAGCCCTCTGGTCTTGGAGGTGACATCAGGTATGGTATTCCTGGGGCAGGCCTTTGTTTTCACTCCAATAAATCTTTCCACCGCACCTCAAACCCTCCCATGCATGTATCCCTGAAATGCATTTCGTGCAATACTGTGGAAAAATCCTATTTCCTTCGATAAAACAGGGACTCAAATCTATTTCTTTCTCTTTATTCCCACAGGCACCACTTTAGTTCAATCAATTTGGTAACTTTCCAACTGTTATGGCAGACTCAAACCTCTCTCCTTGGGCATAGCCTCAATATCTCTCACTAAATTTTACAGCTAATACAAGCTCAGACCACGACACACTGCAAGTTAAAACAGGTCGATAACTCTTTACCTCCCCTTCCCAACACCCACACACCACAGCCAGCTGTGCATGTGTGTGCATGCACGCACACTCCTCCAAATGCCAGGGGATATGTTATCAGATAATATGATCACGCCTGTAGTTTCTACCTGTCATTACAACCAATAATATTAACATGCAGAATGGCTACTGTCAAAAAGACCAGAGATAACAAAGGGCCAACAGCAACAAAGGGTGGCAAGGATGTGGAGGAAACGGAATCCTGGTGCACTGTTGGTGGGAATGTAAATTGGTATAGCCGCTACAGAAACAGTATGGAGAGTCCTCAAAAAATTAAAGATAGAACTACTGTGTGATCTAGCAGTCCCACCTCTGAGTATGTATTGTACAGAGAGAAGGTAAAACCACTGTCTTAAAGAAATACCTGCAACTCTCACATTCGTTACAGCTCTATTCACAATCGCCAATATATGGAAACAGCCTGAGCATCCACAGATGGATAAATGGATGAAGACATATATATACACATGAGGGGGACTCCAAAAAACCAGAATTATCTTCTGGGTGGCAGGTCCCTTGTAGTACAAGCTTCTTCTGATAAGTACCCTTCTGTATCAGTGCACCAGATGGTGTTATTATGAGAGGCTGTGTTCAACTTCAGTGAATTTTTTTGAAGACTCTTTCAGCACACTTGCCCATTTAATGATGGGTGATTTATGTGTGCCCTTGCCCACACCGAGCTGAGTGTTCGCTAGTTTTTGGCCAAAAATGACATGACCCCAATGACATGGCCGCACCCTCCTTATTCACCTAATCTTGCCCCGAGAAACTTTACTTTTCTTTCCCAGATGAAGAAAGTCCTCAAAGGGAAATGTTTTGCTGATGTGGAAGAGGTGAAACAAAAAACAACAGAAGCACTAAAAGGCATCAAAATCAAGTCCCAAAACTGTTTTGACCAGTGGAAAAAACATCTTGTGTATTTATTGCACCAAATGGAGAGTACTTTAAAGGAGACAGAAGTTTAAACATGTAATAATAAATACACATTTTTATAAATAAATTGTATATTTTAGTCCTCCCTCACATGTGTGCATATATACATATAGATGTATATATAATAAAGATAAAGACATGTATTATATATAAATAATTCAGATACAGAAAACTGAAATTTTGCCTTTTCTGACAGCATAGAGGGACGTTGAGGGCACCGTGCTAAATAAAATAGGTCAGACAGAAAAAAAGGTGGGCACTGTATTCACATAGGAATCTAAAAATATCAAACTCAAGGAAACAGAGTAGAATGGCAGTTGCCAAAAACTGGGGGGTGGGGAGAGAGATGGGAGCTGCTGGCGAAAGGGAACAAACTTCCAGTTATGAGACAAATTAGTTCCAGGGATCGGAAGCAGGGCATGCTGACTACAGTTAACACTACCGAGTTGCTTGCTTCAAAGCTGCTAGGAGAGTACAGCTTTAATGTTCTTGTCATAACAACAACCACGATGTGGCAATTGTGTGAGGTGGCCGGTGTGGTAACTAACCTCACTACGGTAAACACTTTGCAATACACACTTGCTGCAAGTCATCTCACTGAACACTTTAAACTTACATATGCCATGTGTCAACTATATCGCAATGAACCTGGGAAAAATTAAGTAACTTAAAATCATACGGCAAGTGCAGTTGCTAGGAGTCAGAACAATGCCTCGTACTTGATAAAAGTGCTGTGGATTCCACGCTTTATTCCTCTGTGCTTCCCTGTGTAAACTAGATTTTCTTGGCATCCTCCTCAGCAGACAACAGAGCCCATGGACCTTTGTTGCTTCTGTCTGGCCTTGTGACAGGATGCAGCCTCCTCACAAGGCTTGATCCCTGGGGAGCCGACTATTTCCTACAATGGAAATTGCTCCTGCCATCCTTCTGCACCCTATTCTAAAAGGTTCGTTTTTAAAAAGTATTTGATTTAACTTGGATTCAAACCTACACTCCACTTCTTACCTTGAAGAGATTACATAACCTCTCTGAGGTCCAGACTTCTCACCTACTGGCTTCCTATTTCCTAATGGAGACACTTCTGGTAAAACACCACTTTGGTCCACACCTGATCACTGAACTTGGGAGAAAAATACTAAGTTTAGTACAGACATTTCTTTTTCATATATGCCTTCCTGCAGAGGAGCGTGCATTCTGGTTTGATCTATACCATGTCATAATTTTGCTAGGGCAGGTCCTGCTCCTACAAAGGGAAGCTTAAATTTGGGTGGTAAATTGAGATTAGGAGCACCATTTGAACATATATAGAAACCACATTCTCTAGGTTCAACATCAGTTTTAAGAAGCAAGTAAGTGACACAAAGGGACTAGCTGAATCTATTTTTTCTCTCCTGTGTCAATGAAACAAGTTAACCAACATTTAGTGAGTAGCTAACATACAAAAGTCATGGTGTTATGAATAGTAGAGATGCCAGAATAAATACGACAGGTTCTCTTTTCTCAAACAGTCACTTTTTTATGATGTAAGATAAATTCATGAACAGTTAACAAGCCAGAATTATCACAGCTGAAATAGAGATATAAAGTATTATTAGAGTTATCACATACTATAATATAATATGTAATTTAACTCTACCTCACACACTTCTATATTCTACAGGTAATAAACACAATCATTAAACCTATTAAGACATCTGCCACAACGCCGTAAAGCTGTTCAGCACTGTTAGGATTTCATGATCAGGATAATATCATAGAAAATCTCCCATGTGTCTGAAACCAATATACTTATTAACCAGATTTTCCATGGACACATTAGCAAATGTGACCGATTTGCTCATAACAGGAAGTCTCAACTCATTATTTCTGGACCATAACATGGAGAAAACTAAATATAGAATTTAGAATTTTTCCAAGACTTCATATTCTGCCAAAAGTGTATAAATCTGGCCCATTGAGACTAGAGAAAAAGCCTGACCGTTTGGTAAGCAGCATTGGCATCTACCCACAAACCCACAATTGATGTAAAAGACATAGCAATGCAGTGAGTGGCTCAGTGAACTTTTTAGTAGACAGAACATTATGGGGTTTGCTCTGCTTACCTCCCTAGAGAAGTGTTTGTTGTGGTTTCAAGGTAGAAAGCTGCATAGTAGTCAAGAAGACATGGCAATATATTTGGTACAGAATTACTTCAAATCTTCCACTAACTCACTACAGTGATTTTTGCTGAGATAATTCTCTTTCTCACTCTCTCTCTCTCTCTCTCTCTCACTACTTTTCTGTCAACTGCTGGATTAAAATTAAAACAGAGGCAGGAAATAGTGATGTGCTTCAGTGTTCAAAAGTTTCTCTGAGGCCACTCTAAGGTCTCATGTACATATTTCCACATAGCTAAGTGTCCTGAAGAAAGCCCTTCTTAATTTTCAGTGATTTTAGCTGCACCCAGGCAAATGAGATGCTTATGAGTGACATGTAGGACCGGTGGGGCTGCAAAGTAGATGTTGAAGGCATGGACCAAAGTGCAACATGAAGATGCCAAATGTATGTGAGGAAAAACAGGAATCTCACTTAACTGAAGCACACAGTGTAATTATTTGTGTTTGTGTCTTAACCACATATTCAACCGGCCTGTGATTACAGCTGGTACTCAGGACACATAGTCTGTGTTCTCAGCTCGTAAGAAGTTGACAGGGACAAATCAATTCCCTCAGTGAACCATGTATCCAAAGGAAGTGCATGATGTATTACGAGGAACCTCACAAATCATACTCTTAGAACGGGACAAAAATTAAGAAATCAAAGAGACCTATTGTCCCACGATTGACCTAATGTCACCCTGGCACCAACCACTCCTCTCTCAAACTTCCAATTTCACAGTGTGAGGTTGTTTTAGTTTTCTCATGTTACTGTGATAAACTACCCCAAACCTAGTGGCTCACACCAATACAAATGTATTATTATATAGTTCTTGAGGTCAAAAGTCTCACGAAAATCAAGGTATCAGTGGGAGGCATGGAGGACAAGGTTTCCCTGCCCTTTTCAGCTTCTGAAAGTCACCTACTCTCCTTGGCAAGCTGACCCCTCTCCCTGCTATCCCCTCTCCTTGGTTGATCAGGTTCCTACTCGTTATACTGGTGCCACACATATGATCAAAGGTTATCTCCAGGTTCTCAAATATAGCAACTCATTCTCCCTCACCATGTAACATAACGTGCCACTTGGTATGGGGACTAGAATGTGGGGAGCTCTTACCCTGCCTTCCTCATGGCCACGCCCAGATTTGGCTGAAACTCGAGGAAGAAGACAGAATACAATCATAAACTTGGTCTAGGAACTTTTTGTTGGCAAACAGGTAAAACCATTTGGTAAATCTATAACACTACTCTTGTAGTATAGGGAAAATGTGTAACAATACAAATGCAAAAAAAGAGCATGGCTATGAGAACATCTGAATTCAGGCTCTCTCACAAGTTAAGCCATCTTGAGCAAGACATTCATGGTGCTGAGCATTAGTTTTCTCATCTGCACACAGTGGGGGTGAAAATTCCTGACCTGAATCACACTGGGATCAAATTACATGGCATCATTAGTGTGGAGACTCTTTGAACATTCAAGGCCTATACAAATAAAACATGTATATAAGAAATCCACATGTGGTCATTTTTGTTAAAATACAGTTATTTTTAACAGGGTATCAAGACAAAGGTAAATAACCTTAAGTATATACATATAGCCTCTATATTTATTTTAAGGCCAGCACTCACATTAGTAATAATTATTATTTTATTAATTATGGAAATGTATCATTTATTACCTTTATAATGTCCATTTGATGAAAAGTTTATACAAAATTTAGCTCTATTTTATATATGGAGAGACTGAGGCTAAATTTCCTGACTAGGCTTACACCGAACACAGAGTCACAGGAGAACTAAAGGCTAAAAGTACAAACTTCAAAATCCATTCTTTTTTTGAAAACGATTTAAATGCCAGATAAGCCAAAACTCCCATTCACATTGTGATCCACCAGTTCTACTCACAAAGCAGCTCTACTCATTCAGAGTCCTGGAGTCCCTGGCTTCCAAGATTCTAAGGTTTCAGGAGAAAGCCTCACATATTAAGACTGACTCCTGGGAGAACCGGAGATTAGAGCGACCATCTACATATTGAGACACAAGTTTTTAAAAAATGAAAAGGGGACCCAACTCCATTTCTGCAAGACTTCATAACTAGCTTTCTATTTTACTGGCTGAAGATGCTGTTTGCCTTCTCTAAATCTTCAAGGGCTTATTTATAGGCTCCCTTCAGAAAGAACAGATTTAGTTCAATAACCGCACATCGCCACTAACCCTATATCATAACTTTATGTGCACCTGCCATTACATTATCTGTCCCCAGCCATATTTCCTAAAGCACAGAGAACTTCAAAGAGATTCACTTCATTCCATTGGGTTTGGGATTTCAAAACCACAGCTCACTTTTAAGTTTTGGGAGACTTCTCCCTCTGCTTTTAATAGGCACATCCGGTGATGTCCAACCTTTCCCATCATAGCACACACTGATTACTAAAATCCTGTGGCACACCAAAAACCATATTTTGACAATATGATGAAAAATAAAGGTATAATTTTGAATCATTCACACCAATGGCTGGTGTTCTGTTGGCTGTCGTCATTTTCCTTGACAAACTAAGGGGAAAAAAGATGGGGACGCCTTACTAAATAGGCAAGTGTTGCATGTTTGAAAGAATTCTTGTGGCACACCAGCTAAAAATCATCGGGCTAATCTATAAATACATGCATATGTGTGTACTTATAAAGAAGTAACTTGAAATTCTTATATAAATACATTAAAACTCCATTACATTAAGTGTATTAATGAAAAATGTTGAAATGACATTTCAATAAGATTTATAAGGTCAATTAATAAATCAGAAGTACTTTTAAAAGATCATCAAAATTTGACCAATTCTTGGAAGACTAGTATTTAACTGAAAATTTTGACTATTAAGTTAGTTGATATTTCCAAAATGTTAGCATAGTGTTTGGGAACAAAATAACAATAATAATAACAATAAGAAGAATAATTATTAATAAGAACTACTTGAGAAAGAGAAAAATATTAAACCAATATAATTAATCGACATTCAGATATGATACAGAAAAATATACATTGTTTTACTATAGCATAGTAAAGTGCAAATATTATTTAAATATATTTCAGAGGAGCAAAGACTAAGAGGAGAGAAAGAGGTAATGCAATGTCATTCAAATGGCACTTGTTACTATATTTAACCAGAAAACCTTAACAGTGTAGTCTAAAATAGAAGTCAATTTGCTTGCTGTGTAAGTTCCACTACTATTATAAGCAGATTATGAATACATAACTGTCTCATTTAGGAAACTGCACATGAAAACTTGTTGATTTCACATGCCAAGAACTTCTTTATAGTGATCACTTAATTAATTGGATTTTAGAATGAATATTATAACATATTTTATAAAATTACTGGTATCATTTACACAATATAAATTTATACAATAAAGTCAACATCTTTAAATATACAACATCTCACTACAATTAATTTTCTTACTCTACTGATTACCACCAAAATATATCATTTTGAATTCATTCATTTACAAATATGATAATATATCAGTATTATTTGCTACAATCCACTTTTGCCTGCATAGTTATGTATGTTTCTTACCCCATGCCTAAAAAAATCCTTCATACACGTGAGATGAAATGTTACTAATATTTGAGAATGAAAGTTTGTTCTTTTCTTTTTATCTCAACTATAAACTTATTTTTAAATGTGAGTTTAGAAATTCTCTAATTTTACTATAGAATATTAGACTATCAGTTAATTTTCATTTATAATCATTTGTCATGCAATTATAATTTACAGTATTTTGTTATGCAAAAATGGGGCAGAAAAAGTTTTCTCATGTGTATGTTTTTTTAAACAAAAGCAAAAAGACCTTAAAAGGTCAGTGTTTGTGGGCTAATATGTAAAAAAAAAAGGACTAACTTTATAGTTATATGATCATACCTATTAAACATTTTTAAATATATTTTATTGACTTTACCAATTGTAGTTGCACCAATTTTTCCCCCTTAGCCCCCCTCCACCAAGCACCCCCAATCCCTCAGGCAATCCCCACACATTGGTCATGTCCATGGGTCATGCGAGGTTCTTTGGCTACTCCCTTTCCTATACTGTATTTTATATTCCCATGGCTATTCTGTAACTACCTATTTGTATTTACAGAATACAAATTTGTATTTAATACCCTCACCTCTTCACCCATTCCCCCGCACCTACCTCCCATCTGGCAACCATCAAAATGTTCTTTGTATCCATGATTCTGTCTCTGTTCCTCCTCACTTAATTTGTTTTTTAGATTCAATTGTTGATAGATATATATTTATTGCCATATCATACTTCTTAGTTTTGATTTTCTTCTTTTTCTTAAGTACCTTAAACATTTCATATAATAGTGGTTGGGTGATAATGAACTCCTTTAGTTTTTTCTTCTCTATGGTGCTGTTTTTCTGGTCTTCGATTCTAAATTATAGCTTTGGTGGGTAGAGCATTCTTGGCTGTAGGTCCATGCTTTTGATGACTCTGAATATTTCTTGCCAATCCCTTCTAGCCTTCAAAGTTTCTTTTGAGAAATCAGCTGATGGTTTTGTGGGAACTCCACTGTAGGTAACTAACTGCTTTTCTCCTGCTGCTTTTAAGATTCTCTCTTTATCTTTAACCTTTGGCATTTTAATTATGATGTGTCTTGCAGTGGGCCATTTTGCGTCCATCTTGTTTGGGATTCTGTGCTTCTTGGACTTCCATGTCTATTTCTTTCACCAAATCAGGGAATTTTTCTTTCATTATTTTTTCAAATAGATTTCTAGGTTCTTGCTTTTTCTCTTCTCCTTCTGGCACCCCTATGATGCAAATGTTGGACTGCTTGAAGTTGTCTGGAAGGATGCTTAAACTATTCTTGCTTTTTTGGATTCTTTTTTCTTCTTGTTGTTCTGCATGGTTATTTTTTGCTTCCTTAGGTTCCAAATCATTGATTTGATTCTCAGCTTCATCCATTCTACTTTTGTTCCCCTGTAAATTGTTCTTTGTTTTAATTAATGTATCCTTCATTTTTGACTAGATTTTTTATGCTATTGAAGCCTTCACTAAGTTTCTTGAGCATCCTTATAACCCGTGTTTTGAACTCTGCACCTGATAGATTGCTTATCTCCATTTTGTTTAGTCCTTTTTCTGGAGTTTTGATCTATTCTTCCATTTGAGCCATGTTCCTTTGTCTTCTCCTTTTGGCAGCCTCCCTGTGTTTATTTCTATGTATCAGGTAGAGCTCCTTTAACTCTGTGTCTTGATAGTGTGGCTTAATGTAGCAGGTGTTCTGAAGGGTCCAATGGCACAGCCTCCCCTATCACCCAAGCTGGGTACTGGAGGTGCACTGTTTGCGTGGGCTGCTGGATACACTCTCTTCTTGTATTTTAGACTTGATCGCTATCAGCAGGTCAATGGAAGGAATTTACCCAGGCCAGCCAGCTGCAAGGACTGGCTATGACCACTGATCACCAACCTCTGTCGTCCATGGAGGATTAGCTGTACAGGGTCAGGGTGATTCCAGACAATTCATTTTCTCTCTATATATCACTGGTGCTTTTCAAGCTGTTACCCCAGTGCTGGAAGCTCAGAGTGAGCAAGTATGAGTAAATTCTGGTATGGGTTCTTTAAGAGAAACTGCTTGGGACTGCAGAAGTTTCTTCCACCAACTCAGTCTCCATTGGTTTTGCAGCCAGAACTTATGGGGACTTATCTTCCTGTCAAAGGAACCCTGGGCTATGGGGTTTAGTGTGGGGCTGGAACTCCTTGCTCCTAAAATATCCCTCCCAAATATTTATCTACCACATGTGGATGTGGGACCATCCCCTTCTGTGTCTCTCCTTCTGCTAGTCTGGATGGATGTGGTTTCTTTAATTCCACAGTTGTCAAACCTCCATTCAACTTGATTTCTGACAGTTCTGAGTGACGGCTGTTCTATATTTTAGCCATAATTTAGATGTGGTTGTGCAAGGAAGCGAGTTGTGTTTACCTATGCTTCCATCTTTACTTGAAGTCCCTAATATTTTTAATGAGTAGTTAAAAATAAATAAAATGTTTTCAATATGTTTTGGCATGTCTTTTGAACTTCTGAGTAACTTTGAACTTATAAAAAAGTTAGTATTTATGACCTTTTGAATTGTGCATGTCAAAACTATGGATATGTTTTACAAAAACCTTACTTACTGAAAAAAATACTTGCTTTATAATTCCCTTAATGTAAACCCAATAATAAAAGCTAACATTGTGTTTTTAGAAAAGTCCAGAGCTAAAAGAAACCCCTTGATCTGTTATGCTGAAAATCAACACAAATGAGAAGAAGAGGCAAAAATACAGGACTGACTCCACCCCCGGGCTATGTTAATGTCCAATCTCTTATCCAATTATCAGGTAGGAAGGATATGACATTTTTAATTCTGTAATTTGAGAGACCATTACTTAGGTGATTTAAATGGTCATACTCTTTAGCAAGAAGCTGCAGCTTTTTCAATACTGAGTTTTTAATACTCTGTGGTGCCATAAAGCTCTGTTTGGTATATAGGCATCTCCTAATTAATTGACAGGAATTTTAGTTGCAGCTAAAATGCATTACCCAGGGTTCATGATCTTTTCCAACATGAACAAATTTTAATTAAGACATAAATAAAACATTTTTACTAAGGTGTTTATTGAAGAAGCTAAATATGTATGATGTAGAGGAGGAAAAAATATTTTACATGTTTACCTGTGGTTGGTTATTACCTACAGAGTAAAAAAATGAAGAGTTATATCAACGGAAATACGCAATTTTATTGATATATTTGATAGGATAGACAAAAAATTCTCCTAAAATGAGGAACTGTTTTTAGAAACCAAAGTAAAGTTACAAGGTTATCTAATTCTATGCCAATCCACACTCAAGTTTTCAGGAGAAATAGCACATAATTCTACTCTCTTATGAGAGAGAATGTGTCCTTTTAACTTAACAGCATCAACCAATTGTGTTTGTAAATATTCAGTGTTCATTGGGGTTGCTTATTTTGTTTTTTAGATTCAATTGTTGATAGATGTGTATGCATTGCCATTTCATTGCTAATAGTTTTGATTCTCTTCTTTTTCTCAAGTACCTTAAACATTTCATATAATAACAGTTTGGTGATGATTTACTTTTTGGCTTTACCCAGGGTTCCTGGTCTTTTCTAACAGTTCCTTATTTTAGTAGTTGTCATTATTTACAATAAAGCCAAAATAACTGGGAACCCATCTAGTATTTTCTTTTAAATCTCCTTCTTCTTTCCTGCCCACAAATCTAGAAAATATGTTTGTTTTGAAAACAAAAGGAAAACACTGCAAAAGAACTTAAAATGAGTGATAAATGACCAAGACAAAAATGTGAAATCACATTGGCTGATCAGTTTGGCTGACTGACCCAAGGTGGAACCAGGTGATGGCATTACGACATGCTGAAGGATGTCTTTTGTGGTTAAATGACAGGCATGGGATACCACACCACCTCACACTTTTAGATATCCCAAAACAAATGTTTTGAGTTTACACAACATTCAAAGGTTATTTTTGAAAGTCACAGGAGACAGATTCTGTAAAGCTTTGCCACCTACAAGTACAGAAACACTCTTTACGACTACTGTATAGAGCCATTGTCATGACCAACATCAAGGAGGTCTATGGCACCCCTTAATAAGTACTATAACCTAAAATTTCTAAACAAGTGCAGTGAAATTATGTGAGTGAAATCTAAGGAAATGACTTACACTATCTTGCAATGAAAATAAAGTGAGAACACTAAGACAAATAGATTACATTGCAGAACTTTAGCAAAAATATCGAATGCACTAATCTTATTCACATATCATTGTTATGGAGAAATAAACTGTCTGCCCTTCTAACTGAGGAAATCAAAGATGAGAGAAAATCAATTGGTATTGAAAACAAATTTAATTTCTTTAGTATCGCACTGAAACTTTACAATGAAGAAGGACAAGGCCAAAACACATTTTGAAGGCATATCTTAATAAGCTTGTCTGGTTGATGGGTTCCTATGCTTAGTTTATCATAGCTCTATGATGCAGGTGAGGGTGGCTTGTCTGGGGAAATGTGAAATGAGCCAAAGAGAGAGCAGCCTGTATTAGCCACCATCTCCCTCACACCTAAACTGATACCTATCTTTTATTCTATGAGGCAAACTATACAACAAAGCCTTTAGCAATATTATTTTTATATATGATTAGAGTGGACACATATAGTGTGGTCCTCTTAAGGATGTGCCTCAAAGACCTCTGATTAGAGAAAGTGCAACGGACCAAGGGCCCAAGCCGTTGAGCTCTGAAATCCATTGCTGAGTTTGCACAGAGTCCACACGTCCCACCAGCTGCTCCCAAGATACACCTGAGCAAACGGGGACACTAAAGCAAGTCATTCCCAGGACATGTGGGGCTTCTCGGCTGAGCGATTTTGCCCGGGGATTCCTGCATTGCCTTACCTGGCATGTGCTGGATGTTCATTAGTTTTCATCAGGAAAAATAAACTGTTGTTATTACTGAGTGTCAAAGCCCAGTTTGTTGCATAAACATCAAAAATTGAACTCAGTGTCAAAGTTAATTTTAAGATAATGTTCAGCTTCTTAATGTAGTTTCAGGAAGCTGGACTACATACAGCAAATGGGTTAGAAAAACTACAGAGAGATTTTTGTTCCACGTAACTATAACCCCTGATAGTGAGAGATTTCTGAAACTTAACGGGGCTACTTCAAACTTCTCAAAATACTCGTTGATCATGCTAACACCCCATTTCATAGAACAGGAAAGACTTGGCTTGGAGAAACCACGTTCTCAGGGTTACCGAGTTTTAGGGGCAGGAGGCAAGATTTCAACCTCAATTTTGCTCACCTTTTCCACATGCCCATTCAGTGAGAAAAGTGTGTCTTTCATGACATTTTTCTGAAAATAGTCATCAACTATCAATGGGTGGTTGAGTTTGATGATTTTTATAAAATACACTTGAAAATATTGTGTTTTTCATATAAGCCCTTACTTCATACAAACTACCCTTCTTTTTCATACATTGTAGAACACAAAAATCTATAGACCCGATTTAAATTTCTTAATTTATGTTACAGTTATTAAAGTGCTCGGGTAATACTATGTTGTTTTTAAATACAGAAATGTTACATTGCTATATTTAAAATATCACTAAGCAGGAATCTGTCCCAATAATCAAAAGATAATGATATATAAATCCGAAAGACTAAATACTAAATCATTACAATGCAATGCTTTGAATAAGTGTAACAGGAAATCATGCCTGTGAAATACATACTAACATCAAGTTCAGAATTTTTAAAATAAAATATCAAGTAAGATCACAAAACCAGAGGTATAAGTCCAGTCAATTTCATCCGAATCTTTCACTGAACTGACCAAGAAGAGCATGCACCAGCCCAGAGCCTGCAGAGTCCGGACAGGCGCCACCCTCTGTCAGCTCACACGCTGCTGTAGACGCGTCAGGTCACGGCACTGTGTGGAAATCAAGCCAGCAAAACGCCTGTAAACCAAAGCTGCACTTTCAAACTGGAAGCCATTGAATTCCATGGATGATTTGTTTCTATCACTGTCAAACCCTTAATAAACTATGTTCTCTAATCATGAATCCTCTTTCTCAAACTCAGCCTCCTCCAATTACGTATTTTTTCCCATCTGGATCATATTTTCCAAACCACCATACCCCTTTGAATGTCCGTCCCAATATTTACTACTGTAATATTTACAGTTCCTTTTTTTAGATAAATCCATGTCCTCATTCCTAACCTAGAAATTGAATTGTTTTGCCTTCGCATCCTTTCCCCGCTGAGTGCATGACTTAAATGAAGTCCTCTTGAATGCTTGCTAATTCCATGCCTTTAAGTCCAGAAAAGAGGCTCAGCATAACCCCAGTTCCATTCGGTGCCTTTTGTATCTTTACTATTTCAACTCGTGGCAAAAGAAATATTTTTTCAAGTTCATTTGACTAAACTGTATCACCCTGAATATTGAGACTCATCAGCTTTCAGGTAATTTCTTCAAAATCCATTTCTCTTCACTCCAAAGTCCCACTCCAGGTTAACCCTGCAATCAACATTCATAATCAATATCCATGCACTGCAATGACTAACTGAGCCAGAGGATTCACAACTTCTACTTCCACCCTCATTTCAATAACCTGCTTTCACCTTGAACCTCATGGCCATTCTGAATGGTTCTGTCATTGGAGCCTTAAACACTGATATTCTACTTCCCAATTTTAGTTTCCTATCTTTCATGCAACCTTAAAAATATTCTATCAGTACTGTTCTGGAGTCTCCTTGAAATTTTTACTTCCTTGATCCTTGCATATTTTAGCTCTTTTATAGCCTCAATTTCTTCTCTGCTCAGCTGCAACATTGATCTTCACTCAAATCCCACTTCTGCTACTTACCTATTGGTAAAATATATTTAAAAATACTTAACTGAATCTTAAATTGTTTCACATTGATAAAAATATGTATAACACATAAGAAAGAAGGGGATGTGACAATATACCTACTTTATTAAGTTCCAAGCACATTTTTTGCATTTAATAAATATTAATGTCACCTATAATCACCAACATTCCCAACTCACTCTCACCTTGGTCTTCCTGCAAAAAGGAGCCTGAAACTTTCAAACTCAGAATGGACCCTACACCTATAGTACGGAGTAGAACCAGGAAAAAAGGAATTAACTTCACAGGTTGATGCCATCGTGCATTCATGGATTCTAGTTTCAGCCTGATTCTCAATGCCTTTCCAGTAAGCTTTTCTCAGACCTCAAGGTAGCTTCTTCCTATAACATTCTAGTTCTAAACACCTTCTCTCCTCAAGTTCCCTAACCACTCTCAGTCATCACCTGCAATTGATTTGACTTTATTTATTTATTTATTTATTTATTTAAGGTTTTTAAAAAAATTGTTGTTTTATTACAGTTCTCCCAATTTTCCCCTCCTGTTCTCTCCTGTCCCGCCCTGCCCATCCCACTCCCAGTCAATGCCCTTCTGTTGTCCCTGTCCATGGGTCATTTATACTTGTTCTTTACCTAGGCCCTTCCCCTTCTTTCCTCCCTTATACCCTGCTCCCCTCTGGTCCCTGAAAGTCCATTCCTTGTCTCCGTGCCTCTGGTTCTATTTTTGCTGATTTGTTTGTTTTATTCATTAGGCTCTTATTATAGGTGAGATCATATGGTATGTCTTTTGTGCACAGAGAAAATAAAAACCATCATACCAGGCAAGAAGTCTCACAATGTCTTATTACCTGTACACATTTCCATATCTCTATTAACCCTTCCCTCATTTTCTCCTGCCCTGGTGGTGGAGGTAAGCTCCTTCCTAGTCATCAAATATGGCCTCACTTGATTTGTGATCATTTCTCCTTGACCTTTGATGTTTTCGCCATCTGACCTGACTTCTTTCCCCTTCATTTTCCTCTAATAATGGTTCTTTCCCTTGTACTATGTTCTAACACTGAATTAATTTGTTCCCGGCTCATCACATGCTATTTCATAACTCATGTCTTTACTGCCTTAGTAGATGTCCATGTCTGTCAAGAAATCCTTTTCTCTCTTTTTCTCTCTCCTTTTCTATTAGACAAGCTCCCATTCATTCCTTAAGTTCCAACTTAAGGGTGCCTCCTTTGTGACAGTAAAACACAAGAAAGATATAAGGGAGAGGATGAGGAGAGGTACTGACCCAGTGAGGGAGTTCTGGAAAAGGTGATAACAGGGAAGCCTCACATTACCTTGACTTCACAGATAATAATGACTTTCAATTACGATGCTGGATTTCTTAACGTTTGTCTTCCATATACTTTTATACTTATTTCATGAAAAAGTATTTTGACTTCTCCCTGACAGCTAAGAAATAGAGTCTTAAGCCTTTCAGACTTGCAGATAATTACAAAAATATCTCCAACTGTCAGAAAATTACCAGTTTTCCATCTGTTTATGATGAGGTTTTGAAAGGTGAGAGGAGAAAAAGAAGTTAAGCTTCAACGCAGATTTCTTGGCAGGAAAATCAAAACTAAATAAACAGAGATCATTGACTTTGACTTTTCTGTGATTTTCACAAATTCCTTTAGTACCAGTACTTATAAAATCATTATAATACCAACCTAAGTTAACTTCTGAAACTGAAATTTGAGATATAAAAACCTTTGAGCTACAATAAAGCTTGAACCTAGATTGTAATTAACATCTGGTAAAGTTTCACATTGTTCTGCATTTTTGTGTTCACTACTGTTTACTTGCTTTATTTTGATCCTCCAGGTTTATTAAGTTGTAAATGACATAAATTCTCCTGTTTGACCGCTATTTAGATTTTCTGCCAGATGTTAGCAATACATGATGCCAAATACTCAAATTTGTGAAATACTCCCTACTTCTAGTTCAAAACCACCCCCAGTCTCAGCTGTAAGAGGAGAGGCGCTGCTCTCTAAAGGGCAGCCCTGTAATCTCCACGGACATGTATAGCTTCTTTTTGACAGATGCAGGTCATTGCTTAGAGCGTTCCAAAGTCACCTTCCAGAGCCGAAATAAAGACATGACATTCGGCCACAATTTTCCTCAGTTCACCAAAATTTCTTCAGCTCTGTGCAAAGGCCGCTGGAAGACCAGTGTTTTCAAACGATTCAGCTTGATTACAACGGTGTGGTACCATTTATCTAAGGCTATTTTAAGCATCTTCTTGGGTTACAGTTAGCTATGTTACAAATCTAATAACACTTACCCACAGGAAAGTAAGTACATGCAAACTCTGCTCTGTAATCTATTTAACAAAAGGCACTGTATTTTTCTTCATAGCATTTATCAAAATTGTTATTATACAGTTCTTTATATGTCTAATGCCTGCCTGTTGCGGGATAAATTCCACAAGGCCATGCGTTGTACATGCAGTAACTAGCAGTCCCTAGAGGGCCAACAAATGCCTGATGAAAATATGAATGAATGAATGTATGAATGAATGGGTGGCCATATACACCATAACAAAATTTGTACGCATTTATGCTGGGCACTTTACACTCATGCTGAAAATGTACACATATTTCATAGACTCAGTGGGATGCAGAACAGTGTAGAATAACAAAGCACTGACTTTCAATTCAAGTGAAGTGAATCTAATCCCAGATCTGGTATTTAATAGTTGGGTGATCAAAGACAGGTAAATGAGCTCTATTTTCTGATCTATAAAGTGGAAATAATTGAGTTGGAGTTCGGTATTATAGATAATGCATGCAAAAGTATGCGGTGCAGTCTAAACCATAGGGCAAGGCCTTGGTGCAGAGGTAACATCACTTATTAATATTTTAAATATATTTTGAGTATATTATGCTAATTCTAATTATCACCAAGATTTTTTAGAAATTAACAAAAATGTCTATTTTGAGCACATGTGCACAATAATAATTCATTAATAATTTATGCCATTAAAATGAATTTTCCAACAACTTTGTGCCTATTTTCTCAATTATTATAAGCTGTGTCAACAACTTACTTTCAAACAATTTCATCATTCTCTACTCCGTACACTATTTCCACATTCTTCACAACCATTCTGGAACCTGTTCCAGTTGGTCCCCATGACCATAATCTTAATGCATGCTTTGAGCAATTCTCTGGCCTAGATCGTATGCTCTTCCTCAGTCAACTTCCAACATCGTCTCTGAAATGTATCTTCCTTCTGGACTACACCTTCAAACAATCAGGTCCAATTCCTCTCCTTAGCATTTTTTCACTCATTTATTCAATGGACTTATACTGAGCACCATTTATGTTTTGATTTTCACGTTTGTGTCTCCTGAAACACATGTTATTGTAGAAAACCTAATGTCTAAGGTGATGGCATTAGATGGAGTTTGGTGCTTAGGAGTGGGATTAGCGCCTTATGAAAAAGGCTCCAGAAAGCTAGCTCGCCTTTCCCACTAGGTGAGGACACCACAAGAAATCTGTGACTTAAAAGAAGACCCTCCCCCAACCATGCTGACACTCTTTTTGGATTCCAGCCTCCAGAACTGTGGGAAATGAATTTCTGTTGTCTGTGAGCTTCCCAGTTTGTGGTATTTTGTTAGAGCAGCCTGAATGCACTGAGACAATCTATGCTCCAGATACTGCGTTAGGTTATAGAGTTACAAAGGTGAACTAACAAGGTCACCAGCATGGAAGAGCTCACGATATAATTAGGGGGCACAAAACTAGAATTAGGTAATTCTGAAAAATGTAGTAAAGTAAGTGAAATAATTATATGTGTGGTCTTTTGAAAAGACAAAGAAAGAATATCTAACTAGCCTGGGGTAAGTAAAAGACAGTGACAGAATTCTAGAATGAGCAATGCATCTTAAATATAAGGAGGGATCGATGGACTAAAAGAACAAGAAGAAGGGCATTCCAGGCCTGAGGGTCAATACGAACCACAGACACAAATAATAGTGTATTTATATAGGAAATGTAAAGACAACAAATTTATTTTTATTGACTATTGGAGTAACATGAATTAGTAAAATTGTATCAGTTTCAGGTATACAATTCCATAATACACCATCTGTACACTATACTGTATTTACCACCTCAAGTCAAGTCTCCTTCTATCACCATTTATTCCCCTTTACCTTCCTCTATCTCCCCCACCAACTTTTCCTCTAATAAAAATTTATTTTCGAAACTCTTCTTCTACCAGTTCACAAGGTATATCTGCAGCATAAAAATGCTTAATTTTTATGAGAAAGGGCTTAATTTAGATTATGTTTAACCTAAAATGAATTAACATTACAATTTCTTAAAATCTGTAAATTTTTAAGGGCTTGAAAATTTACAGGCTTAATTTAGATTATGAGAAAGGGTTTAATTTAGATTATGTTTATCCAAAAATGAATTAACATTACAATTTCTTAAAAATCTGTTAATTTAAACACTTTCCCCTCAACTGTGTAAAATATCAGGAAACATATGCTTTGTTAGAATTTTTTTATATATCTTTAGAGAGGAAAGGAAGGAGAGAAGGAGAGAAACATCAATGCATGGTTGCCTCTCGTGAGTCCCCGGCTGGGAACTGGCCTGCAACCCAGGCATGTACCCTAAATGGGAATCGAACCGCGATCGTGTGGTTTGCAGGTCCGTGCTCAATCCACTGAGCTACACCAACCAGGGCTGCTTTGTTAGATTTTATTCAGTATCTCAAGCTATATGGGTCAAGTATTGATATTCCAAAATATCAATCTGTAGTTTCACTGCACATCTTCCCGTCAAAGACAAGGTCAAAGCTGCCCCATTAATGACATCCAGGAGAAGCTACAAACTGACACCCATTGAAAGGCACAGTCAATAAAGGTTCATTAAGCCCTAGGTTGCAGACAAGCATGAAAATTGACTCCCTCTTCCACAAATGAAGCACGTAAAAACCAGTGATACCTGATAATTTCAGTGGCTCTCCCCAAGTCAGAAATATTTATGCTAAAATGATGTCCTTGAATGTAAAAGTAAAAAAGTCATAAAGATATTTTTAAAAAACAACATAACAAACGCTACCTTTATTTATATTCTGATACATGTATAAATAATAGTCCTAGAAATAATTGTACAATTATAGAATAAATTTGGACCCATCAAAAAATTCCCCTATTAACGCAATAACTAGTTTTGTGTTTCATGAGAGAAGGGATTTCATTTTTGTTCATCCCACTTTCTGTATCTCAAGCAAAGTAAGTTCTAAGAAATATTTTTGAATGAATAAATGAATGAATGCTATGAATAAAACTAGACTCAGGACAATTTTATAGCAAATAAATACACGATGCCTCTGTCCTATCAGGAGATACAAATTAAATTAAAATACAAATTGAGAGAATAAAAAAGCGATCATAGGAATAAGAGGTGGGGGGAATGGCTCCTTTAGCTACTGTGTTTAAGGAAGGTCACCAAGATGGAAGAGGTGGGGGAAGGGTGGAGACCTAGGTGAGTACTATGCATGTGCTGTGTCGCAGAGTTCTCACTACAATGTATCTCAGCAGCTATCACTCCTCGGTTACAATTTAAAGAGTTTATACAGACTGCTCATATGTATTTACATACACATAGAGGTATATGTGTACACACATATGCATGTGCATTGTTTAAAACTCTATACACATATTGTCTTCAGTGTTTTGTTCGACTAGAAACCTTTTTAAACTTCTTAATTTGCCCGGATGGTAATTTTTCATACATTCAGTTCTTCTCAAAGTACCTACACAACATTAGTGCATAGGTTCCTGAGGAAACTTTGCCCAAGCACCAAAATATTCTCTTTAACATATGTTTTTTTATTTTTAAAAAAGACATTTAGAATATCAGCCTCTTTATTAGGCTGCCAAGTGGAAAAATGAGTATTTTCAGTTGATAATACATGGCAATAGTTTTTTCTGGGTAGGGGCTGCCAATGACTTTCATTACATGTCAATCAAATGGTAAACAGGAAAAAAATCCCACACAATCACAAACACTTGGCATGATAAACAGTTTTAGTAGCCAAGAGTGGTATGAATCCTCCTGTTATTTATGTAGATAAAATCCAAAATTATTTTAGGAAAAGCACTGCATTATTTTTCTCAGAATCTCAGTCATTTAATTTCACAAAATGAAAATAATAATCACATTTGGAAAAATAATAGTCTCATTTTTTCTGTCAAAAAGTAATTTTTTTCAGTGCAGGGTTCGAGTTAGCATAAGATTTTATTTCAAATGACAGAAAGGGCGATTTCTCAAAACTTAAAGAGAATGTATAAGTTCAACATATAAGAGAATCATAAGATCCCCCTCACTCTGAAAAAACATCAATTATGAAAAACAAAGAGCAAATCACACATTTCCTTTGGGTCTGGTTACTAATTATGTAATTCCAACATCTCCTTTGCTTCTACTAATTTTCCCGAGTCTCCTTACAAACACTTAAACTAGGCAAAAGGCTGAGAAATAGGTCAACATCTGTTAAATTTAAAGAGAATATGTAAGTTGAAATCACAAGATTCCCCACCCCCCCAAAAATCAACTATGAAAAACAAAGAGTAAATCGCAAATTTCCTTTGGGTCTCCTTACAACCATTTAAACTGGGCACAAGGCTGAGAAACAGGCCATCAACCATTAACATTGCTCCAAGTAGGGATATGAATTGTAAACCCATGATTAGAATAATACCGTGAAAATGTTGGCCATTCCTTATTGGCAATACTGCCTTTTGCTACATCATTTTGGTTATGCAGAACGGTTTCAACTCCTGCACTATCACAAGAATTTTGTGTTGCAGTTTCAGGTGGCTTTTATGTTTATCTGTTTGTTTGTTTTGCATATAAACTATTATCTGTGAGAACATTCTAAGAAGAATGAACAAGGAGCAAAACAATGCACTGTTCTGTATCAAACAAAAACTGGCAGAACAAACTAAAAACAAATCTCAGAATAGAGAATGAAAAATACAAAGAAAGATGGTAACAATTATAAGAACATTTTGAAAAATTAACTGTGTGGTGATTGCAGCAGGGAGAGGAGCATAAGAGGACGAAATGGTAATGAAAATAAAATACGTTAAAATTACTTTTTAAGAAGAAAAGAAAAAATTATCTTTCCCAAGTCAAGTCTTAGAATTGCTATGAATCTTTAGAAAATAAAATCATCATATTTTCTTAAGGCGTCAAGGTCAAAGCCCATGAGCCAAAAGGATTATGAAGTTTATTCATGTATGTATTACTGAGTTGATACTTCCTAGTGATAGATAAAAACTAGATAGGATTGTAAGCTATTTAATCCATAATTAACTATTAGAATTAGAATTAACTATTCTAATTCAGATCATGTTGAACAACCAAGATATAATGAACCTCAAGTATTAATAGAAAAGGTACAGAAATATGTAATAACTCCTCAGGGCACATGAAAATACCTATGGTGGTCTTTTCATTCATTTGACATTCGTTTAGTATATAATCAAAGGCATAATATACCTCCAAAAGCATGTCCTGCCTGTTAAATTCACTAAACATGGAGGCCATTGGGCTGGTGTAGTTTTGATGCCATGGTGGCCTACCTCAGCAAACCAAAATCCAAGTCTGTAAATGCCTCAAGGATACAATATGGAAATGCTAAGCCAGTCACAAACAGCCAACTAAGCTCTAAGCTACAGCCAATCAAATAATTTCTTTATTCTGCTTCTGTATTATCTCTATAAGACTTTACCCAAGCTCCTATCAGTGGAGCACTCTTATCCACTTCTGCTTTGGGATGACCCAATCCAAATAGATTTTTGTTCAAATAAACTTAAAATCCCTAATTTGCCTCATTTTATCTTTCCAAAGTCTCTCCAGCTGAATTCGCTCACCACCCCTATAACTATATAGTGAAATGTCCACTAATAAATTACTACTTGATACACATATCTTTTATCACCAAATAAAGAGGAACTGCTTGGTTATTCTGCAGAATAATTTAATCAGAAAAAAGCTTGAAAACCTTTTGTTGCATACTTAAAAAGGATAATTTAATCTCAAATGTCAATGTTGAAAATTTTCTATATTTTCTATATTTTTCTCTTTGGTTGTTTCTTGACATTATTAACACTGGTAGAGAAGTAAATTCATCTTCCCTGGCTGGTGTAGCTCAGTGGATTGAGCACGGGCCTGTGAAGCAAAGGATCGCTGGTTTGATTCCCAGTCAGGGCACATGCCTGGGTTGCAGGCCAGATCCCCAGTAGGGGACATATGAGAAGTAACCACACATTGATGTTTCTCTCCCACTCTTTCTCCTTCCCTTCCCCTATCTCTAAAAATAAAAAAATAAAATATTTTTTTAAAAGAATAAGTTCATCTGAGAAAAATAAGAGTTCGTGTTTAATTTCTTGGAACCATCATAATTCTTATACACATCTTAATTTCAACCTATGCAGTTTTGATCATTTTCATGAGCTCATGAATGTCAAGCTTCACTTATTTAAAGACTGTTTAATCAGTTTTTAATAGAAATAAATTAATAAAAATCTAAGGGGAACAAACTCAGATTACCCTACACAATTGTTTCAAAGTAAGAGTGAATTGAAATTGGTGACGTAGTTATATTTAAATATGTACTGAAAATAAATATCTCTAAATATTCATTTATAAATTTTTCTAATACTGATTTCTAGTATGTTGTTATTAATATATGTGAATAATTACAAGGATATTTGAGTGGTGAAGAATTTCTCTTTTTTGCTTCCAATTTTTTTATTTAATTATTTTTCAAGTACAGTTTTCTATTATTCCCATCCCATCCCACCCCCCGTGCTCCCCCTCCTCCCTCCCATTTCCACCCTTCTCAGTTGTTGTCCATGTATCCTTTATATTTGTTCCTCTAAATCCCTCCCCTATTTCCCCTGAAATTCCCTCCCCTCTCCCCTCTGGTCACTGTCAGCCTGTTCTCTATTTCACTGTCTTTTGTTATATTTTGCTTGTTTGTCTGTTTTGTTGTTTAGCTTCCTGTTAAAGGTGAGATCATATGGTATTTGTCCTTCAACACCTGGCTTATTTCACTCAGCATAATGTTTTCCAGTTCCATCCATGATGTTGCAAAAAGGTAGGAGCTCCTTCTTTCTTTCTGCAGCATAAAATTCCATTGTGTATATGTACCAGTTTTTTCAGAAATAGAAGGGATTATAAGAAATTACTATAAAGAACTGTATGCCAAGAAATTTGAAAACCTAGGTGAAATGGACAAATTTCTAGAAAAATATAATCTTCCAAAACTCAATGAAGAAGAAGCAGAAAGCCTGAACAGACCAATAACAGCAAATGAAATTGAAGCAGTAATCAAAAAACTCCCATCACACAAAAGCCCCAGACCAGATGGTTTCACAGGAGAATTCTACAAAGCATTTAAGGAAGAGCTAACCCCTATTCTTCACAGACTATTCCAAAAAATCCAAAATGATGGGAAACTCCCAAACTCTTTTTATGAAGCCAGCATCATCCTAATTCCAAAAAGAATTTCTAAGTACATGTATAGAGACTTCCTACCTTAATAGACATACAGTAATAGGCCAGTTGGAAACCCACCAGTTTAAATATATGGAAAACTTGAAGGATTTTCTCAGGCAAATGTTTTTTCTGATGGACAGGTGAGTCAGGTCACAAATATCCCTTCTCCCACCTTTGGACTACACAAGTCTTGCCAAATTAGCATCCATTGGAAGTGTAGGTAGGTTTCGGAAAATTGTAACACAATTTCTTGCAAACCCTTCATGGAATTTACTATTGTATAGTTGATGCTTGGATTTTCAAACTGCAAACTGAGTTTCAAAATGCTGAACAA
Organism: Sturnira hondurensis; assembly: GCF_014824575.4. NCBI lineage: Eukaryota > Metazoa > Chordata > Mammalia > Chiroptera > Phyllostomidae > Sturnira > Sturnira hondurensis. The sequence goes on from NW_028093232.1 coordinate 771,225, forward strand.
CACATAAATTTATTTCTAGATTTTCAAGGACAAAATGATGCATAAGTGATTAATTAGTAAAGGACACTTTAATATTACCTAATGATAAAAGTATTATTAAACTGTGCTCTTGTTTATTGCATTCTGTGATTTGTAATGTGCTATACCAAAAGCTCACTTTGTATATAAGGCTGAGGAATTTTCTCCAGCCAGACTCCCAATGGAAAGAGAATTGAGGACATAAGTTACAAAGGCAATGTTAATAAGGGGCAGAAATTCAAGCTCTGATAGTACATTTTGTACCTGGATATAGGAAAGAACTTTCCAATTAGGGCCAACAAGTAGAAACTAACTCCAAGCTGAGATTTATAAGGAGAGGTCAGTAGCATATAATGAGAATTTGGAGCACATACATCCAGCTGAACACCTTTAGTATAAGCATACTTTCTAATGCCAAAAGCTAATAGCTGCAAGACAATAATAAATAATAGTGAGAGAATATTCTAGCCTTGGGTTTCAGAAAAAGAACTCTGCTGGCCTTATATAATTTTCATTAACAGTAGCTGAAGAAGTAGTTCTATAGGGGTAGTTGCATGCCCCTAAGTGCCTCGGCTGCACTAGAATATGTAAAATTACAGTGGACAAGGAAAAATCTTCTAGTTGAAAGCCATCCTATTCTACATGGAATTTACATCTAGGCATGTCCTTGTAGAAAAAAGAGAAAGAGAAATCAGTCACCGCCCACATTTGCATCACTCACTGTAAATCATTCAATACAAATTTTAAAGTACATTATACATAAAAGCATTGGAATTCACTTACAGTGAATTCCAGGGCACTTACAGTGTACCTACCAGAATAATCTCACAGCACTCGTGTGCATCGGGCCTCCTGGAGTTGTGCCCTGTGCAATCAACAGGCCATTTCAACCAGCCCTGAAGTAATATTTAAGAACACAGACTCCGGAGTTGGCAGATCTGGAATCAAGTGACCCTAACCATGTGACTGTGAGCAAGTTAATGAACCTAAGTTTAGTTTCCACATGCATAAAATTAACAAAATAGTATTAACCATCACCAAAGGTTACTGAGCAATAAATGGAAATAAAACATGTAAGACGTCACACGTTAGTGAGCTATGAAACTAAACCATATGATTTGTTATTGTTACCTTGTACCAATCTTTGTAGAAAGTGCCGCAAAAAAATGAGCAACATGCTGATTGACACATTGAATATGAGACACCTGGATTTTTAGAGATTAAACTCTTGAGAAATATTAAGGAGACACATTACTCTTATTTAACTCTTATCATGAAAATGGACATCATACAATATGATGATGTGGCTTTGTGATCTCGTACTGACTGATGGGATCCCGTACTGACTGACGCAACCCACTGGGATCCGATGTATTGGCACTCTTCTTGGCAGCCCCACTGCACAAATCGCAGTTCCCTAAGCACCACGCTTTCCCCAGAGCCCAAGGAAATAGAACAGAGTAGGGCAGGGGTAGAATTGATAACAGCAAACATAAACAGGATGACAAAATAGTTACCAAAAAGACTGCCTAGTTTTGTAAAAGGAAAATAAAGTGCAAGGGCATTGTAGCTTTTCAGCATTTGGGCAAGAACCAGGATAATGCATTTCGAAGTCATGTCATATCCATCTCCAGATTGGCTGTGCAATTATTCTTCTTCCATGCAGGCACAGCCTAGAAATCAGGTGTTATCATTAACAGCAGAAGGGTTTCATCGCCTTTGGGGGACCTCTACACAAATCCTTATCTCCTCCTAATGCCTATCACCCGATTAATTACAACAGTTTCCTCCCACAGCTCTCTCTTCACACCCTTACTCCCCAAGTGTGTCTCAACCACACATATGCTGCCCAAAATATACCTGTATTTAGTTACTACCTTGAGTGAGTACAAAATAGATCCCAAAGTACACCTGTAGATAGTTGCTACTTTGGATACAAAAAAGGTTACACTGAAGGCTGCTCCTCCTGGCATTTTACAAATAAAGAAAGAAATACACTGAGTTATTCTAGTTAGACTGCCAGTGGCTCCTAAAATGGCTTTGCTGAGATTGTACCCCAGGGGATAGTTGAAATTGTTTGGAGATTTATTTTCTTCTCACACTGGTGGGGGGGGGGCGGGGGTTACTAGCTTCAGGTGGATAAAGGCAGCCCCTGGCCTATGGGGAATCAGGGTAGCCACTTAAGGCTCTTAATTCAGGGCAACATTCACTCACCCCTGGGGTCATGCCCGTGCAAGATTAAAATTCACATGGTCCTGAAAACAAGTGCCCCCTGAATCGCTGTGCCCTAGCTGCCTCCCCGGCCTTACCCTAGTCCCAGGCCTGGGTGGAGCCAGGAATGCAGCTGAACATTCCCCACAAAAGGAATTATCCAGTTCAAGGTATCAGGAAGGCTGACATTGGGAAACCCAGACTGTTTTAAAGAAGCTTTAAAAAAACTCGAAAACCTAGGTTAGAAACATTTGATTCCCTCCCTTTTTTACTTAAAGTTACAAATTTAATATCATACACATGTTAAATGTGCCTCAAAGTGAAATTATACCAAATCCTAGCATTTAGGTTGAATCTACTCTATTCCTATTCACATAACCCGCCATGAGGTTAAATTAATCTGACCTTTACTCCCCAGCCTTTTTGCTCAAGCCTGTCTTCCCTCTGCGGCTGCGCCGCTCACTCATCCCATCCACCTTTAAGGTCCTGGTGCAAAGGTACCTTCCAGTTAACATCTTCCTGTCAAAACGTGACCTCTTCCTTCTCAGACTTCCTTCTTTCCCTTATGGTCCTTATTACACAAGTCATTTACTTATTTAACTCTCCCCATCCCTACTCCCTCCAACACAAGCATGTACACAAATACACACCTATTAATTTAACTTCCTTATGCCCATGGACCACATTTTCTTTACCTTTACTTTCACAGCCACCTCAGTGTGGAATCGTGACTTAAACATGTAAAGTACTCATATGTTTTAAATGGATCAACGAAGCAGGTATACATAACATTACATAACAGACAGTGTGAGCCATAATATTTCCTGCTGACTATCTGAATCTAAATTTCACACTGCATTATTAAGCCTCATTAAACCAGCATCAATTCTCTTTTCCTGGGGATATTTCCATCTATTTGAAGTTTGATATCCTAGAATTCCTTTTTCTAAAATTTATTGATTTTAAAGAAAGAGAGGCACAGAGGGAAAGGGAGAGAGGGGGGGTGGGAGAGAGAATTTGTTGTTCTACTTTTTTATAGATTCATTGGTTGACTCTAGCGCGTGCCCTGACCGGAGATGAAACCTGCAATCCTGCCATATCAGGACGATGCTCTAAGCGTCTGAGCTACCAGGCCAGGGCTCCCGAAATTCTCAAGGTTTATTTTCGTTAGGTAACTGACTTGACGTTTTGCTACAAATAAAAGCACAAAATGGAACATTTTTTTCTTCCCAATGGCCTATTCTAACCACAGAAGAGCTCATGTCTTTGAGACCAAATTCAAGAAGTGATGAGCCTAAAATCAAGAAGAAAATAAATCTAATTTCTAAGAACAGTTGAAGAAATAGCCTGGTAATATGTCAAACTCTTCAGGAAGCTAAATAAACGCAGTTTAAAAGCACATTTCCATTAATCTCTACCTCACCCCTGACCTTAAAACTATTCTGAAACATTTCTTTTTTTTAAAGACTTTATTTATTTATCTTTAGAGAGGAAGGGAAGGAGAGAAGGAGGGAAACATCAATGTATGGTTGCCTCTCGTGAGTCCCCTGCTGGGAACCGGCCCGCAACCCAGGCATGTGCCCTGACTGGGAATCGAACCTCGATCGTGTGGTTCGCAGGCCCGCGCTCAATCCACTGAGCTACACCAGCCAGGTCTGAAACATTCCTAATTTCGAGTTTTAACCAAGAATAAACTAAGACAGTCTAAGTCATTAATATCTGGCTATAAATACCTCCTTTTAAAAAATACAATACATATACAGTCAAATTTTCTAGCTAATTTTCCTTGAAATGAATGTATTATATTTTATGTTTCTAATATGTGAGCTGAGAAAGGAAACTGAAGGCTTTCCCCTTATGGACACCATAAAATTACTGATTTCAATCTTTTCACCTTATCAGAGAATCAGGTTAACCTTTACCTAGTACCTGGGAAGATAAAAACCAATCTTTCAAGTTTATTATGAAACAGTTACTATGAGAAAATAACTCTATTGAAATTTAAATGCATATAAATGCATTACACACTCACAGACACACACACTGTTAGGTTTTCTCGGGAAGCTGTTTGACTCTGTAATAAGTATGAATAATTTTAATTGTTTGGTCCATAGCCATTAGTTAGGAGAAGGGAGCTGATTTATTTTGAGTACCCAGTACGTGCCAAGTAATTTCCATCTTTCCTTCATCCCTGCTAAGAGAAGTTTCACCCCTTGCTTTTTGCAGATGAAGAAATGGCCTCAGGGTTTAGCAAGTTGCCAACATCCGTACCATTGGTATACAGTGTTTCTTAAAGCATGACCATCCAACTATGTAACACCACTACTCTCCACAAAACATTACAGATTACCTTTAACCTAGGAAAGGCAGAAAATATGCTCGTATTTTCAGTGTTCCTCTAGTGGACTAATATATGCAACTTGACTTTAAGCTATAATAATGCTCAAGGTCAGTCAAGGACAATGAGCTTCCCAAAGAAGAAACGCACCACATTGAGGAAAGCAACCACGACAGGAAGCCATCGCGGCTCTGGACTTTCAGCGGTGCACACACAGCAGGAGGAGTCGGAGGTCCTGCCATTCGACCGATGCTAACCCAGTTCTCACTCCTTTGCTCCTTGTGCCAACAACTGATGATTTGGACCTTCCATGTATGTGGCCCTTTAGTGACTATTACACAGCACAAAAAGGTGTAAATACATTTTTCTTCAAAAAGTTTATATGCAATACACAAAATATTTAAAAATCAAAAAATATACGAGTTCCAAAAGAATGATTAGTTCAGTGAGTGCTACGAAAATTCAAAAAGAGCAATAGATTATTCTAGCTGAGGTCCTCAGGATTGGCATTATTAAAAAAGATGAAATCTGAACTGCCTTTGAAGGACAGCGCATATATCCATTGGTACAGACTATATATATATATATAAAATCAAGAAATCAAAAGTTTGGATACAGAAAGGCATACAGCATATTCAGGGGATGAAATAAATATGAAGCTTAAGAAACTCTACATAGGTACACATTCTTAAACACTTTTTAGCAGTAAGTTTTTATAGCAATAACATGTATATTGTCAACCACTTCCACTTAAAAGTTGCTGTTAAAAAATTTACTTTTGACCCGGCTGGTGTGGCTCAGTGGACTGAACACCTGCGTGTGAATCAAAGGGTTGCCAGTTTGATTCCCAGTCAGGGCACATGCCTGGATTGCAGGCCAGGTCCCCAGTAGGGGGTGCACAAGAGGCAACCACACCTTGATGTTTCTCTCTCGCTCTCTCTTCTCCCTACTTTCCCCTCTGTCTAAAAAATAAATAAATAAAATCTTTTATAAAAATTTATTTTTTCTTATGAGTTGATTTTATTACTTATGAGTTGATTACTTTTTTAGTTTAATGTGCAACATGCATACTAGCTGTAATATACTATTTCAAACAAATGTGAGAAGAGCATATCATCTTAAGAGTTAGGTAAATAGCTTTCAGATACAAAAGTTTCAAATACTATTATTTGAGAAAACTTAGTTTTCCAAGTACTAGTCTACCATTGTATATTGCAGAAAAGGAGACAAGTAGATACAATTAGATGAAATATGTTTTGGGCCCAATATTTGTGGAGCCTCAAATTCACAAGAAGCCCTAATCCCCAGGGTGATAATATTAGGAGGTGGAGTCTTGGGGAGGCAATTGGGTTTAAATAAGGACACAGGGGGATAGGGTTCTCATGATGGAATTAGTGCCCTTCTAAGAGACCAGAGAACTTTATCTCTTGCTCTGTAGCTCTCACCTGCCTGCCCCGCAATCCTGTGAAGACACAGCAGGAAGGTGGCCGTCTACAAGCAAGGAAGAGGGGCTCTCATCAAGAACCAAATTAGCCAGCACCTGGATCTAAAACTTCCCACTCTCCAAAACCGTGAGAAGTAACTATTTGTTGTTGGAGGCACACAGACCAAGAACATGATGTGTTTTCCTCTTACTAAACAGCCCAGAAGATAGATGTATAAACATATAATTATGGTCAAATGTGCTAACAGCAACAACAGAGGTGGATTCAGTTCTAACAAAAGCCATAAATTCTTCCTATGGGACTCTGGCATCATTTCATAGAGAAAGTGACAGTGAACTGAGTTATGACAGGCAGGCAGTTAAGAGAAAACGGTTTGATAGGTCATTTCAGATACAAAGACACAATTCTTGACGGAGCCTTAGCCCGTGATGACCCTGAGTCAGTGCAGGATCAGAAGGGGAAAAACCAAGATTGGAAACATATGAGGTGCTTGACAGAAAAGGAAAGCTGAGGATTACAACAGTGAAGGGAGATCAATGTAGGTTTTTAAGCACAGACAGGATATGACTGGATTTGTTTTTTGGTAAAAGTGCTTTAAGGGCCACATGGAGAATTACCAAAGTGAACAGAGAGAAGCTGCGGAATCACTCGGGTGTGAGACATGAAAGCTCTCCACTAAACCATGGCAAGGGAAACAAACAAACAAAGACGTTGCATTCCAGGATGTATCTTGAGTCTTAAGGGTTTGGTGAAAATGTGGGTGTATTGAATAGTTGGTAAGAAATGTCAAAAATGACCCTGATGTTTCCAGTGGGGAAGATGGGGTGGATCTTGGTGGATGGACCTGTAACATGGGTACACTGTGACTGGAAGAATGTCGCATGGGCAATGGCCATGCAGGACTGAGGCAAAAGAGACCANTATGATGGTGCTTGACAGAAAAGGAAAGCTGAGGATTACAACAGTGAAGAGAGATCAATGTAGGTTTTTAAGCACAGACAGGATATGACTGGATTTGTTTTTTGGTAAAAGTGCTTTAAGGGCCACATGGAGAATTACCAAAGTGAACAGAGAGAAGCTGCGGAATCACTCGGGTGTGAGACATGAAAGCTCTCCACTAAACCATGGCAAGGGAAACAAACAAACAAAGACGTTAGATTCCAGGATGTATCTTGAGTCTTAAGGGTTTGGTGAAAATGTGGGTGTATTGAATAGTTGGTAAGAAATGTCAAAAATGACTCCCCACTGGTGTTTCCAGTGGGGAAGATGGGGTGGATCTTGGTGGATGGACCTGTAACATGGGTACACTGTGACTGGAAGAATGTCGCATGGGCAATGGCCATGTAGGACTGAGGCAAAAGAGACCAGTTAGGGCAAGAGCTGTAGACAGAGAAATCACCAGCATGGAAGGGCTGAATCGAAACTCTGAAGGCAGATGTAGCACTGAAAAAACAAATCGGGAAAGAGAAAACATGGGGTTTCAGAGACAGTATGAGGTGAGAGAAAAGGAGGAGTCTGTGGAGCAGACAAAAGCACGAAGATCGTCAAATGTATAAAAATGAATGGGAACTGAGTAAAGATGACGGATTCTCCAGAGGAAGTCCTCACAGTTAATCTTACTTCCTCTGAAACTTTATGAGCAAAATATGTCATTTCTTAAAAGTAAAAAAATTTGTCCTCAGGAGGCTGTTCTTCTCTAACAAAATTAATGGCAAACATCATACATAGGATGATGAATAACTACAAACCAAAAGATTGGTATAGACACATATGTATATAATCGTCTAATAACAGTTGTAGTTACAATACCATGTAAGAAATGAATATGTACTTTACACAGCACAAAAAATCTTAAAATAGTGGTCTATCAAATTTTATATCCTTCTAAAAGAAATTTACTTAAATTTTCTGATTAAATGCAAAAACCATTAGTGGACTTCTTCATCAGTAAGGTTGCGACATAATGCCACAGGAAATTACTTGTGGTTTCATTCACCGACTGTGGGTAAACTCTCTTGGGTTCCAGATGAATGTCCGAGGCAGAGCCTGGTGTAAGGGATAGGAGACTGATGGGGAACTGCAAGATCGGCTTCTTTTCTAATGAGGGGAAGTTTTATTTACAAGACTCCTCAGCTGTGAAACTGAAGTAATAATGTCAATTAATTTATATGCTCTGCATTTAAAGGTTGAGTGCTTTTAACAACTCCCCTCCATGTTCCTGAGAGTAGGAAAAAAGCTATATTAAATAATATTTAGAAATGTTTTAAGAACAAGGTCTCTTAATGAATGGTACACTTGAACTCCTACATGATACACATTCAGAAGGAAAGTTTACATCGATTTTACTCAGTGGCAAAGAAATTGGAACTGTCCCGGTTAACTTTTTGTTTCCCCACACAAAACTTTATTTCCTTGTCACTCAATTTCACCAAGATGTCACACCCTATAAGACTGAAAGTACAGGGACAAAAGAATCGAAGAAAAAAATAGTAGAAGATTGTATTTTAGAGTCCCTCTGTTCAAGAGTGTCTTCTAACACATTAATTAATAGTACATTCATTTCTGTGACAGGATTGGTGGCTGGCAAGCAATGAGGAGAACCTAGAACCTGAAGTCAAGACTCCTTTGTTTGAGTCTGGCCCTGCTCTGTATTTATGTGACTGTGAGTGAGTCATTCAAGTCCCTGAGCCTCATTAAGTACATCTGTAACATGCAGAGATGTATTGCATTTGTCCACGTTGCTGAACTGATGAGATGAATCAATGAACGCACTGGGTTCACTGTAAAAATTTAAAGCACTGTTACTTTTATTTACTTCTTTTTAAGTTACAAAGGACTTGGAAATAACTGAGAGCATAACTGGATGTACAACTTTGTGGGAGTTAGGTAAGTCCTGACCTTTACCTTTACGTCACATGGTCTCCCCTTAGAAAGAAAACAAAACAGAAACCACCAAAAACTAAAAATAAAACCTTCAGGCACTTACCAGGAGTACAGAGAAACCAGTGCTTGAGATGTTTAAGGTTTTCCTACAGTTATTTAGGTAAATTAGACTTTTCTGTAAAATGCTCATGATTCTACTTTTGTAATCTATAATTGTACCTACTAATATTCTCTGCTTTTACCTCGTTAATGATCTGCCTGCCTAATACAAGGTTTCACACACAATAGACTGTCAATAAATGTAGGATAAATTTAAATAGGAAAATTTTCAGCTGTGAAATGTTACAGGTAATATACGTTGGTCAATGTGATTTTTTTAAAAAATCTGTCTCTTTAGGTAACATTTCTATAACTCAAGTATATTTTACATAAAAAACATCATATTAAATGTCTCAGCAAATTAACAAGCTGTTTCGTTTCTATTTCACCACTTTACATTAGTCATATTTGCTACCACATTCTCTCCTTCAACTTGCATGTCATTGGTTATGAAGAAACAAACCTAGGAAAACATGTCTGTACCACACAGTCCTAACCCCAGGCCACTGCCAACAAGATCAGGGCTTCCATCAATTAAGGGGAAAGAAATAACTAATAAGTATTGCCTAGTCACTATATCCAAGGCATTAATCTTACTTTGTACTCTCCACATGTAATAACTTATTTCTTGCTCATCACAACTATGATGTAGTACTACTGTTATCATTCCCATTTATAGATGAAGAAACTAAGTCACAGAGTCCTAAAGAAATTTTCCAAGACATAACATGCCAGAAAGATTTGGAGCTTAGATTCAAATCCAGACAATTCAGCACAAGTACTTGGGCTCCGACCAACACTGGCACAGTCCTAAATCTTTTGTACCACCTTAAATACCATTTTTAGTCGAGGCTAAGACAACTTTATTTTGTATCTCAAGAATTTGAAGTACACATTGATAGACTGAGTCAGATGGACGATGTTGGACACTAGAGGTGAAAGGTCATTTAGCCCCGCAACAAAATGGAAAATTGGTAGGCCCTGGGGAAACCCAGCCCCGGATATTCTTGCTGAATACCACTTCAGCAAGAGCTGACTATGCTTCCTGATATTAGGGACCGAGAAAATCCCCTGAATTTCCAATTACTGAATTTGTTACTTGACTTAATTTGTGCAAGTCCTTGCCCTAGGCAGTACAAAAATCTCTCCACTGGGAGCAACTAAGAATTGTATACAAGATATAAAAAGTAGATAGAAAGGAATGTCCAGAGAGCAAAACCAACTGAAAGCAGAAGTTGGGTGGTTAAGGGGAGCACTTTATTCAGGTGTCCTCTCAGAACACTTGATGTATTCAGTGGACTTGAACCTGATGGTTCACGGCCCAAAGGGTATTTGCAGTAGATCACAAGGCCCAAGACCAGCAGGAGATGGAAAGTCTACAAGATGATATGCCCTCCTGTGACTCAATAAAATTGCATTGCCATTGTACCAGAAACACACAGGCAACACACCACAGGCTGCTGATGGTTGCAAAGAAACTAGTCTGTCCCTAAACTGGGCTCCAGTGATGGGGAACAAAAAATACCACATGAAGACTCAAGACCAAGTGATCCTCCACATGGTTTTACAGCTGAATTACATACTATCAAGGTGGTTCAGACACCTAAAACAGTTTATGGTGTTGGTTAATGGCCCAAGCCTTGGAAGAAGGAAATGTAAATTCTCTCAACTAGTTAATCCAGTTTAGCCCAAGCTTCAAATAATTCCCATGTGATAAAGATCCAGGTTATGCTCTTGTGTAAGGCAATACAAAGGAAGAGCCAACTACAGAGAGTAGAGTCAGGTTGATAAAGACATTACGTAGCAAAAGGAGCAATCAGAAAATATAAGTTGAATATGCTTTAAGTAGAAAGGAATTAAAATGTGATTAAAAATAAGAGATCATGAGAATTACAATAACTAAACATTAAAAATATTTTTGCCCATATAAAACTTATTGTTGAAACCAAACAATCCACCCGCCCTCAAAAAAGCAAATAAATAATAAATACAAACATTTCTAAGAGTGATTAGCTGTGGGAAAGGGATGTGAGGGACAAAGAGCTTAAAAGCTATGGTGACAGACAGTGAGAGCTGTTAGTGACAGGGCAGACTCATTCACTAAGGAACAGAAGAAAAAAGCCAAGAAACACAGAGACACACACCAGTTGTTTTTTCACTTCAAAACTAGCGGTGTCATCAGTAGGAAAAGCTCCAGGCCCCTGGTCATCCGTACAGCTAGACACGACACCACGCAGAAAATTATTACCAAACAAATCACCAATCACCACAGAAGGAAGGCATAGCTGAGCTATCCAATCCAATAGTCAATAACCACATGAGACTATTTACATTCAAACTTCATTAAAAAATTTAGCTCCTCAGTCACACTTGAAATGTCAAGTGCTCAATAGCACATCTGGCCAGTTGCCGTCATTGGGCAGTGCCAGATAACGATGTTCGCATCAGTGTAGAACTCTATTAGATGGTGCTCAGAGACATTTAGGATAGCAATTTTATGAGCTGGGAGTTGAGAAGGATGTATTAAGCAAGAAATAACAAGGTAAACAAACAAAAGAATGGAAATAACTGATAAGCTCAGCTATTAAAACTCAGAACCATTTATCAAAAGATACTACATAGAAAACAGAGAAGCCTTCATTTGAAGGATGGTACTTATAATATGCATATACATAATATGTGAGACATATCAATAATCTGTGTAAGCCATTAAAAGATAATCACACAGAAAAATGGAGTAAAGACAGGCATTTCATTCCATTTGATGACAGAAAAAGATAATTACAGTCTGACTTGTTTTTATACATACCCTTGTTCTCTTTTTAAATCAGCAAGAATAAGAGAAGAATAACAACCTATTTTTCAGCGTGGAAGGAGGATTACACTGCGTTAGACAGCCACCCAGCAACATGTAAGTAGCTTGATAACAATGTTTGAACATGTAATTAAATACTTCTAATGTTAGCTTATCCTTCATTAAAAGATAGTTTTCTGGTTCACCTAACAATTTATCTTCACCTCATTTTGAACACACAACAGAGTACTTGGGAAAAACATAGTACGCTCATGGACACTTTCACTCTGAGTGTAGAATTGACAAAGGTATTAATTTTGTATTTACTTCAGAATAATCAGGAAACACACAGGGGTGTGCGTGATTGGAGAGTGGGGCAGGAAAAGCACATAAAGTAATAAACATATGAGGAAATACTGAAAATATAATTGAAATGTATAATTTCCTCAAAGCAAAGTAAAGCTGCATCCCCAAATTGGAGGGTATTTCTCTGTGCATCATCCTCTTCTTTTCCAGAACAAGCATGAGCAGGCTAAAAAAAAACACACCTTCTTAGCTTTCACATAAAGATAAGTTTTCATATTTAAAAATAAACTTGTTTATGTACCTTAAAATTTGAAACAACACTACATCCACATCACATTAACAAATGATCTAACTTACACTGTCATAGTTTTAACCAGAAGTGTAAGAGAGGCATTAAAAGGGTTTTGACCTTGTATTTTAGTGTATTATAAAAAATTAATGCTATTAAACAACTTCAAAATAACTTCAACTATAAATTAGTATCACAAAATACCAAAGATTAACATGTGGTAGTTTGGGAAGTGTGAATACAAGTTCTAGAAGTAGATTCAATTTGCCAGAAAGAAATATGCAATGGGGAATATTATGTATGGATTCCATGAGAGGTGATTTCATCTCTCAAGGTCCTTGTAATCTGAGAATGCGAGAGGAATAATTAATACCTTGGCAATTCTGGTACAAGGTAAATAGTGTTAACTGCACAAAGAGTGGGACATTCAAGTCAGATTAAATATTTTAGCATGTATGACAATCACTAGTAGTTAGCAAAACTCTATACCACAAATCAGAATTCTAACCCAATCTACTGTAAGATAGTAGGACTTCAGCTTGTAGTGTGGTTCAAGGATTCTTTTCCCCAGAAGAGATGGTAAAGAACATTGCAGTATCCCAGTCCGCAGAAGACTGGGGAGCCAGAGATTTTCACAACCAATAGTCGGTGTGGCTCAGTTGGTTGAGCATAGTCCTGTGGAGTGTGAAAGGTTGCCAGTTTGATTCCCAGTCAGGGCATGTACCTGGGAGACATGCAGGTCCCGGATTAGGGATGTGAGAGAGGCAACCAATTGATGTTCCTCACACATTAATGTTTGTCTCCTCATCCTTCTCCCTCTTTCCACCTTTCTCTATAAATAAAATATTTTAAAAAATTGTATGTGGAACCAAGCATAAGATACCCCTAATAACAGAAGAAAATGGGCCTGGGAAAGTCAAGCTCATGAATACAGGCATGTAACTTCTATTACAAAAAAGTAAGGGGCTGCCCTGGCTGGTGTGTCTCAGTGGTTGAGCACTGGCCTGCAGACTGAAAGGTCACCAGTTCAATTCCCAGTCAGAGCACAAGCCTGGGTTATGGGCCAGGTCCTCAGTTGGGGGTGTGCAAGAGGCAGCCAATTGACGTTTCTCTCTCTCTCACATCATGTTTCTCTCCCTCTCGTTTTCTCTCCTTTCCCTTCTCTCTAAAAACAAATATCTTCTTTTTAAAAAGGACCTAGATTTGATAGAACAACAGTGGAGACCCATAGGTCAATCACAGCACACCAAGTTTTGAGTCAGATTTGTTGTTGGGGAACACTGCTAAAAATTAATCCTTCTGATTATCAGTGTGGGGAACCCCATTCCAGCTTAGCCTCACTATTTCCTAGACACTGCCTCTATTCAGAATGTCCTGCCAAATCACATTATATTTGGGTTGGTTTTATAAGTACAACTTTATACAGGTAAATAAAGGAGACACAGATTCTGGTGTGAAGAACAACTTCTTACAAAGTAAAACAAACAAGCAAGCAAAATATAACCAGAAACATTGAAATAAAGAACAAACAGACAGTAACCCCAGAGCAGGGCGGGGCAGGGAAAACAAGGGAAAGAAGGAAATGGGTCATCAGGGACCTTGTATAAAGGACCCATGGACAAACCAATCAGGGGGAAGAATTGAGGGTGGGAGGTAAGGGTCAGGGCAGGGGGAAGTAGTGGTGGGAAAATGGAGACAACCATACTTGAACAATAAAAAAGAAGAGAAGAAACGCAGAAAAAAGTAACATTGTAAATAATAAAAACTATAACTATCTCTCCCAGTTTGGAGGGGGTGAACTTTCCTGCCTAATTTCATGTTTCTGATGAATAATTCCATATGATTCCCTTTGGAGGTATATCCTATCGTGCATTTGATTTCTCTTCTTCACAGGTGTTGCCTCCTACTTTCTACAGTTTCCTATTCCCTATTCCTTCCGAAGAGGAAACACACATCCCTAATTCTCTCATGTGGTCACAGGGTAGAAGTACAAATGTTGGGGGATGGTTATTTGTTTATTTGTTTTGTCTTTTTTTTTTTTTTTTGCAAAACCAAGAACAGAAAGTGATTAGAAGGGCCTTATTCATTGAGTTTCCAGGCTAATAAAAATGTCAAGAGAAATGTCATAATTTTGTGAGCATCACATGCCCAAAACTGTGTTCCACACGTACAGGCAGGACCACTTACTTACCTACTTGTCTCCTTAATAATCTCTCATGCAGACCATGTTGTGCTGTCTTCATATACAGTAGTTCATAAACATAAACATAGGGGGACAGCTAAACAGCTCATTACAAATTCAATGATTACTTGTACTTTTTTGGAGAAAAGGGTTTGTATGTAGATAATTTCCAAGTTGATCTGTTTTGCTTTGTACATAAAATGCCAACAATCTATAGCATGAGTAAGGAAAACTTTTTCATAAGTAGGTGTCTATAGTTGTAAAAAATCAAAAACCATTCAACATGGATTAAGGAAAGGAGGAGGAAAAGAACAGTATCAACATACCAACATAGGACTTAACTGCAGAGGTAAGGCGTTAGGCAGCTGCCCTGTCTCAGTAGGGTCCTGAACACTTCAGATGCTGAGTATTATTTAAGTGTTACATTGTGGAATCTGAGTGTCTCCTTTCGGTATCATTATTTACTAACTTTGTGAACTTGGGTGAGTCACTTAATATCTCAGAGCCTTAGTTCTCATTTCTGTAAGGTGGAAATAATGGTACTTGCCTTGTGTATGTGGATTAAACAAGATAATACATGTAAAGTGTTTCAAATACTGCCTGAGACAATAGGCACTCAGTAAACGCAAGTCATTGTAAAAACATCATTATAATTGCCGGTTTTGAGCATATGATTCACTCTTCCCTTAGCCTGGCAGCTGCACCCATTTGCACATGCATAGCCACCAGCTCAGAGTTAACAATATCATACAACTTCAGTGTGCACCACTTCTGATCTGCTCATTCTATGCCACGTGATATAGGCAAGGTTATCTTCACTAGAGCTGCGGATAAGAATAGAGTCCTCAGAATCTGCCCATGGGGAACCAAAGACCCGCCTTTCTGGTATGAATGTTGCCAATTCACAATTTAATAAAAATGCAAAGAACACAATTCACAGAGAGTTTCCCTCTCGGGCTAACACTAAGATACATTTACTAACAAATGAAGCTGGCTAAGAAAAATACGAGCTGCTTGCAGATGGCAAGTTTACTGTATGCCTGCAAACCTTTTAACTGAAGCTGGACAATCACTTTTTCATGGATTCAGTAAGATTAACACTGAGCGAAATACTGGGCGAAACCACCTCTAAGTTCTTTTGACTGCATGATTACACCAATACAAGACATATCGTGTAAAATCCATGATACTAAGTCTGCAAGTCTAGAAATTAAATTTTCCTTTGTTTGCATCCTACAAATCAGAAAAAGAAAAGGGTATACCTTGTAAATCAGATTTGGTAAAGGTTAAATGTCCATTTCAACAGGAAGTACTTGATAAAATCTTCACATTAAATTGAGAAGTCGCTGGAAGAAGTTTCAGTACTTTAGGGTAGGTAAGAAATGAAATGGATCCACTGAATAGTTGTTTATAATCAGGAGTTATAAGTAGGAAAATATAAGGAAAAAAATCATAAAAATTTAACAGCATAAAATTCTACATAGAAAGCATAGCCAACTTCCTACTAAAACACCATTTCTACTACTGACATATCGTTTAGATACTAAAATTTCACTGTAGATAGGGTTTCCCACAAAATTAAGGAAAAAGTGAGTTGTGAGCAAGGAGAAGGGGATGACAGTGTCCCCAATCAAAAGTCACAAGCATTTCTCTTAGGAAGTGCTTGACCTTAATATCTGTGTGTATGTTATTACCAAAAACACAAGTAAGCAGGGAATATCACACACAATGAGAGTGTGTACTGAACAGTTAAGACTGCTAACAGCAATGCATCTGGGAATTGAAAGAGAGCATTCTACTTGAAGAAAATTAGCTTTGCATAATCTTTATGTTCATTTCCTCAGAATGTGTAGGAAGAGTAAAAGGAAAAGTCCACTGTGCTGTTTTAGTAGACTTGTAAACATTAGTCAAAATTCAGGAAACTTGTTCTTATGCTTCTTGAATGAAGGTGACTTTCAATCACTTTTAGCCCCATTATTTAGTACAACAATATTTTTAATTTCATTGGTCTCAGTCATGCTAGAAAGAATGGAATGAGATTATGTGGAAACACAATTAGAAAAAAAATACTAAGCATCTATATTTTAGATGCCAAATTTAGATGGGTAAGCCAGGTAGTTTAGTAACTGTTTAGCATGAGGTATATAAAATAAAGCTTTAGAATATGGTGAGAAAAGGTGATTTAGAGATGCAGAGTTGTGTGTTTAAGAAAATCTTTGCAGTCCTGAAGTCTGCAAATATTATCAAAGAAGCATATAAATAATATCAATAATTAACAAAATAATCATAGTAACTTCACAAGGAAAGTGTTCAAGTAGTCTCTAGTAATAAAGTTAAAGAGTTTTGAGTCTTTCAGGCCAGATCCCAGGTCTCAACAATTACTTCTTCACTTTAATAATTTCATTTAGCATTTTCCTTTCTATTACTGTTGGATCAATATTAAAATGTTACTACCCCATACGAGCTCAATGTTTGTCATTTTATTATGAAAATGGAGGCAGTAGCTACCTGCTTTGAATACCTGAGAATGTCATATGTTTACAACTCTAGAAATGTAATCCAAATTTAGTTACTCTCCAGGCACATTGAAGGTTCTATAAATAATACTTTCAAAACTCTATTTTGTCTTACACACAAAGGTCTTTCCTCAAGGCTATGTGTCCTAAATGGTATTTCATAACATTTTCGTGTTTTAAAATTATTTTCAAAAATGGCGTCTGTAATCAAATAAGTTTGAGAAATTTTCAACTTAAGCATCACTTGAATAACTATAGATTAGAGGCTAGTGCCTGTCCAAAGCCAAGTAGAATTTTGAGTATATTAATAATGATGGATGAGAAGTATATGTATATTTAATAAGAAACCATTTTGGCTTTATAAATCTAATGAATGTGCACTAATTTAAATAATATATTCACATGACTAAAGACTTAAAGAATAGAGACATTATATATGCAGATTATTTTTTTGATTCCATACTTTATGGATAAATGAAGCTAAAAATGTTAGAAAAAGAAGTGATTTCATCCATATACTACAAATTAACTCAAAATATCATACATTAGAAAAAGAGATTAATTATTCCAGCCACCTCTCTAAAGAATGCATTTATTCCACAACATATAACTAAAATCTGTAAAACCTCACCCATTTAAGTAAATCATCAGACAAAATATGTCTTTTCACTGGGTAATGACGATGGAAAATATGTTATTAAGTGTAACAGTGAAAATGAGTTCTAGGTATCTTTTAAATAATAAATGTTGGGGGAACCATGGGAATACATTATATGTACTTTAGTTTTCCTCATAATATGAGCTTATTCTATAAATGCTGAAATGCTGTTCATTTCCTTGGACAATACTTTTCTCCAGAATAAAAGTTACTCAGTTTCCCTACCTCATTCTATTTAACATTCTTTATTTTTTGCCCATACAAACAGCTGACTTGAAACAATTGAATAACTAAGGAACAGAATCAAGCAGTCTCAAGAAGATGACAGGGTTATTTTTACAAAATAAAATTGAAATAATGTAACTTAAATGGGGTATTTTATTTGTATTTGTGAAAAAAACAACACTTTTTCATTAAAAACTAAAATAACTATCAAAATTTAAGATACATTCAGGAAAAGCTAAGAGCTTACTTATAGAGGATAAATGCACATTTAGACACTCTTAGTGGTCTACCAGGATATCTGAATTGCATGACAAATAATTTTT
The DNA here is from genome assembly GCF_014824575.4 of Sturnira hondurensis. Taxonomy (NCBI): domain Eukaryota; kingdom Metazoa; phylum Chordata; class Mammalia; order Chiroptera; family Phyllostomidae; genus Sturnira; species Sturnira hondurensis. The sequence continues at coordinate 789,512 of NW_028093232.1, forward strand.
GTTGTCTAACTTTTTTCTTTTGTTCAAAGTAAACAATAAAATGCTTTATCAGGCGCAAAACAGAATTCCCATAAAATGATGTTACTTAGGTACTATGGGATGCTTCCTACCTTCGGTAAATATACTGGTAAGTGCCTCCAATTCTGTTGTATGACAAGCAAAACGCTGTGCAAAGAAATCCCTGCTCTATGTATCTATGTCTGAAGGTCGCAGGTGGTAGAGCTACAAGCCAGTCACTTTAGACATCAGGCTGTTGCTTGTCCTTTATGCTTTTCTTTGTCAGCTTGGCTTCTGGCAATGTTAGGTTCCCATGACTTTTATTTGCAGTTTCCCCTTCCAGTAAAACCAAAGGGCATTTCAGGGAACAGTCACTACTAGATCCTGGCCAGAGTCAATGCCAAGGTTCAACAGAGTCGAGTGATGGAGCAAGAACCAGGCCAGGGTGTAAAAGAAGGCAATAAGCAGACTCCAACAAGCTCTCATCTTTTTTAGATTCTCTGGAACTTGAGTCGCAGGATAAGTCCACATCATATAAGCAAGGTAAAATCAAGAAATCACAAGTGTCGGCTACCCGGGAGTCTTTATGTTGATTAGGGCACTTTTTCAGCAACAAGCCAAGGGTGGATTTCTGTGACAGTAGCAATACCATCCACGATACATCAAGAGCAGGAGTCCATAGCAAAGATAAGAATGCCTGGCAACTTTGCTCTTATCACTCTTTGTACAATTGTGCGAACCTCATGGGGTACTTGTTTCACAGAGGCAGCGAACTCAGCATCTGCATATTTGCAAATCTTGGCACACACTGCTCTCCACCTACCTGCTTTCAACCCTATCAGGAAATTCCTCTTACAAGAGATTGGAAAGGTAAAAAAAGGTAAAAGTCAATGTCAATGAAGGTAGAGAGTTTTTATTGGTAACCGTATGCATATTTGAGAGAAAAATTGTACTGGAAAATTGAGAAATTGTGTAGCTGTTTTTATTTTCAGATTTCTAGGAGTTGGAGAGACTTCAGGAATGCAAAAGGGGGGGAGGCTGTCTAGGACAAAAATGTGTGATTTAAAAACAGTAAGTTTAATTCTCTAATGAAATAAAGTCAAAGAATCACAGCACTTCAACCACCTTGGGTTATTCTGATGCCTTTTAATAACAAAAAGAGCACGTTAGAACCATTCCTTTGAAGTCATTAATGACTTGATTATAAAAGATGGTCCTTCTCAGGAGCCAACATATCCATGTAAACATTTTTCTCACCCTAACAGTCCACCTAGCAATAGCATGTTTGTTCAATTCAGGAAGATTAATCATCTTCAATAGGATTATTGGTCATAATCCTAGTGTCTTTTCAACGTGGATCTTTAGCTCCACTTTTGTGAAAGCAGCCTAATGATACAGGAAAACCTGATTTGCACAACCTACCTTTGTTTGAATTATTAGCCTTAGACTCTTGGTGCTGGCACACTACAACTTGTATACAATACAGTGCCTTAAAAAGATAGACGGTCTGGGCTCTTAATCTGTCCATAAAAGTATTCAGTCCACAATGGAGCATTTAGTAAAGGCTAAAGAGGGTCAAATAGATGGCAAGGGAAGGAGACTGACTTCAGGTAATAAATACAGAAGACTATGGAATTGTACACTTGAATCTATATCATATTATTAACCAATATCACCCCAATCGATAAAATAAAAAAAAAATTTACATGGAGCATTTCTTGTTTCCCCCATCAACACTTTCCTATAAAGTACAATTCAGTCGGTAGTAACATTAATTGATTATATTCCCACACCTCAGTGTTTAAATGTCTTATGGCAGGCCAGCATGATGATACTTCACATGCAGTGCACAAATTATATTTTGTTGTCAACTGTAAAGTCCAACTGTATTTAAGAGTATTAGATATTATGAAGCTTTGATAAATAAAACATAATGTTCAACTCAACTGCCTCACATTTGGAAACATGTAGTATCTCAATCACACCTTTTGAAGTTATGTGTTACTATGAAAAAAAAACAGATTTTTAAACCTATGCTGGAATTTCATTATAGCACCAACTTCAAACTGCCTATCATTAGGTTCTGGTTAAGCGCTAAATTGCTTATAATGAGGGCCTTCCCAAATCCCTTTGAAATGAAATTGAAGATGGAATTTTACACTGAATTTCAAATCATAATGAAGTTCTATTCTTTTAATGAAGCAATTATTAATAAGATTTTATTTTGTAGTAACCTTTCTTATTAAGGTATAAATGGAGCTTAATGTACTTAACTCAGTATAGTATTATCAAGAATTCAAAAATAGAATATAACAATATTTAAATCCCAAGTATTTAGACATAGCTCGAATTCACTAGTGTTAATTTAACTATATCTATTTGATTTCCTAGCCTCATATCAGTCCCAACATACATAGTTCATAAAGTTAACATGTTTGCAGAAGGGATTACGTGTGTGTACTAAGGTCAGAATGTCTGTGGCTTCCAAATCCACTGTTAAAATCCTAATGCCCAAAATGATGGTACTGGGAGGTAGGGTCTTTGGGAGGGACTCAGGTCATGGGGGTGAAGCCTTCATGAAAGAGACTAGTGCCCTCATAAAAAAGACCCTGCAGAGCTCCCCAGCCCCTCCTGCCGAGTAGAAATACAGTGAGAAGTCTGCAACCCAGAAGAAAGCCCTCATCCAACCAGGATGGCACCCTGGTCTCAGACTTGCAGACTCCAGGAGGATGTGCAACAAATTTCTGTCGCTATAGCTACCCAGTCTGTAATATTTTGTTATAGCAGCATGAAAAGACTAAAACAATGTGGTAAAGGAGCTAAACAAAATTTTGCCAATATTTTAAAAATTCTTTTAATATTGTCTCTTGTTTTTTAAAGAAAACTTTCCAAGAGTGATTTTGATACTCACGAACAAGACTCATTTCATTAACACATTAAAAAGGAATAGAGTGTTAAGAATTTCTCTTTTATCTTTCCCATAATTTCCCATTTCTATAAAATGTGAGTTCAAAGAGGGAGAATTCAACTCTATCTGGAATGACTACACGAAGTGGAGGGGAAAACGTGGATTTGGAAAATAGAGCTTTGTCATTTAAGCCATTGAAGACATCAGGTGCTTCACTGCCATCCTCCATTAGTGATAGGGCCGTTGGGGTTGTCCGATACTGACTTTCAGGAGGTGACGCACGCAAAATCTCTACAGCCACGCCTGCGGCACACAGTTACCTCGGAGTGTGTCACTTGTCTTCTCGGTCCACTTCCAACTCCAAACACCTGAGTGTGTAAATCCTTTGGAAAATCCTTAGGATACCAAGATAACACCAAAAAACTACATTGTCAAATTTAGATTTTATAGACCTCAACTCATATCTGAATGTATAGCTGAGGAGACATTAAGCATTACTGCTTCAAAACAGAAGTTAGTAAATAGGAGTCCTAAGAAAATGTGAAATGATTTAAAATGGCTTATGGACTGAAACAGTTGGGCGGGATATTCACTCTTAAATGAAAGTTAAAGACCAAATATGCATAATAATTTTGATCATAAATACTAGAATATCCCAAATGAACAATACAGGTTTGTAAAGCATATAAATTTTTTTATACTGATGCTAGGTTTATAGAGGTGTCTTTTCCCTTTTTTGGAAACATTTGAAAGCAAATGTAGATCATGTGCTCCAGTCTTATTGAGATAGAGTAACAAATCTGTTGTTGGTAAAAATAAACTTAGAAAATAGAAGTTTGCATGTCTCCACACTGCACTATTTTTTTCTTAAATGAATGCATCTATTGCTTAGAAATTAATGATAAAAAAGGAAATAATATTTAGATGAGCTTTAGACCTGTAAATCCCCCGGTAGCAGGCCATGACCATCACCGTGTGTAATTACCATTCTGCTTGTGGCACAAGTGGCCACATTACTCTCCACAGAGATGTTAATGTGGCCCCTGGGGGAGGGACTTGTATTTCCTCACACACTCCCTGAGGCTTCCTCTGAACCATCCACCTTTTCCTATCTACTTGTTATTCTGTCACATCAATTAGTGATCTGCAAATATTTCTGCAGTACCTGCTGCTTTTTAAGTTAAGAAAAAGAAACTGGTATTAACTTGCATTGATACTTTGTTTTTCTCCTGAAAAAGGCCATCCTTTTAGGAAAATGCATTCAAGCACTTTACTGCCTCATTGAAGAAACTCTGCGATAAGAAACTAGGACCTACATAAATATTAGAAAAAAGAGAGGGGAATGGACAATGCAAACAACTGAATGTTTACAAGTAAGGAAAACAAAGAAGAGATGTATGACTCAGTGGATTGAGTGCCCACCTGTGAACCACAGGGATGTTGCTTTGACTCCCAGTCAAGGCACATGCCAGGATTGCAGGCCAGGCCCCCAGTAGGGGGCGCTTGAGAGGCAACCACACATTGCTCTCTCTCTCCCTTTCTTTCGCCCTCCTTTTCCCTCTAAGAGTAAATAAATAAAATCTTTAAAAAGAAATAATTGTGGATAGAATGTGACAGAAACAGAAAGGAGGCATAGAGGAAAGATACACTGCTGGTCAAATAAAATGTCAGTATTTGTAGTAAAACTTTGCAGAAGCATTTGTAGTGAAAAACAGACTAAACTTGCATAAAAATATGGCACAATGTTTTTAATAGAAAATAACTGAGTTACACTAGAACAAATTGGATTTTTTTTCTTTTTTGATTTCGAAAGTACGCTTATTACAGCTGGGGACAGTGAACAAGGAAAGGCTTTAGGATAGAAGAAGCACCGGGAGAGAGACCAGGTGGGACTGCTTTGGCTCTCTAGAGACGTCACAGGAAAGAAGTGGACCAAGGCGACGCTGCTGTCAGCTCACTGAAGAGTCAGAGAAAAGAGGACTTGGAGGCAGGTTCACGGGATTAGCGCCAGATAAACTGCCGCTGCCCATTGCCCGCCCCCCACCCATTGCAAGTCCCACGGGGACCCTGAGAGTTTAGGAGATGCACACCTGTGGGGGAAGAGGGGCGGGGGCGTGCTCCCAGAAGGGAGAGTGCAAATTCATTTTTTATTAAATTTCTGGAAGTCCATTCCTGTCTATATTTTAGCTTTAAAAATTTCTCTTTTTAAAAAAGTCAGTGTCTTGGTCATGCTGAATAAAAAGAATCTATGTACTAGTATTGTAGTCTGAAGTCAATTGTTTTTCCATCTGATCTTGGTATTCTCTTCTATAAATAATAACATTTATCTCACTGGACTATCTTAAGTTTTCAATGAGAAAAAACATAAAAGCAGCCCTGGCTGGTGTAGCTCAGTGGATTGAGCGTGGGCCTGCGAACCAGAGGATTGCGGTTCGATTCCCAGTCAGGGCACATGCCTGGGTTGCAGGCCAGTTCCCAGCAGGAGACTCACGATACATTGTGTGTCCTCCGCAGAGGCAACCATACATTGATATTTCTCTCCCTCTCTCCTTCCCTTTCCCTCTAAAGATAAATAAATAAAATGTTTTAAAAAAACATAAAAGCTCTTGGCACAGTGCTGTCACTTAGTTGTGTGTTCAATATCTAGTACTTAGTTTATTGTAAATAGTTACTGACAAAAATTATTAGAGTATGCCCAGCATGCATGCATTTTATGAAGGTAGTAACAACACAGGAGACAAAAATATATATTCTCTGTCCTCCACAGAAAATACCTAATCATTTTTATCAAATTAGTAAATATTTTAGATCAGTTATTTTCTACATGGACTATACTTAATATTTCAGATTACAGAGTAAAACAAAAATCTTATTTTTAAGCAATTCACCAGTTGATTCAAATGCCTTGAGTTGAGGAATCACTGTTCTAGATAAAGACTTGCAAAAATACACTCATGGGCAAGTGGTTATAATATTCTACAAATCATGCATGGTGATATGATTCTTACACTTCAGCAAACTCTCATACTTGTCCCTGTGTTTGCTCTTCCTTCTGAGTTTTGTGGGACTTACAATGGCCATTTCTTCATCTCACTTTAAATATTACCTATCCCTCAGCTCCAAAAGATTTCCACTTTTTTCATTAATGTCTTCTTTGATTCTCCTATCATACAGTAAAATCTCCCTCTTCTAAAATCTTAGAGCAGAAATCAACAAATATCATTCCCCAAAATACCGGAGAATAAATATTATAGGCTTTGCAGGCTTAGTCACTGCTACTGAACTCTGCCAGGCAGCTAGAAAGTAGCCACGGAACACATTGGTAGCTGTATTCCAGGAAAACTTCATTTGTAAAAACAGACTGCTGGCTGAACATGGCCCAGAGACTATATTTTGTCCACCTCCGTTGTAGAAAATCATTAGTCTTTATTTATTTTGACAAAACCCTATTCTGGGTTGACCTTTAAATAGTACACACAAAGAGTGCATCTCTGCGGTGACAGTCTCTTCAGGAGGTCAGGCGAGATGACTTGTGCGATTTTTTCATGCCTCTATGCAGAGTATTTCAAATAACAATACTTAATTATTTACTGATTTAAATTAATTTGAGATAAGAGAGTAAGGTCTAGTTGCCTTTAGCATCTTACCTATAGCCAAACACCTATGGAAACAGTGCCTCAGAGTTCTCTAGTGGGCAGCCTCATCTTCCTGAGTCCTAATTCTCTCTGTAGTAAATATAATAGATCTCACATGGCAATAACAAGGATTAGAAATACAATATATAAAAGATTAAGCACATAAGAAGCATGCAAATGGCATCAATAATTATGCTGGTATACATTTTGGTCTTAATATGAACAAACATCTCTAAATCATGATAACAGAAAGATTGCTGTCTGTTTCTTTGTGCTAGTTTTTTAATGTGCTTCTGGGCACTACTGTAAGTGGAAAGTAGGAATGTTCACCTTAAAATTCCCTTGGGATGTAGTCCCAATTTACATTGCGACTAAATAAAAAATTCAGCACAGCCCTGGCAGATGTGGTTCAGTGGATTGAGCATAGGTCGGCCCACAAACTAAAAGGCCACAGGTTCCATTCCCAGCCAGGGCACATGCCTAGGTCATGAGCCAGGTCCCCAGCTGGGGGAGTGCAAGAGGCAAACAGTCAATGTTTCTCACACACTCAGATATTTCTCTACCTCTCTTTCTCCTCCCTCCTCCTCTCTAAAAATAAATGATAAAATCTTTTCTAAAAATACAGCATTTAAATGTTTTTGCAGCATTGATATCGGTGCTTGAATGTGCCCCAAACTAGAGTTTTGTCCATGTTGAGCAGAGAGACACAGTATCGTCAAGTCAGTGAGTTCCTGTTGTTGTTGCTTTATAAATCTCCTATTGGTTCAGGCTGTGAATAGCAATATTATCACAAACACTTCTGCACAGAAGTGAATTCCTCAAGAATAGAAACGCTCTGGCAAAAACACTGATAGTGAAAATAAGCAAAATCATTATGATTACCATTCACCAGTACTGACACTATTTATCTGCTCTCCAGCGACAGCTCCATGATACAGGTTTTGTTGCTGACACTTTTAAAAATGAAGACATTGGGACCTGCATAGTTTACACATTTTGATTTTGGTTAAACAATTAATACATCAGTAAGTCAAATTCCTATGAGTTCTATCTATCTACGACACCTCTGACCCAATCTGTGACACGGAGATGGAGAAAAAAGGAAAAGAAGGGAAAATGGGACCAGCTACAGGGAGAAGATGACATTAGACATCCACAGAAAGTAGACTCAAGAACAAAGATTGCTTAACTCTGCTTGGAGAATATGTTCAACTATTTGTGTGACTGAAGACTAGGAGACACTTGCTCTTGTTACTCCTAGCCACCTGTCTAACATCTGAACAGGTGCCTGGACACCAATCTGAAAGAACACATGCACCCCTATGTTCACCGCAGCATTATTTTCAACAGCCGAGATGTGAAAGAAGCCCAAGTGTCCATCCATAAATGATAAAAAGTGGTGGTACATATACACCATGGAACATTACTCAGCCATAAAAAAGAATGAAATTTTACCACTTGTGACAGCATGGATGAACCTAGATGGTATTATGCTAAGTGAAAAGTCACGCAGAGGCAAATACCACGTGATTTCACTAATATGTGGAATCGAAACAGCAAAATAAATGAACAAATAAAATTGAAATAGACTCATAGATACAGAAAACAGATTGAAGGTCACCAGAAGTGTGGAGAATCATGGGGCTGGGTGAAAAAAATACGATGGTGAAGTACAAACTTATAGTTACAGAATGTCATAGGGATGTAGCTCCTATAGCATAGGAGCTACGGTCGGTAGTATTGTAATAACTAGGTATGGTGCTGAGTGGGTACTGAAAATACTGGGGCAACACTTTGTAAAGTATATGATTCTCTGACTACTATGCTATAAACCTAAAACTAATATAAAATAATATTGAATGTAAACAGTAATTGAAAAATAAATTAAAAGAAAATAAAATGGTGTCTGGAGCATCGTAGGTGAATAAACACTTGTTAAAGAAGAACTGCATTCTCTGGCCTCAAATATGTCCGAGACTTTATGTAAAATCCCACTTCACTACAGATGGGACATGGATAGATCCATGAGGACTCACCAAGCCCTGCCATGTTCAGGCACCCACGCCCGAGCCTGGAGCTTCCACAGGAGTCCCACTGCACCATGCAGAGTCCACCCTACCGCCTGGCGACCGGCGCTGGAGGGATCATATTCTGGAATTATCATTCAGTCCTACTGGTTCTTCAGCTTCTCTAAGTTCACAAGCAGTCACGAGAGGTCACTGTTTTCTCTAGATAACAATGTCCAGTTTGGTTCCAGATGCATCTTCTAAATAATAAGGAAGTCTCATCGTTCTGCTGACTCTGTGCTTTAACAAACAGTAACTCATTACAGCTGACTAGTCTTTTTTTTTTTTTAACATTTCTCAAACTTCCTTCCTCTGGAATCTCTTAAAATCCACTGCATCATTTGATATTTTAAAATACTAACATTGAAAATGTGTACTATGGTTAATAGGATCAAATCCGGATCCCTCCACTGATGCATAACATTGGGCAAGAGATTAAAACCTCTGTGCCGTATCACGTCCTCTGTAAAATGAGGGTCATAAGGTTTAAAGATTAAACTAATGGAAACATGTAAAATAAACACATAAAAGGATGCCTGGCATATTAAAGTGTTCAGTAAGGGCAAGCTATTTTTATTCAAAGGTTATCTCTATAGCTTAACCTAGTAGCTTCTTCTTTGGTCCACTATTTCTAGATTCATTTATTTTCTATATACATGTACACATGGCATAGTTGTCATTTTAGTGGTCATGGCATTCATTCTCCTCCCTCCTTTCCTCCCTCCCTTCCTTCTAATGGTTTATTCCTTTATTCACTCACTGCACTGAGGGCGACAGAGAGAAAATGTTCAGAGACAAGACAACAGCAGGTTCTTCCACAGGTGGATCCCCCTACACACCTTCATGGCTAGTTGAGTTACGAACAAGAGTTCTAATATTTTTGCTCATAAACAATCATTTTCATACTAAACTATTCTGTGCATTTCTCAGCTTTCCTAAACTTGAATGCTTTTAAAAATATAGCCACATTTTTTTTTAAAAAAGCTTACCCAGGTCATGTAAAGAACAGGTAGAAAAATAGAATACGTTAGGTTAATAGAGGAAACATAGATGAGTGAGCTGTCGCCACATATGTGCAGGCTGTCAATAAACCCAAAAGGGAGTTCTGTGAGGACCCTAGGTAGAAGCAGTAAGAGTTGAGTCACAGTTGTAAGTGGCTTAAGAAGAACAGAAGGGGCTTCAGAGGAAATTTGATGGTGGTGTTTCAGCTCAGCTTGAAGATGAGATAAAAGTTAGCTACGGCAATAGCAAGACGTTAGACCATTTTAAGATGAAAGAGTAGTATGACCAAAGGTATAGTGTGATGAATGTGAAGGAGGCCCAGGGGAGAGTTCAGTTTGACTTGAGTACAGTGGCAGTGGGAGATGAGCCTGAAAAAGCTTTTTTGGAATGACAAGGACTGCAGTGTTGGTCCTTAGACCTAGGTAACAGGAGTCACCAGTGTTATTTACATGTAGGTAAGGGAGAAGGACTTCAGTTAGAGTATCTGGTGGCACATACGGAATTAACGTGCACAGTTAGAGACTAGATGGGAGAGGACCCTCAAAGAGACCAGAGCATGACTTCAGAAAATATGCCGAAGTGCCTGACTCCGTGGCAGCATCAGAAAAGAGGAAAACTTGGGATATGCCAGTGTCAGGTCTTAGCAACTGACTGTGAGGGGACTGTCAAAGTCACCTAGGCCAGAATGCTGTAAAGTGAAGACCCATCAAAGTAAAGAAGGCAGCAGAAAGAAGGAAGGCACAGGAAGTTCAGAAGAGACCACAGGGTGTTGGTGGTGTCAGCCACAGTAAAGGGGAGCTGTCCAGCAAGGCATCTGGAAAGGTCTGCCTAGAGATTATGTGAAGGTCAGGGCTGAAGATCATGGCTTGGGAGTAATTCCCATTGATGTGAAAGCTGAAGCCAAGAACGGATACATTTTGCCAATCAATAGAATAGGCACAAAAGCAAAATGCAAAACAGAGAGCGAGGAACACGTCCTTCGGGGAGAACAAAGTGAAAGGAGAGCCAAAGGAGCTGCAAAGGAGCAGTCAGAAAAGTAAGCGGAGAACACAGAGGGCGTGGAGGCCAAGACCAGCGTCTGAGGAGCCGCAGGGGTTGAGACTGCCACAGGCTGTTGACAGTTGAAAGCAAATGAAGATTCAGTGCCCAGGAGATCCATGATAATCTGGTTATTAAATGTTCATGCTTACACACACCTTACAAAAAAGACCTCGCTGCTTCAAATCAAAGTATTTTCACATGAGGCTACTTTTATTACCCTTTGAAGAAAAAGCAAAACGATTTATTATTTGAAGATACTCTGATATCAAGGATAACTTCCATCAACATTCTCCATTTGATCCTATTGGACAACAGTTTTCAACCAAAGCTAGTCCTATCCTTCCGAGGGTTAAATGTAAATGTAGGGGCACTCTAAGTAATCACAGTGACTGAGGGGTACAGGGGCCCAGACACCACAGGTCCTGTGATGAAAGAACCATGCCCTCCTCCACAGAGAAACGACATCTGGCAAAAACACCAACTACTCCACCTGTTCAGAAACATTGTTATGTAATGCCATTTTTCACTAAGTGGACTTTGGTATGTTTGAGGAAAACTGACACAACCTCAGATTCTGAAATTTTAAAACAATGATTTTAAAATAAGGTAAATATTATTAATGTAGTTCATCCCTTAGAAGTTTTTTAAGTTAATACATTTCTTTTACTTCACTGTTTATCCCTACCTAATCTAGTTTCAAATGAAGTAAGTCTTCAAGTAAATTACTTAGTAGGGCAGCTTGTAGAAAAATAAAGTATAATTATTCCACATATTAGCTCTAATCAGAATCTGAGTGGGGTGTAGATAATTCAGAACACATCTCATTGCATTATTAGGTGAGGAAACAGCCAATGTTTGAAATAAAATGCTTTCTTAAAAATGTCAATATTTTATACAGATCTGTATTTATCTAAACAATTGCATGCTCTTGCATTCACCACTCCTAATAAGTATCTTCAATAGGAAATTGATGGCTTAATGCCTAATATTACAAAAAATGCATCACCAGTTTAGACAAATGTAGCATGTAGACATTTTTTGGCAATATTCTACCAAATTATATTTGGTACAATCGCCTCTCATTGGCCGACAGCCTCAGATGTGTAGTAAAGGTTGTTCCTTCCTCTAGACGATGATCCCCCGTCAGCTACTCTCTCATGTTACGACTGCAAGTGGGAAGTGGACTGGACACCAGGGTTCACCACTTTCGGGACCAACTGAGAGAATGCAGCTTTCTCTAAAAGTTTCTCCAGAAGTTAAAAAAAAAGATCTATTATTTGCCAAGACTTCATGCAGTTGTTTCTTAACTTGTTTCTTAACAGCTTGGATCCAGCCAGTGTTGAGAAAGCCTGTGACACACTAGGATGACTTCTCAGACAAGGGGAGTCTATGTCAAGGTTTATTATGCAATCAAACACAGTTATACTATCTCATGAAAAACCTGCATTTCAAAAAGTTTCCCCAAGTTTGTGAACAAGAATAAGCCAATGATCCTTGTGACAATCGAACAGACATAAGGTCTAATATTTAAAACCTAACACTAGCTATCGAGTACTGAGTTACTTCTATGGCTGTGCTCCACACAGTGCTAATTGCATCCCAAGCATTGTCTTGTTTGACCTATAAACCAACACATGAAACTGATTATGATCTTATTTTTACACATAAAGAAACTCAAACTCAAATTTAGACATGTTTTTGCAGATGAGGAAAGCAAAATTTATAGAGGTTTAGCAACTTGCTCTGGCTAGTACTTGGCAGAGCCATGATCGAAACCCAGGCAGACCAGGTTTCAGAGCCTTCTGCCCTGTCCCACCCCAGACGCCTTCCTCCCTCATGGGCTCCCAGATGGAACATACTTGGTCTCTGCTTTCAAGGACCATTTCACTGAGGAAAAGAGGTAGAACACCTACCCACGTAATTGTAATTCCAGCTAAAACATAGTAACCAGCCTAGGTAAGTCCAGATCAATTTAGGTGAAGTTCAGGTGAACACAGATTACACCAAAATAAAGGAACTGAGAGATAATTTTGGTGTGGGAGGGGATGGATTATAAGGGAAGAAGTGGGATAAAAGACATAAAAGAACACAACTATTATTTTTTTACCATACTTAGCTAGATATCAATAAAAGAAACAGCACAAAGCGAACCAGACACTAAGCCTGTTTTTTTAACCTGGAAGCTATAGCTTCACACTCCCGCCCAGGGAGCACCTGGCTGCAGAACACGAAGGGGTGGGGAGGGAAATGGATAGGACAAAGAAGGGGCAGGTAAGGACACGCCCCTAGAACTCAAAATGGTGGAGGGAGAGGTGTTTCACCATTGAGGCCTGTCAGTCTAACCTAGGAAAGCGATTATTGGTCAAGGGGTGGACCCATCAGAAGCCTGCAAAAGCTTGGAAAGTTCATTATTTAAAAAAAGCTTCTTGTTATAGCCCCACGGGAACAAAGAAACTGTCCAGCTCTCTCTCTCTCTGTCTTGTGCACGCACACTTTTGCACTCGTAGGGACCCACATTCATCCTGTGCTCTCATGTGTTTCCTCTCCATAACCATGTGGCCCTGGGTATTGCAGCACTGTACTAAGCTTTAATATGGCACAGGACCTCTGGGCATTGGGCCTATTTCTGGTCCTATTTTCCATGGTGGGATAGTGGAAGCCCAGGAGGTTCACACTATCGATTTTGCATGGAGCACCCATATAAATCTTACCACCAGACCTTATCTCCCCTTGCGGGTCCCTGAAAATGCTTTTCCTTGTGACACCACAAGGACCCCACTTCCACCAGCAACAGTATTATTTCATGCCACTTTATTTGTCAGAGTAGAAGACACCTTACATTTGTTACCTTCTTGGTTGTAAGGAAAAATCATGCACAGATTATTACTCCACGTTGCAAAAAAACTACGTCAACTAGTCTCTCAACTGAAGCTTGGACCCAGAACCCCTGAAAGTATAACTCATCCTTGTCTCTTTGTTCCACAATGACTACACTTCTTTTTGATATTTACTGGGTATGTGCAACTTTTGCTAATTTCTCATCCCAAAGAAAGAATACTTTTCTAACTCACACAAAGTGACTAGGTGAGGAGATGCGGGACAAGGCAAAGGAATCCCAACTATTCTGTCCCCAGGGAAGACCCCTGTGGGACTTCCTGACAGATTTAGAGAAGCAGACAGGAGAGCTGACTCCCTGTCATTTTCCTTCATCCTCCTCCCCTCCTTCCTTGTTTTTTTTCTATAGTCAGTTCAGAACTATGATGTGGCCTGTACTGGGCCAGAGAACTGGACAAAGTCCTTGTCCTCATTCAGCTTCACCCAAAGCAGAGACTGTGTCACTTAGCGGTTAAAGCAAGACTGCCTGAGTGCTTGTCCCAGCTCAGCCACCTAACTAGCTGTGCTATTTTAGCAAGGTACTTAACTCTCTGTGCCTAAAAGGGGGATTAAGAAGATACAAGGAGTTAAAATATACAGAAAGTAGTAGCACCATGCCTGGAACATGGTGAGCATTATAAAGATGTAATAATTACTCTATTCTTCTTCAGCTTTTTAGAGGACCTGGATGAGGCTGTCCAAAGTCTGGGAGATATCACACCTCAGTCTCTTCTCTCAAAAAGAAGAAATCAATTTATTGCCAGAGATAATCTTCAGGGCAGGAGTGTCCTCACCTCATAGCTAAAAGAAAATCCCCCATCTCTGTTTTACAAGGCCATTCTCAATGGGCAAAAGAATGTAGCTGAATATACAGGTTTCTAAATCAAGACACCCTTCCCAAATCGGCCTATTAGGAGATCTTACAAACATTTCTTAGACTGTTAAATTCCTTTCAAGTTATTTAGAATAAGTGTCTGTTCCACTGAGAAGAAAACTGCCAGAAGGCAAATAGGGCAGGAGTAAGAAAAATTGGTTGACTAGACATGCATTTTTTTTGACAGCAGAATTGCAACCTCATTCATCTTGGCAACCACAGTTTATCGTGTAGAATGGTTTTAGGGGTTTTAAAATAGCTAGTCTTTACTTTTGGTGTTTTTCATATCCTTTATTTCTCACTTCATGGTAGGTACCACCAATCCAATTTTATGGATAAGAAAACCCGAGGATGAGACTGTTAAGTAATTACAACCTTACAAAATGCAGAACTGAGACTGAAATCTAGGTCTAACTGTAAAGTCAGTTACCTTTTTCCACGTGAATGTCTCAAAAAAATGTTCAGTGAACGAATATAGAACTAAAAGCAAATGCAGGAACGCTTTTGCACTGTTGGTGGGACTGCAGACTGGTGCAGCCATTATGGAAAGCAGTTAAAAGATACCTCAAAAAATAAAAGACAGATGTTCCTTTTGACCCATCGATTCCACCTCTGGGAATATATCCAAAGAAACACAAAACACTAATTTGAAAGAACGTATGCACCCCTATTTTCATTGCAGCATTATCTACAACTGTCAAGATATGGAAGCAGCCCAAGAGTCCATCAGTAGATGAGCAGGTAAAACAGCTATGGGACATTTGCACAATGGAATACTACTCAGCTGTAAAAAAAAAAAAGAAGAAGAAAATTATACCCTTTGCAACAGCATGAATGGACCTGGAGAACATTAGGCTAAGTGACACAAGCCTGTCAGAGAAAAACAAATATCACATGATTTCACTCAAATGTGGAATCTAATGGACAAACTGAACTAACAAGCCAAATAGAGACAGATTCATAGAAGATGACAACTACTGGGGAGAGGAGGGTGTGGAGGGATCTAGCAAAAAGGAAAAGGACTCCTAGACATGGAGCACAGTACAATGATTCTCCAGAGAGGAGGTATTAGAGGGTTAGTTGGTAACAGAGACTAAAAAATTTTAAGACTTCCTTTTATTCCAGATCCATGATCCCAAACTATGACTCTGGATAAAGGATATTTCGTTAGGTCACTTTGCTGTCCTTTCATTCAGGAGGGCTCAAGGCCAAAAATATAAGCCAGGTAAGGTAAAAGTAGATACATGTCTAGAAATAACCTTGGCATTTACAGGAAGATGCCCTAACTGGCCCCTGGGAAATAAGGTGTTTAAATTTCAGGTTACTTACCACTATTAAACCACTCCCTGAGGAAAAAAATAATACCTAAAATTCCAAACTTTTGATGTGAATTTTGTACAAATCCGTTTTTGCATTACAAGTTATCATAGAAGACACTGAACTGCTTAAATAATGTTTCCCTTTCACTGAGATCATTCAATTGCCTGCTCACTTAGATTGATTTAAACGCGATGTCAGAAGCAGCAAATGCAGCTAGGATTGCTTCATCAAGGGTAAATAAGAGAGACACCTTGCTCAAGCCTCATCTACTCCCTGCAAGCCACCGCCCAGCTCAGACTGTCCCGCCACACGCCCCCAAACGCACACCCAAGTACTCGTGGTTCCAATGATAGGGCACATGGCAGCCCTCAGTTTGGGTCCAGCCATAAAGCACCGAGTGGCAGAAGGGGACATCCAGCGCCCACAGCTTTCTTCTGACCAGTCTTTTCTTCATATCACTCTAATCATTGTCCGCTATTTTATGCCTCTAATTCATTTCTTATTAGATCCAGAAGGAGAAGAGACGAGATATTATCAGTTTTCTACTAGACCGAACCACTCTCACTCAACTCGGCCCACTCAGTACCACTTCTGAAAAAATGGAGGCAGACACTTATAGAGAAGCCGCTCTTCATTCCCTCTCGTGCGGTGGGTGGGTGTGATATCCTTGGCCTAGACCACAAAATGTTCTTGCTAGCCCTACCAGGAAATTGTCCCCTGGTCACAACCAGTCTGCGATCGTCTTCATGGAAGTGACGGAGACAAGCGAGTGGAGAGCAGCTGCGGAAGAGCACCTGCTGAGGGACTGCAGTTGGCACCTGGACTGCCGCCGCCTCCCACCCGACCTGCCTGGCCTGGCGCCCCCAGCCTGGCGCAACAGACGGGGAAGCCCAGTGGGAGCTCCGGACGCGGGCCCTCTGAAAGTCACACTCTCCTTCTGCCAGGGCGCGCACCTTGCCAGCAGCACACGCCTTTCCATCCGCCTCCTAACCCACCCTGCTACCTGCGGACCAAAAAGAAGGCGACTTCCCCTGTACTTCGTCGCCCCGCCCCCCTCTCCCCCGCAGCCTGGCCGAGCCCGCAAGTCTGTTAAAAGACAGACACTTCCCACGCACCCTCTGACCACCAGCCACACCCTCGACCCCACCTCCTGCGGCAACCAGGCCAACAGTCGCTCCCGGGCCCTGGGCGGGATGCTAGTGAGAAGTGCACTGGGGACCCGCCCGGAACTAGCCGGGACAGACTGGTAAAGGAGAGTAACAAACACCTCGCCAGAAGAGTCTCCGTGAAAAAGCCTAGAACGTGAGACCCTCCTGACCGAAAGCACGGGGGCATGCATTGCGCTTCCTGCCCGGTGGGGCCCCCTGGAGCCCCCCGGAGGCCCCCGACCCCGACGCGCGCGCCCCGAACCAGCGCCGGGTGCGCCCCCCACAACTCCTGGGCCCCGCCGGCTCGCAGAATGACGCTAGCTTTCCTCCGGAGGCAGCTTTGATTTTTTTTTTTTTTTTTTTTGTCTATATATAAGGGCTCACTGGCAAACTGCGTTCGGAGTGTTTGTCACAGGCGTGCTAGAAATTTTTACACACGCGTGCGCATGGTTCCTGGGGCGGCAGGGTGAAGACTCACACTCGCCTTCCTCTCCGAGGGCGCCTCCCCTTCTCTTCCTCCTCCCACCCTCCCGGTGAGTCCCTTACCTGGTGTCCGGCACCGGGTGGGCCCGGCAGCCCTCAGTTCCCTCTTAGCCGTAGCCGATTCGCCTCGCTGCCACTGGCGAATGGACTTATTTATTTATTTATGTCCCCTGACGTGTCCTCTCCGGCCACAGCCAGAGGTGGAGGGAGAGGAGGAGGAGGCAGGGAGGGGAGGCGCGGCTGCTGAGTACTCCAGTGGGTGCCAAGGAGCGCGCCCTGGGAGGGGAAGGGGAGGATGTAGTGGTGGAGAACCCAGGCTTTGCTGGAACCCAGCGGTCCGGCATGGGGTGGAGGGGGCCGCCACCCTGTGACTCAA
Organism: Sturnira hondurensis; assembly: GCF_014824575.4. Classification (NCBI taxonomy): domain Eukaryota; kingdom Metazoa; phylum Chordata; class Mammalia; order Chiroptera; family Phyllostomidae; genus Sturnira; species Sturnira hondurensis. The sequence continues at coordinate 807,236 of NW_028093232.1, forward strand.
GGAGGAATGAGCGTGCTCGAGTGACTCCACTTCAGGTTTTAGATTTGACCAACAAGAAAGCCAAAAGTCTAGTAGAGACAAGTTATCCAAGATTGGTCCTCACATGCTTTATCCGAAGTACTTTGGCGCTTAACTTAGGGGCCAATAGCTCCAAATGTATACCCCGGGGAGTTACTCAACCTATAAAAGCCTGCAGGAGAGGAGCCCGGCAGAGTGCAGGACGGCAGGAATATTCTCTTTGTGAGCTTGGAGGGCAAACCTTGGATAATTTTTCATTTGAGGTCTTTTGGAGGGAGCGGTAGAGTGGGGATGGCAGTGTTGGAGATTAGGCTCGCCAACCAAGTCACTCTAAGGGAAAAATAGAATAAAAATTCGCTGTGGGAGGAAGAGCTTAGAAAATAGTACAAGAACTTTAAAATAGATAAGAATAGAAAGAAAGTCATTTGTAAATAATCCCTTTCGTTTCTAGTTTCTCAAATGATTTGATTCTTCAAAGTAGGAATTGGTTATTTTACAATGAACAACGTTAGGGATAAGGCTAATCCCATAGTCATTGGTTTGACCTCTTCTGCCTTTCTCTCTCTCTCCCTCTCTCTCCCTTGTCCACAGTATGTTTCTTGGGGAAATTAGAAACAGGAAGGGCTAGAAATGAACACTTAGGTTGGTTTCCTTTAATGTCTTGAAGGTTGAACTGAAAGAAAAAGAAAACTGTCCAGAAGAATAAACACAGGCTTGGATTTGAGAATTCATATTGCAGTTTTTCTGTCAACTTAACTGACCCCACACCCCATTGCTGCCTCTACAAAGTGAAAAAGATAAAATGTTACACTAATCTAGATAATAATATAACTCCCTAGAAGGTTTTCTTGTTTATTTTAGAACTTAAATCATTTATAACAAACCAAGATAAGTTACCTAAAACAGAGCCCCAAAGACAAAAGAAACAAAATGGTAATAATAGTGAAAAATTACACTTATTTAAGTGAGTAGAGGTTCAGACTGAGTCACGCCAAGGGATGCATCTGTGGTATAGAAATTGTTTTGAACTAAAGGCAACTTTAGCCACAGACTCAAGAGAAACTTCTGTCCCTAACTTTACCTACTAGGCTTTGAATTCGGCCTTTTCCCTTGTGATTGTCAAAGATAGCCTTGTTTGACTTGGCTTTCAGGCAGAGTAAATTTCTATTTCCTAAACCTCTGTGGTTCTTATCAGCCTGCAATGACCCTTCAAAGCGCTCAAGGTCTCAAGGTACATTAGTTCATCCCTAGCTCAGGTGTCCTATATACCTGGGCCTGCCTTTGTCTCTCTGAACCTCTCATGTTAGGGGAGGGCCGGAGGCGGGGTTCTGACTCATACATATGTGGGGTCCCCTACCTGTGTATGTGTCAAATTTAGTTCTTTTCTTTTGCGAATCTGTGTCATGTCTATTTTACTGTCACAACAGCCAGGAGAGCCATGAGGGTAGGGGAACATTTCTTCTTCCACACAAGTGCTTATCATTGTCAAGCACTGTTCTAAGAATTTATATGGATTATCTCAACTAATACAATGACCACATTAGGTTATTCACCTTTTACAATTTGAAGACAAATTAAGTTACTTTTCAAAATTCACATTGCCTTACTTCTGCCATCGCAAGCTAGGACAAAATTTGAATTTTAGTGTCTGAAGCCACAAAGTAGAAATAATATCCACCTTTTATTGTTATCATGAGATTTAAGTGAGATGATGTATGTGAAGAGAAATGTAGATAATATGAGATAAGTAAGTGGTGCATATTATTAGTAACTTCAAAAGGTTTGGAGGACAGGTTCACAGAAAGGGATAGTTTGGAAACTATGGAACTGTGGTAGAAAATTCTAGAAAGGACTTTAGGTTTATAAAGCTAAAATGTGCAAATTGGCAAATGTGTAAGATATAGGCATTTAATAATGTTGGAATGTCTAGCAGTGACAATAAACATTTCCTTTTCATTACAAAAAGAATATTAAGTTTTTAAAAGATTAAGATTCACATTTCAAGGTCCTCTTCTTCTATGTTTGCTAATGACATTTTTCCTGCTCATTCATTACCTTTATTTCGAAGAAGAGAAGAAAGAAGAAAGACCATGTATTTTCTGAAGTTTAAGCCTCCTCTCCCTTTTCCATCTCTCTGGTTTTTATGTTTTGTCCTGTATTTTTTGCAACTTTATGGTCCTGGCCTATTTAACTCATTGGCAAACTCTCTCTCTTTTTTAAAGATTTTATTTATTTATCTATAGAGGGAAAGGGAAGGAGAGAGGGAGAGAAATATCAATGTATGGTTGCCTCTCATGTGTCCCCTGCTGGGAACTGGCCTGCAACCCTGGCCTGCAACTGGCCTGCCCTGACTGGGAATCGAACTGTGACCCTTTGGTTCACAGGCCCGAGCTCAATCCACTGAGCCACACTAGCCAGGGCTCATTGCCAAACTCTTAAACATCACTACCCATAGCATTACATCATGAGTGCAGCATGCTCTCTTTTTAAGTCTTGTTTTTCAAACAGTTAAAACTCTGGGTCCAATTTTCCTGCTGCCCCAGTGTTAGTATTTGGGGCTTCCTTGGTGAATCCCCTTGTTGCTATGACTAAGCATGCTGTGCAAATATTTGGTTGGATTAGAAAAGAATCTGAAAAGAGAATTAGATGACAGACAATAAAGCCAGTCAATTTATCCTAAGACGATAGTCTTCATTTTGTTCAAATGTTGAGGAAAATATGTATGATTTAGGGGAAAAGCAAACCATATGGTCAGAATTTGAAATGCTTTTGACAAAATGTTTGCCTTGATTTCTTTTTATGAGGTCAAACAACAATAAGAGAAACGAAGTATAGCTATACACTCAATATTCTAAAAACTCCACCAATAAGCAAGCCAGGGAATACACACGCAACAAAAACTCGTTAAGCGCAAACAACTTAAGCTGCATAACTGCAGCCTCACACTCACGGTTTCCTGGCCCTTTATTTCTCAGCCATGCCGGACCATCTCATACTTTTCTCTGCTCTTATTCCCTACCATTTTCTCCATATCAAACCTGCCTAAACTGTTTTTCCCTCAAGGCCCAGCAAATATGTGATTACATCTGCAGCATTTCATGGATTCCTTCAGTGAGAATGAATTCTGTCTTCCCCGGTGCTCTCTCTCCCCTAAGACACATTGCATGCTTCTATTTGGGACATTTTCTTTCCGCTGTACAGTATGGTTATGATTTTTTTGTGTGTCTCCTGACCTAGTAGCCCGTTGGAGGGTAGAGATGATATTTTATTCATATCTGTAATCTTCCAGCATTTGGCACAAATTCTTGCACATTGAAGGAAACTAATACCGTCTACCAAATGAAGGAAAGAGATGATGGTGTGCCATTAGGCGACAGATTTGTGGGAGAGGCTGTTGGTGCTCCCAGTGTCCGTGATCTGCGTGGCACTATCTTTCTCTCCTTCTCTTCATTATTTTGAGGCCATTTGAGGCCATTAGATTTAATTAATGGAGTATGAATGAAGTGATGTAGGGATTCAGAACAAGGCCCCCAACACGTGCCTTCGTGGTATACAGACTGCTTTGAACTAAAGGCAACTGGAGTCACAGGCTCAGGAGGCACTCTGCCACCCCACCCTTAACAGCCCAGAAACATTTGACTTAGAGGCCTGGCCTATGAGAGATCACCCGCATTAACCTTTTTGACCCACCTCTATGGCAAGGCAAACTTTTCCTTTCTGCACATCTGTTCTTCTTAGTACCTGCAAAGGCCCCTTGATGCCCTCAAGGGGCCTGCCCTCATCCCTAGCTCAGAATGTCTTACATACTTCAATCCCCCTTTGTGCATCTCAGAACCGCTTGTGCATGGAGGATCTCAGGCTTTCCCATGGCACATCTGAGGCTCCCGCACATGTGTTTGCATTACATTTGGTTATTTTGTCTTGCCAACCTGCCTCACGTCTATTCGATTATCAGCCCAGCCAGAAGAATCTGGAGCGTAGGGGAAGGTTTGCTCCTCCCACACAGTGGCCTGTCACATCTGGGTAACGGGCATTAAGAGCCAGGATGCTTCCTCATCAAGTGGAATAGGTACAAAGTGGAGTTATTAAAAGATTGCCAAAACGCTGCTTGACTTGCACTAGGCCTTGCGTGTGCCAGAAACAAGTCCTGTGTTTAGCCACTGAGATGTCAGGCCTTATTTCTCATGAGAACATAACCTAGCTTATCCTGACCCATACAAGATCTTACTTAATAAGAGGATAAACCATATCAGCATAAAGACTCAATGAAACATGGAGCTTATGAAAATGCTGGAATGCGTGCTAAAATACATTCTTCTAACCCAAAATTGATATATAATGGTCTTTTCATAGAGAAACTCTGTGAGAGCCAAGTTGGGGTGTGTGTGTGTGGGTGTGTGTGGGTGTGTGTGTGACTGTGTGAAAACCACACAATAGGTTCATTTTAACTGAAGACAAAAGACTCAATGCCCCAATATTCCCCTCAACCCGAGTGAAAAGGAACCTGCACTTGCCCTGCAGTGGCAGCGTGCTGTGTCTGAGACGGTAGCCCACTAGCCACTGTGAGTATGGTGGGTCTGACCTGGTCTCATAGACAGGACAAAATATAAAAGATATTTTCCCACAGCCTCTAAATTTATATGTTAAGTATATCCATAGAGGCTACTTTGAAAAATCTTATCTGGAAGTATGGGGGTTTAAAATGATTTACCCCAAGATGTGCCTCTGCAGAATGTAGCTTATTTTGAACTAAAGTCAACTTTACTCATGGGGCCAAGAAGATCTGTCCCTCTCTTAACTACTTAGTAAAACTTGAATAGGAGCCTTGAGCATAATAAGGGATTATCATAGAAACACTGTTTTTACCTACTTACAGGGCAAGACAAACTTCTATTCACTAAACATCTGCTCTTCTTATCATCTTGCAATAACACTTTGGAGCCCCCAAGACACCTTGCCTTATTCCGAGCTCAGGATGTCTTATACCCGCCATGTTCCCTTTTTGTCTCTGAATCTCTTGTGCATACGGAGTTTCTATATGTACGTATGCATTACATTTTGTTATTCTCTCTTGTTAATCTGTCTCGTATCCACTTGATTATTAGATCAGCCAGAAGAACCTTGAAGGTTAAAAAATAACGCCCCTGCCACAAATTGCAGGACAGCTCACTGGAATCCCACACTTACCCACAGTGCTAATACAGATGAGGAGGTCCTGGAACCTCTGACCCGAGGCTGCAGAATACAAGGATTCTCACCACGTCCGCATACACCCCCTTCTTTGTCTGCAGGTTGTGGTAGAAGCCAGAATCTTTTCCCCCTTCTAAATTTAGGTTGGGAACATTTGATTTCCTGTGTTTTGGAACAGCTGTTTAAGTGTGGACAACAAAAATTTGCTGTAATAAACCACCGGTTCCTAAATGGGCTGATTGTGGGGAGTTGTAATGCCCCAGGCCTGCAACTTTTTCAGTGAAATGTTTTAAAGCCAGCTCTGCTGGTTATTCTTTTGTATCTAGGTCAACACACATTTGAAATGTCAGAAGTAACACCCCTTGAAGGTGTAACCACCCTCCACAGAGCACATGATATTCTCAACTATCCTGTAATCGCATCTCTGCCTTGCTTTCTCCCACTCCCCTGTAACTTCCTTGGTTCCCTCCTTAATTCAAAATTCAGAAAAGATACTAAACACTGTTATTTTCCTGAGCATTTGCGATCTTGTTCCCGAGCGTATGTCTCCAGTTTTGCCTCAGATAAACTCATAAAAATTCTCTACAGAGTTGAACATTTAACAGCCACAAAAGATAGGGCCGCCACCTTCCTCAGCCTGACTCTGGAAGCAAACCTCACTTTGGGAGGACTGCATCTGTTTGCATTCTTTTCAGGGGACGAGTCTTGCAACCATAATATTGGCTCGTGTCGCTATTAAGATTCTACTCATTCTGGCCAGACAAAGGATCCTTTTAATTGGAAAAACTTCTATATCATAAAAAGGAAAAAAAAGAACTTTTTTTGAAGAGCTCTCATATGGTTGTAAAAGCTAGTCATTAAGATTCCCTTCATATAATGGAAAGATAGAAATTAGCACAAAAGTCAAAATGTACTAGAATCTTTCTACTTCCCTTCAGATATTGTAAAAGTTAGGACATTAGAAATTCAATTGTCTTGCACTTAAGAAGAAAAATGAAAGCAAAAGATAGGCAATACAAATTTAAATACAGATTAACGTATTATGTCCTAAGAACCATGCTCACCAACTGTCAAGTTTAATGCTCCGTAACGTTGCTATAAAGGAGTGGAGGTTAGATTACATTTGTGGCTAGGATCTGTTGCATCCACCACCCGCGAGAACAAATGTCGGAGACTTTCAGGGTTCCAAAGATGTTACTTTATTGGCCAAGTTTAACCTGAGCAGGGGCGAACTCTCAGAGTGTCCAGAGACACGGTGCCCGCAGGGGCTGCAAATGAGAGTCGCGCCCAGTGCTTACAGCTAAGTCCTTATATAGGGGCAAGCAAGCAAGCGTTGCACAGAAGCAGATGTGGCAGTTAGCTGTTGGCTCACAGAGCCCGTGCCCGGAAACAGGGAGGGGTCTGACTCAACTGAAAGGAAAATTTTGCAACTAAACAGATGGCAATCAACTTACATTTACTAGGGATGCAGGCTCCTTGGGGCTGAGACTATTTTTCTTGTCCCCAACAGATCCTGCCAAACTGCTGCCAGCTCTCAAGGAAAAGATAAAGTTACAATTGCTATCACGAGAAATGTTCCAATGAGCAAATAAGTAAATAAATAAATAAGGGGGGAGAGCTAAATAAAATGGGCATTGATGGGGTTAAACAAAAGTTCAGTACAACAATACCAAAAACTGACTGAGGGAGAGAGACCAAGTGGGCCTGCCAGTGAGGAAAACATTTCCTCTACCCTCAGGGTTCTTTGCCTGCTTTAATGTTCAAAGAGGTCTGAGGCTGATTAGCAAGAGAAAAGAACCAAATTTAATCCATACATATATACGGAAACCCCACATACACGAGAGGGTCAAGGAGAGGGCACAAGGGATTGAGACAGAAGAATTCCAGTATGTAAGGTATTTTAAGTAAAAATGAGGTAATACACATTGGAGGCTTCAAGAGGTCATGGTAGGATGTTTAGTGAACAAGAGTTTGCCTTGCCCTCTAAATTAAAAAAAAAAGATTTTCTCTAATAATCCCTTGTTATGGACAAGGCCCCTATTCAAGAACCTCTAGATAGTTAGGGAGGGACAGAAGATTCTCCTGTTTTAGCTAAAGTTGCCTATAGCTCAGAAAAATCTGCATATTGTAGAGGTACACCTTGGGGGGTTTAGTTCTGAACCTCTACAGCCAATCTGAATGCCTCTTTCCCTTCCCACATTAGAGAGCATTAAAGAAATAATCATTGTGTTTCTAATTTGCATTTCTCTGATGATCAGTGATGTTAAGTGTCTTTAAATATGTCTGTTGGCCATCTGCATGTCCTCTTTGGAGAAGTGCCTATTCAGGTCCTGGGCCTTTTTAACAAATTGTATTGTTTGTTATTTTGGTGTTCAGTTGTATACGTTCTTCACAAATTTTAAATATTAACCTCTCATTACATGTATTATTGGCAAACGTGTTCTTCCATTAGTGGTTTGTCCTTTCATTTTGTCGGTGGTTCCCTTTGCTGTGCAAACTTTTGGGTTTGATGTAGTCCCATCTATTGATTTTTGTTTGTTTTCCTTGCCTGAGGAGATATATGAGAAAAAATATTGCTATAAGCAGTGTCCAAGATTTCACTGTCTGTGTTTTCTTCCAGTATTTTTAAGGTTTCAAACCTTAAATTTAAGTCATGAATCCATTTTGAGTTTATTCTTGTGCCTAGTATAAGAAGGTCTAGTTTTATGTTTTGCACATATCTGTCCAATTTTCTCAACACTATTTATGAAATATACTGTCTTTACCCCATTATATAGTCTTGCCTTTTTGTCAAATATTAAGGGATCATAAAAGAGTGGGTTTAAGCCCTGGCTGGTGTAGTTCAGTGGATTGAGCGTGGGCCTGTGAACCACACGATCGCAGTTCGATTCCCAGTCAGGGCACATGCCTGGGTTGCAGGCCAGTTCTCAGCAGGGGACACACCAGAGGCAACCATACATTGATATTTCTCTCTCTCTTTCCTTCCTTTCCTCTATAAAAGTAAATAAATAAAATCTTTAAAAAAAAGAGTGGGTTTATTTCTGGACTCTCTATTCTTTCATTGATCTATATGTCATTGGTCTGTTATGCCTGTACAATGCTGTTTTGATTACTACAGCAGTAGAGTATATTTGATATCAGGTAGCATAATTCCTTTCATTTTGTTCTTCTATCTCTAGAAACTATTCAGGGTCTCTTGTGGTTCTATATAGATTTTTAGAATATCTATTCTAGTTCTTTGAAATGTGCCATCGGTGTCTTGATAGGAATTGTGTTGAATCTATAGATTGCTTTGGGTAGTATGGACATTTTATTGATATTAATGCTTCCTATTCATGAACAGAGTTTATGTTTCCACTTATTTGTGTCTTCTTTAATTTATTTTTAAAATGCCTTATACATTTCTGAGTATATGTCTTTAATATTTTTTGGTTCAATTTATTCCTTGGTATTTTTAGTACAATTATAAATGGAATTGTTTTATTAGTTTCCCTTCCCTTAGTTCATTATTGATGTATAAAATGCAACCAATTTCTACATATTTATTTTGTATTTTGCTACATGACTTAATTCATTTATCACTTCTAGTATTATTTGTTGTGGAATCTTTAGGGTTCTCTATATATAGTATCATGTCATCTGCAAATATTGACAGTTTCACTTTTATTTTCCAATTTGGATGCTTTTTTTTTTCTTCTTACCTGCTTGCTGTCGCTAAGACTTCCACTACTATGTTGAATAAGAGAAGAGAAAGTGGACATCCTTGTCTTGGTCCTGATTTTTAGGAAAATGCATTTTGTTATTGACCTTTGAGTATGATGTTGACTGTAGGTTTGTCATATAAAACCTTTGTTACATTGAGATAATTTTTCTCTGTGCCCGTTATGCTGATTTTTAATAAGTGGGCACTAGATTTTATGAAATGCTATTTCTGAATCTATTGATATGATCATGTAATTTTGGTCCTTTATTTTGTTTGTGTGGTATATCAAGGTTATTGATTGGTGGATATTGCACCAACTTTGCATATAATCTTAATTTATTCTAACAGAAATGCAGTTTGGATTCAACTGTTTCTGTACAGTATCTTACCCATCCTATGGCAATACTTTTAAAATAAATGCTAGGAGGTCTCTGTTAATGTCTGTGCATGTTTCAGTGTGTTATGTGGTGTTTTCTACCTCTGAATGATGTTGTGACTTTATAAAAAAGAAGCTCAGTTAAATTGGTTTACACAAACTTGTGCTTATATCATAATTCTCAAAAACATAAGAGAAATTAACCCAAATATTGTTCAGAATCATGTAATTGGGAAAATAATTTGATATTATAACTGGTTTTAGTTTGGTTTGCTTCAATAGTCATATCTTTATAGTAATTAGCATTAAATGATACTTACTTTTTACCTGGATTTATTAGTTAAATAAGTTCATATTATCGCTGTTGCACAGGTTCATCAGTAAAAGCAACATGGTATAATAAAATTTTTATAAGTAAGCTATACCTAATTGTAGGAACAAGTAAATTAAATGAATATAAGTAGAACATAAGTTCCCCTTTAGGTGAACTCTTTAGTGATCATTATATTGTTAAAAAATAATTGCCTTTGTCTACTTGGTAACTTGAAACTTTATAGTTGCTAGATAAATTAAGTGATGGACATTCATTGAATGTCTAGACCATTTCCAAATAACATAATAACAAAACATTAATTACTGAACATCAGTTCATTTACTTTTTATTATAGAGAAACTAAAGATATTTGTGTTCATTAGTAAATACCTTGTGTCACATTAAACAAATTTCGTTGTGAGGGTAGAGGGTTGAACAAAAAGAAGAAGAACTCATGGACACGAACAACAGTGTCGTACTTGTGAGGCAGTGGGGGTGGTTGGAGGTGGAAGGGGGTGTAGGGGGAATAAATGGTGATGGAAAATATACAGTAAAATTGAACTATTAAAATTTTTGTGCGCTGTGAGGGAATACACCAATTTTTACAAATTATAATGTGTTTATGAATGTATCAATTTAAAGAAAACTGGTGTAACAGATAGCTTACAATTACTACAAATCCAGCGCCCACTTTCATTAGTTGATGTTTTTAAAGTTTAAAAATTCTAAACTATGTCATTAAAACTACAAAAATCAATAATATTAAAGAAAACAACTGTGTATACAAGAAAAGTATGATATGTTTTGGCTTTAAAACAGGTATGATTTAAGGAGATATTTTTTGAGGGGAAAAATAATTTTTAAGGTAAAGCGGGTGGTTTCAGAATGAAAAAAGAGAGAAACAACAGAACAAAAATCTGAATGTAAAAATAAGTTGTAGAAAGTTTGTGGAACAGAAATTTTAAGAATGAAAATTTTAATCATTAAGTAAATTTAAATATCAAAATTAAGCTGATGCAAAATTAGAGTTTGGTTTTCTCTCTCTCTGCTAAAGGGGCTATTGGTCTGCTTATGATATTGTGGAAAAGGGTCCGGCCTAGAAAGCAAAGACTCTGTGTTTTGTCAAAATAATTTATTTTTTTATTGTCTTAATCAGGTCTTTAATTACTTAAGAAAACTGAGTTTTCTCAATAGTAAGAAATAAGTTTTGCTAACAATTTTGGAAACTTCTGTATTTGTGTTTGAAATCTTCTGTTGCCACTTTGGTTAAATGAATAATTAAATATTGCTTCACTATGACTTATGTTCCTATTTAGTCAAATGTCCAAACCTTTTGATGTAATTTTATGAATGTCCCCAAATTTAAATTACAAATACAGCGTGGACCTGAGGATAACTTTTAGGTATTCCCATAGGGCCACTGAAACACCCCAAATATTTGGTTTTTTCTTCTTACAAAAAAAGATTAAACCAAAAGCATATATTAGAATAACATAAAAGCTTTGTCAAATAACAAAATAATAATTATGTTGTATTTGCATAAGTATATGTTATAAAAGTTCCAGACATACATGTAAAAAGGCTGGAAATCTGAGATTTCCTGATGTAAGATGTCTATCATCAAAGTAGAGGGAAACACTAAAATTAATGAACCTGAGTATCAGATTGTGGCACATAGAGGAAGTTCACTCTGTTTTTCCAAGAATGACCTTTCATTGCTATTCTTTTGCTAACCTGATGTCCCTGTAACTTGGCAGCAGTCTGTTCCTGAATTGTGAAAATTGAGATGGGTAAACAGTGACTAGAAATCACATAAATAGGGTCATGGGAAGACCCAAATGGAGGTTTGTTTCTTTCCAACTCCATGGCACTTTTTCAGTTTTTGTATTTTACCATTCACCGCAGTACATTGGGGCTGGACCTCATTCAAATGCCATTTAGTATAGATTATCGCTATGAGCTTGTTGCTGTGTAATTTCCTGGATGAAGTGAAGCGTTATCCTGCCACAAGGCAGAGGCCCTCACAGGGGCAAAGAAATTGTCAGAAGACACGCTCCTACTTAGGATACACCATTCATGATCTCTAGCAACTGGGGGACTCACTTCTCTGAGCAAAGTATATGAACTTTGTTGGACAGCCTTGAAAACCTCTTGGAATGATGACTAATTCTGTTGCCCTCAATTATTAGGCAATGTCAACAGGACTAACAGAAAAACTGGATTCAAGCAGAACAAGTTTAATTACATAGGACTGCATGAACTGATTGAAATGATTAAATATTTATGACTTTTTATTTGAAATTGCTATTTTTTTAAATATTTGGTTTTCCAGATATAAGAAAACACATTTCTCTTAAACTACCTGTGACTCAGAGCAATTTGGTAAAATATACCTTTGTAAACAGAATGAGACATCTTCTTTTTTCTAAGTAATTTGTTCCAGAATTTTGAAACTCTCAATGAATGAGGCTTTTATTTTGAAGTAATATGTTTGCATAAGTTCAATAAGAATCTATTTTCTTTATAACAAGACACAAGGCTTCAACTAGAGAGTCGTATTTGAGAAAGACATGCATACACTAGCTGATATGAACATAAAACTTTAAGGAATTAAGATCAACTTTGGAAAGCAGTAAAGGCTCTTTGAACGAACAGTCTGATACCTCACCTACATGGTTCAAGGTGGTTGTTCCAGGTAAAGAACAAAGGTTGCTTACCAGGAGATAATAAAGAGGGGAGCCCAAGGAGAGAGGAATTGACCCCAAGTTTACAGGTCTCACAGGGCAAGTCTGATGGCAGGTACCTTGCCCAGCTTTTTCTGACCTGAAGAAGCCGTTTTAAGTTCAATTTGAAGATTCCTCCTGAAAAACTCAGGCAAAGCAGATTTAGAAGAACTTGCGTGGTTCATCTTCGGACCAGTTATGATCCTAATGCGGTGGCTACACCTGGCAACAACCATGTGTGCACATCAAAGTGTAAACATTGGCACGTTCGGTTTTCTGTGTGACACTCCTGTAGATGTTTCCGATCTGAACGGGAATAGATCACCTTAGTCATCGAGCTGAAGGGTTAGCCAGAGGCCTGGAGACATGTTTCAGAAAAGACATTGGTCTTTACGGAGACAGAGCTTTCTTTCATGATGCTCGAAACTCAAATAGAAATTGTTATTTCTTTGTCAATATACCAGCTCTATTTTATTTTAAAATAAATAAAACTTCTTGACATATAACTTACATACATTAAAACACACATATTTTAAATGTATGGTTTGATAAATTTTGACAAACTCGTATGCTCAGTTAACCACCCTTCCAATCAAAATATAAAACATTTGCATTATCCCAGAAGGTTTCCTATACTATTTTTATTCAGTACCCCCACAACCCAGGTGGTCACTAGTCTGGGGTTTATCATTTCAGACTAGTTGGTTTCCCTTACTCTAAAATGTTATGTAAATTGGACAATCTAATATGTACTCTTTTGTATTTTTTTTTACTCTGCGTATTTACTTTCATTCCTGTAGCTATGTGTGCGCGTCCGCAGTTTGCTCCTTTCATTGCTGGGTGGTATTCTGTTGTGAGAAAATGCCACAAATCATTCATCGACTCACATGTTGATGGATATTTGGATTATTTTATTATTTGTTCCTATGAATATTTAAACACAAATGTATCTGTAGATGTGTGTTATATCAAATTTGATTTTTAGTACCTAAAAACCATGTTAAAATAACAATAAAATCTTTGAAATGAGTATTTCAGATTCTAGGATTTGCATAATTGGGCATAGACCTATTTGGGCACTTTACTAATGTACTAGTTTGTTGAAGACATACATAGGTTTAAACTTTAATTTTTTCATAAGTAATAAAAGCTAAATTTGGTTATTAAGAAGGGTCAATCACACAAAGCCTGGGGAAGTGGATATGCTGGAATGAGTATATTATGTACAACTGAAGCACTTTCCAGGTGATTATTTCGTGCATGGAGGCCCTTACAGCACCGCATCTAACAAGGCCATAGGAATGTGAGGGTGAGGGGCACTCACATCACTAGAATACTCATCAGTCATTCACTTCTGTAGTTCAGACAAGGCTGTTACTAACTAAGCTCACTGATAACAACGAGGCTGATCAGGCCCCCAAACAGCATAATTCCGTACCCCTGTGTTTGTTTCTATGTATTAGGTAGAGCCTTTTTGACTCCCTGTCTTACTAGGATGGCCTGTTGTAGAGAAGCACACCCATAAGGTGGATGGTGCCAAGCCTTAGGTAATTGCCAGGGAGGGACAGCCCAGGTGAACAGGTTGATGAAGTCTCATAAGGTATAGCAGCTCTGTGTCTCTGTGTGGGGGAGGGCTCAGAAAGGGGTCAGTGCCTTTGCCTGGCCTCTGAAGTCTTGTCCAGGAGGAAGCTGACTCCTGACGCTCACCCTGATGTCAGACACTTCAGTTTCTCTCCACTGGTGCCCTTCCAGCTGCTGCCCTGGTGCTGGAGCCCAGAGGGAGTGAGTCTACGTAAGTCCTAAGTCCATTGTGGTCCCTTTAAGAGGAGACATCTGCAAATCCTGCAGTTCCTTTCACTGCCCCAACCCCCACTGGTTTTTACAGGCAGATTTATTGGGGACTTACATTCCTGGCACTGGAACCCTGCGCTGGGTGGTCTGGTGTGGGGTTGGGATCCCTTGCTCCAAAGGTATCCCTCCCAATTTTATCTACCACACAGAGATGAGGAACTATCCATTCTGCATCTTCATGCCTCCTCCCCACCTATCCATCTGAATGAATGTGACTTCTTTAATTCCTTGGGTGTTGGACTTCCATACACTTTGATTTTCTGACCATTCTGGGTGATAGCTGTTTTGTAATTTTTGCTGTGGTTGTGCAGGGAGGCAAGCTATGCTGACCTATGCCTCCATCTTGACCAGAAGTCAACAGGCCAGGACTTATTTAAGAAAAAAAATCAAAACTAGGAACGTCAACATGGCAATAAATTTACAACTATTACAATTGAATCTAAAAAACAAACTATGCAAACAAGAAGACCAGAAACAGAATCATAGATATGGAGATCATTTAGAGGGTTATCATTTGGGAGGGGAAAGGAAGAAAATGGGGGCAAAGGTGGAGGGATTAAGAAGTACAAGTTGGTACAGAGTAGACAGGGGGATATTTAAAACAGTGTAGGAAATGGAGTAGCCAAAGAACTTATATGCACAACCTGTGGACATGAACTACGAGGGGGAGCCAGAGGGAATGGGGAGCACCAGCTGGAGAGGGGCAAGGGGGGGTTATTGGGACAACTGTAACCACATAATCAATAAAATATATAAAACAATAAATAAATAAAGATTACAGCAAATAAAAGAAAAATGCATAATTCAGTGCCCTGGCAGGTGTGGCTCAGTGGTTTGGGGTATCATCCCACACAACAAAACGTCTTGGGTTTGACCTTTACTGGTCAAGGCATATACCCAGGTTGTGGGCTTGATCCCCAGAGGAGGAACATATGAGAATGCAACCAATCAGTGTTTCTCTTTCACATCCATGTCTCTCTCGCCTTCTCTCTCTTCTCCCCCTTTCTCTCTCCCTACCTCTCTAAAAGCAATGAAAAGAATGTCTTCAGATGAGGATTTTAAAAAAATTCAAGTACTGTGTCTAGCAGAAGTGCAAATACAGTGATTATTGCAATGACTCATGTGCTTGGTGTGGCATCCTTGAGGGTTTCAGCCACAGTGTTGCGAAGATGGTTACTAGAACGTGATGTACCGAGTGCCACAATAGATGGACAGCTGTCAAGGACACTACTCATCCTGAACCAGCAGAAAAAATCAAAGTTCAATCACTGGGATGGGAGGCACTGACATTTTAAAATAAACTTTTTTAAAACATCAAAATTTCCCTGATTTTAGATCTGAGCCAGTCTTTAGAATTCAAATAGTTTGATTATACAGGTGGCTGGTTCCTAGGAAAAACAGCTCCACAGTATCATGACATGATTCCCTGGTCTTTCGCAAAGGAGCCTTCAGCCAACTCACTGGAAAGGGGGAAACCCAGATATAAGAGAACTAAAGAATAGAGTAAGTGAGTGTCCTGGCTCCCCTTCTTCGTGTTCAGGCATATGGGCCCCAGTTAGTAAACAGAGTTGGCTGTGTCAGTGGGCAGCTTAGTGGCCATTTCCCACCTAGCATTCAAACACTGGGAAGTTGAACCAATTCCCGCATCGCATCTTTGGTACTTAAAGTAAAAGTTATTATAGTGGGGAAGGCCAGTAGAGGCCTTAGAAACTGACTGATTGGGTAAATAGATTTATTCCTATGCCAATCAGCAAGGATGATGAGAAACAATTCATATTCACGTAGAATGGAAAACAATATACATTTAGAGTTTTGCCCGATGGCCCTACTAACTCTCCTGCCCCCTCATAATATAGTGGAAAGAGATTTGACCATCTGGACATTCCACAGCACATCAATATTGATCCACTACATTGATAGCATTATAGGTAGCAGGCTGAATAAGCAAGAGGTGGCACACACTCTAAAATTCTTGGCAAGACACACCACTCCAAGGGGTGAGAGATAAACACACATAGTAATATGTTCAGAAGCCATACCCTTCCGTAAAATTTAATAAGGGTCTAATGATCCATGATGTGTCAGGATGTCCTGTCTAAAATAAAGATAAATTATTACACTGTGCACTTCCTCCTATAAAAGGGAAGCATGCCGTATCTTTGACCCTTCTGGTTTGGGAGGCAACATATTTTATGCCTATAGATACTGGCCTGGCCCACAGATTGGAGGGTTAAAAAGCTTCCATCTTTGAGTGGGACCTACAGGAAGAAAAACCCTTGCTTGCTGAGAAGCCCAAACCAACACTCTCTATTGTCTTGCTGGTATTGGTGGTGGGGAAAACAACAACGGGCTTTTGTGGCAATCCCCAGTGAGAGAATCCCACTGAAGCACCCTGGGTTTGGAACAAGATCATGCCATCTACACAGAAACACAGGGGTTATGAGATAGACATGGAGATTTTGTTCTTCCTTTCCCATAACACTGCATTTTGAAAGTGCTGGTCCCCAAAAAGGAAACACCTTTTCCAGGGGCCACAGCAAGCTCCCATTGAATGATAATCTCTGACAGCTGCCTGGCCACAACAGGAAAAAAGAGAAATCACTTTCTTGGCAGGAATAGTTGACTGACCATCAGAGGGAAATAGGGCTGCCCCTCACACTGGGAGCAAGAAGGAATACATGTGGAATTCAGGCGATTCACATCAACGGCTATTGATAACCACTTACTCAGTTGTTTCCTAAAGAGGTGCGTCAAACCCAGGCTGAGAGGGGCATGGTGCCCAGGAACTGAGGCCTGTTGGTGACGAGGGTCTGGTTCACACACACCACCAGGTAAGTCATTAATGTCAGCAGAGGGGTGACAGCTGAGAGCGAGGGAAATCTAGAATGTGCAGTTGAGGAAGCAGAAAATCTCAACTGAGTGTCACTGGCGGCTCCTAGCATGACTGTTGTGGCAGGAGCTGTCATTTACCCACTAACCTCTCACTTCTAAGTCTCCTCTGGAAGAGAGGCCCAGAAGAATCCTGCTCCACCAGCAGCTACTTCTTCAACATACATGCAGAGGTTAGATGCCAGTGGTGCAAAGAGTGAAGCATGATTGATATGCAGATGCACCCACCTTCAAAGGACAAATTCCCTCAGGAATGCTGTTGGCAGGCAGCCTGTGGTATCCCTCCTTCACCTGCACTGGTGAGCAAGGCGAGGCTGGAAGGCCTGGCCATTCTGCACACCCCTGGACACTTTAGGAGGCCCAGTGTGGATGTGCCTCCTGTTACTGGCAAGATCAGTTAAGGAGAATCAGTAGATGCCATGGGGGTCACCTGATTTCTTCCTGGAAGCTCCACGCCAAATTGGCCAAGGCTTTGTTGCCTCCACATCACGGTTATATTGTATTTGTTCCTCTGCTCAGTCTTGCCTGTTCCTTTTCTAATAAATGCCTTGCCCACCGAAGGCAGTGCCATTGTTCACTTCTGGAGGACCCAACCTGTGACACACCACTTCAGAAATGCAAAGCGGCACTGTCTCTCTCTGCCTTCAGAGTCAAAACACAAAACTATGTGAAATTCCTGCACATAAAGGTTGCACAGTATGACCAAACCAGCAATAAAATTAATCAGGTAAATATATAAATATCCATACCTACCTCTTTTTATTTCTGTTTACTTATTTTACTTTTTTAAATTGAATTTAATGTGGTGACATTGGTTGATAAAATTATATAGCTGTCAGGTGTGCAATTCTCTAACGCATCATCTGTGCACTGTATTGTGCATTCATCACCCCAAGTCAGGTCTCCTTCCATCAGGTCCTTCCATGAGGACCATTTGTCCTCGCTTTACCCTCTTCTGCCTCCCTCCAACCCCCGACCTCTTGTCTTTTTAAACTCTGGTTAAGTCTTAAATCACATTCTGTAACTTAAAATTGTTGTGAATTAAATCACTCATCTATGTGGTATTTTTAAACTTGTATTAGCATGCTCACCTTTCTAAGTGAATTGTGTCTGTTTTTAATATTTGATGCAAGTGTAATGAGCTATACTTTACCCCATCCTTTTAGGTGAACAGCCTGTGAGTTTTTTTTTAATTTAATTGTTGTTCAAGTACAGTTTTCTATATTTTACTCCCATCCTAGCCCACCCCCCAGTGCTCCCAATCTCCCTCCCATTTCCACCCCCCTTGGTTGTTGTCCATGTGTCCTTTATACTAGTTCTTGTAAATCCTTCCCCTTTTTCCCTAAAATTCCCTCCCCTCTGTCCTCTGGTCACTGTCCCCCTTTCTCTATTTCAGTGTATTTGGTTTTATTTTGCTTGCTTGTTTGTTTTGTTGTTTAGGTTCCTGTTAAAGGTGAGATCAAATGGTATTCGTTTTTCACTGCCTGGCTTATTTGACTCAGCATAATGTTTTTCATTTCCATCCATGCTGTTGCAAAGGGTAGGGGCTCCTTCTTTCTTTCTGCTGTATAGAATTTCATTGTGTATATGTACCATAATTTTTTGATCCATTCATTTATTGACGGGCACCTAGGTTGCTTCCAACTCTTGGCTATTGTAAATTGTGCTGCTATGAACATTGGGGTGCATAGGTTCTTTGGGATTGGTGTTTCAGGGTTCTTAGGATATAATCCTAGCAGTGGAATTGCTGGGTCAAAAGACAGGTCTGTTTTTAGTTTTCTGAGAAAATTCCATACTGTTTTCCATAGTGGTTGTACCAGTCTGCAGTCCCACCATCAACGAATTAGGCTCCCCTTTTCCCCACAACCTCTCCAACACTTGTTGTTTGTTTCTTTGTTTATGATAGCCATTCTGACTGGTGTAAAGTGGTATCTCACTGTGGTTTTAATTTGCATCTCTCTGAGAGTTGGTGATATTGAGCAGCCTGTGAGTTTTGACAAATGCACCCAGTCCTGTAACTCCCACCACAGTCTGGTGGTCAAACCATTCCTCCTCTCAGCCTTCAGCAACCAATGATTTGGCTTTTTGTTTTATACTTTTTTACTTTCTTCTTCTTTTTTTTACATCTGCCACTTTTTTTCGTGCCATTATAGCCTTCTTCACAATCACTCCTGGTATTTTAGGCTGAGGGCGGTTGAGTGACATTAGGCAGCCCCTCAGGCAATGACTCCCCTGCTTCTTCTGGAACATTTTACATTCACCAGAGGATTTCTGCTGCACTGAGACAGGATGTGCTGGTCCAGCTTCTGTGTTACCTGGCTCTGGGGCTTTACCTTCTGCCTTTTCCCATCAGTCGAGCTAGCTCCTTCTTTCTCAGAGTTCATTGCTTTAAGGTTCAAAGATTCCCCACTTGAACTGAGTAATCACAGAGAGGCTCCAGGACTCATGAAATCAAATGAATTTATGTTTCAACTCTAGTAACTCAGAGTATATCACCTACTTTCCCCCTATAAGTTTTAAATTTAAATGGCTTACAGCTTCATTAAATTGTAAGTTCATTTAATAAGAAACACCTTTACTGCTAGCACTTGAAGTAAAAAATCACAAAGGAAAAAAGCTTATTTTTAGATAACTGAAACTAAGCCTAATTCAAGCCTTCATCAAGCTATACCTGGATGATTAAAATATTCTTCTAAATGATTCCCTACCTCTACTCTTAGTTCTCTTTCAACATTTGATTCTTTGCAAGAATATCGGTGTTGTCTTTCTCCCTCTTTAAATCTTCCAATACAGCTGAAGTGTTACTCAAAAGTGAAGGCTAAAGAGAAGCAACCATGGTATGTGTGGCATTTAACATAGTACACAAATTCATTTGAAATAATGCCTCTGTTTCCCACACAATGTATTGATAATATAATAGCTTTTTTGGAGGAAGTCCCTTCAAAATAGAATTATGGACATACAATATTTGCATTTCCATGATAGTATCAATCTGCAGTTCATATTATATTTTCCCATCCAGCTAGACAAAAATATAATAGGAGAATGTGATTTGGAGTTTAGAGGAGTCTTATGTTCTTGTACTTTTCTACAGCCTGAGAAAAGAAATACAAGTGCACAATATTATTTGCCTTTGTGGATGAGAAGAGGATGAACTGACCATAAATTTCTAACTGGATAGGTCATGGTGAGCAGCCTCTCCCTGGCCATATAACTTCTTTAGTAAAAAGCTTATTTTTGCCTTAAGTCGGCCCTGTTCATTGTTTCGGTGCATCAGGTTAACACACGTTTGAATTGCCCCCTTTCAGACTCCATCCTCTATAGTGGACCACTCTCAAGAGAACACAAAATCGGAACTACTTAGTAATCTGATTCCTGCCATTCTTTCAACCACCTCCAGGTAATCTTCCTTCATTTCAAAGGCATGAAAGGAACTGCGGAACAGTTACTCTCCAGAGCCTTTGAGATCTTGCTTCCCTGGCTTGTGTCCTCAGTTTTGGCTCAAATAAACGCATGAAAATTCTCTACAAGCTTGGCCATGTCTTACATTGATAGCTTCGTTAAGTGTTTTTACATAAGAACCTAAGGAAGGCAATCTATCAAGTTTTTAAGGCAGCGTCCAGTGAAAAATAATTATCTGCTGCTATTTCTTAGTGAACATCTGGTTTCCTTGTTTCGATTTAGAATAAGAAACAGCTCAGAAACCCACTAGTTCTCAGGCTCAATTGATTTAATGGGAACAATTGTGTTTTTTATTTAATTTAATTTCCTAAATTGCAACTATTATTATCTCTAATCTTGGGTTTTGATTTATTCTTTATTTTACAGATGGAAATATTAGAATGTGCTGAGGAAACTTTCAAACCAAGCTGCCCCCTTTTCTTGCCTATCTGATGTTACCTCGTTATGTCATTTTCATAAGCACAGGAATAAATTACTGGGTAATAATTGATAGCTGACCTGTACAAGTTAAAACTTGAATGATTAGTCAATATATCTGTAGGTAGAAACACTTGACTATATTTTAAGATATTTCTCCTATAACTTTAAGTAGGTAAGGCCTTTCTTTACTTTTCACTAGCCAGATCCATATCTGATCTCAAAAAGAGAATCAATAATTTAACAAATACCTATTGAGGGATTTATGTGCAAAAAATGAAACAATAGATATTTCATAAGTGCTGACTATATATCAGAAACTATGTTAAATATTTTGTATTACCTATTTACCTATTTAACCTTCATAACAAACACATGAGAAAGACTTTTACTCCATTTTGCCAATAAGGAGACTGAAGCATATACATCTTTGAGACTGGACTCAAATCCCACAGCAAATCCGTAGCATCCAGTCTACTCAAGTCTGTCTGACTCTAGGGTTTGTACTTTCACTCGGCACGCTATCATGCTTTGTTCTCTTAGTTGGAGGTACAAAGATAACGGAGAAGTAGTCCTTGCCCCAGAGAGCTTTACTGCCTCATAGATAATCTAGTTAGAATATTCATATAGGTCATTATAAATCAAGGGGAAAGAAATGATCAGCCTAAGAGTTTATTTAGATCAAGTGGCCTAGCAATTCTAGTTAGAGTGAATGAAGCAGCTTTTTGTGGTTGCAGGAGTCAAGGATGGTTTCCAATAGGAAAGAAAGAGCAAAATATAATAATTAATAGCATGAACTTGATTCATGAACTTGGGTTCAAAGCCAAGCTCTGCTGTTCGTTAGCTGCATGATCATGGGCAGCTCTTAGGGGCTCAATTTCTTCATCTATAAAGTGTAGGTAATAATAATTGTTTTATAGGGTTATTATGAAAATTGAAAAAGCCAATATGTATAAAAGCAGGTGGAATCATGCTTACACTCAGTACTATTTGTCTATTTATTTAAAAAACATTTTGAACAGGACCATAAAACAGTAGTAAAATCACCTATGAACATGGTGAAAAATGAGAAGGGGGAAAGATTAGCATTTTTTGTGGACATAGATCCCTCAAGTCACTATGGAAGTTATTATAATTTAACTTTTAAAGATTCTGTAACTCCTAGGGGTAATAGTTGAACCTCATTTATAGCATACCCAACAAAACTAACTCCGAAGTCTCCCATGCCTACATGGCCTTTAACTGAGCTCAGTTTTTTCTTTACATTCTACCAGTCGCTATGTCCTTCCATTTTCACCTCCATAATTTTTCCTGACTCCACCTTCTCTTCTTATTTCCAGCTGTCTTTGCCTTCCTAAGGATTACCGCTTTCTACTCCCTTTCAATTGTTTCTCTAGCCTTCTTTCTCTCTCTTTTATCCCCATCCTTCCCTCTTTCTCTTCCAATCCCTCTGGATACCCCAAACTCATTTTCACTGGAAAGAATAGATTTGCATCTGTCACTTCATAGATCATATGTTCAAAAGCCTCACAATCCCAACAGAATGCAATCCACGTTATAAAAAAAAAAGGTGAAAACTCCAGACATCTGTGTCTAATTCCTCACAGAATGACTCTGGCTCTCTAAGGCAAGTCATTCCACTTCGCACATGCTTGGCAGTTTCATGAATCCGTGTCCTATCCCTGTTTGTCAGCCTCTCCTCTGGACTCTTTTTATAATATGATGTAACCAACTTTTCTAAAGGTCTCGATTCTTGGGGGGGGGAAATAATTACATCCATGAAGAACCTATTACAAAATGAACACAGTGACCAGAGCCCCAACAGCTTCGATAAAAGACTAGAAATTTAAAAGGAAGTTTTTTAAGAATTGTAAAAGTAAATGACACTTATGTTACCCTTCCCTGACCTTTTCATTGAACACAGTGAGAATTCTGGGGGGTAGCTTTGAGAGAGTTTGATACAGGTTCTCAAATATTTGGAAATGTATGTGAATTTNCTCACAGAATGACTCTGGCTCTCTAAGGCAAGTCATTCCACTTCGCACATGCTTGGCAGTTTCATGAATCCGTGTCCTATCCCTGTTTGTCAGCCTCTCCTCTGGACTCTTTTTATAATATGATGTAACCAACTTTTCTAAAGGTCTCAATTCTTGGAGGGGGGGGGGGAAATAATTACATCCATGAAGAACCTATTACAAAATGAACACAGTGACCAGAGCCCCAACAGCTTCAATAGAAGACTAGAAATTTAAAAGGAAGTTTTTTAAGAATTGTAAAAGTAAATGACACTTATGTTACCCTTCCCTGACCTTTTCATTGAACACAGCGAGAATTCTGGGGGGTAGCTTTGAGAGAGTTTGATATAGGTTCTCAAATATTTGGAAATGTATGTGAATTTAGAAACATAGACCTCTGTGCCTCTTTCTTGCCTGCAGGAGTCTGAATGCTGGAGCTAGTGAAGAAACGAGGGCAGCAGGGAAAAGAGAGAGAGCTAATTTCTGATGCAATTCATCTGTCGTTTGCTAAATCAAAGTGCATAAGATCCCCCACATGGCACTCAGATGCCAAGCAGTGTACCTGGGCTTGAGTTGCCTCAAATGGTTCCTGCTTAAGAAGCTAATGTACCTCCACAAGATGGAAGCTGAAGACAAGTAGCAAGCGGTTAGCCTGTGTATTTGCCTAGATCAGGAAACTGAGAAAGTTCACTTAGGGCTGGTGAAATACCACGATCAGTAAGATGCTTGCCCACATTCCTGCAAACCCTGTTCTGCCCCTGGCAGTGCAACCAGAGGGAGGAGTAAGTAAAGGAAAACCAGATCAACTACTTCAGAGCAGCAGGTCCCCAGGAAAGCACACAGGCCAAAACTGAAGGGAGAAATTTTAACTGGAGTGGGATGGAAGTTTAACATAAGGTAGAATCAGATTTCTTAATTAAGAGTAGTCTCAAAGCTGTGTAATCTTTCTCTCATGTCATTAATAGGGTAAGTCGCTCTTAAGTGGTGAGTTTTACAAAAATAAAAATAAAAATAAAATGAAAGGAAACAATGCATTGTTTGTCCCATCAGGTTTTGCTCATTTAACAAATCATTTGACTGTAGAATCCTTCCTTACCAGTAGAATCTTAACTTACTTAAAATTGTCACTTAAGAAAGGAACTAATCAAAGGAAAACACTCACTACACCTTTCCCCACATATGTCTTAATCATTTCGCCATGCAACTCCTTGACGGAGTTATGTGTACTATTCACCTCTGCTACCTTCACCACCTCCCCTGCCATACTCCTCCACTCTAGGCACTCTGCTCCTCCAACCTCCCCTTAGCTAAGCAACACTTGATGCCCTTTATTTTCTACAACCAATGGATATTGTTCACTTGTTTTATTTGAAATCTTATTATACATAATACTTGAAAATTCTATCTTTGAACCATTATCTTCCATTGGCTCCCATTACATTGCATTGAACTCTCCTGTCTTCCCTCCAATGTTTTGCCCAGATATTTTCAATCTGCTTATAAGATCATCCTCTTTTACAAATGATTCGATGTTGTAGTTTCTTAGGGCTTCATGCTAGATCATCTTTTCATATAACTTTATATGCTCTCTAATAATCTTAATGTTTGCAACCATAGTTGTCATCCATGTGTCAGTGATTTTCCAATTTATTTTATGTCTATATAGTTAAAAACATACTTGATTCTTCCATTTAAATATCTCAAGTGCACTTCCAACTTCACATATTTGGAGTGAATCCTCCCTGCACTCTTTTCTCTTCTCCCTTGTAGTAAGAGAAGTAGGGAAAAACAATTCAAGAGTGCTTTACCATTGGCTACTGGTAAACGCCGTAAATACTAGATGCTTAGTGTTTGATTGATATTTCCAGTGTAAACAAAACCTAATTAAGATTTAAACAGGAAAAATTGAAAGTAACTCTGTAGCATATTGGCAATAAAATTGAAGTTGATTTTGCTAAGAAGTTCATTTAAATGCATAAAACTAAGAACAGTTTTATTTAAGAAAACTACATCTGATTATGACTGGGTTTTGGCAATTGATTTCTTTTCTATGGGGAATTTATAACAGTTCACTAATTTATCAGTCAATTCTGTATTTATTTTGTCTTTTTTTTTTATTGCTTCTTGGTGTTTACCTGCATTCTGTTAAGTGTCTCACTTTTTAAATATTTCTATCTCAGCAGAACTTATCTTTGGCATTGTTTCTGCTTTTGCTTATATTGTCCAGGAGACTTAGTCTAATCAAATACTTCAATGTCCATTCATTTACATTAGAGAAATGCATTTCAGTTCTGGCTATAAAGTCTTCTGTTTTGACCTTTAACTCTATATTTTACCTTTATTTCTACTTGTAGTTTGTTTGTCTCCTTGATCAGTCATTGATATTAATTTATTCCTCTCCACTCATGTGGCCTGCTTTTACATTCTCTTTAATTTTTTTTCTCCTTAACTAGTGGGTTGGTCCATCCTCAATACTTTCTTGGATAGCAGAAGAACCTGTGTATCTAGTGGAAGAATCAAAATAAATCTCAGTGATATTTCTGTCCATTTCAACTTTAAAACAGGAATTCCTAATATTTTTGGTATCATAAATCATATGTTGATCTGTTAAAATCAGGAAGCCCTTCTTTCTCAGGTCTAAATGAATAAAATCAAATGCATAGGATTATCAAGGGAAATGTATTATTTTGGAATGCCTTTAACAAAATATTTAAAATTATCATACAATAATATATGCATATTTTAAGATATTTCATAAAATGGGATAGCATGGGTCTAATAATTGCCATATGCTAAAGTAGGTATGGGTTTAGGATGTTTTCTTTTTTTATTGAATTTACTGTAACCACATTGGTTAATAAAATTATATAGGCTTTTGGTGTAGAATTCTATACTACATCATCCGTATATTGTATTGTGTGTTCACCACTCCAAGTCATGTCTTCTTCTGTCATCACCATCTGTCCCCCTTTATATGATTCTACAGCCCACTAGTCCTCTTTAGGGTATTCTTTTTAATTAATTGATTTTAGATAGAAAGAGAGGAGGAGAGAGAAGAAGAGAGATAGAGATAAAGAGAAGCACTGATTTGTGGTTCTACTCATTTATGCTTTCATTGGTTTATTCTTATATGTGTCCTGACTGGGGACCAAACCCACAACCTTGGCGTACTGGGATGATGCTCTAACCAACTGAGCTACCTGACCAGGACCAAGATATTTTAAAATATCTACAATATCTCATATATATTATAAATAAATCTATAATTTCATTAGTGTCAACGTTATAGGTACTACTGTGATTTATGGTTTAGAGACAACACTTACTAATTAGAAGTTAATGAAAATTAAGTATATAACTTTAATCAAGATTTTCTGACCCATGGATCCTAATCATGGATCCCATAGGGATCTAAGGACTCAAGATTAATAATGTCTGCTTTAAAACTTGCTCAATCTACAGCACGGAGTCATGCAAAAATGCATTAATTTCATAAATATTTATTGTGCTTGATATTGATCATTTTAAAAATTAAAGCCAATAACTGATTCTTAAAGAATTTGCATTCTGATGGAAATAGGCATTTTAAAAAGTACAAAATTAGATTATTGTATGCTATATTAAAAATTATCTAAGTATCGAGTGGAAAAATTACAGTGTGGTAGAGAATACTAAACAGACAACTATATTATATATCTATGCTTGCTTTTTAGGAGGGAACTTTGGCAGCATTAGAGAAAACAATTTTGTTTGGAGACTGATGATGATAATCACAATAACGATGATGATGAACGTGATGATATGTGTGTCTAGAGAAGGACAAGGTTGAAAATGTCAAGGAATTAGGAGCTGGGAAAATCCCAATATTTATACTTGAATTGGTACATAGATAGTTGTGCTGTTTACAAAATCAAGCTTGTGGGATATTCTGATTTAACATAAAAGTTATGCATTCCTTTTGGAAATAGGAAATTGAAGCATTGGTTAAAAATATCCAGCAGGCAACTCAAACAACAGGAAAAAAAATAGTGCTGTGTTTGAGAATCAGGGATATGTAGGTGATTTTATATTAGCTTACCAAAGAAAGCAGATAGAGAAAAAACAGGAGGCTTAAGAATGGAACCATGAAAAAGATCTAAATTTAACGGGTAGCAGAGAAGGAGAAACCCCTCAAATAAGGAATTCTCACTGAAGCAGGAGAAGATAGAGATTGATGCCTTGGAGAATAAAGAAAAATTTCACTTTAGCCTTGTTAAAAAATCAACTTTGTAAATTTTAAAGACCTTATTGGCTTTATTCAATGATTTGTGAATCAAGTAGCATCCAGTCCAGTAGACAGAAAGGAGCTCCAAGGAACTATTCAAAAATAAAATACTTTTGTAGACAGATGGAAGTGGGACTGAGAAAGTTATACTAAGCAGAAAAGCAATATGGTTATCACCATGTTGCTTGCCTATAGGGTATTGCAGGGGTCTATCAGGCAGATTAACTAATTTGTGTTGATCAGGCAGTTCCTGATTGACTGGTTTAATATTCCATTGCTAGGAAAGTTGAAACTGTAATTATGTCTCAGGTTGGTGATATTGGGTTTAACATAAGTGACCCCATTTTGGGGTCTGTGTTCTTATTTTTAATAGTCCTTTACTATTCATTCTACTATATAATTTCTTCTTTCATATTCATTCAACAATTATACTTTTTATTGTAAAAGAAGATTTAATATTATGCATATTTACAATAGTTTTTAATTCTTGAAGAAAATTATATAAATTCCACACACTATTTATATTAGTTCTGTATCTCTCTCTTAAAGATGTGATGTGCAGATTTTCATTGTTCTCTTACAGTACAGTCTCTTCCCATTTATATCATGTATTTTATCTTCTCTGGTCAATTCTAGACATTTAAGAATGAAAATTTTTGCTAAAGACACTACTTAGTTACAAAATCATGATTCTTTATTACTCCACATTTGCATTTACCACAAACCCCTTCCTGTAGTTATAACTTCTTTATATTTTCCCATCTCATTCTAGTTCTCAATAATTATTTTAAAAATGAATGGCAAGTTGATTTGCTTGGGGCCACTAATAAATAAGGATAGCAGGCTTTTCTTCCCACATGCTTCTTATCACTGGGAAGTTAATATTAGCATAAATCAGGTGACTCAGTTTGAAACACAGAAACAGCAATGAAAGTCTTCTAGAATTTTCCTATGGCATCTTAAACATCTTAAGGGTATTTTAAATGTCCTACTGGAATAAGTATTAATTTATCTATTTAAATCTAATAATTTTGGAATGTCATATATATATTTTTTATTTTCCTCACTTTTTAATCTTTATATCATTTCAGTTCTTGTCTATTTTATTTCCAGAGTTTAACTATTTTCTTTAGAACTTTTATCTTTTTAAAATGTGATAAAGGTACACACAAAATATGTAAAACATAAGTGCACACAGCTTCAAATTATTAAAAAGTGAACAACAGTTAAGCTACAAAGGTCCAATATAGTGGCTGAATGAATAAGAAAAAATACCCTTACATGTTTTGTTGAGAAGAGATATGCCTCAGCTCAAAAGGCACACACAGACTGAAAGTAAAGGGAAGGAAAAATGTATTTCATGAAAATGGAAATAAAAAAGCTGATGCAGTAATACTTGTACTAGACAAAATAGACTTAAAGCAAAGGCTATAACGAGAAACAATAAACTACCCTACAACTCCATTTCTGGACATTTTTTCAAAGGAACCTAAAATGCTAAATCAAAAAGGTGTATACATCCATGTGTTCATTGCAGCATTATTTACAATAGCCAAGACATGAAACCCTCCTACGTGTCCATCAGTGGATGAGTGCATAAAGAAGTAGTGGGGGGTCTATATGATGGAACATGACTCAGACATAAAAAAGAATGAAATCTTGCCATCTGCAGCAACATGAATGGACTTAGAGGGCATTTTGCTGAATGAAATAACTCAGAGAATGACAAATGCCAGATGATATCACTTATATGTAGAATCTAAAAAAAAACAACAAAATAAATGAACAAACAGAAAAGAAATAGACTTATAAGTACAGAGGACATTTTAATGGCTGCCAGCTGGAAGAGAACTTGAGGGAAGCAGGTGAAAATGGTAGACAGGTGAAGAGTTACAAATTGGTAGTTACAGAATAGTCATGGGGATGTATAGCTTAGGAAATACAGTGAACAGTGTTGCTGTAACTGTGTATGGTGTCAGATGGGTACTAAACTGATCAGGGTGATCACTTTGTAGGTTATATGAATGTCTAACCACTGGGTGATACACCTGAAACTAATATAATATTGTATATTAACAATAATTCAAAAATAAAACTTATTAACATGAAATGTACTTTTAAAAACTGCCTAGGTCAAAGGAACATTTAGAGTTTTCCAAGAGTCCCCCCCCTTGCCACTTTTCCATTCTTCAGCTCTGTTTCTTGACTTTTATGTTAACACTTCTATGTGTCACTGTATCATTTCTACATTCCACACAATGCATTTCTAAGCATTGTAATTTAGTTTTTGTTATTTTGAAACTTTATGTAAATTAAGCGATACAGTATGTATTTCTTCTGTGTTTGACTCTTCCCGTTCAGCATTGCTTTTGCACTTTCATCAGTGATGTAGTTCCATTCCCTTTTTTTCACTTTGATTCCATGGTATGGGTGAATCAAAATATGTTTATCTGGTTTCCTATTGATGGTCTTTTTGTTTACTACTACACTGTTGCTATTAATATTCTTTTGCCTTTTTTCCTCGTATTTCATATGCTCTCAATTGCCATGGCTAAATATGAGAAATAGATTTGCTTGCCTTAGGCTTTACAGATTTTCAACATTAGCAGGTAAAAGCTTAAGGGTTTTTTTGTTTTCACAAAGTAGTTGTACCAGTTTACATTTCCAGGAGCATTTTACACATTTTTGTTGCTCCAAATTCTTTCAAACATTTTGTATCATGAGACATTTTTATTTTATTCATTATGGTGCTTGTGCAGTGCTATTTCATTATGGATTTAATTTGAATTTTTCTTATTTATAATGAGGTTGTATATTTTCATGTGTATATTGACCAGTTATAAATTCTCTTTTGTGGAATTTCAATTGCTCATCTTCCCCATTTTTCCATTGTGTTGTCTTTTTCTTATTGATTTCTAGGCATTTTTTAATATGACCTGGATACAAGCCTTTTGTCCATTACACGGGCTGTTTACTTTGTTCTCCTATTATGTGATTTTCATTTCACATTCCTAATGGTGTCTTTGGTAAACCAAAGTTCTTAATTTCAATGTAATCTAATTTATAAATCTTTCCTTTATTATTATTTAATTATGTGTCTTGTATGAGAGATATCTCCCTGTCCTGATACCATGAACATACTTCCCTTTATTATCTTCTAGGAACTCTATTTTCTATTGCTTTCCTTTTCACACTTCGTTCTATGAGTATTGGTAGTGTGAAGTAGGTCTAAGTTTCACTTCTCCACGTGAACACTCACTTGTGGGAGGACTACTTAACGTTGCACTGCTCTGCAAAGCCTTCTACCTCGGTCACACCCCGAGTGCACACACATCACTGGGTCTGTCACTGGGTCCTCCATGCTGGTGACCTATTGCTGTATCCCCATGTCAGCACCACACTGTGTGATTCTTAATGGCAGGAACTGTTGTTATGACTGCATCTATTATTAGTTTAAGCCAATGTGAACTTAGTTTTTCACATATTTACTAGTTTTTTTGTGATCTCTGTTTTTTCTTGCATTAAAAACTGCTCATCTGGTGATATTTCCTTTAGTATCAGTCAGGTATTAGTGAATTCTTTCATTTTAGGTTTGTTTGAGAATGCTTTTATTTCAGGTCATATTCTAAAAAGAAATTCTTTTAGATAGAAAATGTTTGCTTTCAGCATATTGATAAAGTATTTCATAATCTTTAAAAAATTTTTCCTTTCTTTTGTTTTTTAAGATTTTATTTATTTATTTTTAGAGAGAGGAGAAAGGAGGGAGAAAAACATCAACGTGTAGCTGCCTCTGGTACGCCCCAACTAGGGATCTGGCCTGCAACCACGGCATGTGCCCTGATTGGGAATCAAATTGACAACCCTTTGCTTCGCAGGCTGGCACTCAATCCCCAAAGCTACACCAGCCAGGGCAAATAACTTTTTGTTTTTATTTGTTCAGTTACAGTTTTTCCACCTTTTCTCCCATTTCTCTCCCCTGCCCTCCACCCCCACAGTCAATCCCCACCTTATTGCCTGTGCCCAGGAGTCTCCTGTTCATTTTCCTTGACTTGCTCCTCCCTCCCC
Source organism: Sturnira hondurensis (assembly GCF_014824575.4). Taxonomy (NCBI): domain Eukaryota; kingdom Metazoa; phylum Chordata; class Mammalia; order Chiroptera; family Phyllostomidae; genus Sturnira; species Sturnira hondurensis. The sequence continues at coordinate 838,522 of NW_028093232.1, forward strand.
TTCTTCCTCCTATTACCACCCTCTTCCCTTCCCTCTGATCACTATCAGTTTGTCCTTTATTTCCATGTCTCTGGTTCTATTTTGTTCATTCGTTTGTTTTGTTGATTAAGTTCCACTTGTAGGTGAGATCATATGGGTGGTTTTCATCTTTCCCATCTGGCTTTTTTCATTTAGCATAATAGTCTCCAGTTCCATTCACTGTTGCAAAAGGTAGGAGTTTCTTCTTTCTTTCTGCTCCATAGTATTCCATTGTGTAGATGTACCATAGTTTGTTTTTTTCTCCGTGAGTGCTGCTGGCTTCCTGTCAGCCTTCCTGTGTTTTGCACTTCCCTCTTTTGCTTTTCTGATTTGTGAGTCAGCCAGCCAGGTTCTTTCAAATGTCCTTGCCATTGCCTGGATGGAGGCCTACTACCCTTAAGTCCTGCCCATCACTTTATGTATAATGATGCTGTTTCTTCCAGTGAAATCTCATGCACCCTTTCATAGATCCTCTACAGCTAAACTCCACATGATTATGGCAGAGTCCTTCTATGTTATCCTGAAAACTTAAGGATGGTCTATGTGGACTGATCTTGTTACTTTGTGGTGATGACAGATTGCGAAACACTTCTCCTACAGTCAGCACTAGTATGGTAAGGAGTATTTATAAACGTATTTTTCATTTTGTGTTGTCACAAGAGTCTCTGAATAAAAGACATGATATAATATCATGTGATGATCTTCATTGGATTTCAGTGTAAACCAGATAAAGTAAGTGGACAAAACTAGGTTTGGGTTTCATAGAGCAAATCTCATTGTATGGAAGCAGATGTCCTTTGAACATGCTGAGAAGTTATCATTAGGCCTCTATTGAATGCTACTATTTCTCTCTTTATGTAGTTTTAATTGTTAACCAAGCCTCACTATGAAATAGTATCCTATGCAAATCTTGACCATTGTATCAATGTACATTTCTAATTTTTTCCCCACAAAAAATTTTTTTGGGATTATTTGAAGATGGTGTTTTTCATCAAATGTTGTCTTTATACAGGCAAATATCTGTTTGTGTTGGCAGTACTTATGGTATGATTTTCAAGCCTCCCTCTGAAAACACTCATTTATAAAGTTTTTCTAAAATGTGGGGTCCTGCCCTGCGGTGTGGCTCAGTGGATTGAGTGCGGGCCTGCAGACTAGGAGATCTCTGGTTCGGGTCCCAGTCAGGGCACATGTGTGGGTTGCAGATCAGGTCCTGGTTGTCAGCAAGCAAGAGGCAACCACATATCAAGGTTTCTCTCCCACTCAATCTCCCTCCTTTCCCCCCTCTCTAAAAATAAATAGGTGAAATATAAAAAAAATAAAATAAAGATGAAAATGGAAGAATAAAATGTGGGGCTAGAGCCTATGACTGTGCACCAAATGGCATGGGCCTGTGCAGAACTGTAAAATCAGAATTACTGTTTTTCCTTCCCCTTCAATGCTGTTTCCCTTCCCAAGTGTGTATGGGTATTTTGGAGCAAGCACATAGCATTGTTGGCTTTTGTTGAGTTCTAATCAGATACATGTGTTTGGGGTTTTTCTTTGCACAAACTACGAGTAAGACTTATTTTTCCTTTGTGACATTTCCATTGATTTTTCAAATCTAAAGCCATATGGATTAGTCAGAGATTTTACAAATAATAATAAAAAAGTAGAACTAAGCATCTGTATTTTTTTAAGCAGAAAGGAGTATATTAAAAAGGTATTAGGTACCTCACAGTCTCTCTGGTCGAGCAGGAAAATCAGACTTACAGCCTCCTCCATGTGTAGCTCCTCGTTTTCTGAGTCTCTGTGGGTGAGCCGGGTGGTTACGGCTCTAAATAACATTTTAGAAAGAGTGTACCCAGCCTCTATACTGAAAGGCAGTTTCTGCTTCTCTGCAAAACCAGTAAAGTGAAGAGTTTCCCAAACATAGAAATGAGGTTCAGAAGATGAACAGCTATAAAAATTAATAATGTCTACTACTCTACTTTATGAGTTTAAAATGTATTCTATAACTGGCATGGAGTTTTTCCTTTTACTTGAATGGCAAGTCTACAATATCCCTACTATCTTCTTCTGATTTATTATATAACTTTATTAGTTCATGTTAAATATAAAGAGAGATTTGGATTAGCAAATGCTAACTTTCAACATTAGCTAATGAATGCAATAAAATCATATCAAATTTGAAAATAAATTCTTATTAGGAAATTACTGCTTTAAGTTACTAAAGCAATACTTTGTTTATTATATTTGAGAATCAATTAATTGCAATAGAATAACAACTTTAAGATATTAGATTATCACTTCAATGCATTCTGCCTGACAATTAAGGCTGTTAAAATGCAGATTCTTAACCCCACTTCACACCTATTAATTTTTAGTCTGGATTAGGTCCCAGGAATGTAGATTTTTAGCAAAGCATCTAGGACATTGTATGCACAATAAAATTGGAGAACCGGTATACAAAATACAAGTTAACTTTACCTAACATTTTTGAGAATTCCTTTTCTGAACTCCTACTATAGTTAAAACCAGGTTTCTCTGCAACAACTCTACTCTGATATTGAAACCCATAAAATGGCAAATTGGTTCCTATTTATATCTTTTTAATGTTTAATTTAATTTCTGAATAGGTAGCACATTCACATGGTTCAAAAATCAAAACAATATAAAAAGATATATAGTTATTATTCTTGTTCTGGCTCCTGCTTTCATCCTTTTTATCATTTTTATTAGCTTGTTGTGTATGCTGTAGTGCTTTTATAGATATATTTTTATTTTTTCTTCTTTCTTACAGAAAAAAATAGCAAATCATAAACTCTTTTGTTCCATACTTTTGACATTTAATATATCCTGAAGATCTTTAAATATTAGTAATATATGCATTACCACTCATTAAATATTTTAATAATATTGTTTTCCCTAAATGGCTTTCTGTTTTTAAATTAAATAAAATGACTTTACTGATATTTTTTAATACTTCACATTATATTACAACATGAAGAAAAAGATTCTTAAGGAGTGGATTATCTAGTTAAGAAAGATGAAGTTCCAAGGAGACTACTCAATTTTATTTTTAATGACACACATGTCTCTATTTTGTGAAGGAGGAAGCATTAAACTATTACACAAATGAAAACAGGACTTAGACAAGAAATTGAGAACATGTCTGAGTATTTTCTACTTTTAATAATAAAAGTTTGTCAATGGAAACATTTGAAGTTGTGTTATACAAAAATAAAGCTGACTGATGTCATTTCAAGATGCTGTTTGAAGCAGTGATGTTAAAACTACCTTAATTTTTATAATTATTACTATTAAGATTCTTTTTAAAAATATTTTGAAAGTTTATTTATGTATTGTTAGAGAGAAGGGAAGGGAGGGAGAGAAACATCAATGTGTGAGAGATATGTTAACCAGTTGCCTCTCTCATGTCCCACCTGGGGACCTGGCCTGCACCCCAGGCATGTGGTGTGACTGGGAATCGAACTGGCAAACTTTTGGTTTGCAGGCTGGCACTCAATACACTGAGCCACACCAGCCAGAGCAAAATAAGATTCTTTGAATCACAATTACCAATACTAAAAGTTGGAACATTTAAAATTGACATATTTGTAGGTAAAAAAAGATTAAATATTGGCAGTCAGGAAGAGTTTAACTTAATAATAACACAAGTTTTTGAATTGAGACCTGAGAAACTTTCAGTGACAGAGACGTTAGGCAGAAGTTTCACCAACAGGCATTACAGTCACAGCATACCATTGGCTACTTGCACTTGAAGTGGGAAAACAAAAGGAAAGAGGAAGAGATAAAGGAGCAACAACAATGCATCATATTTTCCATTTAAATTTTCAATTCTCATCAGAATTTCACCATTACTGGCTTCGGTAAAAGGAAGATTGATTATAGAATGATAAATTATGGAGAATACACTGTTTCATAGGCATTTGTCCTCATGCAGAAGTGTATGTGTATTTGTGGCTTTCAAAAACTCAGGGTTCTAAGTTTGCCAATGGTACATCAGACAAGGATTTAATCTCCAAAATATATAAAGAACTCATGTGACTCAACACCAGGAAGACAAACAATCAAATTAAAAGTGGGCCAAGGACCTGAATAGACACTTCTCCACCGGGCCTTGAGACATAGGAAAAAATGCTCAACATCACTAACCATCAGCAAGGTGCAAATTAAAACCACTATGAGATACCACCTCAAACCTGTCAGATTGGCCATCATTAATAATTCAGCAAACAAGTGCTTGTGAGGATGTGGGGAAGCGTGAATGCTAGTGCACTGACGATAGCAGTGCAGACTGGTGCAACTACTTTCCTCCTACATGGATGGACCTACTCTCCAGGTCCATCCATGTTGTTTCAAAAAGTAGTGTTTCCAAGGTTTTTTTAGGGCTGTGTAGTATCTCATTATTTTTTACCCACTCATGTAAAGGTGGGCACTTGGGCTGCTTCCAGATCTTGACTTTTGTAAATAATACAGCAATAAACATCTTTTGCACAGCAAAGGAAACCATCAACAAAATGGAAAAATAACCTATTGAATAAGAGAACATATTCACTGATACATCTGATACAGACTTAATATCCAAAACTTATTAAAAAATTACACTACTCAACACAGAAACAAACAAATAATCCAGTTAAGAAATGGGCAAAGGACATAAATGGACACTTCTCCAAAGGGGACATACAGGTGGCCAGTAGACATATAAAAAGATGCTCAATGTTACTAATCATCAGAGAAATGCAGAGTAAAACCATAATGAACTATCAGCTCATTCCTGTCAAAATGGCTATCCTTAATAAATCAACAAAGAAGCATTGGGGAGGATGTGGAGAAAAGGGATCCTTTACGCACTGTTGGTGGGAATGCAGATTGGTGAAGCCACCATTGAAAACAGTATGAAGTTTCCTCCAAAAATTAAAAATGAAATTGCTTTATGACCCAGCAATTGCACTTCATTGAATATATCCAAAGAAACCCAAAACACTAATTCCAAAAAAATTATGCACCTTTATGTTTATCACGCTCTTATTTTTGATGCTTTGTTTTATAAGTTCATCAAACATTTGATACATACTTAATTTGTCTTCCTAATTAGATTGTAAATACTTCTTGGAATTCGTGCTCCATATCTTCTAGTTGTTGTTGTTGTTGTACATATGTATATGTATGTGTGTGTGTGTGTGTTGGCAATTTCTATCACTAACTGGTACAAAGTTCTACATAGAGTAAAAAAGTAAAGAGCTGTTCCCTAAATAAGGGTTTTGGTTTCTAATAAGATTGAAGTCCTGTACACCTTGAAGAATGCAAGAAATACAGGAGAACTTCTCAATGTTTTGGGTGAGCAATTTATAAATTTGGGATGGTTTAAACCATTATTTAACCATACTTTCTCAGAAGATTCAGAACAAGGCAAAAAGCAGCAGGTTCTGGTTCACCAAATCTACTTACTTTTCCCTCACATAATGCAAGTAAGTACGTTAATATTAACATCTCATATCTCAAAAGTTTTTATAATCCTTTTTGTTTTCATACTGATAACTCTTCTGTAAGATTTTCTTATAATTATATAAATGTAAGTATATAGTAAAATGCTTACCTTTTGACATGGATTGACTTAAATTACTCTTTTATCTATTTTTAGTTTATTTTCAGTTTTGAACCACTCTAAAGCATTGTGTGGATGCCTTTAACTTAAAACAAGATACTATATTTAATGAACTGCCAGAGATGTTTCTCAGATGCTTTCATTTAATTATCATTTTAAGTGGCTTCATTTCATATAATTTTAATAAATTATTGTCTGTCTATAATGAAGGTACAAGATGGCAAAGATAACACTTGTTACTTTGGTTTTTTGGCTCTTTTAAAATTTAGGGGGGTCCTTTTGATCATTTGCCCTTACAATTTCAGGCTTAGCACATATATAAAAGAAGAAAAAATTACTTTCAAGTGGCATTAAAATGGGAAACAACATTTTGAAAATGGTTGTAAACCACCCTTAACAAGGCAGCATTTCTCCAGAGTAAAAAAATAATTAAACACCTACAAACTTTCCTGGATCTTCAAATCTGGGTGTAACCCTTTTCCATGCTAGTGTGCATAATTACAGACACTTTCGTGTTCAATCTTGTGGCAAGAGTGCTTCCTAAATATAATTGTGCTATTTAGAAATTATGCAAGCATATGCATTAGAGATTTTCATCTTTAAGAAACTCTTCCCAATTTACAAAATAAGGTGGTGAGCCAAAACCGAGCAAAAATGACCTAAAGAGAAACCTGAAAGTTGAAAAGAAAGTGGGAAAAGAGGCTAAGCAGAAGGAAATCAGCAAGAAACAACTAAGCCAGACCAATGCATTGCCACCCAGCACACCACTGACAATGATGTGGATTTCTAGTAGGAGAGCCTGGACCCAAACCAGTACTGCAAGATCCTCAGACAAGCAGTGTACCCACTGCAGATCAATGGGGAGGACCTGTCCATACCCACACAAGTTCCATGTAGACTTGCCACTCACTCATTTTATCTAAGAATACTCACCTGTAGCCTGGGGACCACCTGAGTGACATTAACTTAAAGGTGGCAGGTAAGATCTATGCCAAAAGAGCTTCTAGGGAATAGCTTGTTTTCTATGACTGTAGAGGAGGGGGAGTCAAGTTGCAAGTCATGACCCATTCCAGGAATTATAAATCAGAATAATACTTTATTTGTGTCAATAACAAACTGTGTCAAACTGTGTCAAACTGTTTGGGGCAAATCTTGGAAAAATCAAGAAGGGTGAGCTGAGTGTCAGTCTGCTGTCTCCTTGCTTATGTATGTTACCTCATCTTCACTTTGACCACAAAAACAAGGAGATACAATATCGTCAAGAGATACTTGGCCTTGATCCTGAATGACTTTGTGAGGCGGAAGTTTATTATTCACTCTAAGATCATCAGATATATAAGAAGTTCTTGAGATGAGTTGGGATTCCTAGAGATTGAAATTCCCATGATGAACACCACCCCACGGGCAGTTGTGGCAAAGCCTTTTACCATCTCCCACAATGAGCTGGATATAAATTCATACATGAGAATTGCTCCAGAAATTTACCATAAGATGCCAGTGGTTGGTCGCACTGACTGAGTTTAAGAAATTGATTCAAAGGAATTTCTGAAATGAATGAATTGATTTGACTCTTAGTCCTGAGTTCACCACCTGTGAGTTCTACATGGCCTGTGCAGACTATTATGATTTTGAAGGAGATCATGGAAATCAAGGAAAAATCAAGGAGAAGATGATTTCAAGATTGTGAAGCATATTACAGGCAATTACGAGGTCAGTTACAATCCAGATGGTCCAGAGAGCCAACCCCACCACATTAAGTTTACTCCACCCCTCCAGAAAAATCAGTTTGAGAAAGCTTTGGGGGTGAAGATTCAAAAACTAACCTCTAAGAAACTTAAGAATCTCACAAAATTCTTGATGAGATTTATGTGGCAACAGCTTTTGAATGCTCTCCACTGCAGACCACAGACAGGCTCTTAGATAAGATTGTTGTGGGGAGTTACTGGAAGTGACGTGCATCAGTCCCGCATTCTTCTGTGTTCACCTGAAGATAATGAGCCTTTGACAAAACAACACTGCTCTACAAAGGGTCTGACCAAACACTTTGAGCTTTTTGGTATGAAGAAGGGAATAGGCAATGCCTACAACAAACTGAATGACCCATAAGGCAGCAGCAACTTTTCAAAGATCAGGCCAGGTTCAAGGCCACTAGAGAAGACAAGGCCATGTTCATAGATGAAAACTTCTGCACCACCCTGGAATACAGAGAGCCCCTGCTGGCTGGGGCAGGGGCATGGGCAGCTTCTCACAGGCCCCAATAATATCAAGGAAGTATGTCTGTTTTCTATCATGAAACCTGAAGATAAGAAGAAAAATATAACTGCGGATACACTGGAAAACACAACAACTAGCACTTCTATCTAGAAAATAATAATTGCAAGTCACATAACTCAGGCATCTTTGCACTTCTGCAAAAGATCAAGGGCTGCAAGGGAAATCTTACATGTTGCTACCTATTTGACTATTGCAGTTCAGTTACCACAGAGAAAAGCCATTAAGAATTATTCTTTTACTCCTTGTTACCAAATAAACCACTTATGTCTGGCTTAAAAACAACTTTTAATTTATTGATGAGAGACAGACAGACAGAGGGAGAGAGAAACATCAATTAGTTGTGCCACTTATTTATGCATCATTAGTTGATTCTTATATGTGCCCTGACCAGGGATTAAACCCACAGCCTTAGGATATTAGGATGATGATCTAACCAACTAACCTACCCAGCCAGGACCTTAAACTATTTGTCTCTTTAAAAAAAAGAAGAATTATAGAAGAGGTCAGCGTGGATTAAACAGAAAAGGAGAGCATTCATTTTTTTTCAAGTATCCTCTAGATATTTGCCTTCAAGTACTTCCTCTTAGAGGAGAGTATGACTTCACTGCAGCGCAAACAACATTCCTGGACAGATGGCAGAAGACTGGCTTTCTACTGCAGGGTGTGTGGTAGCAAGGAGCAAAGGCTGGTTTGGCAGATGTGGACTGACAAAGTAATATTCCTCACTGCCCACCAAAGAAGCCTACTGAGTGTCCTGTTTGTGTTAGACCAACCCCTCAGCTACTTGGAGGATCAAGGGGTGATGCTAGCTCCCCGCACTTGCTACTGGCTTTTCTTCAAGAAACGAGTGTGGTGTTCGAGCTAGTTCTAGTCAAATGTGGACAATAAACTTACTTACTGAGAGTCTTCGTACCCCACGTGAGGAGCCTATATAAATAACCAATTGGTTGAAACTTGTTGAGGGAGGTCACTGAGAGAATGTGACCCTTGACTGACTGGCAAGCTAGATCCAGGCAATCGAAAGTTCTTCATCCCCTTCCCTGTCCTTAGAATGTACTTGTATGTTCCATCCATCACTCCCACAGTGGGAACTGTTTTCAAAGATGCAACTTTGAAAGAGTAAGGTGAGATCATCTGGAGAGTACATGTGACTAAACTCAGCAAAGGCCTCTATATAAACTTCTAAGATTCTGGCAGGTAGGTTCAGAGATGCTCCCTGTGTGGCTGCCCAAGATAAGCTTCCTAAGCAAGTTCCTTTGCTTATTAAAACTGCCGTGCATCAGTCTGGAGTGGACTGGTCCTTTCTTCCTTCTCTCCTTGCCCTCCACATGTAGGGCCCAGTTTCACATTTCACTTGGGAAGCTCCTGAGGTTTTGAACAAGCACAGATACAGTAGGGCAAGGCCAGAGATCCCATTCTTGTTAGTATATACTGTCAGCAATTTTCCTCTTTGCCTTTGTTATCATTTACATGCCACACTAATAAATTTATACTTGGTGAAGAGAGCATTTCTTAAATAAGGGAATGATCTCTAATCATCCTTATGAATTTGTGCTGTAATTAGCTTGGAGGTCACACAAAAGAAGCTTGACTTCTTTTAATGAGGATGGGAATACCTACTATGCCCATACTGTGGGGTGTCAGCAAATGATTCTCTTCTCCTGCTGAGGAACAGCAATACCTTTTAAAAGGACTATTATTATCTTGTCAAAAGTCAAAGATACATGAATGAATCAATGAAATAGTAAATGCATTTATTATGTGACTTGTTAAGCTTGATAATCCCTGCTAAAAGATAAGTATTTGGTGGTCTACCAGTTAATAAGCATTGACAGACTCAGATGAAAAGCATGCATAAGATTTTTGGAACAATTTGCACTTGAATTAAAATGTGTGCACTTTAACAGCTGGAAAAATGGACAGAAGTCATTTTTCTCTAGGGGTAAGATAAAATAGAAAATTGCTTACCAAGAAGACATCAGCATGAACAGATGATAGTTAAAGATCTAGCTCACTGATTATAAGTGCTATTTTAGAAGTCTCACTTCCACACAGTTCCTGTAGCATTAGCAGTATTCAGGCTTTCTCATAAACCATACATATGTGGCTACAAGAAGGCAAAAGTAATTTGATGTCTTGCTGTTTCACATTCAAACTTGAAACAAATGGGGATATGGAAATGTTATAGCAGTAGAAACAATTTGCTGGTTCTATCATACCTACATTGGTCAGTATGAGTCTTGATATTAACTCCTTCAGTTCACTTGAAGATATATAGAAAGTTCACTAGAAGACAGGCCATAAAAGCATAAATCTTTGTTATAAGTAATAGTAGAGATAGCATCATGTGGCCATCTTTCGTTTGTCCATACATGCATTTTGTTGTGTATTGTTTTGTTTTTTTATGAAAGTTTTTCTCTCTTTTTTCTAAATATTTTTTAATTTATTGATTTGAGAGAGAGAGAAAGAGAAAAGCATTGATTTGTTGTTTCATTTATTTATGCATTCATTGCTTGATTCTTGTGTGTGCACTGACCAGGGATCGAATCCACAGCTTTGGCTTATTGGGATGACATGCTAACCAACTGAGCTACCCGGCCACATCCTGTTTTTTTTATTTTTTTGTTTTATTGGGTTTTTGTTTGTTTGTTTTTTTGCTTGAACCAGAGTGTTTTTCAGAAATTTGGCAAAGGTTTCAATTGCGTGGCCCCAGTTGAAGCTGGGATAGAACCTGTTGCCCAGGGATGGGCAGGTGAAATAAAAACAGTGTATCTGAACCCAGGGCCTCAGATCTGCAAGATGATGTTGGGGCTTGTGCAATTTGGCTTGGTGTTAGGAACTTCATACACCATCCTCAATCATCATTGCATTGATTCTCAGAGAGGCGCACCATTTAAGCATTTCATAACAAATCATTTAGTAACAATTCTGTCACTTTCCCAAAGGCCCCACTGGAGTCAGCCAGGTGTTGAACCTTGCCTTCTGTGTTGTGGGCTTCTCTTCACGCATCAGTCACACAAAGACATACCACCTACCTATTTCACCACCTCTACCATCCACCACCTACTTGACTAATAGACTAGAACACATATAGCCAGCCAGCCCTAAAGATAGGGAAAGAAACCTCAATGTCTTTGGATTTCACTTTATAATATTTATTTTAAAATAAAAAATAACGTTATGTTATAATGTTTGCTGGATACATAATAATGTTATCACAGCAGTGATAGATAAGGTAGAAGTCAATTTGTAAGACATAATCAGCAACATGATATGGGGATTGTGGTGAATGTGACATGATTTGTTATGTACAGTACGGGATGGAAAAGAACCAGGGCAGCATTCTGACTTGCAACTCCTCTTCTGCACCTAGAAAAATTATGCTTCTGAGCTGCCATTTTTAATTAAGGTTGGCACCAATCCCATTGGAAGCACATGAATTAGACATTACCATTTCTGAGCAATAGGTGAGTATTCAGTTTCCAGTTTGTTCAAATGAATTGTCTAATTCTTTGTCCCTTTCTACTAATATCTCCAATCTCTTAATTTGTATTTGCATCTGCTAAAGAAACAAAAAAGGAGGAGGCGGAACTAAGGTTGCATTTGTATCTATCAATCCCAGAATGGCGTGGTCTTTCCCATGTCCTCCCTTTTTCTTCTTTTTCCAGATTTAACTTTGCCATTTTTTAAATCTGTGGGATTCTCCACTTTAAATATATAGTAAGTAACAACTTCTCAATTTTGCTAATACTTCTTCCAGAAGAGGCTGGTATATTTATAAGAAGGTATGGGACCAACAGAGGCAGAAGTATCAATTTTTAGCTGAGTGTTGAGTTCTGTTCAATTAACTGCCTCACTCAGCCATGGTCACTGTGTAATACACAGTTGCCTCACCACTGGTCTAGGAAAGTTCTATGCTTATGTATGTGGATGCTGGAAATCTGAAACTGATCCTTGGCCAAGATTAGGATGAGAATAAACTATATTAGTCACTGATTTGTAATATAATATTAAAAGTACTAACTTCCCTGGATGCACTTGGTGCAAGCTTATCTACATTGTTTAGAAATGTTTGTTATTTTTAGTTTATTTATTTTTTATTGTTGTTCAAGTACAGTTGTGTCCATTTTTTCCCCACCACACTCCCACCCCACCCTTTCCTGTCTCTCACCTTTAATCTACTCCCTTTGGCTTTGTCCATGTGTCCTTTATACATGTTCCTTGACTGCCTGTCCCCTATTTTCCCCTTTATCCCCTACCTCCTCCCCTCTGGTTACTGTCAGACTGTTCTTAATTTCAATGTCTCTGGTTATATTTTGCTTACTTGTTTTCTTAAGTTACACTTATAAGTGAGATCATATGGTATTTGTCTTTCACCACCTGGCTTATTTTGCTTAGTATAATGCTCTGCACTTCCATCCATGCTGTCACAAAGGGTAGGAGCTCCTTTCTTTCTGCTACGTAGAATTCCATTGTGTAAATGTACTATAGTTTTTTTATTCACTCATCTGCTGATAGGCACTTAGGTTGCTTCCAGCACTTGGCTATTGTAAATTGTTCTGCTATGAACATAGGGGTGCATAGGTTCTTTTGAATTGGTGTTTCAGGATTCTTAGGGTATAGTCCCAGCAGTGGAACTGCCTTTTTAGGCAGTTCCATTTTTAGTTTTCTGAGAAAATTCCATATCGTTTTCCACAGTGGCTGCACCAGTCTGCATTCTCACCAACAGTGCACTAGGGTTCCCTTTTCTCTACAACCTTGCCAACCCTTGTTTGTTGATTTGTTTATGAAGGCCATTCTGACCGATGTGAAGTGATATTTCATCATGGTCTTAATTTGCATGTCTCTGATGGCTAGTGACGCTGAGCACCCTTTCACATGTTTATATTAATGTTTTAAACCTGTTTTAACTTATTACACATCCTGGCTTTTCTTACATGAATTGTTGATTATGAAAGACCCCACTCTAAACTTTTGACTGAGCTCCTTTCAAATAAAGATGCTTTGTTCATATTCTGATGGTGCCCAGTCTGGGAACAAAGTGCATCATTCTATGTGCCAGGGAAGGGATCCTGGCAGCTGGAACCCCTTGATGATCAATCGCCTGTCTTTTCTATCTCCTCTGGTACTACATTCTTTATTTTAAATAAGGGCTAATGTGCATTTTTCTTGCACATTAGTCTTGGGGATCTGTGCGTCTTTCAACAACCAGATCCTGTATAATCAATGCAAGCACACCCTTTACAGGGTTCTTTTAAGAAGAGAAAAAGAGCCATAGAACTACTTTCCTGATCACTGACCTTTGAAATAGTCACTTGTGTATAAACACTAGCATTGAAAGATTTAATTTTTAAGAAAATGGTGATACTATTTGGAGACTATATTTACTTCTCACTTTGTTTCTTCACTATTTGCAATGTGATGATTATATCATATTTTTTTAAAATTAAACACACAATCACACATATATAAGTGACTTAGGATATAGATTGAGAGAGAGTATGTGGAGACATATATATGACATATGTGACATAGTAGTTTCTGGGACCAGAATCCTAGTTGTAACATTTACAATTGGTAAAATCTTAGTCACTTATTGTTGATTATCTGCTTCAGTTTCCTTATCTGTAAAATGTGGATGGTAATAATACTAAATTAAATTAGTTTGTGCATATCTCATAGTGAGTGATCAGTTAGTGTTAGCTATTATTATTATTATTATTATTATTATTGATTCTATTATGTTTATGCAAGACATAAATGGACAAAAATGACATTGAAAAGAAATTGGAAGTATTTTCCATGATTTGGAGATTTTTCACATTAAGAGTAAGGTATATAACAGCATAACTCATACTTTTAAAGATTTGTATAATTAAGTTTATCAAAGGAATAATAGTAGCATGAAAGTAAGCATGTGGATATTATTCTTTAATTGTGAATATATTTATTCCTAAATTATGTGGAATTCTATTTTAAAAAATGTGTAAACTCTAAAGAATTATATAGGGGTGTTACTATTTATTTGAGTCTAGTTACTGGTTTCAGTGCAAAATGCTGCTCTTGCAAAAACTAGTTATCATCTACAGCACATCATTTGAGTAGAAAAGCAATTTTCAACAGGTGTGCTGCAGAATTTTTAAAAGTGCTGCAGAATTTTGAAAACATGCAATCCCTGACTATTTAGTCAGGAGCACTGACCTCTTTTTCCTTAGATTGTCAAATTAAAAAAATGACAACAGCCAACACAACAATAGCTGTGTGGTGTGAATGAATCAAAATTATACCTATTTATTTTGACGGATCAGCAAAATAATAGAGTTTGGGTGTGCCTTATGTTTGCCAGGAGAGGAAAACGTTGAAAATCGCTGGAGTAACTTGAAGAAGTGTGAGTGGTACTGAAACTACTGCTCTGTGGTCATCACTGAGACCAGACTAGTCCGTCATGATGTTTCGATTTCTTGATAAATCAATCTCCAAGGTGCAGTTCACACTTCACACTCACACCGTGTGAGTGTGAGGCTACTTACCTGGTCAAAGTACATCACTTTTGTCCTCCAGTTTTCATATTGGCTTCCTGTCAGGGTTTGCATCGATTTTAAAGTTTTATTGTTGACATTTTAGGCACTTAATGGCCTGACACCTGCTTATATTAATGATTTGCTTATCCCCATGGGGCAAGAATAAATTTTGAGATATTCTTCTGCTAGCGGGATGTCAGTCTTAAATGTCACCTTGAGATTAAGAGTGCAAAGGCTTTTTGTCTTTTGCTCTTTTTGCAATCAGTTAAGACATTAGAAAATAACACATCTTTTCTAAAGGTCAATGGGGCATTATGAGGAAATAGAGCAAGACCTTTGATTTATCAAATTAATGTATGTTTCTACATTTTAAATAAGATTTGTAATATACAAAATCTCCTAGAAATGTTACAATAAAATATTACATCAATAAAATGTGAAATTATTAATATAATGTTCTTATAATATTTTAAACTTAGAAAATAAATGCTGTGTTACTGAGTGAAAGAATATTTTACTTGATATCATCTGTGACAGTAACAATGGTAGTTTTCGCTCTTTCTTTTGTTCTTTCTTTCTTTCAAAGGTCAATTTCTCAAGATGCATTTTTAAAAAATATTTTATTTATTTTTAGAGAGAGGGGACAGGAAGGAGAAAGAGTGGGAGAGAAACATTAACGTGTGGTTGCCTCTCAGTGTGTTCCCTACTGGGGACCTGGCCTGCAACCCAGGTGTGTTCCCTGACTGGGAATTGAATCAATGACCCTTTGCTTCATAGACCCATGTTCAATCCACTGAGCTACGCCAGCCAGGGCTCTCAAGATGCATTTTTTAATATTCTAAAATATTTAGGATAAAGTTCATGAGTGCAAAATTGCTGTAGTATATTTTCTAATCAATCACTAATAGCCTTTTCAAATTTACTGTTTGATTATGAAGACTGAGTTATGCTATGTGTTTTTGTTTGATATATTTGGTTAATTATATATGATTAACCCCAATCAATTGCTTTGTTGGGAAGAAAACAACTGTTTTATATGAGTATAAAGTGCTAAAACATATTGTAGAAAATTAACTGTTTATGCCTGCATATGATTTTTAAAAGGAGTATTAATTCATAAATAGGCGAGCCCATTTTTATATCCCAGTCTTATTCCTATTTTTAATTTAATTTAATTTTTTAAACTGTGGTTTAAGTACAGTTGTCTCCATTTTCCTGCCACCACTTTCCTCTTCCCCTCCTACCCTCAGTCCCATTCCCCTTTGGCTTTATCCATGGGTCCTTTATAGATATTCCTTAATGGCCCTTCCCCTTCTTTCTTCCATTATCCTGACCCCCCCCCCAATCAGTTACTGTCAGTTTGTTCTTTATTTCAATGTCTCTGGTTCTATTTTGCTTGCTTTCTTGTTTTGTTGATTAGGTTCCACTTATAACTGAGATCATGTGATATTTGTCTTTCACTGCCTGGCTTATTTCACTTACCTTAATGTTCTCCAGTTCCATCCATGGTGTCACAAAGGGTTGGAGCTCCTTCTTTCTTTCTGCCGCATAGAATTCCATTGTGTAAATGCACCACAGTTTTTGATCCACTTGTTTGCTGGTGGGCACTTAGGTTGCTTCCAGCACTTGGCTATTGTAAACTGTGTTGCATTTTTTAACGTAAATATTAGGGTGCATAGGTTATTTTCAATTGGTGTTTCAGGATCCTAAGGGCATAATCCCAGCAGTGGAATTGCAGGGTAAAATATCCTAGTATATTCTATAAAACAATCTCTTGTATCTATCCACCTATATATATTTTGTTTTGCATCTCCATTATCACTGCAAAATTTATAATGAAGCCACTTTGTGACATACTGTGTAAAGTACAAATGTACCATGTTGTTGGTATTGGTTTGATGATAATATTGACAGTTTTATTACTAAATCCCTAAGCATAAGAAATACTGAAAATTAGATTTTTAATCATTTTTTCTTACTTTAAAATGCAAACTATGGGCTCAGCTCTAAAATTATTTTTTAAATATTGTTAACTATAATACTTTAATAATCAAAATACATGATATTAAACTGATATAATTGTACAATTTACAAATTGTAGCATGAATTGTGTAAAAATGGCTAACTTATCATTTTATAAATCAAGTCATTCACTAAAAAAAATACATGATAAATATTAATGAATATATTTTGGCCATTGGTTTTCTGTAATTATTCAGTTTAGCTGCCTCAACATTCTTATTTGGTCTGTCCTTGGTGGTATCTTCTTTTTATATATTCTAAAATTCCTTTCATTGTGCTGCAGCTGGATTCATTTGTCTATGGAGTGTGTAATCATATTTATTAGATTATCATTATTAGGTTAAACCATATAAAATTACAGATTTTTAATAGTTTTTGACCTACAGATACATTAGCTAGAGATTGAGAAAAATAGTTATTATGTACCAGAAGGACAAATAAAAAGCCTTTGATTCATGATGGGTGACCAGTCTTTAAAAAGTTGTTTTTCTTATATCAACATAATATAATATTGTACTATATAATATATAATATAATGTTTTCTTATAAAAGCATTATAGCCCTGGCTGGTGTAGCTCAGTGGATTGAGCGCGGGCCTGCGAACCAAAGTATCACAGTTCGATTCCCAGTCAGGGCACATGCCTGGGTTGCAGGCCAGGTCCCCAGTAGGGGGCACATGAGAGGCAACCACACATTGATATTTCTCTCCCTCTCTCCTTCCCTTCCCCTCTAAAAATAAATAAATAAAATCTTTAAAAGCATTATATAATATATAATAAAGAAAACTTATTTATAGACGAATGCACTAAAATATTATAGTATCAAATAAATTTACACTACATTACTATTTATTATACTATAAAATTTATTCTCCATAAATGTGCAATATTCCTCTCTAAGATTCACATTTTGTCCAAAGACTTTCACAACAGCTTACAACTGTGACTTAATAGTTTTTAGAACACATAAAAATTTTGAATCTCAGACTTCTTCCCATTGTATAGTACACTTTAAGTGCACTAGGAACAAATTTCTCCTGCACTAGGAACAGATTTCATTGTTTTCCATCTTAATTTCTGACCTACCAATTCAGCTTACATATTAGCTGTTAATAAAATGTGTCATTTTAGCTCATACCATTAGTCCCCAAAACTCTTCAGTAGTAATTTCTTATGAAACTCAAGTGTCCTGGAAATTATGTAGATATATGGCTTCTTTGGGAAAATTCTTCAGGTTTCCACAACCGCACCTGATCAATTTTTAGGTCTCCCATAACTATCGACCAAATATGAGCAATTCAGTTTTTCTGAGGTATCATTGTAATGATCAGATGTAGTCTTATACATTTAAGTCTTAAGAGCCTTAAACCTACTTGGCTCTTAAATAAGAACTCCAAATTGAAACAGATAACACATTTTTTATAAAAATAAATGTATAACTTGTTTTTACTACAGATTTGTGTTAAAGTACACACTCATTTGTATTTCTGAAGCAAAGTATACAACTCTGAGAACAGGGTGTCGGCCCAGAGAATAGTAAGGCCATACAAGTGTGGGAGGTGTAACTTCTGTTAATTTCTTTTTTTTTAATTAGATAAACAGTTCTTTTTGAAAATTTTATTTAATTATTGTTCAAGTACAGTTTTCTGTCTTATACTCCCATCCCAGCCCAATCCCACAGTGCTCCCCACCTCCCTCCCATGCCCCTCCCTGCCTTAGTTTTGGTCCATGTGTCCTTTATACTTGTTCCTGTGAATCCTTTCCCCTTTCCCCTATAATTCTCTCCCCTCTCGCCTCTGGACCTTGTCAGCCTGTTCTGTATTTCAGTGTCTTTGGTTATATTTTGCTTGTTTGTTTGTTTTGTTGTTTAGATTCCTATTAAAGGTGAGATCATATGGTATTTGTCTTTCACCACCTGGCTTATTTCGCTCAGCATATGCTTTCCAGTTCCATCCATGATGTTGCAAAGGGTAGTAGCTCCTTCTTTCTTTCTGCAGCATAGAATTCCATTGTGTAAATGTACCATAGCTTTTTGATCCAGTCATTTACCGATGGGCATCTGGGTTGCTTCCAACTCTTGGCTATTATAAATGGTGCTGCTATGAACATTGGGGTGTATAGGTTCTTTTGGATCTGTGTTTTAGGTTCCTAGGATATACTCCTAACAGTAGAATAGCTGGGTCAAAAGGCATATTCATTTTTAGTTTTCTTAGAAAATTCCATACTGTTTTCCATAGTGGTTGTACCAGTCTGCAATCCCACCAACAGTGAACTAGGGTCCCCTTTTCCCCACAACCTCTCCAGCACTTGTTGTTTGTTTCTTTGTTTATGATAGCCATTCTGACTGGTGTAAAGTGGTATCTCATTGTGGTTTTAATTTGCATCTCTCTGATAGCTAGCGATATTGAGCATCTTTTCATGTGTCTCTGGATCCTCTGTATGTCCTCCTTGGAGAAGTGTCTGTTCAAGTCCTGCATTTTTCTTAAATTCTCCTCATTTTTCCTGAGTCTCTTTTCTATTACTTCATCCATCTGGGAGATTCTTTCTATCCTGTCTTCGATCTCACTTATGCGATCTTCCGCCTCATTGATTCTATTCTTCATACCTTCTACTGTGTTCTTCAGAAATTGTATTCTTCATTTCCTCTTGGCCTTTACTGATGGTTTCTATTTCCTTTTTCATGTTGGTATAGTTTGTAGAGAGTTCATTGTAGCTCCCCTGTAGTTTCTGGTAGCTCGTTCATTGTAAGCTCTTTGAATTTCCTGATAACCAGAGCTTTGAATTCAATATCTGATAGTTGGCTTGCCTCTATTTCATCTAACATTCTTTCTGAGACTTCCTCCTTTTCTTTCATTTGGGGATTGTTTCTTTGTCTTCCCATTGTTTGTGTTGCTCTTCTTGTTGGCCTCAGCTTCTTAAAGTGATCTGTTCTGGTTCCCTGGGTTTATGGTGCGAACTTCTGTGGTAGGATGCCTGTGAAATTCAGTGGTGCAGTCTCCTGTAGGTATCTTGGTGTTCTCCACTTCCACGTACTCCTCTTGTTGGTTTCCAGCTGGTCAAACCTTTTCTTCTGGTCTCACTAGCTGCAGCAGCCTGAGGAGCTATTAGTGTGGCCTTTCTCTTGTCTCGGTGAACTCAGCTGGTCTCTGTTCAAGTCTTTTGACCACTTTTTAATCATGCTGCTTGTATTCTTAGAGTGGAGTCTTGTAAGCTCTTTGTATATTTTGGAGATTAAACCTTTGTCTGAGGTATCATTGGCAAATATGTTTTCCCAAACAGTTGGTTCTCTTTTTAATCTTAATACTGTTTTCTTTATCCTTGCAGGAGCTTTTAATTTTGATGAGATCCCATTTGTTTATTCTTTCCTTTATGTCCTTTTCTCTAGGGGACAGATCAGTAAAAATATTGCTGTGTGAAATATCTGAGATTTTCCTGCCCATGTTCTCCTCTAGGATTTTAATGGTGTCACAGCTTATATTTAAGTCTTTTATCCACCTTGAGTTTATTTTGGTGTATGGTGTAAGTTGGTGCTCAAGTTTCATTTTTTTGCATGTAGCTGTCCAATTCTCCCAACACCACTTGTTGAAGAGGCTATTTTTACTCCATTTTATGTTGCTGCCCCCTTGTCGAATATTAGTTGCCCATAGATACTTGACTTCATATCTGGGCTCTCTGTTCTGTTCCATTGGTCTATGTGCCTGTTTTTATGCCAGTACCAGGCTGTTTTGGTTACAGTGGCCTTGTGATATAGTTTGGCATCAGGTATTGTGATCCCTCCTACTTTGTTCTTCTTTCTCAAAATTGCAGCTGCTATTCGGGGTCATTTATGGTTCCATATAAATTTTTGAAGTGTTTGTTCTATGTCTGTGAAATTTCTTATATTGACTTTTATCTTCTTGTTATTTCATATTTTGTCTTCATTCATACCTGTGCTAATTGAAAATAATGATTATCTTTTGTTCTAACAATTATACCAAGTGTTCATCTCTTAATACTCTTAAGTCCAGTTACTGGTATTATAGCCTTAGTTCTTGACACACATCTTCTCTGGAAGATCAGAAAAGGCAAATCTTCCTGCGGTCTTCAGTCATGTTTCTGCTCTCCCGCTCTGTTCCTTCCCTCAGCCTCACTCTCACCCCTAGGTTTCTGCAGGCAGATTTTAATCTTAGAAGATAGTTTTCTGTAAGTTTTACATCAGTTAGCCAGCACTGGTGGTAAAGCTCCGAATTGGCTACAGCTTTTTATAAGACTTTAATAAGTATATATTTGTGTTAATAAAGAAATTCTTAGGTTTAGTTTGTAGGAAATGTGAATGACTTCACCCTGCAGAATACTCAAAGACAAGTCCTTTCTGGGCCTCCCTATCTCATCTTGTCTTATCCTCTGCTTCTCTTCCTCCTCCATTTTCTTTTCTTTTCCCCCCCATTCATTAGTTGTCTTAGTCTTTTTGTTTGAGATTCGTTGACAAAAATTCCATAGACTGGGTGGCTTAAACAACAATTTATTTCTTGCAGTTTCTGCAGGCTGGGAAGTTTAAGACAAAAAGTCAACAGATTTGGTATCTGATGAGAGTCCATTTCTTGGATCACAGATCTCGCTGTGTCCTCATTTGGTGGAAGGGAAAGAAAGCTCCGTAGGATTCTTTTGTAAGAGCACTAATCCCCTTCATGAGGGATCCACCCTCATGACTTAGTCACCCTCCAACAGCTTCACTTCATAATATCATCATACTGAGAGTTACGATTTTAGCATGAATTTTGAAGGAGATATAAACAGTCAATTTGCTACACCAATTAAATTCAATTTAAAGTCACTGAATTTTATTCAGCTCCAAGCACTATTTTCAAACTAGACATATGATATTTGCAAGAATTTGGTCCTAGGTCTTATTGAGCGTATAGTGCTATAATACTGAGCATATCATGCTGCAATACTGAGAGTTGAAAACTGCCTGAAGAGAACAGGGGAAAGCTACTAAATCAATATGAAGAACTGGGGAGTAATGAAAAAGGTACATTTCAGGTGAACTTCAAAAATAAGTCGTATTTTACAGCATGGAGTGGAGGGAGCAGGGAAGTGGTTTTAGGAATGGGGATGCCACATGTACAAAGAAGCATGAAAAATCATGACCTACTAAGGGAACAAAAGGCACCGTGTTAGCTAGGCAAAGGAAGAATAAAGCTAAAAGCAGAGGTAGTCCATCTTGAGTCATATGTGTATTGTTTAATCTCTGCCTAGAGGTGTTTCGGGTTTTCTGACTGACCATGAATTTCATTATCATCATGCCAATAGGATGTGTAGCCTATCTTGATAAGTAAATATTACCCAAATCAGAATGTCACTGTGTTTGGCCACCATGGAAACGAATGACTGGATTACTACTTGTAACTCTATTTATGAGGTATAATTCTTAGATGTTACTTAAATGTCCCAAATTACAGAAATGGTGAAGTTAATTATGGTATCTCTGTAAGACAAATTGTGAAATAATTTTAAAATAATGATTTTGACATTGAAAAATGACAATAACATATTGCATTGCTCACCCATTAAATGCATAAATAGATGGTACACATGCACACACTGAAATTAAGCCTCTATTGACATCTTGGCTTTGCCATGTACTAACTGATACAGAAAACCCATTACAAAGGTATTCTGCCTGGTGAATCTTATATTCTAGCAGTAAACAATGAATAAATCAACTAGCATATATATAACATACCATATGTTACAGTCTTTATGAAAAAAATAAAACTGGGTAAGAGAAATAGGGAATAAGAAAGGTTAAAATACACAGCACTTTGTTACAGAGGTTTTAGAGAAGAAATTGTAATTATGTCATTTAAGCAGTGTCTAAATTAAGTAAAAAAGTGCCCTGGCTGGTGTAGCTCAATGGATTGAACATGGGCCTGTGAAGCAAAGGGTTGCCAGTTCAATTCCCAGTCAGGGCACATGCCTGGGTTGCAGGCCAGGTTCCAAGTAGGGGATGCATGAAAGGCAACCATACACTGATGTTTCTCTCTCACTCTTTCTCCTTCCCTTCTCCTCTCTCTAAAATAAATAAACTAATTAATTTAAAAAATAATTAATTCAAAGAAGACGAGCAACCCAATTAAAAAATGGGCAAAGGACGTGAACAGACACTTCTCCAAGGAGGACATACAGAGGATCCAGAGACACGTGAAAAGATGCTCAATATCGCTAGCTATCAGAGAGATGCAAATTAAAACCACAATGAGATACCACTTTACACCAGTCAGAATGGCTATCATAAACAAAGAAACAAACAACAAGTGCTGGAGAGGTTGTGGGGAAAAGGGGACCCTAGTTCACTGTTGGTGGGATTGCAGACTGGTACAACCACTATGGAAAACAGTATGGAATTTTCTAAGAAAACTAAAAATGAACATGCCTTTTGACCCAGCTATTCTACTGTTAGGAGTATATCCTAGGAACCTAAAACACAGATCCAAAAGAACCTATACACCCCAATGTTCATAGCAGCACCATTTATAATAGCCAAGAGTTGGAAGCAACCCAGATGCCCATCGGTAAATGACTGGATCAAAAAGCTATGGTACATTTACACAATGGAATTCTATGCTGCAGAAAGAAAGAAGGACCTCCTACCCTTTGCAACATCATGGATGGAACTGGAAAGCATTATGCTGAGAGAAATAAGCCAGGTGGTGAAAGAGAAATACCATATATCACCATTAACAGGAATCTAAACAACAAAACAAACAAGCAAGCAAAATATGACCAATGACACTCAAATACGGAACAGGCTGACAGGGTCCAGAGGGGAGAGGGGAGAGAATCATAGGGGCAAAAGGGATGGACTCACATGAATAAAGTATAAAGGACACATGGACAATAACTAAGGTGGGGGGCGGAAATGGGAGGGAGGTGGGGAGCACTGGAGGGGGCAGGGCTGGGAATCTAAGACAGAAAACTGTACCTGAACAAGAATTAAATAAAATAAAATAAAATAAATTTTTTAAATAAATTAAGTAAAAAAGTTAATAGGTATTTGGAAATGGTGTTGGAAAAATTATACAGATATGGGGAAAAATTAAACTCAAACAAATAGATTAAAGACTTAAATGTTACACCCCAAACCTTAAAAATCCTGAAAAAAAACATAGACAGTTAAATCTCATATATTTCTAATAGAAATATTTTTTCTGATATATCTCCTCAGGCAATGGAAACAAAAGAGAAAAATAACAAGTGAGACTACGTCAACTAAAAATTTTTTGTGCAGGAAAGGGAACCATCAACAAAATGAAAAACCAATCACTGAACTGGAGAACATATTTGCTAAAGATACATCTGATAAGGAGTTATTATCCAAAGTTTATAATGAACTTATATAACTCAACACCAAAAAGCTAAACAATTTACCTAATCAACAAAACAAACAAGCAAGCAAAATATAACCAGAGACACTGAAATTAAAAACAAACTGACAGTACCCAGAAGGGAAGTGGGAGGTGATAATAGGGCAAAAAGGAGGGAAGGGTTTTCTGGAACAACTATAAAGGACACATGGACAAAACCAAGGTGGAGGGTGGAATCAGGGGAGGAGGTGGGGATGGTTGGGATGGGTGGGAAGTGTGGGAGATAAATGCAGACAACTGTATTTGAACAATAATAAAATAATTTAAAAAAAAGAAATTGGCAAAGGACCTGAATAGATACTCTTCTAAAGAGAACATACAGATGGCCATGGACATATGAAAAGAAAGTCAACATCACTAATCATCAGATAAATGTAAATGAAAACTACAATGAGATATCACCTCACACCTGTCAACATGGCTATCATCAATAAATCAACAAACAACAAGCACTGGTGAGGTTGTGAAGAAAAGGAAACCCTTGTGCACTGTTGGTGGGATTGCAGACTGGTGCGGCCACTGTGGAAAACAGTATGAAGTTACCTCAAAATATTAAACGTGGAACTGCCTTATGACCCAGTGATTACACTTTTGGGAATATATCCAAAGAAACCTGAAACATTAATTTGGAAGATTATATGAACCCTTATGTTCAATTCAGTGTTATTTACAACAGCCAAGATTTGGAAAAAGCCCAAGTGTCCATCAGTAGATGCATGGATAAAAAAAGCTATGGTACATTTACACAGTGGATTACTACTTAGCCATAAAAAAGAAGAAAATTTTACCTTTTGCAACAACATGAATGAACCTAAAGGGCATTTTGCTAAGTGAAATAAGCTACAAAAAGACAAGTACCATATGATTTAGATGGAATCTAATAAAAAATTAATTAACAAAGTAGAGACAGAATCATGGATACAGAGAAAAACAGACTGACAGCTGTCAAAGGGAGGGGTTTGGGAGCTAGATGAGAAGACTAAAGGAATTAAGCACGGAAAAAAGAGACAGACTGAGTCACGGACACATACAACATTATGGTGATTGCCAAAGGGGAGAAGCTGGAGAGATGTAGAAGATGGTAAAGGGAGGGGGTAAATGCTGAAAGAAGGAGACTTGACTTGGGGTGGTGAACACACAATGCAATGTATAGATGAAGTATTATAGAATCATATACATGAAACCTATATAACTTTGTAAACCAATGTCACCCTAGTAAATTCAATAAAATATTTAAAAAATAGATAGTTCAGTGAAGAAATTTCAAGGAGAAGGGTACAGCAAATACAAAGACTTTAAGGCAGTAGAAAGTCTTGTGTATCGGGGATAAAAAAGGAGGAGTTGAAGTAAAAGAGAAAGAGAGTAGAAAATAATGTCAAAAAGTTTATCTAAGATTTTAAAGGCTATTTTATGAACTTTTTCTTTGTGCTGCACATTGGGCAGGCATTTCGGCAGATAAAGAAGATACAGGACTTACATTGTTCCTCATGTCAGAGAATTTAAAGTCAATCAAAGAACACAGTAAACCAGGGGTGTCAGACTCATTTTCACTGGGGGTCACATCAGCCTCGCGATTGCCTCCCCAGGGCCAAATGTAGTTTTAGAACTGTATAAATGTAACTACCCTTAACAGTTAAGCAAAAGCTTGGCGCTGAATAGAAATAAGTTGCCGGGCTGGATAAAACAAGGTGGACAGCCAGATTTGGCCTGCAGGCCTTGTGTTTGTCACCTCCCCAGTAAATCCTCCCTCCCCAAATGTTATTTAAAAGGTTTAAAGCTTTGAAGTAAATTTAAAGTAAATTACTTAAGTCCATTTACCAATGTCACATGCCTACTAAAAACAAAAGTTATATTTGAATGCATCGTTTTATTGAAGAACACTCATTACTGTGAATTTATTTCACATGAACACTGGTGACGTTCATTGAAGAATACCTATTGTCTATCATTCCTCAATTATTGTCAGCCATAATTGTCTTCCTTTAATACCTAAAATAAGAATACATTTACTAAGACTTACCTAACCCCTGCAAATCTTGGAATATATATTGATCCTAACTATATACAATATGGAACAGAAATAAGAGATAATCTGAAAAATAGCGAAGGTCAAAGGAAACAATATTAAAAATTAAAGAATAAAGAATTTTGAAGTAACTAATGCAGGATTCATCCTTCAACTTTGAAAATTTTTTAAAGTGGATAGAATATATAAAATAGTTGGCTTTGGATACTGACTACCAGGCAGCCGAGGACTACAATCTCTGAAAACAGAAGTATTTTCCAAGTGATCAGTCAATGAAGAGAAGCACAAGAGAGCGCAACAGGCTTGCTGCGTTGAGGGAACAAAGACCTTCGAAGAGGTAAAGATGTCTAAACCTCGTGGACCAGAAAGCCAGAGAAGAAGAAACTATGCGTACCCATTTTGTTGAATATATAATCAGTTCTTTTCCTTACTGTTTGTGGCGTAGTATTCTATTTATTAATATATCATAATTTTAATTAATTCTCCTATTGATGAATATGTCAGATCTCAACAGTACTATCCATGGGGTTAAATTATAGAGCTATTAAATTAAGCTGTTATGAACATTATCATAAAAGTCTGCGAAGACAGGAGTACATTTCTCATGGGTAAATGACTAGGAGTAGAATTTCTGATTAGGTGTAGGCTTAATTTTATTTGAAACTGCAAGACCATTTTCCAAAGGGGTGGTACTGTTTTTTACACTCACACATTGCATGAAAGCCCTGTCATTCTACAGCAACGTCAATATTCAGTGTTGTCAGTCTCTCTTATGTCACTATGCTTTTAATTTGGATCTCCACTTTATATATTTATAAATTATTATAATTAATTATTTTGAACTCCACTTTATATATTTATTGGTCATTTACCTCTGTTCTCTTGTTGTATTCTTAGTCAAGGTTTTTGCACATTTTTTAAAATTTAGTGCTAAAACTCTCCAATAAATTCTTAATTTATCTTTGTTCTTGTAAACCCTTTCCCTTGTCCTTGAAATTCTCTTCCCTCTCCTCTCTGGTCACTGTCAGCCTATTCTCTATTTCAGTGTCTTTGGCTATATTTTGCTTGTTTGTTTGTTTTATTGATTAGGTTCCAGTTAGAGGTGAGATCATATGGCATTTGTCTTTAACCACCTGGCTTATTTTACTTAGCATAATGCTCTCCAGTTCCATCCATGCTGTTGCAAAAGGTGAGATATCCTTCTTTCTGCTACATAGAATTCCATTGTGTAAATGTACCGTAAACACATGGACAAAAACAAGGGGTGGGTGAAAATAGGAGGGAGCTAGGGAGGGCTGGGGTTGGACTGAGATGGGAGTAAAAGGCAGAAAACTGTACTTGAACAACAATTAAATGAATAAATAAATAAATAAATTCTTAATTTAAATATTGTATTTTTGAAACATTTTATTTACTTATTTATTTATTTACTATTTATTTATCTATTCTATTATAGCTGACCTAATTATTTTCCCTTTTGCCCTCCTTCCCTACACCATTGTTCATGCCCATGGTCATTCATACATGTTCTTTGACTGAACCTCTTCTCCTTCTTTCCACAACATCACTACTTCCCTCCTCCCCCAACATCTCTGGCAGCTCTCAGTACTTTATGTTTCTTGTTTGTACAATAAATGAGATTTTTTTCTTAGTTTCTCTTTCTAATTGTTCATTGTTGGTGAACAGAAATGCCATCATTTCTGAATACTGACTTTTTATCCAACTGTTCTGCCCAATTCACATATTATGTTGAGTAGTGTTTGAATGGAGACTATAGATTTTCCTATGCACACTATAATGTCATCCACAAATAATGACAGTTTTACTTCCTCCTTACCAATTTGCATGTCTTTTACTTGTTTTTCTTGTCTGGTTTTTGTGGCTAGAAATTCCAGGACTATGCTGAATAGGAGTGGTGAAAGCAGACACCCTTGTCTTGTTCCTGATCTTAAGGAAAAAGATTTGGGGTTTTGCTTATTGAATATGATAGGGGTACTATGTTTCTTATATATGGCCTTTCTTATATTGAGTTATATATCCTATATTCCTACTTTGGTGAGTGTTTTATCATAAATGGGTGCTGTACCTTATCAAATGCTTTTTCCACATTTACTGATATGACCATGTGGTTTTTGTCCTTTGTTTTGTTTATGGGATATTTACATTTATTGATTTGTGAATATTGTACTTCCTTACACCCTTGGGATAAATCCCACTTGATCATGGTGTATGATCTTTTTAATGCATTGTAGGATCTGGATTGTCAATATTTTGTTGAGGACTTTAGAATCTATGTTCATCAGAGATTGGCCTATAATTTTCTTTCTTTGTTGTGTCTTTACCTGGTTTTGAAATTAGGATAATACTGGCCTTGTAAAAAGAATTTGAGAGTCTTCCCTCTTCTGAAATTTTTTGGAATAGTTAAAGAAGAATAGGAGTTAGTTTTTCTTTGAGTGTTTGGTAAAATTCATCTGTGAATCTATCCAGTCCAGGGCTTTTGTGTGCCAGGAGTTTTTTGATTACTGCTTCAATTTCACTAGTTGTTATTGGTCAATTCAGGTTTTCTGCTTCTTCTTGATTCAGTTTCTAGAAATTGAAGATTTTATGTTTCTAGAAATTTATCTATTTTGCCCAGGTTGTCCAATTTCTTGGGACCTAGTTGTTCAAAGTAATTTTTACAATCTTTTGTATTTCTCTGGTATCAGATGTTACTTCTCCTCTTTTGTTTCTAATGTTATTTATTTGAGTCCTCTCTCTTTTTTTCTTGCTGACTGTGGTTAAAAGTTTGTCAATTTTGTTTATCTTTTCAAAGAATCAACTCCTAGATTCATTAATCCTTTGGAATTTTTTCATCTCTGTGTCATTTAATTTTGCTCTGATCTTGACTGTTTCCTTCCTTCTACTTGCTCAGGGCTTTGTTTGTTGTTGTTTCTCTACTTCTTTGAGATGTAGTGTTAGGTTGTTTATTTGACATTTTTCTATCTTTACTTTGGCCTGTATTGCTATGAACTTCCCTCTCAGGACTGCCTTCACTGTGTCCCATAATTTTGTTTTTTTGTGTGTTCATTTTCATTCTTCTCCAGGTACTTTTTGATTTCTTCTTTAATCTCATTGTTAACCCAATCATTATTTAATAATGTGATTCAGTCTACGTGCATTTGAATGTTTTTTAGTTTTTTCCTTGAGGTTGGTTTCTAGTTTCAAGCCTTTGCAATCAGAGGAGATTCTTGGCATGATTTCAACTTTCTTGAATTTGTTGAGATTTGTTTTGTGTTTTACCATGTGGTCCATCTTTGAAAATATTCCATATGTGTTTGAAAAGGATATACATGTATATTTTACTTCTTTGGGGTGAAATGCTCTTTAAATAGCAATTAAAGTCCATTTGATCTAAAGTGTTGTTTGATGCTACAATATCCCTGTTGGTTTTCTTTTTTTTTAATTTTATTTATTTTATTTTTAGAGAGAGGGGAAGGGAAGGAGAAGGTGAGAAACATCAATGTATGGTTGCCTCTTGCACGCCCCCTACTGGGGACCTGGCCCACAACCCAGGCATGTGACCTGACTGGAAATCAAACCTGCAACCCTTTGCTTCACAGGCCCATGCTCAATCCACTGAGTTATGCCAGCCAAGGCCCTGTTCATTTTTTGTTTGGATGGTCCGAACGTTGTAGACAACAAGACGTTAAAATTCCCTACTATGACTGTATTGCTGTGGACCTGTTTCTGAAAGTCCTCCAAGATTTTCCTAATGTATTTAGGTATTCCTATGTTGGATGTGTATATGTTTACAAGGGTAATAGCTCCTTAGTAGATTACTTCCTTCAATATTATGTGGCCTTCTTTTTCTCTTGTTATGGTCTTTGCTTTGAAGTTTATTTTGTCTGATGTAAGTATTGCTGCCCCAGCTTTTTAAAAATTTCATATCCACTTGCTTAGAATATTTTTTTTCACCCCTTCACTGTAAGCCTGTGTAGATCTCTTGTTCCAAGATGGGTTTCTTGTACTTTGTATTTCTCTAACATCAATTTTTGTTAGAAGTTTTATCTATTTGTTTAATTTCTCCTTTCATTCATGTTGTCCATGTATTTTTATAATTTTTATTTTCTTTAATATGCTTACAGTATTTATTTTGCAGTTTTTGCTAATTCTAACTTTTGAATCATGTGTGGATCTTCCTCTAACTAATTTTTCTTCCTGACTATTGTCACATTTTCCCCTTTAAATTTTATGCTAGATATGGTACTTAAAATAACCATAGGCATTGCAATTGGTATAATTTTCCTTTAACAAAAGTATTTTCTTTCTATTAGGAAGCAGGCACTTCATTTCAATCAGGAACTAAAATGGGTTGAAGCTGAGTCATAACTTTAGTTTCTATCCCCTTCTGATTTAAAATGCCTTGAGCTCTGTATTTGTGTGTTCGGGGCTCATTTCTTTAGAATGGATTGGAAGCTAAGCATCAGGATACTGTGCCAGTTCCCTTCGTGTTCCTGCTCAGCCTCGATATTCAACGCTGCTCCCAGCACAATAGTCAGCTCTCCCATCAGTGGGGAATTGAGGTAAAGGTCCCACAGTGGGGAATTGATGGTTGAGTGGAATAAATTAGCTCTGAATTTTGGTCCTTAATATTTCAATCTATCACATGAGCTAAAGAGGTAAAAACCCCACTTTTTCTTTCCGCAGCATAGATTCCCACACTTATGACACCCCAACCTTGCATGTATTGCATTAGACTTGCCAAACGCCCCTTTATGGTCACAGTTATCTGCTCACCCAAGGACTCACTGCTACTTGGAATTTAGCTCCTGTAGACTCCTTGTGTCAAGGTTTATGTATCTATCTGTGATTTTATATACAACCATCTATGTATGAGTTTTAGTTACTGTATTTTCTACTAATTACAATGGAAACAAAAATGTGTTGGGACCCTTTATATCCTGACTAAAAGAACTACTAGTACATTGTCGGTAGTTTTTTCTCTTATACATTATCATGCAAATTCCTGAGGACAATGGTATTAGTTTCTTCAGCATTGGTTTTTATGGAGGTATTTGAAGTGATCACATAAAGTCTAGTTCTAGAAATGATGGAGAACCTTGAAAGAAATGACACTAGGAGATGCATGTTGCTCATATAAGAGAATCTGTCTACATTCTTCTGTTGAAAATTCATCCCCTTGATCACCTCAGTGCAGTCAAACATACATGTTTTTCACATTTTAAATTTGATAGACACCGTTCTTCTGCTGTTTTAATTGCTTTACCTCATGATAGCGTGTGTTGTTATTTAATAGTTAGGGTGTCTCAAGAATCTAAAATTACCAGTGTTATCTACAGCCTGCTCTTTCTATTATGTATTTGTACAAGTATATGCTTTTAACTCTATATCACTTCAGCAGTAACTGCTATTTTTCACTATTTATTCATTAAGATATGTCTTTGAGGTTCACTTCAGGAAGACTAGAGTCTGATTTTACCATACTCAAGAACTAGAGGATGAGGAGTAGTTATTTTAAGTAGTTATCATTTATTGAGCAAGTCAGCATATTTTATTCATCAAGAACTTAGGAGAATGAACAGTGGAGTCAGACTAATTAGATTCAAACCCTAGTTCTTCAACTGTCTAGCCATGTAACTTTAGGGAAATTATTTAACCACCTGTGCCTCTGTTTACCCTTTGTAAAATTGGCGTAATAAAAATATCTACACCAAAGGGTTACTGTAATTTTAATTAACTTTATGAAAATTAAATGGTAAGTGGAATTGTGTTATCTCAGACAAAGCATTATAAATGCATTATTACTAATTTTATTAATATTAAGTGTCCCTACTACCTAGGTACTTTGGCTTCTCACAAAAGTCAAGTGACTAATTCTGAGATTTGTCTTGAAATATAAGTCAGAAGTTCCCAAAAGAATTGAGTAACAGATGATAAATAAAATATAATATGCAAAATCATTCATAAAAAATATAAAAGCAAAAATTGTGGGTGTTCTGGGAAGCAAAAATTTTTCTGAGATGAGAAAGTACATTGGTCTATGTGAGCACATTAGGAGATGGATGAAGCATGGGTTGGATTGTAAAGACTATATATTTTGGCAATTTTTACATTTCAGTGCAGGTGACTCTGGGGTGTGGAAGACAGAGTAGATAATATGAAAAACCAGAAACCTGGGGACCATGTGAGAGATGGGTGCAGTATTTCAGGAGGTCAATGGAGATGTTGGTGCAAATGTCACCCCAGTGAGAGTGATGAGTGGAGAATGGATAGATGAGATGAGTTTGAGATTTGAGGCTTGAAGATGAATCTGATATGGTATGTTATGAAGACAGGGTAATTAGGATATTTAGGGCAATACATTGGTATTTGTGTGAAAAACAAAGATGTTCAGACATACTTTTGTTTGGATTAATTTTGTAGAAAGGGCTTTCTACAGTGGATCCTAAAGGACAGGTAGGTTTCTAAAGTCAGAGATCATGGAAAGGACCAGGGACTGAGATTCTTTCCAGCCCTACTTTTCAATTCCTCTAAATTACATAAAACTAAATTTGCCTTAGTTTCAGCAGCAAGAAGCAGTAACGTATCATAGCCTCTTGAAGTTCAAATATTTATTGAGACTTCAAGAACTGTAGACAATGTGTCTTTGAGTCATCTTAGTTATAAAAGCAAAATTCAGAACACTATTTTCACCCATCTGGAGGAAAACATACCTATATAGCAAGAGAGCAGGACATAAATTTCATCTTTAATGTCTTACAAGCTGAATTTATACTTATAAGTATTATACACTTATTCATTTTAATAATACTAAATAATACACTTATTCTTTTAAAAATATTTTACAGAGTAAGTTAAAGTTTATCATATTTTTATTAAAAAGTAGAAGCAGCTCTGGAATATTTGTTGCATGTATACAGCACCTGGGAGTTATTTCTTATAGTTTTTATAGACTTTCATGCCTTGAGTGTCTTAGTAAATTGACACTCAATTTTCTTTTACATTTTTGGCTTTAAAAAGAGGCTACTAAATTTCTTCTATATATAAAGCCATTGAGATTTAAAATGTTTAATATCAATAATTTTAAAAGAAAAATAAGGGCGTGTTTGGCACTTATTTATAAAAAAAAATTTGACCTGAAAATTTTTTTGAAAAGTTACAAAAATATTTATTTCTATCACTCTACCATTGTTTGTTCTCAATCTTCTCATATTCCATGACTACTACTATACAGTGATACTTGTTTTAATATGTGTCCTTTATAAAAGGTAAGTTTACACATCAGGCTTATGAAAAATGGTGAATTTTGTTTAGGAAATGAATTATTTCTGAGACATGTGTAGATTTATAATATCACTCTTCTCATTGGTAGATAGGCTCCCTAGAGGGAAAGCACAGGTTCATGGACAACTTACAAGGCCTATTTACAGTCTGACAAACAGTGTCTCTGGGCAAGAAATTACTCTGTATCTCCTAAAGTTCAACATTGAGTTCATTTCATAAAGCGGCACACATAAAACTTCAACTCTTAATGAAATAAATGTGCCCTTTGAGGAGGCATAGACTCATTTGTCACTTGCTGCTCACGCAAATATTTGGAGGGCTACCAATACCTGTGTCCCAACCTTAGAAGCATTAAAAACTGGTCTCCAAAATAAAGTTAGTGGAACATTTCATTCATCTTGTTGGCTTTATCAAAATGCAAATTCCTGGGTTCATTCTAGACCTGAATCAAATGTCAGTGAGTGGAGGCTCTGGAATTTGCGTTTGGATTAAGCTCCCTAGGTTCCTCATATGCATCTTAAAGACAGAGATTTAACACACTTCTTCATTTCTTTGCCCTCTAAAATAATGTTTTAGCTTAGAAGTATGAAAAATAGATGTGATTTTTGAATGAAAATGTTGGGAAATTGTACAATATGTGGTATCCTGGGTATTTAAGAAATGGGAACTTACATATACGGAATACCTCCACGATGCATGCTTTATATATATTATTTAATATAATCTTAACCACAATCTTATGGGGATAGGTATTATTACATCAGTTTATGGATGAGAGAACAGGCTCATAGATGTCATATAAGTTTAACAGGGTTACCCATCTAATAACTGGAAAAAAATTAAATCTAGTTTCATCAAAACTTAAAGCTCTTTTTAGTATATCGGGTTGCAGGCTTGGTTGGGTGGGAGCAGTAGGTAGAGCAGAGGAAGCAATACTTTTTGAAAAAAAAACATGACACATTGATTAATAAAGAAAACTGGTAAGAAAGAAATTATTTTTTAAAAAGATTTCATTTATTTATTTTTAGAGAGAGGGAAAAGGAGGGAGAAAGGGAGAGAAACATCGCTGTGTGGTTGCCTCTTACATGCCCCCTACCAGGGACCTGGCCCACAACCCAGGCATGTGCCCTGATTGGGAATCTAATGAGTGAACATTTAATTCACAGTCTGGCACTCAATCCACTGAGCCACACCAGCCAGGACAGAAAGAAATTCTTATACCAACTTCACAGATGAAACACAAAGAGGTTAGGTAACTTGGTGATAAACACACACTTATTCATACATTTATTTATGTACACATTTCTTTACACATTAAATGACTATAAAGATTAGATATAAGATTGAGCAAAGCAAGCCTCATGTCTGTCCTCACAGAGTTCACAGACTAGTGTAAGAGACAAAT
Source organism: Sturnira hondurensis (assembly GCF_014824575.4). NCBI lineage: Eukaryota > Metazoa > Chordata > Mammalia > Chiroptera > Phyllostomidae > Sturnira > Sturnira hondurensis. Next base: position 873,088 of record NW_028093232.1, read on the forward strand.
AGATAAATTGGCATATCATAATTTGTGATAAATGCTATAGGAGTGAAGTAACAGGTGAGATCTCATTTAGATTTAGTACTTAAGAGGGACATATTCAGAGAAGGGGCATTTAAGCTAAGATATAAAGTATAAGTAAAATTAACAAAGTAAAGAGTAAGAGGAAAAGCGTTCCACGTAGAGGAAATATCATGAGAAATGTCTATGAAGCAGAGAAAAATCTTGGTTCTTTAGGAATTGAGAGAAGGACAGTGTGGTCAGCATAGACAACAAAGAGTGAGAGGTATGATTTGATGTTGGAACCAATGACCAATACACTGAGGCCTTCGATGGCAAAATTCAAGACTCTTGGCAATTCTTCTGTTAAAACATGGATGGAGAAAGAGACAGTTCCATTTACATTTTTAAAAATATGTTATTTATTTATCTTTAGAGAGGAAGGGAAGGAGAGAAGGAAAGAAATATCAATGTATGGTTGCCTCTTGTGAGTCCCCTGCTGGGAACTGGCCTGCAACCCAGGCATGTGCCCTGACTGGGAATCGAACCACGATCGTGTGGTTCGCAGGCCCGTGCTCAATCCACTGAGCTACACCAGCCAGGGCCTACATTTTAAAATATCATTCTGGGTAGGCTTTAGATAAGACCAGTATGATTATGGAGTAGTTAAAATAAGAAGTATAGATAAGACTAATTGAGAATGGTAACAGATATGTAGACATGGAGAGTACTTTAAGAAAATAAATTTGGATTTAAAATCATCGGAGCTTCATCCTGGGTGAGGAGAGGACAAAAGGATCAAGCTACATTGAACATGATTTCTAATTTTCTGTCTTTAGCTACTGGATGAAGAGAAAGTGGAGGGCCATATGCAGAGAAAAAGAACACTATAAAGGTGTAGGTTGAAATATAGGAGGGAGAACTTGGATGAAAATATTTAGATACAAGCATTTTGAGCACAAAGATGGCACTTTAATCCATGTCAATAAAGGAGGAGTCAGTGAAGACTGCAAAACAAGGAATTTTTCAGAGGTGAAGCAGGAAAGGGGTGAGGAAGTGTTGATGAGCAGAAGGAGTCAGAGGAAATCAAAAGAGTGATAATGGTGTGAAAACCAAGAAAAGAGAGAATTTCAAGAGCAGCTGGTCAGTGTGTTGAATGTTTCAGAAAAGGCTAACAAGAAGGAAAGTGAAAAGTATTCTCCTTATGATCAAACCTGATGGACACATTAAGGTCCATTTATCTTGAAAATTGTGGCAGTAAAAGCATGTAAGGAATCAGAGTAAATTTGGAGATTTGGAGCCAGAAGAGGATACTTTTTAGAGCTAGACCATGGTAGAGCTCGTCATATAATAAAGGGAAGCATACCAAAAAGGTAGGAAGATTGATGATTTTGCAAAAAAGGAAAGATTAAATTTTTTGAGAGAAGTTAGGTGTATGTGGAGGATCTTTGAGAGATGAAAGGACACTTTTTCTGTTTAATAGGAGAGAATAATAAATGATGATGATGATGATAGAGCTTGTATTATTTTTGCTATACATTAAACTCTTTTTTGATGTATATATGCCCTATTAATTGTATAGCATGAATACATTGTTAAGTTAATATATTAATCTTCATGGTATCTTAGTAATATTTGTATAGTTATCACCATTTTAGAAGTGAGCAAAAAATAAAGTTATAAGCAGCTTGCCTGGATCCTACTAGTAAAAATACAATAAATGAAAGTAAACAATGAAATGAGATTGGCGCAGGTACCTGAGCTAAGAACTGTGAGAAAGATGAGTCCCTTCTTGCCTGATCATGCCTTCCCACATGCTGCATAAGGCAGAGGTCGACTGAAGGGTACAGGGATGCTGGGGGCGAAGGAGATAAGGGGAGATTTTAAAATGTATGGAATGGTACATAGAGAAATGGTACACAGGGAGAGCAAATTTGCAGGGGCATGGTGAGATGTCACGTGGTGGTAAGTAGTCATTAGAGACTTGTGTGGACACATTGATAGGGACACCAGTCTGCCTGGCTTTGTGATCGAATCCCTTCCATAATTGGCTGTACGGATCCAGGTAAAAGAAAGAAAGCAATTGAGTTCCTTCAGGGCTAGAGTGCTCTTATATTGTTTTGGTAAGGAAGTTTGGGATACCTGCAAAAGTATAGCAGATCCAGAGTGTAAACTTAAACATCAACATTTTATCCACTTCCTCCAGATTGCCACCAGGAATTACTGCACTTGTAAACAAAACAATAATAATGGTGCATCGAACTTTGATTATGTAAGATTAAAACTGGGAGAAAGTATTTAAAGGGAGAGAAGAAAAAAATGCTACATAGCTAGTTACCTATGATACAATAATATGCCCTGATTAGGGAAATAGGAGATTCTTCTAATCTACAGCAGTACATTCTGTCTGTACCTACGTTTGGAGAACCCTCCAGGATTGCTAGTAATATAATGCCCTAAGCACATTGCTGAGATTTCCTTTTCCCCCAAAAAACATAACTTTTGAAGAAAAGTTCATTTTCTTATAATTTTCTGTATTTTCACTTCATCTTTGTTCTCTTAAAAGCATTGCCCATATCCAGTTTATTCTTTTTAATGACACTAGCAAAGTTACAATTTCATGGAAATTGATGTTGATTAAAATAGATTTTCCATCATTTATATAGTAAAGACATGATACATAATTGCTCATAAAATTTAAACAGCAATGGTTTGTAAGTTGATTCCTTTAAGAGAAATGTGCTGTTTTAAGGTCACTGTTTCATCCATGCATCATTCATTACCCATGGTGACACTATATTGCCTACTGAAAGTTATCTCAAAGCCAGGAACAAATAAAAGCTAGGCCTAAGCTGGTGAAAAATGTGGTTTATTTGCATTTTTACAGATTCTTGCAAGTAAAGTTTTGCTAAATGAATCCACATGAGAATGATCTTGAATGGATAATCTTCTCAGCAAATCTTTCATTGTAGGAGCAAGGGTTATGAATTTCACAGCCACAGACACTGTTAAATTTATTTTATTCCAATCTCAGTTACAAATATTTATTTCAGAGATTTATGCAAAACAGCTACCATTCATTGCATGCAAACATTGTTCATGCCTATATTCTAATTAGAAAGTAGAATCAGAATCAGAAATCAATATTTTGAAAAGAACCTACCTAGTAAGTACTAGAATACACTCACATATCAAAATTCATTGTGATGAAAAATAGTATTTTTATTGGCATTTACATGCATCTCTCAAAAGCAGTGGCTATAATTTGTAAACCCTCAAATACATTGACAAAATCAGCACTATGAAAGTTAAGAACATCCCTGTGTCGTCTGAGTTTGACAAATGCTTATCAGGCGGGGACAGGAACTCAGTCAGCATCAGATGGACAAAACTGAGGGGCTCTACAGCCGACACCCCGATGGGTGTGAGGGGATCCAGTGGGGACATAAAGAACGGGCCCTTTCAAGATGCTTTGTGAAAGACCAGCAAGTCATGCAGAGCAAAAACCAAAAAGCTACGTGCCAGTAAGTCAAAGTGGTATGTGATACCTCCAGTAGTGGATAAAGGGCAGTATCTAGTCATTCATTTACTCAGTAAACGCACAGGACATGCCGCCATGTGCCAGTCAATCTTTTAGATGCTTGAGGTAGAGCAACAACACCTTCCATATCTACATGGGCCCTACATTCTAGCAAAGGGGAGAGAAAATACGCAATAAACACCATATATAATTAACTGTTGAAAAGTGGTAAATGCTCTGAGAGAAATTTGTTTTAAAAAACCAGGCCAGGACAAGGGGGATTGGAACTGTGGAATGTGGAGCAGTTTACAATTATAAGTAGGTGATGAGTATAGGTGTAAAAGAGAAGGCGGGATCAAGATGGTACCAGCTCCTTCATTGCAAAAGCCTGAAAGGGATGAAAGAATTACCATGTGGATATTTGAAGGCAGAGAAGGATCTCAATGTGAAGGCCCTGAAGGGGGACCATAGCTAACTTGCTTAAAAGTCAGTGTGCCTGGAGTAAGTGAGTCGGGAGAGGGTACCTGGATGCATGGCCATAGAGGTTCTAAGAGGGGTGACTTTCTTCCGTATGCTTTTCATGTCCTTTTATGTATTTGTCCCTTTCTCTTGTTCTAGGAGAAAGGCTAGCACGTTAGGCTGAATCACCAGATAAATCTAAGGGTGAGAGAAACAGTAGGAATCTGACTTTGTAGGATAGATAGATAGTGGAAGCACTGTGAATGAATGGCCACGATTTTCCCGGAGAGAGTACAAAGGGAAAGGAAGCATCGCACAGATGTGGAATGAACCCGACCTCTATCACTCACTAGCGACTGGACCTTAAAAAAAATGTGACTTAACTTCCTTGAACCTTGACCCCAATGATAAAATGGGCATTATGACACCTTTTCCCTAAAATTATCAGGAAGATCAGTTAATGTGTGTAAACTGTTGGGCACAGGGCTTGGCACAAAGTAGACATTTGCAACGAGTTGTCTTCCTCAGTTTTCTATTTCCGATGCCTAGTACTAGCGCCACTGATTTCAACTCGGAGGTTATTATCTTCTTCTAGAAATAACTTTTGGATTTGAGTATAAGAATGGTAAGCTTGGCACTGCATCAATAAAAAGACAATTGAAACAGTTATATAGAATAAGCTGAAATCACAGAGATAATAAAAAAGTATTTTAAACTTCTTTCCACTGCACATTTAAACCTGTTCCATGGAACTTTTTTTTTTTTGCCACTCTCCACTGAATAAAACTTAGAGAAAGTTCCAGACCTTTTCTGGACACTTTTAGCACATACTTGTGTCAGGTGAACTAAGTGGAAAAGAGGAGGCCTGGTGTTCTTGTCATTGTTTCCCTGTCTATGGTGCCCCTCCCCCACAGTTTGGCTGCCTCTGAGAAACAGGAGAAGTGAGTGGTGGGTAGGTTCTTCCTTGACTGAAATTGTCCTGAGCTGTCATTAGTCTTCTCTGGATTTAACTGTTTCTTATGGGGTGATTTGGGGTTCTTCTGCTCTCCTTCAATATTAGGAATCTCCTCTCAGATCCTTTGAAATAAATTATCTGTTTCAACAAGAAGCTTTTTTATTTTCTTTGGAGTCCCAAGGCACCCAGTAGTACACTCCCAGCTGATTTCTGCCAAGGTTACTTGGCACATTCACATGGCCCTCTTGGACAAAATCTACGGCAGTTCTAATTTGCCTTCTTCCTTGCTCAAGTAGGCCACTGTTGTTCCACAGGAAACAGTCAGTCATCCTTTATCCAAGGAATCTATGGGAATGCAAGCAATCTTCAATATCTTACTTGGCTCTCAGCAGCTAGAACTCTCAGGCTTTGGATTTTTCACATTTGAGTCCAACTCCAGTGAGCACACTGCTCAAGGCCCAAGAGACCATGTGTCTCTAAGAGAGCATCTTTTTCTAGACTTGAAATGAGGTTCAGTTGCCTGTATTGTTCTTCAAAAGGGTTGGATGGAACTCATGTTCCACAGAGAACTTCCTCTAGACAAATCTTCTAATACCCAATATTTTAACTTCTATACTTGAAAGCTGGAGTGAATGGGGAACCAAGGGTAAGAAACTAGAGTTCTGAGTTCTGTATAGATAGACCTATTGTGAAGGAAGTAGAAATTCTGACTTTGGGACCTAGCCAAACTGAGGCTGAAATCATTCCTTTTTGCATCTTGCTACACTATCTTCTCAAGAAACAAAATAGTGTGTTATTTTAGAATAAGTCCTTGTTTTATTTGACACAAGTATAGATATATATCAAAACAAACAACCTCTCAGTTCCTAGAAAGACTGGGAGATTGTCCAAGAAAACAGCAAGTGAGAGAAGTGCAAATTTATTGCTTCTGTCAACTGTATTTAGTATTTGCTTCAAATACTAAAATCATACATAATCATCCTTATCAGCACAATTTCTGCTCCAAATAATAATACACATAAGATTTTTTAAATTTGATCCCATGTTTGGCTCTTTGAGAATAAGTCTTTTTTCAACAACCTTCAATATCATTAGATTCAAATGAGTATTTTCTCTTCAAAAGTACCAAGATAAGCCCTGGCTGGTGTAGCTCAGTGGATTGAGCGTGGGCCTGTGAACCACATGATCGCAATTTGATTCCCAGTCAGGGCACATGCCTGGGTTGCAGGCCAGTTCCCAGCAGGGGACTCACAAGAGGCAACCATACATTGACATTTTTCTTCTTCTCTCCTTCCCTTCCCCTCTAAAGGTAAATAAATAATTTTTAAAAATTACCAAGATAAGCAAACTTTCTTCTAGTGAGGATTTCATTTTTTTGTTTGTTGAATAACTGAATGTCACTAGATCTGGATCTAATGATTTTGTGGTGATCAAACTGGAAAACAGCATTTTGGGGGGAAAAATTAAAGATATGGCTTCCAGTGATTAGACTGGTTTTTCATATACATCAAAAGGAGTCTGAAAAGAGTCATCGCAAATAGTAATAAGAATTAAAGCAGCATCATGGAAGGAGAGTGTTGCCTTCCAAGGTGACCACTTGATAGAACATAGCACTGGTATATATAGAAACTTCTGATAAGACTAATATCATTACTTATCTTTTTAGCCCATATGTAACACATAAAAAGCTAAAACAAAGATAGGTAAATATTACTGGCATTGAAGACTTTAGACTTTCAGTATTTTCAGTTTGTTTTTCAACCTTTGATTTGACTCCATGTGAATCAACTCCTTAGAACTCCTATGCTCTCTATTTCTCTAGCATTTGCTTATTTATAAATCCTCAAAAGGTATAATTAAGTTAAACTCAGAAATATTATTTGCTTAATTTTTGTAGTTATTTTAAATTTATTTTTTATTGTTGTTCAAGTACAGTTGTGTCCATTTTCCCCTCACCACTCTCCCCCACCCCAGCCATCCCCACCTCCCTCCCCTAATTCCCCCCCCCTCCTTGGTTTTGTTTCATGTGTCCATTATAGTTGTTCCTGAAAACCTTTTACTTTTTCCCCCCATTATCCTCTTCCACTTTCTCTCTGGTTACTGTCAGTTTGTTCTTTATTTCAATGTCTCTGGTTCTATTTTGCACTCTTGTTTGTTTTGTTGATTAGGTTCCACTTATAGGTGAGATCATATGGTATTTGTCTTTCACTGCCTGGCTTCTTTCACTTAGCATAATGCTCTCCAGATCCATCCATGCTGTCACAAAGGGCAGGAACTCTTTCTTTCTTTCTGCTGTGTAGAATTCCACCATGCAAAAGTACCACAGTTTTTTCATCCACTCATTTGTTGATGGGCACTTAGGTTGCTTCTGGTACTTAGCTATTGTAAACTGTACTGCTATGAACATTGGGGTTCATAGGTTCTTTTGCATTAGTGTTTTAGGATTCTCAGGGTATAATCTCAGCAGTGAAACTGCTGGGTTAAAATGCGGTTCCATTTTTAGTTTTCTGAGGAAATTCCATACTATTTTCCGCAGTGGTTGCACCAGTTTTTATTCCCACCAACAGTGCACTAGTGTTCTCTTTTCTCTAGAACCTCACCAGCACTGATTGTTTGTTGATTTGTTTATGATGGCTGTTCTGATCAGTGTGAAGTGGTATCTCATTGTGGTTTTGATTTGCATCTCTCTGATGGCTAGTGATGCTGAGCATCCTTTCATATAGCTCTGGGCCATCTGTATGTCCTCCTTAGAGAAGTGTCTGTTCAGTCCCTTTTCCCATTTTTTAATTGGTTTGTTCTTTTGGTGTTATTTCCCAGAACTAGAAAAATATTTCAAAAATGTATATGGAACCATAAAAGATCCCCAAAAGCCTCAGCAACCTTGAGAAAGAATGAAGTGGAGGTATCAAGCTATCTGATATAAAACTATACCATAAGTCTACAGAAATCAGAACAGCATGGTACTGGCATAAAACAGACATATTGATCAATGAAACAGAATAGAGAGCCAAGAAATAAACCACACATTTATGGTCAATTAATATTTGACCAAGGAAGCAAGAAAATACAAAGGAGTAAAGACAATATATTCAATAAGTAATATAGGGAAAATTGGACAAGTTTATGCATAAAAGTGAAACTAGACCACCTCCTTATACCATACACAAGAACAAACTCAAAATCAACTCAAGACATAAATATAGAACTTGAAACCAAGTTCTAAAAGGAACTTGGCAATCCAAGTTCTAAAAGGAAGCATAGACAGTAAAATTTCAAACATTTCTCAAAGCAATATTTTTTCTGATATATCTCTTGAGGCAAGGAAAACAAAAGAAAAAATAAACAAATGGGATTACATCAAACTAAAATGTTTGCACACCAAAGAAACCACCAACAAAATGAAAGGAAAACCCAGTAAATGGAAGAACATATTCATCAGTGATATACCTGATGAATATCCAAAATTGGGTTAATGTCCAAAATTTATATAGAACTAATATTCTCTTTAAAAAAGTAGAAATTTAATTAATTTGCTTTTAGACATTATCAACGTTTCCTTTGTTTCCCCCACAAATGAACAGTAGCGTAGCATTGCTGAGATGCAACCAACATAGTGTTACTTTAAAATACTCACTATTGTTAGTAGTGAATATCTTTTCTGGAAATCAACCTTAATATTTTTGTTTGTTTGTTTGTTTTCTTTTTTATTGAATTTATTCAAATAACACTGGTTAACAATTATACAGGTTTCAGATACATAACTCTACAGCACATCATCCTTACACTGTTGTGTGTTCACCACCCCAAGTCAAGTCTCTGTCCATCCTAATTTATCACCCCCACCCCCTCCTTCACCTCTCCTGCCAATCACCATACTGCTCTCTGTGTACGAGTTTTTTCTTTTTGCTCATGTCTCTCAAACCCTCCCATTCAGCAATAATATTTATGAAGTATGGGCTCAAGCCAAACAAGTGAAGTTTTTAACTATTTCATTTGGCATAGACTCTAATAAACAAACATAAAACAAATCCTGTGTTCTCAGCAGCAAATGCACAAAACATACTCATTCCTACTCCTACGGTTCAGGTGAATCAGGCTGAATCTGATTATTTTGCCTTGTTGTCTACGTGTTAGAAATTGAATCACTTCACTTCTGTGAGTGTATTTTCTACTTAATTCTGATATTTGAAACATATTACAGAAGTTAGTTTAATCTATGACTTCTCCCTGTAATAAATTTGTGACTAGATTGCTTTCAAATTAATTGAAATTGGAAGGGAAAATTACCCAAGAAGATTGTAATGAAATTAGATACAAATAAGCTAGCATCTCAAAGACAGCACTATTTGATGTTTGCTCATTGTGAAGAAAAAAGGGATAATGAAATTCTCTGAGTCTGTTTTTTCTTGTTATTTTCTATCCAGAGAGTTCTAAAATAAAGAAAATATAATAAAGAACCATTCACTAAACACAAACCATCTTTACATTTAAAATCAATTTATTACTTATCTATTACTGTAGAGCCATTGTAGTAGGCATTGCAGTTGATTTGCCAACATTCATTCCTTTTCAGATTATTTTTCTGAGTCAATCATGATAATTTTTTTTCTAATAATTAGTATAGAAACAAATGTATGACCCAAATTTTATGGGGGGAGAAACCCACTAAGAAATATGGAAAAGGTTTCTCTCTCTTGAATGAGAGTGACAAGAAGGAATGGCTGATCTTTTTCTCTAGAAGAATATGTATCAGGTACTTCTGTATCCATCTTGCTCTCTACTTGAATATGAAGCTGATGCCAGAAAAACAGGGTGCATCAAAGGAAGTGGAGACATAGCTGACAGCTCACATACCAAGTATGGAACTTCAGTCCCCTGAAGTGGACTTCCTATCACACGACATGGTGTTACATTCTTTTGTTTATCTATGTATTGTCTCCAACCCTAGAACATATGCTGTGGAAAGTGGAGAACTGTTTTGGTTACAGCTGTGTCTCCAAAGCCTCTATCAGTAGCTGGTAGGTACTCAATATCCCTCAAATAAATAAGTGGACAACAAACTTTGTTACTTTAAAGACAGCTTTGAATCAGGGTTTTCTCTTCATAAGCTAAAAACATACTAATTGATAAAATCATTTCATACTGTCCTGAAAAAAAAACTGTGTTAGTTTTGAAGTTTGACTTACAGCATAGAAAAATAATTTCTATATAGCCATATATGGGTGAAGCAATTCAGAATCTATTTTCGATATATTATGTGAGTAGGAGTAAAATGAATATAGATATTGATGTTGTTAGGAGCCAAGTTCTCACTGTAGAAAAGGAAGATACAAATATGTGAGAAAGAAGACAAGGAAAAAACCTGGGACAATGTGTTAGAATTGGAAATATCATTAAAATATATGTGTGTAGTTGCATGTGTATTTTCACATATTTGTGAAATGTGTGTGTGTATGTGTGAATGTATCCACAGACAAGTATATTTATGTGGATGTATTTGATTGTATGCATTATGTACATATAGCTTCTAGCTATTTCCACTGAAAGGAATTATAACTAAAGCTGCATCAGTGACAATGAGCACACAGTGCTCAGAACCTGGTGTTTAATACTAATCCTTGCTAAAAAAATCTAAATTTTACCTAAATCAAATAATGAGGAAATGTCAGACAAAAAAATGAGGAGTGTTCTATTACGAAAATAAGGAAAGTGTTCATTTGAAATGTTAATATTTTAAAAGATAAAGAAAGATTAAGGAATTGTATTGATTAAAGAAACCTGGTAATTAAATGTAATGCATTACCCTGGACTGGATCTAGCACTGGTGAATAAAAAAAAGCTAGATGTAACATTATTGGTCAATATCTAAATTGGCATAGAAGCATCAGATTAAAATGCTGCATCAATGTTATTCTTTAAAAAATTTTATTTATTTTTAGAAAGAGGAAGGGTTGGAGAAGGAGAGGGCGAGAAACATCAAAGAGAGAAACATCAATCAGTTGCCTCTCCCATGCCCCCAATCTGGGACCTGGCCCACAACCCAGCCAACCCAAGCACGTGCCCTGACCAGGAATTAAATAGGCGACCCTTAGTTTCACAGGACGACACCCAAACTACTGAGCCACACCAATCAGGGCAGTTGCACTCATTTTAAATAACTGAACCTAATAACTCTACTATGGCTATGTCAGAGATTATCTTTATCCTTTGAAAATACATTGAAGTTTTAGGGGTAAAAGGCCATGATGTGTGCAACTTTCTCTCAAAGATTCTAAACAAGAACATGTATAAAAACAATAAAAACAAATGTGGTGAAGTGTTAGCAACAAATGAATCTGGAGAAATTATAAAAGTTGTTTTGCATGCTAGTTTTGTAACTTTCATGTAATTTGGAAATTATTACCAACTAAAAGTGGTTTTGTGAAGATCTTTTTTGTTTTATATGTAAATATTATTTAAACTTTTTAGAACATCATCCATAATAATGTTAAAATAAATGAGATATTTCTAAAAAGGCATTAATATACAGAGGATATGCTAAAAGAGAAAGAACTTTAAACTGAAATCAGAAAATCTTTATGATAGTTGAACTGAACTAATTTGACATTCATATAACTAATGTTTGTGAGGGAAAGAGTAGAGATCTTTGAAAAAGATATCTCGGTTTGCATTTGAGAGTCTAAGGAAGGAGCTGTTAAAGCAGCACTAAGTAAGCATTCTAATTAACCCAGACACGCTAATGGCCCTAGGCAATGTCTTTTTTCTGTTACAACCAGGCTAATAATATTTTTTATTTTACATTTAAAAATGTGAGAAAAGAGCAAGTGAGAAATTTGAGCACAGTTTGGAAGATAAGGATGTCTCAGCTACCTGGGTAAATCACACTTTCAAATCCACGAGATACTTACAAGAGAACAGCGGAAACCCCGGTAGAATCCCTGGAGAAACCTGACAACTTAACACTTGGAAAGCAGAAATAAGGTCTGAGATGAAGAGAGGGAAGTCTCTGTACACACAATTCTCCCGAGACCCTCAGTGTACGTGTCAGTGTGGCTGGCCTGTCATACCAAGTCGTTTTAGTCAAACACCAGTCTGACACTGCTGTGTTTAGTGTTTGACCAAAACACCAGTCTTCACTGCTGAGAAGGTATTTTTAAATATGATCAATATTGTAATCAATAGCCTTAAAGTGAATTACCTTCCATCACACAGGTTGGCCTCATCCGTTCCATTGAAGGCCTTCAGAAAAAAGACAGGCCTTTTATTTCAGCATCTGAACTGCCTTCGGACTCAAGAAAAAACATCAAATTCTGCCAGCCTGGAAGCCTGTGGGCCTGATGTATAAATTTCATATTTAACATGTGCCACAATTGTATGAACTAATTTCTTCCCTCCCAGGGAATGTAGAGTCAAAGCAATCACCCTAAGAAAAACACAAGGACAAACGGGTGGAAAAGAAGAAAGAGAAGATAAGAAAATGAGTACTTTGGGTTCCAGTCAAGATGGCAGCATAAGTAAATGCAGTACTCGGATCCCCTCACAACCATATCAAAATTACAACTAAACTACAAAACAGCCATTGTTGGATTCTGAAACACGGATGAACAGAAGGCCTACAACTAAGGATATAAAGAAGAAGCTACACTGAGCCTGGTAGGAGGGATAGAAACTTGACCAGGCTGGCTCCACACCCATGTGTGGGGATAAAAAACAAGAGATATCTCAGATGCACAGAGCCCCCCAAAGAGTGAGGCATCCCAGCCCTACACCAGAACCCCCAGCCCAGAGCTCCACTGTCAGGAAGAGAAGTCCCTGTAACTTCTGTCTGTAAAAACCAGCTCAGATTATAGCCAGGTGAGATGGAGGAGTACTTGAGTCCCAAGGATTCCTCTTAAAGGGCCCTCCCACAGATTTACTTGAACTCACTTGCTCTGAGTTCCAGTACTGGGACACCAGAGACATACAGGGAAGAACTGAAGTGTTGGGCACTGGGGTGAGAACTGGAAGGGTAGTTTTCTCCCAGAGAGAAGTGGTGGCAGGAGCCACTGTTCCTTTATAGAGCCCTGCCATCACAGAGCCAGCAGCCTCGTGCCATAATTGAATCTCCAAAACTCAGAACTAACACTGTTTGCCCCACCATGGTACCCATTCCCTGAGACCCAGCCCCACCCAATTTTGGGGGCTCACTCTACCCATTTCTAGTTTCTTGTCCATACAAACAGCTGTTTTTGCTCATGATTTGGACTCCTAAGATATCTCGAACACAGAACACCTGGCCTCAGCATGCCCCGTGCCACTCACTAAGTAGCCCCAGATCCAGCAGCAGCAGCAGCCAACCTTGGTTCACAAGGTATTATCTGCCTCTCCTGGGCACCTCCAAGCCCAACGCAAGTAGCAATCATCTCAGATCACTTTGTAACTCATGCTGGGTGGCCTTAGGAAGAGAAGAGGTGGTGAGTAATCTTGGCCTGCACTTCCCAAATGGCCCCAGAGCCAACATACCTGATAGCTTCAGACCACATCTAGGCATGACTCAACCTCTTCTCCAAGAAACACACTTAAGGGGTGTGTATTCAGCAGGCACCAGGGCTCCCCTGAAGTAAGTCTGGCCTGCGGGGTGGGCTCCTGTGAAGCTGATACAGTACAGACATACCTTCTACACTTTTATTTTTAAACATGAGTAGATATATTTTAATTTAAATTAATTTTCTTAATAAGAATGGTACATTCTTTTAAAAGAAGAACGATACATCTCCTGCATATACCAGGATAATTATTTCAATTTTTACTTAGAGGTTGATAATTTCAATATTATTTTCCCTTTGTAGGGCATTTCCATTCTTAGAATTATATATGTATGTACAATGGTATCTAAATAAAAGATGTTATATTAAGACAATTGATTTTAGTATTGTGAAGTTAGCTTCAGGTAAAAATCACTTGCTTTTATTTTGCATAGTATTTGTGCTTTAACTGAATTTAAGACACTATTCTGGAACTAAATAGTCACTCTTTATATACTTTGGACAGAAATTTGAGAAAATGAGCAGAGTATTTGAATGACTATCATATGAATGACAGTAAAGGACTGACTATATATATAAAGACTGTTTGTTTAATCCAATATTCCTAATATTCCTTTCAATCTTTTTAGGGAAAAAAACTACTAATTTGGTCTGTTTTCCAAAGGAAAAGAACTGATGTTATAAACTTCAGCATCCTTTGAAGCTGCATATAAACTAATTAAATGTTGGCTAGTGAGATGTAAGTGAAAAAGTTTCTTCAACTTCTTTGCTCTGTTTTGTTATCCTGCTACTTGGAATGGGAAAGGGAAATGCGATGGTTGTCGCTCAGGGCCTCATCTGGGACTAAGATGAGAACCTCATCAGGGATGAAACATAGGAAACTAGAAGTACACATAATGGGGCTACTATTCCAGTCACGGATTTATTGTAGGTAAGACAAGAATACAATCATTTTTGCCTAAACTGGGACTCTTGACCTTACCTGATATATATAGTATGGAATACTTTTTCTTTCTCCTAAAATTTAGAGCTCTTACATTTTAATGTAGAGTTAAAATAGAAACAGAGTGATATTACAATAATAGAGTGTAGGACTTGTGTCTTGCCTTTTCTTCTGAATAAACAACTAACCTTCTGATAAAAATACTATAAACAAGAGTTAGTTATGAATATAAGTTATTAGTCTTACTTGAGAAACAACAGAATTATTTTAATGTATCAATAAATAGGATGATAAAGAAACAGATTGGTAGTAATACAATTCTATTTGTTAGAAGCATTACTACCTGAGGTTATAATTACTTATAAAGTAGGCAATGAAACTGGCTATATGCAGGTATATAATGAACTAAAATTCAGCAGAATCAGTTCATAGATTTAGTCAGAATATCACTGGTATCAACTTCTATTAGCACAGCAGGCCAAATAACAAAGTTAAAACTGTTTTACTAATAGGAAGCACAGATGGAATTTGTAGTTCATTTTTTTAACTTGATAAATATTGGCTTTCATTATAGTATCTGAAAATCATCCTTTTTTGTCTAATTTTTTATTTTGCCTTTATTTTGTATTTAACCTTTTATTTTTAATTTATGTTGTATTGTTTATTCTATTACAGTTGTTCCAATTTCTTTTTTTTCCTTTTACCCGCCTTTACCCAGTCCACCCCTCTTGCCCACAGTCAGTTCTCTCTCTATTGTCCATGTCCATGCCTCTTTCATTTATATGCTCTATGACTAGTCCCTTTCTCTTCCTTCAACCCTCACCCCCTCCCACCTGCCCTCCTACACCTATCAGTCTGTTCTATGCTTCCATGTCTCTGGTTCTGTTTTTCTCATTAGTTATTTTGTTCAACAGATTACAATCATAAGTGAGGTCATATAGTTTTTATCTTTTGTTGACTGGCTTATTTCACTTAGCACAATAATCTCCAGTTCCATTCATGCTATCAGAAAAGGTAGGGCTTCTTTATTTCTGCTGTGTAGTATTCCATTGTGTACAATAGTTTTGTAATCCATTAAAAAACTTTTTAATCCATTTGCTTGTGGCCTTTGTGTCTAAGCTCTTTCATTTCCATACTTTTTTACAGATTCATTTATTGCTTTTATAACTAAATAATATTGTGTTGTATGGATATACCACATTTTATATTTCTATTCGTCAGTTGGAAGACCCTTTGGGTTGTTTCTATTTTTTGACTATTATAAATAATGCTGCAATAAATATTTCTGTACATGCTTTTATGTAGTCATATGTTTTCAGTTCTCTTGGGTATATATCTAGGAGTGGAATTACTAAGTTATATGGTAATTCTATGTTTAACATTTTGAGTTAAATTGTTTCCCACAGTGGCTGCACCATTTAAATCCCTACCAGTAACATATGAAGGTTTCAGTGTGTCTGTGTCTTTGTCAACACTTGCAATTGGCTGTCTTTTTTATTATGATCATCCTATTTAGTATGAAGTAAAATATACTGTGGTTGTGATTTATATGTTCTTAACAGCTAATGATATTAATTATCTAGTTGTATGTTTATCAAGCATTTGAGTATCTTCTTTGGGGAAATGTCTATTCAAATTCTTTGCCCATTTTTAATTGGATTATTTTTTATGGTTGAGTTGTAAGTGTTCTTTATGTATTCTGGAAAAGGACCCTTTTCAAATGTTTTGAAAAATTTTATTCCATTTTCTGGGTTACCTTCATCACTTTCTTTTTGGTGTCTTGAAACACAAAAAATGTTTAGTTATAATATAGCTCAGTTCATCTATTTTTATTTGTTTCTTGTACTTTGATATTATGTTTAAGAAAATACTACTTAACCAAAAGTCATAAAGATTACATACACCTATAATTTCTTTTAGAGTTTTATAGTTTAGCCCTTCTATTTAGGTCTATGATCTATATTGAGTTAATTCCCCTATGTAATTCAAACAGGGCTCCATCTTATCTTTTTGTATGTGAAAAATCCAGTTACCCCAGCTGCATTAGTTGAAAAGATTATTCTTTCCCCTTTATATTGTCTTGGCATTTTAGTCAAAAAAATAATTGACCAAAAATGTAACTTTATTTCTTGATTTCTAACTCTATTCCATTAATTTATGTCAGCAATTTTCCACCAGTGTTCTGCAAGAATTTTTAAAACATGAAATACCTATTTAGTCAGGGGCACTAACTTCTTTTCCCTTAGGTTGTCAAATTAAAAAATGACAATAGCCAATGCAACAATAGCCATCCAGTAAAGAATCAAAATTATATCTATATTTTTGCCCTGGCTGGTATAGCTCAGTGGATTCAGCATGGGCTGTGAACCAAAGGGTTGCCAGTTTGATTCTTAGTCAGGGCATTTGCCTGGGTTGCAGGCCAGGTCCCTAGTGGGGGCGACATGAGAGGCAACCACACATTGATGTTTCTCTCCCTCTCTCTCTCCCTCCCTTACCCTCTCTCTAAAAATAAATAAATAAAATATTTTAAAAATTTATACCTATATTTTTGTTAGATCAGCAAAAATGTATTTTTTGATGTTTCACAGAATTTTGGTAATTAGTTTGTGTGTGATTTTAAAAAGGTTAAAAATGAGCTTTAAAAAAGGTTAAAAATCACTGATCTACATATTTATCCCATGCCAGTACCACACTGTTTTGATTAATATATTGTTGTAAAATTTGAAATCCAAAAGTACAAATCCTCCAATTTTGTTGTTCTTTCCAATGATATTTTTGTTATTCTAGATTCTTTGAATTTTCTCTTTTTTAATAGATTTATAAAACATTTTATTTATTTATCTTTAGAGGGGAAGGAAAGGAGAGAGGGAGAGAAATATCAATGTACAGTTCCCTCCCATGCGTCCCCTGCTGGGAACTGGCCTGCAACCCAGGCATGTGCCCTGACTGGGAACTGAACCATGGGTGTTCGGTTCACAAGCCTGTGCTCAATCCACTGAGCTACACCAGCTAGGGCTAGATCCTTTGAATTTTCACAAGAATGTTAAGATCAGCTTGTTGATGTCTGTAAAAAAAAAGATAGCAGGAGTTTTAGTACTTGTAATGCAGCTTCAGTATGTAAGTTTTCATTTATTTTGTTAAGTTTATCATGTTTTATTTTTTATACCACTGTGAAGACAATTATATACTTAATTTCATTCACAGATTGTTCATGATAGTGTTTAAAACTACAGATTTTTGTACACTGGACTAGTATCCTACAAACTTCCTAATTTATTAATGCTGAAAGTTGTTTTGTATTACTCTAGATTTTTCTACATTCAAGATTATATCATCTTCAAATAGTTGTAGTTTAATTTCTTTCTTTCCAGACTATGTTCTTTTTATTTCTTTTCCTTGACTCACTGACCTGGTTAGGATCCCTAACTGAATAAAAGTGATGAAAGTAGAAAGCCTTATCTCACTCTTGATCTGAAGAGGAAAACCCTTTCTTTCACCATTAGGTATAGTGCTGGCTGTGACTTTTTTGTAGATTGCTTCTATCTAGTTGAGAAAATTCCATTGTGTTCCATAATGAGTATTTTTATCATAAAAGATGTTGGGTTTGGTCCATCATTTTCTTATTCTTTTTCTTTTATTTGTTTATTATTATTATTATTATTGTTGTTGTTGTTGTTGTTGTTACTAATTTTGTAATGCTTTGGTCTGCTTTGCATCAGCGTTGTACTGGACTGAGAGTTGTTCTTTTATTTAGGAAGAGTTTGTTAAGGATTGCTGTTAAAGTTCTTTTAAATATTTGGTAGAATTCACCATGAAGACATGAAGGATTGGGCTTTATAGAAAATTCCTAGTTACTGCTACTATTTCTTTATTTATTATTGAGCTATTCAGCATTTTTATTTTATCTTGAGTCAATTTGGGTAGTTTATTTTTCTATAAATTTTTCAATTTTTTTAGTTTATAAAATTGGTTACTTAAGAGCATATTGCTTAATATGCACATGAAGTGACTTTCCCATATTTATTTATAATACAAGTATTAATATGTTAAATTTCTCTGACATTTTATTTTTATCACCTTTTTTCCATTTTTTAATTTCACTGTTTCTTTTTTCCTATTTTCTGCATAATGTTTGAATAACTTTTAGAATTCCATTTTGATTTGTCTCTAGTATTTTTGAGTGTGTATCTTTACATAGCTTTTTAGTGATTTCTTTGCTTATTACATTAGTTTGAGTGAATTATAGTTATTCCCCTTCTATGTTTCATTGTTTTCCCATGCTTATAATACAGTGATCTTAAAAATTTCACACATTTACAGCTATAAAAGTACTATAAGTTTTATTAAGCTGACAAGCATAATTTGGAAAACTCAGCAGAAGAAAAGCCTATTTATTCAGCCATATTTTTCTTTGTTTTCCTGATTGAAAATTTTGTTTATTATTTATTTGTTTGTCTGTTTGTTCATTTTTATTGTCTTTCAAGTAGAGTTGTCTTCATTTTCACCACACCATGCCCCCCCTTCCCCACCTCACACCCTCTAAACTACCCTCTTTGGCTTTGTCCATATGTCCTTTATACATGTTACTTGATGACCCTTCCCCTATTATTCCCCATTATCCCTCTCCCCCATCATTCTGGTTACTGTCAGTTTGTTCTTTGTTCCAGTGTCTCTAGTTATATTTTGTATGCTTGTTTATTTTGTTGATTAGGTTCCACTTATAGGTGAGATCATACACAATGGAATACTACACAGCAAAAGGAAAGAAGGAGCTCCTACCCTTTGGGACAGCATGGGTAGAACTGGAGAGCATTATGCTAAGTGAAATAAGCCAGGCGGTAAAAGACAAATACTTATCCATATTTTTTAAATATTGTATTTCTTTATTTTTACAGAGAGGGGAAGGGAAGTAGAAAGAGAGAGAGAGCCCTGGCTGGTGTAGCTCAGTTGATTGAGCACAGACCTGCGAACCACACGATCACAGTTCGATTCCCAGTCAGGGCACATACCTGGATTGCAGGCCAGTTCCCAGCAGGGGACGCATGAGAGGCAACTGTACATTGATATTTCTCTCCCTCTCTCCTTCCCTTCCCCTCTAAAGATAAATAAATAATAATTTAAAGAAAGAGAGAGAGAGAAACATCAATGTGTGGTTGCCTCTCATGTGGCCCCCCACTAGGGACTTGGCCTGCAACCCAGGCATATACCCTGACTGGGAATCAAACTAGCAACCCTTTGGTTCACAGCCTGTGCTCAATCTACTGAGCTACACTAGCCAGGGCCTTACCCATATTTTTCATTACCACATATTTGCTTCCATCCCAATCTTTCCAGGTTTCTTCTATATTTTTTCTCTCTGTTGAAAAGGACATTTTTTGGCCATTCATTTAAGTTAGGTTTGCTGATGACAAATTCTGTTAGATTTCCTTTATCTGAAAATGCCCTGATTTCCCCTTTATTACTAAAGGATATTTTTGCTGATCTAGAGTTCTGGGTTGGTTGTTTTCAGTACTTAAAAAGTGCTGTGCTGCCCTTTTTTTCAGTCTTTATAATTTCTCATAAGAGTTCTGCTGTCATTCTAATTTTTTTTCTATAGGTAACATGTCAGTTTTTGCTGGCTGTTTTCAAAGTCTTTTTTTTAATGTTAGTTTTTAGAAATTTAACTAAGATTCTTTCAGCATGCATTTCTTTAAGTTTATCCTGTTTTGGGTTGCTCGGCTTGAATCTGAACATTTATGCTTTCCCCACCCAATTTTGGGAAGGTCTTGGGCATCACTTTTTTAAGTTCTTTTTCAGCTCTTCCCTCTTTTTTTAAACTATATATGTGAAATAAGTGAGTCAGAGAAAGACAAATACTATACGATTTCACTTTTATGTGAAATCTAATAAACCAAATGAACAGAATAGAAACAGAAAAACAGACTCATAGATAACAGAGAATAGACTGACAGCTGTTAAGAGGGTCGAGGGGTTGGGGCACTGCATGAACAAGTGAAGGGACTAAGCCGTACAAATTGGTTGTTGCAGAGTAGACACGGAGATGCAATCTGCAATGGGGAATATAGTCAATAACATTGGGAAAACTGGCTATGGGGCTCAGTGGGTGCTTGGGGCAGCAAGGGGACCACTTTGCGCAGTGCATGGTTTTCAACCCTGCCCTCTCAGTCCTCTCCTTCCAGTAATATGTTATTTCTGTTATCTGTTATTCCTTTTTTATAGTCCCATATGTCTCTAAGGCTTTGTTAATTTATTTTTTTAGGTTAGTTTCTCTCCGTTTTTCAGATCGGGTAACTTCTGTGGTTCTTTCTTCAATTTCTGACTGTTTTTTCTCTGCTCTCCATTTTACCATTGAGCACATCAACTAAGTTATTAAATTTTGGTTATTGTATTTTCCTTTTATATACTATCCATTTTGTTCTTCTTTATACTTTAGTGCTTTCAAGATTCTCTTTGGAGTTGGCTCTCAACAGCCTGACTTTGTTGTTTCTGATCATGCTACTAGAGTTTGTTGTGCTTCTTGGATATGCAGATCAATATTTTTCATCTAATTTGAAAAGTTTTGGTCATTATTTAATCAAGTACTCTCTTTGCCCTTTCTTCTTTTAAGACTGCCATTATGTTGTGACAATTGGTGCTGTTCTATAGGTCTCTGAGACCTCCAGTTCTTAATCTCTCAGTTTCTCTGACTGGGCAATTGCAACCAACACATCTTCAAATTCATTGATCTTTATTTCCTCTCAGCTCAAAACTGATTTTCAATGCCTCTAGTGAAAATTTTATTTTAGTTATTTAGAGTTTCTACTTAGTTCTTATTTTTATAATAATCTCTATACTTTATTGGTATTCTTCATTTGGTAAGATGCACTTCTCTTACTTTCATGTAATTCTTTAAAATGTTTTTTTTTAGTTCTTTGAACATACTTAAAATAAATGACTTGAAATATTTGTCTAGTGAGTCCAATTTCTGGGTTTCTTTATGAACAATTTCTTTGATGTTTTTTATCTTATTAATGGGCCATACCTTGTGTGTCTTGTATTTTTGTTAAAAATTTGACATTTTAAATAAAATAAAGTAACAACTCTAGTAATAAAATATTGCCTCAGGTTTTCTGGGAATTTTATTGTTATTGCTGTGTGCTTAGTGACTTTCATGGACTAGTTATATAAAGTCTGTATTCTTTGTCATACATAGACACTGAAGTCTCTGCTCAGTGAGATAAACTACCTTTATATTTCTCTCTTTTATAAAATAAACCCTTGAATGGAGAGGGTAATAAGAAAGAGAAGGACATGGACAGCATTGCTCAGGCCTCTATAGTAAAGCCTGTGTACTGGCCCACATTTGCAGGAGGAGGGTACTGGACTCTTGCCCGCCACAGTGTGGGTGGCTGCTGAATTCCTCAGTTTCCTTGCTCCCAATCTGGAGAAATAATCCCAAATCACCGGTGCAAAAGAACTTGTGCATCCCTGTGTTCCCAGCAGTGCTATGTACCAGAGCCACGTGCTAGAAACAGCCTGTGCCCATCAGTAAGGGGGTGGATCAACGAATCTTGATTTTCTTTCTTTACTGTTACAGGGAAAAAGCACTTAGTAAAATGTAATTACAGATAAAAGTAATTTTTGGTTACCCTCGTTTTTGAAGATAAGGAAAATGATATTGAGAGGAGTTAGGTCATTTTTCCCGGGTCACCAAATTCTTAGGGGCAAAGCTGAGTTTCAAAACCCAGGCTCTTTTCCATTCATTGGGCGGAAGAGCATTCTGTTACACCAATAGACAAAATGTGTTTTAAACTTTTTTTTCACTTAATTCGATTTACTCTCTCATGACTTTATTACAACACAGTGTGTGTTACTGAACTCATACTTAAGAATTTCCATAAGGAATATTCCCATAGATCTGCATCAAATATAATGCAATTTGCAGATGGATGGCCTGTGGTTTTCGTGCGGGGTGCCAAATCACTTAATGTATGAGCATTAGGGTAGGTGTGGAAGTAAATTCTATTGGCTTTGCTTTGTAAACAAAGTATGCCATTCATCTAAATATAATGTCAGCTTCTTAAAATTATTTCCCTTTCTTCCATTTGTTTCTTTTAACATTGGAATGCATTTCTTTCAAAAATTCTAAGAAGTGCATTACAAAATTAATGTCATTGCTCCCAGTAACCAGAAACACTAGAATGATGCCTATGTTAAGTTCTTCTTGTCATAGTCCTTTAAAAACTTAATAGATTATTAAAGGACCAAGACATGTCTAAATATGAATCTTAATTATATCTTAATATTTGTCCATAATAAATAAATAAACATCAAAAGGAAATATTATATTCAGAAACAATATTCTTATCTGGCCACATTATTATTCATAAGAGCTTTCATTGATGTTAGCATTTTAGATGTAAAATGAGTCTTAGTACCTAATTCAGATTTAACCATCAAGTCTGGATGCAGTATATTGATTCAGAGTTTTGGAACATCACTTTTCATCACATCATGTTGCCACAAAATGCATCATGGCACAAAGAGCCTGGCTTAAAGCCTTGCTATGAATAATTACAAGAAAAAAAAAAGATGGCTAGTGATGTTGAGCATTTTTTATATGTCTGTGGGCCATCTGTATGTCCTCCTTGGAGAAGCGTCTATTCATGTCCTTTGCCCTTTTATAACTGAACGGTTTGTCTTCCTGGTATTGAGTCATATGAGGTCTTTATATAGTTTGAAGATTAAACCCTTGTCCAATGGATCATCGACAAACTAGCCATCAGAGAGGTGCAAATTAAAACCACAATGGGGTGTCACTTCACATGTGTCCAGAATGCCTATCACTAATACATCAACAAAGAACAAGTGCTGACAAAGACATAGAGAAAAGAGAACCCTAGTGCACTGTTGGTGGGAATGCAGACTGGTACAAACACTGTGGAAAACAGTATGAATTTCCTCAAAAAATTAAAATGGACCTGCTTTTTTTACCCAGCAATTCCACTGCTGGGAATATACCCTATGAGTCCTCAAACACCAGTTCAGAAGAACCTATGCGCTCCTATGTTCATAGCAGCACAATTTACAATAGCCAAGTGTTGGAAACAGCCTAAGTGCCCATCAGTAGATGAATGGATCAAAAAACTATCGTACATTTACACAATGGAATTCTGTGCAGCACAAAGAAAGAAGAAGGAATGCCTACCCTTTGCAACAGCATGGATAGAACAAGAGACTATTATGCTAAGTGAATAACATGAAAGACAAATATAATGTGATCTCACTTTTAAGAGGAATCTAATGAACAAAATAAACTAATGAGCAAAACAAGCCAGAGACCTGGAAACAGGGAACAGACAGACAGTTGCCAGAGGAAAGGGGGGGGGTGAGGATATGGCAGAAAGAAGGGGGAGGGATTAATCAAAGAACATTCATGAGTGACCCAGGGACATGGACAATGTTGTGGGGATAGACTATGGGAGGGAGGGAGGTGGTGGGCTGGATGGAGAAGGGCAAAGGGTGAAAAGCTGGGATAACTGTAATAGAATAAATAAGAATAAAAAAGACTGATATATTAAGAGTAGTGTGGAATAAAAGGAAATTTCTATTAAAAGAAAAAGATACGACGTGGATCAGGATGATCAAAAGGAAGTCTGAAAAGGGAAAGATGTTTACTGATATCTACAGAAAAGGCAGCACCTAATAGACTCCACTGTGGAAGTACCAGGGTTTCTGCTTCCTCATGATGGAAACAACAGGTGTGAGGGTAAGAAGCTTTAGTTATGAAAGAATGACTCCCCCAATGCCATGACCTCCCAAATCCCCAAGAGTCAAACTGTCTCTGAAATTGAGTGTGTATTCAGGGACAATAGAGTGATAGTGTCTCCCTGAGATAGCAGAGATCAAGGTTATATAGACATTTCCAAATGATCCAGAGTCCTTTAACATTAGCTGGCTGCTATTCCTGGGCTGTAAAGCAGAAGGAAGATCTAAGTGATAATATGTGGCTGTGAATTACCTCTGCAGTTAATGGTGTTCTGAACCAGCCTGTTCCTGTTAATATGAAATCTAGAAGGAAGATAGGAAGGCAGGAGTTGCCAGGTTAGAGGAAAGCTAATTCCAGCTATTTCTCTACCTGTGAGTCATTCATTAGTTTGTTGATTAAAAATTCACCGTAGCCTTAATATTTCCTTGATAATTTCTGCTACAACTTCCAATTTTCCATGTAATGGTTTGGTCAGGGTGGGGAGAATGAAAAGGCGGGTAGGCATGGAGGGAGGGAAGGAGAAAAGAGAAGCTGGTTCTAGTTGAAAGCTTATAGCTGCCATCAGGTTTTTTAAAAATACAGAATACACAGCATTTAACTAACAGAGATCAGGAGTCATGGTCATGGACACTAGGCCACGCTATCTCTCTGCCTCAATTTGTGACTTAGAGATGCCACCAAGAAGCTCTTAGGTTCTTATTGTTCTTTGCCAAAAAAAAAGAAAGAGAGAGAGAGAGCGAGTGAGAGGGTTGAACTAGAATGTGCCCAAAGTTCTGTCTCAGTTACAATAATGATAGCATCATTTACCTACCAGGGTTTCTATATACCCTGTCTAACTGAGTGATCACCACAGTGACACTCTATAGCCTCTGGTTTTTGCAGATGAGATTGTGGAGGCCTAGGGCACTTAAACAATTTGTCTCAGGTGACCTTATAAAAGAAAGAATAGTAGACAGGTGATTGAATCTTAGGTCTGTCTAGCTCCAAAGACTATAAAAATTTTATTACACTAAGCCACAGTATTTGGCAAAATAATATTTAATTAAATGTTGAGATGAATATTTCTTCATTTTTACCTGAAAGCATGAAGTTTTACTTTTATAAGGTGATTGGGGTTTTTTGATGAGACAGCTTATGTTAGATTATCAATGTTTTTCCCTGGTATAGTGTCTGGTCACAGCTAGCACTGAATATCCAAGATAAATGGAAAAACTGTCCATACTGGTGACAGAACAATCCATAATCTCTACCCCAGTCTATTGGATATAGTTGTATTTTACTTTTTTTTTCATGAAAGACAATTCCTGTTTTTAATTTTTTGTAATATTATTATTAAAATAAAGAGATATATTAAACATAGCTTAACAACATAAATAGAGAACACATGTTCACTTTCAGAAAAGAAAAATACCAAATACTTGACATAAAGCTCATCATCATCATGAAAAGACGTTCATCAGCAGATCTTTTACGTGACCTAAGAAGCAGACCTTAGTTTTGAACAAAAAAAAAAAACATACTTCACTAATCACAAGGTACTCAAACCACATTTAACTGAATGTTAAGTAGAGTATATGCCCAGGAATCAGACAAAGCAGGCTTTCGAAACCAGTAATGTGACTTTAGGCAAACCCCTTAGCTTCCTGTTAGGAATAGGCAAAACTTGTGCTATTTGTATGTTTGTAACAAGGATTAGAAATCACATTACAAAGTCATGGACAAATGGTGGGAAACAAACAAGATGTCCTGTCTTCTTGGCTTGCTGTGTGAAGAAAGGGAGGTGGGTTTTTTTTTTTTTTTGCTTTTGTTTTTTTTTAACTGGATAAATTTGAATGACCTTATCAGACTTTAAATGTGTCAAGATGTTTGCACGGATAATTGTCTGAGCTTTCCCAACTCCTGACCCCCCACTGATAAACTTGAATTACATTATCAGACTTTAAGTTTGTCAAGATGTTTCCATGGATAATTACATAAGTAATATGAGTTTCATATTCTAAGTTTGTCAATGCTGTTTTTCTCTCCTGGGTATGCTTTTCAGGACCTGCATTACTTTGCAAAATGAATATGGGTAATTTCTTGAATCTTTGCTATGGAACCTGCTTGTGTATAGTATCTTATGTGTATAGTATCAACCTTATGTGTATAGTATCAACTGGCAGGAAGCTGCAAACAGCAATTGCATGCATTGGGTTGGCCAAAAAGTACATTTACTTTTGCATAAAATAAAAGACGTTTTTCATTTTCACCAATAACTTTACTGATTTGGATATTTTGAGTATGTCAGCTGTCTCCCTCATGGGGGAATGTTGCTTGTTCTCAATTAATGTCTTCATTTGATCTCTATCAACTTCACCTGGTCTACCCGGCCATGGAGCATCGTCCAGTGAGAGATCTGTAGCATGAAAATTCGCAGACCACTTTTGACATGTTCGATCAGTCATAGCACCTTCTCCACCATACGCTACGCAAATCATTTTATTTTGCATTTCAGCTCTGTTTTTACCTTTTTTGAAATAATAAAGCATAATATGCCAAACATGTTGCTTATTTTCTTTCGTTTTCAATATTAAAATGGCTAAATAAAATTTCACCAATTTTGATAAGTTTTTTAAATGCAAGCTAATATGACAGTTGTCAAAATAATATCTAACAAAATTGTTTCAAATGAGGTAAAAGACAACTAAGTGCTGCTAGACCCATCTAATGGGAAAAACAAACAAACGTTCTGGCCAACCAAATAGCAGAACATAGCTGATTGTGAGTGTAAGGGGCCATCCTGGAACACGGAGACAGGGAGAGTCCTATACTGACCTTAAAGGACTATAGAACACACACATTCTAAACAACCACTTAGTTTGAATCTAACCAAATGAAATGCTTTTGCCTTTGATTTCTTTGGAATGCCACCAAGGCCCTGTCGTCGAAACACTACTGCAGTCTCTACTTATTAACTTAGCTCTGTAACGTGACTGCTTCACAACTGACATTAAAATTACAGAACTGAAACCCTGAGTGTGTACTTGCAAATTATTCAGGTTTTAAAAAATCCAGCTGGGAAGTATAGAGACTCAAATCCCCTTACTAATTTTAACTTCAGATTTTGAAATAATAGAAAGATCTCAGGAGTAATAATGACATACAGAAGCCAACAAGTTTAGAGGAATACCAAAGGTCTCTTTGTTCTTAGGTTTAAATGAAACTCATTTGTAAATACGTAAAGGGACTTTTTTTTTAATGTCAGGTTTTTCCTTCTGTTTAAATCCTTACAGTCTGATTTAATCAATGATGCCAATAGTTAAGCGTAATTCTATGCTGTCAAAGCCAGGGTTGTGGCTTTACAGTGAGGAGCCATCCACCGTCCCCCATACCATCAGCCATGGGAACCTAGGAAGGCACTGTTGCTGATCACCTTTGGTCCCTAGGGTGAGGCTATCCAGTGAGACTCCTTTTGGAGCTTAGGCACCAAAACTGAGTGCCTGGACTCCCATGCAGTTTGCGAGATAATTTATGTATTCAATAATTCTGAATAAATAAAGTTTGCCAGATACAATTTTGGACATTGGAGTTTTGTTTGTTTTTTTGTTTTTTTGTTTTTTGTTTGTTTGGTTTTACTATTTTAGTGGAAGGACACTGAAAAATAAAAGCACACAATAAATAAATATAAGGTAAGAGGAGACACAGTGACTACTGTGATATGAAGAAGGTATTGTTTGCCAACTTCCCAGATTAATCTGCTAGTTCCTTTGGGAAGGGGTCGAATATTTCTAAATAACTGTAATAAGTCGATAATATTACCAAAATTAGAGACTTAAAGTAAAAGAGTATTGAACTCAGTGGTTGGTACATAGTAAGTGCTCAAAAAACTCTTATGTAAAATAGAAGGAAACTTTCTCAACTCCATAAACACTATCTTCAAAAAGCCTAAAACCTATAGTTAAGTTGCACTTAATTGTGAGGATCTCATAGCTTTCCCACTGTGATCAGGTGCAAAACAACAATGTCCCCTTTTACCACTCCTTTAAGGTTATATTAGAAGTTTCTGCTAATGCAACAAGGCTTAAAAAATGAAATAAAAGGCATACGGATTAGAAAGAAAGACATAAACTATCTTTGTTCATAAGTAACATGATTGTCTATATAAAATTTTTTTCAATGACCAAAAAACCCCTGGAAATTATAACCTGTTATACCAAGGTCGCAGGATATAAAGTTTATATACAGAAATGAACTGATTTCTCATACACCAGCAATGAACAAGTGGGATTTGAAATTAAAAACACAATATTGTTTACATTAGCAACCTTCCAAGTGAAATATTTATGTCTAAATCTAACTATATATATATATATATATATATATATATATGAGGAAAAGTATAAATGTGAATAACAAAATCAAAGAAAAACTAAATAAAGGGAGAGATATCCCATGCTCATGGATAGAAATACTAAATATTGTCCAAATGTCAGCTCTTCCCAACTTAATCTATAGATTCAATAAAATCCCAATCAAAAATATAGAAAATTATTTTGAGGATACTGAAAAATTGGTTCTACTACTTACATGCAGTGATAAAAGTTATAAATAACCACCACAATACTGAAGAACAAAGCTGGAGAACTATGATACATAACTTCAAAAAAACTCTAGTAAATAAGATAGACATTAGCAAAAGAATAGATGAGGAGGTCAGGGGAATGGAATAGATATTTCAAAAAATAAACACCCGTAAACATAGTTAACTGATATTGCCAAAGGGCCAAAGGCAGAACAATGAAGTAAATACAGCGTCTTTAGCAAATGCACTGGAAAACCAAACAGCCACCTAAAAACAGGAATCTAGACACAGACATCACATTCCTCATAAAACTTAACTCAAAATGATTATAGATCTTAATGTAAAAGGTAAAACTATAAGGCTTATAACAAAGCAACATAGGAGAATATAGATGACCTTGGGAATGGTGAGGTCTGCTTGGACATGACAAGAAAGAAGTGAAAAGACAAGAAAGAAGTGACTAGTGAGATTTCATCAAAATTAAACACTTATGCTTTGTAAAAAAATATACCGAGAGAATTAAAAGGGAGAAAATATCTGCAAAAGACACATCTGATAAAAGACTAAGATCTCTTAAAACTCAACAACACAAAAAAACCCAATGACATTCAAAAATAAGCCAAAAAGCTTAACAGAAACTTCAACAAAGAAGATTGACAAATAAGTATATTAAGAGATGTTCCACATGATATGACATCAGAAAAATGAAAATCAAAACAATGAGATACCACTACAAATCTATTGGAATGGCCAAAATGTGGAACACTCACACCACTAAATGTTATAGGATACAGAGCAGAATTCATCGCTGGTGGGAATGTAAAATGGTAGTCACTTTAGAAGACATTTTAATGATTTTTCATGAAACTAAACATACTTTTACCATATGTTCTAGCAATCCTGCTCCTTGGTATTTACTATAGAAAGTTGAGAATTTATATTCATATAGAAACCTGCATATACATGTCTATCTATAGCAGTTTTAGTCATAATTGCCAAAACTTGGAAGCAATCAGATGTCCTCCTTTGGTGAGTGGATAAACAAAGTACAGGACATCCAAACATTGGAGTAATGTTTATTGCTAAAGGTAAGTGCGCTATCAAGCTATCAAGAAAGAGAAAAACCTTGAGTCCACATTAATAAGTGAAAAAAAGCCAATCTACTAGTGCGTGATTCCAACTGTATAGCATTTTGAAGAAAGGCAAACTATGGACACAGTAAAAAGATCAGTAGTTGCTAGGGGGTTGGGGTGGAGAGGAGATGAAAAGGAAGAGCAGGAAGAAATTTTAGGGCAGTGAAAATACCCTCTGGTGCTATTGTTTCAGGAGATAGCTCAGGAAGAACCCTGAGACTGAGCTTGGGTTGCTGGCCAGCAGCCATCATCCTTGTTGCCAGGCAACACCTTTTAGCACTTAAGTAGCAGCCAGGAATCAGCAGCCAGAGGGGAAATAAAGGCAGGGCCCTCACCACTGCAATCTAAAAAATAACTTAATACAGGAGGCTAAAAGCAAAGGCTCACCCTTTGACCCAGTCATCCTCAGCCTGGTCTGATAAGGCTGCCAGGCGTTCTGAACAACAAACTCAAACTGTGATAGTATAGGAGAGGGGGAAGCCATTGAAAGTCGGTGTGTATCATCTCCACTAGCGGGAAAAGGAAAGCCTTGAGGCTGTGTATTCATCCCAAGGCCTGGAAGGGAGCAGGGGACAAGGTCCTCACTGCCCAAAGAAAATCTGTAAACAACTTTGGTTAACTGCCTGCCTCCCGTCACATATACAAGATGAACAAATAGAATCTGGAGCAAGGCAAGGGTCAGGGCTAACAGACCCCTACCCATATCTATGTTTGGGTAGTCGTGCCTCCCGGGGAAAGCTGGCACCACCTTTACCCATCAATCAGGATGTAACTCCCTCAGCCCTGTCCCACCAACTGTATAAGTCCTCAGAAGACTCTCTCAGGGCTCTCAGGGCTCTTTCACCACATGGGGTAGGGAACGGCTGGCCACCCAGCCTCTGGACAGGTGGTCTCTGACACCCCTATCTCACCACCTGGCCTCTGTCCACCTGTGCGGTTGCCACCCTTGGTTTGCAATCCGTTAGAACTTAGCACCAACAAACTTGCTTGCACACTAATAGGCTTGCTGATGTTCCATTCTTTACTGCATCAGCAAGAAGAACGGGGGTTTCTCTGGTAATACTGTCATGATGGATATGTGTCATTATACATGTGTCCAAACCCATAAAATGCAAAAAAGCAAGAGTGAACCCTAATGTAAACTATGAGCTTTAGGTGAGTGTGATGTGTCAATCGATTCATCAGCTGCAGCAAAGGCACGGCTCCAGCGGGAGGCGGCAGTGGGGCGGCTGTGCGCACGTTGGGGCAGGGGCTGAGTGTCTTCTTCTCAACTCTATTGCTATTGCAATGACTTTCTTTTGAAAGTCATTGGTTTCATTGCTAATTAAATCTGTTAATTAAACTTGATTTTCATTTTCTCTTTTACTCGAATTAAGGTCCTAAGTATTATTTACTATTTCCAAGCACTGTTTTAGTGTTTCTGATTATGTAATAGAAAACAAAGCAAAAACAATGAAACACTCTGCCCAGAGGGACTTTACCTTTCAGTACACGTGATTTTACCAGGTTAAACCGTATGATTACTGTTTCATAGATTAAAGACTATTGAATACAGAAGTTATTCAATAACTTGAATACAAAGTGTAGTTTCTCATATTTCTGAAGTAGAGGAGTAGATCCCTAATTCATACTTATAAAATACATTTTTTAAAACATTAAATTTAAGGTGCTGATATTGATGAATATATGTCAAGTGTACAATTCTATGATACATCATCTGTGTATTGCGTTGTGTTCCCCACTCAGGGTCAAATCTCTTTTCATCTCTCAATATCCTACCCCTTTACCCTTTACTGCCCCGCAGCTCACGCTCCCTCTGGCAACCAACATATTGTTGTCTCCATCTATGACTTTCACTTGTTTCTCTTGTTTGTTCATTTGTTGCTAGATTATTAGTTAAAGAGTAAATTCAAGATCTGAGTGTTGAGCTACATACGAGTAACCGTTCGATGTTTTTGAGGAGTGTCGTATTCTTTATACCACAAAACCATGTGGGACTCCCACATGGTAAGATTTGTAATTATTTGTTCAAACCATGGACACCCATACATGAAGGTCATCTAGTAAGAAATTATCTTGTCTCAACATTAATTTTAGTTTTCTAAGTACTGTTTTGAAATAATTTCTGGCCATATGTATAATATGACATTAAAGCCAAATAATGGCAATTTAAGTGCAAAAGTCAGTTACATTCAAAGGAAGCAAAATGATTATAATAAAATTAGCAAAAGACAAAATTTGGTTTCCTCAAAGTGGAAGAGTGTTCTGAAACCCCGTCTTACAGAGTCCACAGGGAAGGGACTGGTTTCTGGTTTGCCCGGCTAACAGCAGCCCGCACTCTGGAGTCGACTAGCTCTGGTTAGAAAACTGATTCTGCTGCTTTCTGTCTGTATGAAGGAGGAAAAGTCAGCCGGCCTCCCCGTGCCTCCGTTTCTTCATATGTAAAGTCGATAGAACGCTGGTGTTGTGTTACAGGTTTCTTTTGAAGATTAAATGAAAGTATATGTGGAGTGCTCAGAACAGTGCTCGGCACATGGTGCTATAGGCATATGTTTAACTGTTGTTATTATCAGTGTTGTTGCTCAGTGACACAAGATGAAACGTTGTCATTGCTATAGACTGAATGTTTGTGTCTCCTCCAAAGTACATATGTTGAAACTGAATCCCCAGCTGGATGGCATCTGGAGGTGACCCCTGGGGGAGGTGATTGGGTCACTAGGGCAGAGCCCTCATGAATGGGATTAGTGCCCTTATAAAAGAAATGCCCGAGGGCCCCTCTTGCCCCTTCTTCCATGCGAGGACACACTGAGTAGGTGACTGTCCACAAACTAGGACGTGACGTAACCAGGTACTGAATCTGGGGGCACCTTGATCTTGGACTTCCAACCTCTTGAACTATGAGAAATAAATTTCCGTTGTTTATAAGCCACCAAGTCTATGTTTTTTTGTTTGTTTTAGCAGCTTAAATGTACTAAGATAGTCACTTTGCAAAGAGCAATTTATATTAAATGTGTTGTCTTCTCTTTTTGCCCTTTTTTCTTTCTCTTGCTGTCAGTGGAGAAAAAGAAGAAAACATTCCTCAATGAGAATAAATTCCCTAAAGACAGCTCCTTAAATACCTATTTTTCACTAAGAATAAAAAACTAGGTAGAAAAGAATCTTGATTTTTAGTCTCAATGCCCCCAAATTTATTACTCTTGTCAATCAAATCAGATAACTTCTCTGAGCCTCAGTTTGCATATCTCTAAAACAGGAACAAATAAGATCTAAGCTTTGCCAGAGTTTGACAGCTTATCATGAACTACTCATTTGAATAAACACCAGTTGGTATAATATTCTCTGCATTGATATTATATATGCTTTTCCTCAAAAAGCCATCAAAGTGGCGTCTGAAAGAGTTAACACACCATAGGAAATGTCTTTCAATATTTGATGGGGTGATTGTATAGGTGGGAAAATAAAGTTCAGTCTTTCTAAATTTTGAAATTTAGTATACTTTGACTAGACAAGTAAGGGTCCCCGGGATTAGCTAACACAGCCAAAGTAGGCAAGTTTTCCATCTGCACGCTGCCAATTACGACCAAGCCCAACTCCTTTCAGAGAGACCGTATATTCCACTGGAGAATATTACTTTTTTCCAAACCAAGACAGGAAAACTATTAATGCTAATAATGATAAAAATAGCTATAATATTAATTACTGATCCTTACATGGAACTTTCTGTGTCAGGCACTATTAGCATTATATATTATTTTACTTACACTGTATTTGGGCCACTAATCAAAAGTCCTGGTCTGGGCTGAGGTTACAATTGAGTTGACACTATTTGTTTGTTTATGAAATGAAAAGGTATAGAAAGCCCAATATGTGACAGACATCTGTTTGGGAATTTGAAGGTAGATCTCTCCACTGTGCCTCACACCCCAGCCACTTTTTGGTTCTATGAAATTATAAACTGCTTTATTCCTCAATCTTGAACAAATTTTTATTGACTAATTTGTTCTATTTCTCTGCTTCCCTTTATTTGTGTTGTACCCACTTCATATCTGAGACCTCTTTTACACAGTAAATAAACTACCTTATATTCTCAAACTTTCCAAAAAGAGCTCTCATCTTTTCCAAGCTTAACCGAACTGGACTCAACTTCAAGGCTAATCTTGTCCTGCACCCACCCAAAGTGTAAGACATTTATGAAGGGATAGGTCTCAAATCACAGGGACAAGATTATGGGTGTAGGATCATTCTCCCTGGCATCCTATTAGTTACTTACATGTTCATTTCTTAAAAAATTTATCATCATTTGGAGATTGCATCATTTGAATTAATTCAACATAACTGGATTTCTTTTTACAAAAGCAAATAACTTCATAGACATAATTGATATCAGTTAATTTAACATGAATATATACAAATAAAAATTATAAAGGACAGTCATTTAAATTATTTTTTTTTACTTTTAAAAATACATTATACCTCAGTGGAATATATAGTAGTACAATCAGAAGACCCTATCAATAAACTCATTCCAAAGACAAAGTAATTCACATACCACACAGATAGAATCATTATTCTGTATTTTTTCTATTCATGAAAATTGCTTGCATAACCAAAATTAATTTGTTTTAAGGTGCAATCACTAAATGTTAAAAGATTAACAAACCCAGAGTCAGATTAAGGGTCATTGGGAGAGTAAACGATGGGGACTCGGACTCCTGCTGTCAGATATAATTTCCGCAAGCAGCAGAAATAATGAGACCATTTTGCCCTAATGATAAATTAATAAGTCCTCATCACTCTTACTTCTGTTTGGTTTTTCCTCTCTGAGTCCAGAGTCAGCACACGGCCCTTTGCACTATGGAGAGCAGCACCGACATCCACCGTAGAGACGGCCACCCCACGAGAGTCTTCTTGCAGCCGCGGCAGTTTTCAAGCCTCAGAAAATGATTTTTAAAAAAGAAGGGGAAGAAGAAGGTAAAGGAGAAGGACAAGGACAAGGACAAGAAGGACAAGGTAAAGGAGAAGGAGAAGAGGAAGAAGAAGAAAACAGTTGCTTTAGAAAAATAATTTAAACTTTCTTTCAGTGACTTTAATTTCTCAGCTCCAAGTGCCCTTTCACCCTCTTACTTTAATTTCCTTGTTAAACACACATTTATTGAAAAATCTATTGTTTGCAAAGTAGTGATAAGTGTTACTGGATATACTATTAAAGAGATTTAGAGAGGAGGAAGCTATAGGAACTGAATAATTATCCCAAAACTATTAATTTTATAAAATCCTGGAGAATATCTATTTTATTCACCAACATAAGCAATATCCAACATAGTGCGTAACACATCGGTGGTTGCCTCATAAAGATCAGGTGAAGCCCTGGCTGGTGTAGCTCAGTGGATTGAGCACGGGCCTGTGAAGCAAAGGGTCACCAGTTCGATTCCCAGTCAGGGCACATGCCTGGGTTGCAGGCCAGGTCCCCAGTGGGGGACCCATGAGAGGCAACCACACATGGATGTTTCTCTCCCACTCTTTCTTCTTCCCGTCTCCTCTCTTTAAAATAAATAAATAAATATTTTTTAAAAAGATTAGGTGAGTGAAGGACTGAGGAAGGAACAAGGTCATCAGGGATTGCGAATGTCTGAATCACTCAGACAAGGATCAGACATTTAGTCGCGTGCTACTCAGCAATCTGAAGGCGCTAAGAAATAAGTAACAAAGAAAGCGATTGCATATTTAAATGAGGTTCAGACATGCACTTGCCACTGGATTGAGTGCGATGTCCCCGGCAGTCTGATACTAATATACTTGTGGGTGAGAAGGACATTAGACTCCCTTTCTTCCAGTTCCACGGTAAGGTCCTGGTATTTACCACGGGCAGGGCTGCTCTTTGCCTCAGAGTTTATCCGGATGTGCTCAGGAAGGAGAGGGCAGGCTGGCTAATAAGCATTCAAGCCAGTAAAATGTCCCCACCAAATTTGTCATACCTATATCCTCCTGCAGAATTTAATTCCAAAAGGTTCGCCTTAATTTCTACAACTTGGATTCCGATTTAACAATTTTCACAGTGGTTATTTTCCCCCCTGGTGATCTTGAGAATGACTAGGGAGGTTTAAGTTATGTACTTGGAGACATGTGGCTCTAAGATTTACTATTTGCACAGTGGAAAGGATTTAAAATTGGTGCTCCCTATTCAACTTTCTACCTGTATTTCTTCTGGGTAGATTATAGATAATATTTTTATATCTTTACCTCCTCTGGTTCTTATTTGCACTGCTATGGCTTAGAATGTCCATCTTTCTATGTAATTCTCAGGGGCTTTTATGGAGCTGCACTAAATTTCAGTCTAAATGCTTCTCAGAAGGCTGTAAGCTGTTATGTGGGTGCACATTTAACCAGCATGTCTCTGTTTTAGATCATCACTCTGAGAACTGTGCTGCATGAATTGTGTGTTAATGTTACCTGGAATCAGAATGCTTAGAAAGCAGAGTAACTACGAAGTGAGATCATGACATCTGTTTATTTTTAGTCTTTTATTGCAGTGTTCAGAGGAGTTGAAGTTTTGATTCTTGTCACTCTGTTTCGTGATTTTTAGAAAGATCAAAACCACACGATGAGCAAACACTAGCACTGCCCTGTGTACACAGATTATGCTTATTTTAGAACATTGCCCCTGACGGGGCATTTTACAAAACATTGGGAATTAAATGACTTGCTGTACGATATTTTGTACTTTTCATTTTAATACTTTTTTGTTATGGTTGGTGGAAGAACACCATACGCAGAATGTATACTTGTCTAACATATTTTCAGAAGCTGTATCTAGTTCCACTTCTAAATGTATTGCCTAAATACATATTTAAAGTATATCATTCATATACATGCATTTCACTTGCCCCTTTTCCAATGCTGTCCAGCTCAGGGTCAAAGGAGAAAACCTAAATTTCAATAGCACATAAGTTCAGGGAGCTTTCTGAGAAACAAGTCTGTCTTAATTACAGAAGAGGAATTCAATACAGTAAAAACAAAAAGTATTGCATTTCAACCTTACAATAACATTCAGTGGTAGGTTCTTTTATTATCCTCACTCTACAACCCCAAAAGGGCACCTGGATTATAGATCCTGTACTCTCAAATACTCAGACTTCTCGTCTCTGATAAGTGTTTCTTCCACCACCCTTCAGCTGCTTATGATCACACCTCTGGTCATTCTTCTGATTTTTTTTCTCACCAGTCACCTCTAAAAGCTCAAATTTCAGCAGCCCATTTTTTTATTACCATAAAGCTAATACAGAAATTCACAAAGTTTGTCACAGTCTTACGTTTCTGGGTTACACAACTGAATATTGGAATTTTATCATCTCTCTCCAAATTGACATAATAGAATTATTGCAACCACAACCAAAATACCAAATAGTTACTTTATTATTTTTTAGGAACTTGAAGGAAAAAGATTGTATAGAAATGCAAAGGGCCAAAAATATCTGAGACCAGAGAGAGCTTGAAGAAAAAGATCAAGGTTATAGGACTTGCACTACGAATTTCAAAAATAGCTATAAAGACATAATAATTTAGAGCAGGTGGTATTAGTTCAAGGACAGGTGAAGATATGAATGGAACAGAAGAGAAGCCCAGAAACAAATCACACAAATACGAACATTTGATTCTTAACGACAGTAATTTTGTAAAACATTGGAGGGAAACAGTCCTTTAATTAATACGATTGCAAAAAGCAGGTATCCATAAGTAAAACACAAAATTAAATGAGCCCTGTCTCACCTAATACACACACACACACACACACACACACACAATCAGTTACAGAGGAATTACAGACCTAGTATGAAGAGAATCAAATAAAAGGTTTCCAACACAATACAGTGCAGGGGACTGGTTTGTCCTGGCCTGGCAAATGTGACTGAGCTCTATATAGAAAACCTACAGAAGCAAAGTGGTGGACAAGAGCCAGATCTTCAAACCAAGTTTTCCCATGAGAATCAGGCCTAGAAAATGCATATAGATTGTTATGGCTTGCTCTTGCTAAAACTCCATCACCCTGGTATATTGGGTATTGTCTATCTTCAAGGTAATATCCAAAGCCTGTGTAGGCTCTCCCAAGGACAGAGCTAATGAGCTTATTGTCATTCCCCTTTGCATGTTATTTTTATTTCCTTGATTATACCTAGAATGTAGAGAATAACATTCTATGTGATAGGTAATAAATCTTTCTATGATGTAAGGCTCCAGGAAAACAATAAAATCCTGTCTAGGCAAGGGTCGGGGAGCTCCCCTCTTGAGGGAATGGCTGAGACACCATAGACACTCTCCCTTTGAGAGAGTAGTCGTGCCTGTTCCCTTTTTCCACACAGGATTGTTGTCGTTTGTGCATTGATTCTCGTCATCAACCACAATAGGCGGACTCTGCTGGACAGAGTCTGTGACAATACAGTAGCCTCTCCATATAGTGTTTAGGAGTCTGGAAGTAGGGAGTGGTTTATTAAGTAAGACAAAAGAATTATCCAAAAGCAGAAAAACTGCTACATTAAATGAGCTACATTAAAATTAAGAAATCATGCTCATCAATGGATCATACATGAAGAGTAAGAAGGGCAACCTACAAATAAGAAAAAGATATTTGCAACGCATGTAATTGATAAAATCTCAAATTCTCATATGAGAAATTTTAA
This sequence comes from Sturnira hondurensis, assembly GCF_014824575.4. Classification (NCBI taxonomy): domain Eukaryota; kingdom Metazoa; phylum Chordata; class Mammalia; order Chiroptera; family Phyllostomidae; genus Sturnira; species Sturnira hondurensis. The sequence goes on from NW_028093232.1 coordinate 911,601, forward strand.
ATGTCCAATAACAAAAAGGCAAGAAAATAGAAAAATGGACAAAAACATTGAAAAGCACTTCAAGAAATGCTCAATCTTACTAACAATCAAGGAAACAAATGCAACCCAAAATCAGAATATGATACAACACATCAGTGAATAAAATGGCAAAAATCCAGTAATGTGTGATAATACCAAGTGTTGACAAAACTATAGACAACAAAGGTTTTCACAACTTCCTGGTGGGAGCTTAAACTGTTAAGCTCACTTTGGATAACAATTGGCCCTATCTAGTAAATCTGAAAGACAGACAAAATATGACACAGCCTATTTTATGCCTTGGCATAAACTTCGTAGAAAAATTTGCTATCTTAGCTAGGATGCATGCACTTGAAAGTTCATAGTGCATACTTCAAAATTACTAACAACCCAAGAGTTCCAGCCAAGATGGAGACGTAGGTAGAAACCCTTCACTTCCTCTCACAACCAAAAGAAGGATAACAACCAATCTAAAATCAATAAACAACCAGAAATACCAGAAAACCAAATTGCATGGAACTCTGACAACTAAGGAATTTAAGAAAAAATCAACCAGAACAACCAGACCAGTAAGGCGGACCCCATGGGGTGGGCAACTTAGAAAAACTGTGGCGATGGGCAGGGCTGACTGCAGAGCTCTGCAGAGCTGCCAGAGGGACCGACTTCAGGGGAAAACTGAGACTCAGAGCTGACTGTGGGCTATGGCAGGGGTTGCCATGACGGAAAGGGTGCTAGAGACAAGCAGGTGAGCTGCACTGTTCCCCCTCGGCCCTTTCTCCCAGAGGCAGCACAGTAAAGAGGGTTGCCCGGCAAGATCAATACCGAAGGCCCCACCCCTTACAACGTATCAGGTGCACCAAGGCAAAGAAATATGGCCCAAATGAAAGAACACAGCAAAACCTCAGAACTAAGCAATGAGGACATTGCCAACCTAACTGATAGAGAATCAAAATGCTCACAGAACTGACTGAGCTTGGTCAAGAAATGAAAGACACCCAAAATAAAATAAAACAAAATCATCAAGGAACCAATAGGGATAAGAAGGAAACCAGGATTCAAAGCAATGATATGAAACAAAAGGTAGAAACAAACATGCAACTGGATCAAAACAAAAAAACAAGAATCCAAAAAAAAAAAATGAAGAGAGGCTGAGGACTCTCTGGGACAACCTGAAATGTTCCAATATCCAAATTATAGGGGTGCCAGAAGGAGAAGAACAGCAGCAAGAAATTGAAAACTTATTTGAACAAATAATGAAGGAGAACTTCCCCTTCTCTAGTAAAAATAAAATAACCTGGTGAAGGAAATAGACTTCCAGGAAGTCCAGGAAGTCCAGAGAGTCCCAAAGAAGTTGGACCCAAAGAGCAATGTACCAAGGCATATCATTAATAAGTTACCTAAGATTAAAGACAAAGAGGAAATCCTAAGAGCAGCAAGAGAAAAGGAGACAGTTACCTACAAAGGAGTTCCCATAAGGCTATCAGCTGATTTCTCAAAAGAAACCTTACAGGCAAGAAGGGGCTGGAAAGAAGTATTTCAAGTCATGAAAGGCAAGGACCTACATTCAAGATTGCTTTATCCAGCAAAGCTTTCATTTAGAATGGAAGGGCAGATAAAGTGCTTCCCAGATAAGGCCAAGTTAAAGGAGTTCATCATCACCAAGCCCTTAGTATATGAAATGTTAAAGGGACTTATCTAAGAAAAAAGATGGGCTGGGAATACAAGAAAGAAAACTGTACTTGAACAAGAGTTAAATAAAAAGTAAAAAAAAAAGAATATGAATAATAAAATGACAACAAACTCATAACTATCAACAAATGAACCTAAATAAAAAGAAAAACAACAAAAACTAAGCAAATAGAACAAGAACAGAATTGGAGAAATGGACATCGCACAGAGGGAGTTCAGTGGGGAGGGGGAAGGGAGAAATGGGGGGGAAGGTACAGGGAAGAAGAAGCATAATTACAGGCATAAAATACACAGGGAAAGATGGAAGGTGGTATAGGAAACAGATGGTATAGGAAATACTTGACCTTTGTAACTTATACATATAAGTTCTTTAAAATAAAGGTTACCCTGTACCTTTATTTTAAAGACCTTGTATGTATAACCTATGGACATGAACTAAGGGGTAGGGGAATGCTGGAGGGTTGGGGGGGCAGGGTGGAGGGGGCATGAAGGGGGGAAAATTGAGAAAGCTGTAATAGCATAATCAATAAAAATACCTTAAAAATTACTAACAACCCAAAAGTACAACTGTAAAATAAATAAATACTATATTCATACGATGGAATCAAAAACAGCAATGAAAATGAACTCCAGATGCATACAAAAACACATATGAATCTTAAAAGCATAATGGTAAGGAAAAGAAGCCAACATAGTAAGAAAATTACCTTTACGATTTTATCTGTCAGATTCAAAAACAACAACATTCACCTTTTTCGCTGATGCACATATAAGCAGAAACTCTCTGAAAGGGTAGTTACTGATGCAGAAAGTGGGGAGGAGGGGGGTCAGACAGGTCTGTGCAGAATGTGTCTGGGGACCTGCTGTGATCTACCGGGTACAGGGTGTCTGTCCTCAATTGACTTGTTATGCAGGACATTTATTCTTTTTTAACTTTGTTCCATGTTAGTACAAAATAAGATGTGGATCTATTATAGCACTTACAGAAACAGATACAACATTTTAATATTTGTAGACGGTGCTGAAGAAAGAGTAGCAAGAGTACCACAGGACAATACCTCGAAAAAGTATGAAGGATAAAGAAGAGAGTGTCCCAATACTGATAACGTAAACACATTTACAAATCAGTGGAAGCAAAAAAAAAAAGTTAAATGGTGACCAAGGCAAAAAGAGACAGTTGCAGATTGGAACTAAAGGAGGTGGAAGAGCTTGTATCCATTGGGGTGCCACCTGGATGCACAGGGCATGTTGGAGAGGGCTCCTTGAAAGGGGTGGATTATCTATAGAGGTGTGAACAGGATTAAAGGCACAGGAAGAATAAGTGAGGCACTCAGGGACTGGTGACAGACAGAAAGCCCTTATGAGGTGGGGGCAGGGGAGGGGCGGTGCAGGGCAGAGAATGGAAGATTTAGTGAAGTTCGAGTGAGAGCTGAAGCAGAGGAAGAGGGGTTTCTTACAGGAGCCAGAACTTGTTTGAAGCATGAAAGGGCCTTGGGGAAAGCACAGAGGTGGGGAAATAAATTGCCTGATACCTTCTCCCTCCCACCTTGTGAATTCTTTCCACTGCTTGCCCTTGTCCAAACCAATGGAAACCCAGAGCATGCGAATGGCTAAGTGATGTAGTCTGAAGGCGCTAGTCCTCCTCAACTCAGAGCAGGGCAGAGGAAGGCAGAGAAACCCCACAGGGATGAGGAGGAGCAAATGTTGAGTTATCCGGAAAGGACTGTTATTAAAAGCAGGCTTCTCGTTGTGAAAGAGGAACTATAGAAATGCATGGGTGATATTTCAGAGACAATTTTGGTGGAAGGGAAAGACAGTCAAGGGAGCTCTTATCGATGATATTAATCTAAATAAAGTCAATGCAGGAGCTGTCTGCTTGGAGGGAAGGAAAACCAGGGTGGATCAGTTCATTTGAGAAGATGAGAGGAAATCTGAAATTACTCTGGTGGGGAATTCGGTAGGAAGTCAATTAGGCATGGGTAAAAGAACTGCTGAGTTGCACTGAAGGCAACTGAATTTTTCATAGGATGACAGTTTCTCTATTTCAGCATTTAAGCAAATATTAATCAAAACCACTTACGTAGAAGTAAAAATAAGTTTTCTTTATTTAACTGCTTCTAAAGTAGAAAAGAGTTTTTAGGGCAGGAATTGTGTCTGATTCACACCTATTCTCAAGCTTCGTTTCCTCCCTCACACAGATGATAGACACCAACACATGCATGTGCGTGCACGCACACGCAGACCATCTAACACAAGATACTTACATAAATTGGCATTTCCTAATCAGGATAGGCATTTCTTACCTGCATCAACTGTAATTAACTCAACGCAAAAATACATACAGAAAGTGTTGGTTGGTTAAGGCCTGGCTTTTAGTCCTAGTTTCACTATTTAATTTTGGTAAGTGCTATGATCTGAATGTTTATGTCCCTCTTAAAATTCATATATTGAAATACGAATCCCAGTCCATGATATTAGTAGGTGGGGCTTTTGGGAGGTGCTTGAGCCACGAGGGTGGAGTCATTGTGAATGGGTTTGTGCCATAAGCAAGTGGCTCTAGGGAGATCCTAGTTCCTTCCACTATGTGAGGACACAGAGGAGACACTGGCTAGTGAGCCAGTCAGAGAGCCCTTGCCAGAAGGCAACCATGCTGGTGCCTTGATCTTGAACTTCTCAGTCTCTAGACTGTGAGCAATGAATTTCTGTTGTTTATAAACCACCTCATCTGTGGTATTTTGTTACAGCAAGCTGACTAAGCCAGATTAAGAGTAAATCAGGCATACTTCTTTTAAAGCTTGAATTCAATGAGCATTTACTTTTATGGAGTTATTCTGGGTAAGACTATGTGAAAGATGATTTCCGCAGTTGATTATTTTTATGAAGACCAGATGTGTCCATGCCAAAATACATCAAAGAGGACTATTTGATTGGCATATGTACATTTACTTTCCTTATCTTTGCTCACCTGCTTTCTGAATTTAACCATAGATGGTGGTATTAAATTAAAGCAAGAAAATAATTATCTACTAATCATATGGTGTAGTCAAATTTTCTAACCTGTTCTTCAGAAGTGTTTAGATTTTCTTTTACAGCCAAATCATTTAGAAAAGACATTCATGATGATAGCTTCTGAAATAATGGGTAATTATTTCCCAAACTATCAGCCAGTGTCTACCTGAAGCGCGCTTAGCCCAGCTTCAAATAAGTAACAATGAAATCATCAAGTCAAATTAGGCCAACAGTTTTTAGTCAGAAGGTGAAGATGAGCAAGAATTTTTTCAAGGGTCAGACATATCAACCACAGGAATATGGCAGTACTTGGAATGGAAAGTTCCATATTTTTATTAAAGCTATATCTAAGGAATATTTTTAGAGAAAGAGGCAGAAGCGTGCAGTTCTGAGTGCTACATGCTCACTGGAAATTGGGATAAGACTTGGAGATGAGGAACATGATCACAGGCTATATCCTGACAGAGTAAATCATCTAGAGTCCAAGCGTTCACTGTGCGAGCCTTCACTGAGGGCCAGCCATGTCTGAGGCAAGCTATCAAGCGCCTAGGAGAGTGCTGGTAGAAGGGGCAGAGGTGGGGGCGCAGCTGTACCCCTACACTGTGACCTGTTTTATTCAGAAATGATGTATTGCCTTTGGTAATAACAAGGGTAGAAACTATATTTCTCTTTGAATCATCCACTTACTAATGCCTGCCCACTGGGGAGTAGAATGTAATCAGTTATTACATATTTCTATAGGTAGCCCCAAGGTTAAAACCCTGAGATGTCCTTAAGGAATGATATAAAGCAAGAGTATTCCTCTAGATGAACCCACTCTGGGAAGAGGACTGAGTATGTGCCGCTTAAACACAGGATTTGGTGGTAGGGTTACTGGGGATGGGGATCAGGCAGAAGGTAGACAGCATACTCTGATTTTTAGGCTATGTTTATACCAGTTTCTAGAATATGGAAAAATCACTTAAGAACCAGGAGACATATTTTTTACCCAGTCAGCAAAATGTGATATTTTTGGCATGGATATTTTGCCATCAAAGTGCAAAAATGCCAGAATATTTTTCCAAGTGATGTGTAACAGACATCTCCAACCAACATCGTCATCTGCGAGCCTGATGGAATGAAGAGGTAGGCCAGGACCAGGAACAGGCAGGAAGGTATCTGTTACTTCACAATATTTCTGACAACAGATTGTGTTAAGTAGCATACAAATGTTACATATTCCCATTTGTTAACCTAAAGTAAGTTATTTGATTATTCTGAGTATTGGTTTCCTAATCTAAAAATTGAAGAAGTTGGGTTAAATTATCCTTCAGTTGTCTTTGGCAGACTGAGGGACAATAATTGTTTAAGGCAAGCAAAACATAATGGGACCTGGGCATGGTCCTTCAAGTCCATTTTTTATATGACAGACCATAATGGACAAAATGTCTGTCCTGACACAGGATGTTTACTATTATCATCAGAAATATTATCAAACTCCTACCAGACTAGAGTTTAAACTCTTTACAATGCAGTTTTGATTAATTAGTTGGCATATAAATAAGATTCAAAGCTATGACATCATTGTATTATACTTTAGCAAGGCTAGAGTATTTTATCACTATTTCTTTTAATGATTCTCAATCTTTGGATATGCAACAAGTTACAAAGAATTGTGCAAGCTCAAAACTGTGTCCAATTGGTGATTGTTGAGAACTCTGAACTTTTAGCACATACATTTTTTCCTGTCAATTTTTCATAGCTATAGTAAAATACACATAACACAAATTTATTTTAGCAGTTCCAAAAGGTACGATGCAGAGGCCTTAAGTGCATTCATAATGTTATGCAACTATCACCATTATCTACTTCCAGAATTTTTCATTACACAAATGGAAACCCTGTACCCATTGGCAGTCGCTCCCTATTTCCTCCTACTCCCCACTGCTGTCGACCACTAATCTGCTTTCTGTCTCTCTGGGCTCACCTACTATGTGCACTCCCCATAAATGAGAAAACATAATCTGTGACCTTTTATGCCTGGCTCCTGTCACTGAGCAAGTTTTCAAGGTTCATCTGTCACAGCAGGTGACAATACATTAATTGTTTTCATGCCTCAATAATATTCCATTATATGCGTATACCACATTTAGTGTGCCTGCTCATGGAGGGACAGCTGGGTTGTTCCTGTGCTTATGCCTGTTGTGGATAATGCTGCTCTTAACACTCATATGCAAGTTTGTATTTGAATACCTGTTTTCAATTATTTGGGGTAAATATTTAGCAGTGGAATTGTGGAGTCACTTGTCTAACTATGTTTAACAGACTGAGATATTACCAAACTGTTCATCAATAGTTGTGGCATCATTTTACAACTAGTACATGTATTTTAAGATACCATTCTCCACAGATCCCTTTGGCATAGATAAAATTGTTATACTAACAAGATGGCTGAGGCCTTGAGAAATTAGGTAACTTACCCAAGGTCACCACCTATTATTTGTTGGTTTCCTGACTAAACCTGGAGCCCATCAATCATAAAGCTGAATCCATAAAAACATCTCTGATGAGTATATTCTTCCCTCCCTGGGAAATGAAGATAATTTATAGTTGTTCTTTGACATTTACTTTGCCATCATTGTAAACTGAATGAAACATTCACAATCAAATTTCCTATTTCATCTTAGTTGAAGTTACTTTCTGTTACAAAATTTGGCCCAGTTTAAAGTTATTTGTATTATATAGTGTGCTTGTTCATTCATTCATTCATAAGCAACAAACATTTACTTGACAATCTTGCCACATAATAGCTGAATATTTGTGGCTAGACTTTAATATAATTCTATATTCTTTGCTCTAAAAAATGTCCCTAACTTTCAAGACAAGTTGAAAGTGGTTTGTGGTTTTGTTTGTTTCTACTTGTGGTTTTGTTTGTTTCTTTATTGAAAAAGAGAATATAATGACTTTATGAGAGAGGAAATGTCATGAATACTGTCATTTTATACCCACAAACACCAGAGCCACTCTATTATATTAAAGATAAATGTATTTGCAGATTACAGTGCAGAGGTCCACAGAAAAGTCCCCTTATAGAATTCTGAAAGTCCCTGAGTGTCACTTGTGGACACTTCTTTTATAGGTCTCCTCACTTCATAAATAAGTCCAAACATCCTTAGCCACACTAAGGAATTGCCTACTTCTCTTACAGGTATCACAGAGCTCACGGCAATACATCTGATTCTGCTCCAGTATCAATACATCATGATACGTAAAGCTAGTGTGGTTATAGGAAATTAGCGGAATATAATCACACATACACAACAATTTCTAAGGCATTGAGTATTCCTATAAGAAACAGTGTGTAGAAAGTTTCTTAAAGCCAGACATTAAAGAAGAATGGTTTAGTAAAGGGAGGTGTGGGGGGCAGGGAGGTTGTACAAACATTATTGATAAAAATACATATTTAGTATTTTAATAGGCAACATGGCATTTCCAGTGATTGTCCTGCGATCTATTTTATTTAGTAGGTGCTCAGAGAACAAGCAGGTATTGCATTAGGCCCTCCAGATATGCTGCCTTATGTCCTGTGTACACAGATGGAACACATCACCATGACATAGTCATACGCATGTAAATATACATGTATGTATGCATTATTTCACTGTGATGGTCCATGTAAATGAAGATTAGCAAAATATCAACACATTCACACCTTAAATGTTTTATTATTTTTTGCATAAGCAAATAGATTGAAATGCGGTCTTTTCTAGTTATGTGTAAGCTCACTCAGTGCTGTATTTTTAAAAATCAGTGATTTATACTTATTTTCGATGAACGCAAGTGTTTCTTCAATAGTTTTACAGTGCAGCTTTGTAAAAGTAGTGGGGTGTAATTGAAGGTGGAATAGCTCTAATGTCTGATTCCGCATCATGCTGATAACACTTTTCTGAAAATATCACCTGGCTGTGTGACACCTGATGTAACTGCAAAAAAAAAAAAAAGCAAAGATTTGGGCATAGACACTGGATCACAGTTAACAGACAGAGATAGTACTAGTTCCGTTTCCTGTGCTGGTGGCATTGCCATAGAACTCCCCATGGAATCTTTTTGTACCCAAGCTACATAATCAAGCCCACTGTTAGCCAGTTTCAGAGGAAAATCAGCCCCTTCCTATAAATGGATTAGCGTGTTCACTGCAGTCCAAGCTGGAGTACTGCCATGCATTTTCTCTTGTCCTCAGCATGATTCATTGAACATTTTAAGGTCTTGTTTACTACTGAGAATGAAAAGATTACTTGTAAAGTTGGCTTTAGAAAAATTCAGTTGAGAACAAGTAATGAAAAGATTTAATTACATTTCTCAGTAATCCTCACTCCACATAAGCAGGAAGTTTGTACTAAAAAATGAAATCTCTGCAGACATCGTACATACTGAGGAAGCTTACCTACTTACCCAGCAACCCTAACAGGTGGTGGTAAATATCTCTAAAATGGCATACTAAGTTACAACATGGTAGAGAAAAAAACCCACTGCTTCATACTGTTAGGGGGCTAAAATTTCCAACAGGACTGCAACAATTAAATATTCAAGTTTCTTCAACATGAACATTCCAAATGCGTCTTTGTTTCTAATTTAATTATATGAATTGTCATTTACTTTCAGAAATAATCATATTCATGGAATGAAAAAAATATGTTTTGAATACTTCCACTGCCATCTGTTGGCTGCTGAATTTGTTGCTTCAGTGCTGAGGCAAGACATGCCGACTACTACTGGGTAAGGAGGAAGACATCTCACACATTGAAAATGAAAACATCCACCTGGATGTTCGAAAGGTTAGCAGTATCGCAGTGTACCTTGGGATTCTTACTTATAGTATTTCAGGTCAGGTACACTTGACATGTAATGAGTAAACAGAGATATACGTATTTTAAGTACAAATTCTAGACTCACAAGATTCAGTCAGTCAGTTATATATAATACCAACCATAAAATATTTTACTTATGTCACAATCAAAATAAAACTAATGACTCTTCTTCGTGTAATGAACAATTTTCTAAAAGCCCTGTAGCTTTTACAAACACAGTGTTAATCTTTTTTTGTCATTGTGCGCATAGAGAAAGAGCTATTTTGTGTCATAAAAATAGCTCAATTAATAGCATTTTCACTTTGTGAAAAAATCAGAAATTAACCAAGAAAAGATTGTGAAGTAGATTTTTCAAAATGTATTTTCTAAAGCTTCCTTAATTATAATTGTTAAAATAGATAATTTGATCATTCAAATGCAATTAAGGAAATGCAATTAATTAGTTTCAGGTAAAACTGTTTTCTTCTTCAATTTTGCAAATAAGCTAATTGAATAGTGAAGAGTCAGACCTAGGAAAAAGAAAACCACCCTTTTTAAATTTGGCTGTCTGTTTCTGCTTCTCATATGAGTAATTTTATACATTTATGATCTATGAAAGTCCTCAGTGAGAGAGTTGAGGAAAAAGAGATAGAGGAGAGGGAGAGATAGGAAGGGAAAAAGAGAAACAGTGGGTATATAATGTACTGGGCAATAATACAATGTTCTCTTTTCTTTCTTTCTTTCTTTCTTTCTTTCTTTCTTTCTTTCTTTCTTTCGGTCTTATTTATTTATAGCAAGAAAGGAAGGGAGGAAGAAAGAGAGGAAGAGAAACACTGATGTGTGAGAGAATCATCCATCTGTTGCCTCTCACACACCCACTACGGGGGACCTGGCCCACAACCCAGGCGTGTGCCCTGACTGGGCAGCAGGCAATCCACTGAGCCACACCAGCCAGGGCAAGGACAATAATACAATTTTCAAGTGGTATAATGAGTTGTTCAAATTTCTCCCTTCTTGAGATCCAACACACATCACTTTTTGTTTATAAATCTGTGTGCGGTTTTTAATGTTATATATCACTGTGGTACATACTGTTGTTCACTTGTTTCTGCCATATTCATTAGTTTTTGACTACTTATAAAATTTTATACGGTTTCACAGTGAGGTAAAATATACATGTGAAGTAACATGTAAAAGAGAAATTAAATATTTGACTTCCCAAAATGTAGCTATTTTCAGTTAATTTTTTTGTATTTCTAAGGTAATTCTTGTTTTACCAAGGAAATAACAGACATCCCAGCATCCGGATTGCATGGGTGATATAACTTCTATAGCTCTAAGTCTATTTGGAAATGGAGCCCCATTTTCCAACATTTTTCTATTTAAATTGATTATTTTCATATATGAAAGACAAAAGAGCACTTTCTATTCTCAATGCACCAACGTATTTGTGAGGGTTAGCTAGGCAATGAAACACAAAAATGACTATGAAAGTGTATTGATATTTGACTCTTGTCTATCAGTTAGAAATACTGTGACTGATTTTCTTTCTTTTTTTAATTTAATTCTTGTTCAAGTACAGTTTTCTGTCTTATATTCCCAGCCCTGCCCCCCTCAGTGTGACTGATTTTCATTCTCTGTTTCCCAATAAGAACAGAGGTCTTTCTACATAAACAGAGGTCTTTATGATTTTACATCATATTCACTATTCAGATAACATACAAATAAAGTTGTGTTATTCTGTGTTTGAAAATAAACAGAACACTTAATATTTGACCCCAAAACAAACATAGGAGAGAAGAGGCCTTTCCCGTTCTAAAATGAAGCTTTCTTTTCCTGTAATGACTTTATTAGTCACAGCTTGCATTGGCCCTCAGACGTGGTTACTCCCCAGAGAACTGGTTTACTGCCTGGTAAGGCCATGACATCCTGGAAGATGAACCTCAGGATTTGAGATGACTCAGTGATGTCCAGGAACTTGCCTGCATCAGGCCCATTAAAAATTAATACATATCAGAATATGATAAGAGTTCTCACCAATCGATTGTTATTTCAGTTGCTATTTGCATACACATTCTGACAAAAAACAAAGTATGCACACTGGGGTCAATTCAGACGAAACAACTAAGAAAAATTAAAAGGGTGAATCTAGTTGAATTAATTATTTGTACAAATGAGAAAGAAGATCCATGTGCAAATATATATGCATTTCATAGTAACAGTGTAGGTCTACTTAGTATTTTACATCGATATCTTTGTATTTTACAGCTAAATGGAAATCCTGCTGAAGGTCCCAGCTCTGGGTTTCCTGCAGGGAACCGAGTAGCTGCAGCCACACGGTCTTGGTTCCCTCAATCAATCTGAAATGAGTGAGAATCTGAGCTGTGGAAGTGGACTGCTTAGGCTGAAATCCCTGCTCTGATACTTATCTCTTGTATACACTTGGGCAAATTACATAAATCCTCCGAGCCTCCATTTCTTTATGCATATAATAAACATAATACCTCCTGGTACTGTGGAAAGGTCACACACATGCTTTAAAGTGCTTGTGATAGAGCTTGATACACACAGTACGTATTTAACACATTTTAGCCATTATTGCTATAGAAGATTCAAACTTATTTGGTCAAGAAGAAAATGTAATTTATTTTAAAGAGGAAAAAAAGAGTGGAACACAAGCAAACTCTTGGATCCCAGCCTGCTGAAGCTTTCAGTTCAGTGACACAGCTCAGTTGAAAAAGATGCAAAGTCATTCACATTTTGGCTCCTTACCGTGCCTCACCGTAGGATGACCCACAGTGCATAATGAATGCAGGCTTCTGACCAGAACCCCGTGCTGTCAGGATAAAGATGCTTACTAAATTCCCAGGTTTCCTATGTCCTAGGAACCTAGGGCCTCAGTGGTTTCCTCCTGGACAAGCCATGGTGGCACTGCTGTGGCCTCTCTACTCACCACACTGAAGGGTACCCCTCACTGCACTGAGGAGAGCTCTGTGGAAGATACTCTTCTGTCAACACTCACACCCCAACTTCAACTCCTCCATGGACCATCAGATTCCACTTCTTCAAGGATATGAGTCATGAAGAATTCATTTAAAAATATTTGAATAACGACAATGGAGAGACACGAACTGAAGAGAGAGACAGAGAGAATGGGTGACTAGGAATTCAGTGAAGAAAGTCTAAATGTCTGCATCAGAAAGTGAAAGAAAAATAAATGGCCATAGCCACAGGAGAGCCGGAGTACACAAGGAGGGAAAATAGGAGAAGAAACAAGAAAAGAGAGGACAGGAAGACAGGTGGAGTGCGGTGCTGAGAAGAAGCTTAGTCTGCAAACCATGCGAAGCCATACAGAGCCAGCGCGTGTATCTGCCCAGCAACATTCTCCCGCTCCTGCTGTTCTTGCTTTTGTGCCAGGCACAGTTTTAAGTGCTGGGGCTTTTGTTTGTTTGGGGGTTTTGTTGTTGTTGTTACTTATGTAATCTTCATAAAAATTGTATGAGATACTAGTATCATCACCATTTTTAAAGATGAAAAAGCTTAGACACCAAAAAATAAGCAACTAGAGGGAAATACATGGGTATTCCCTTTTCCTTGTAAGTAGTCATCGAGTAATCATCTTCAATCGCCAGCAACAGGTTTTATCCACTTGAAGGAACCCCAATGTCTCTCATTTAAGCCCTTGGTCCTGGTGTTTTGTGGTATGGTCTATTGCCCAGTCCCAATTAAGTAATGAGTGGGTCTCACCTTATTTAGGAACAGTGCAATCACTGGATATTTTAAAAGGTTTTTATAGCACTAACATTAACTTCATGTTTGTCTATATCTGTATAATGAAGAGGAAAGAAATGTAGTGCGTATGTGAGTGGTACTTTTTAAAAATATTTTTTCTAAGGAATAATTAAAAGTTTAACTCCTTACTTTGGGTGAAACTGATCCTTTCTTTATCCTTCTAGTTGTCACTGTATGTGGCTGAATTAAGCATTAAACCTACATTAGTAATTAGTGATCACCTGAAAACCATTGGAAAAACTAAAAAAATAAGTAAAAGCCACAGATTTGAAAATAAAACTGTTTTGGAATTAGAATTTTGAAAAGAATATTTCTTGTGTTTTTTCACTATGTATTTCAATGTCATTTAGAATTTAAAATGAGTCTTGCAGTTTCCTTTAGTTAATCTCCACTACAGTTCTGTGAAGAAAGTAAGTGTCATGCATTGTGTGATTACAATTAGGTACCAGTTGAATATCTTAAACCACACTTTATGCACAATAGTTTCAAATTGGTTGTTATTAAAAATAAACAATGTGTGTGCTAAGCTCTTTATTAAGATTATATTGTCCAGTCTAGACTATATTTTCTGGAGGTATTTGCAGATATTTTGGATAAACAATCCCATGATATGAAAATAGAATAAACTACAATCTAAAACTACAGCAGCGTAAGAATTTCCTTGAATTCAGCTTTAGTTCTGTGATGTTGAAGCAAGCTTGCACAACTCGGGGTATATATTATGAATACTTGACTTTGTGAAATTATGACTGATTAATAATAGAATAAAGAAAGAATGAGTAAAAGAAAGAAGAGAAGGGAAAAGGTGAGGAAGCAGAGGGGGAAGAGGAGAAAAGGGGTTAATTACTTCTAGGTTACATTTTTAGGACATGTTCCCTCATAAAAACCCTATGAAATATATATAATTTTTGTGTTACAGATAAGAAACTGAGGCCTAACTTTTAAATGAGTTACTTAACAGTCACACAAAAGTAACTGGAAAAACATCAAATTGGTATCATAGGACACCATTATTTCCAATATCTCTGCAATACTCTGTGTGCCACTGTGTTTGCTAAATCACTTGCGCATCAATGAATAATCATTTTACCACATGCTCATAAACTGAAGTGAAAACAATGTCTGTTTCCAACTGCTCATGCTTTATAACCAGTTTATAACATTTAGAAAGTTTAACTAGAAACATTTTCTCTTGGGTTGTATTCAGATGATGTATGATAATGTCTTCAGCAGAAAGACACATCATTATTGTGATTAATCTCATCTGGTGACAGTCCTGTTACACAACTAAATCCTCACGCTAGAAAGAAACAGAATCAGTAACGCCACTTGGCAGATTCGGTGATGATGCTCGTTCAAGTATTGCAAAATCCATAGTAAATGTACCTCTGCATGGCACTAAGCACTGTTCACTGCCTGCTGAAGACCTCAGTCTAAACAGTCAGTTATTTTCCATTACTATTGCACATATGTATTTAGATTTGTCAGCTACTTGAGATCAAACTGGTATTTGAGGGAAAACCACTCTCACAAGTGCTATTCCTGAAACCATCCTTTGCCTCAGATTTTCAGATGACTAATTCTTCTCATATTTGGAAAACATATTTTACAGTAAACGTGGTTTCACAATAGTCTCCACAACTCCTGGCCCTGGTCCTTAGAGAAGATGGAGTTGCCAATTTTTGACTTTCCTATTTCTATTCTTAATCTACTACATACCAATAAAATAGATTTTATAGCATCATTCCATTTACTCTGATTTAAAACTCAAGTAGAAGCTCCATAAAACATGTACCTATATTACAAGATGACCAAAAAAACCATGTTGTTTCAAATAAACAGACTGGTACTTCAGTGTTCCCACCTCCATCTGCTCTGCCCAACAGGTATCTTTCCTTCCTTCTCACAGATAGTTGGCACGTCTCTGTCACCCACTTAATGTGAAGCGCAGCTGCTTGTGCATTTCCTGACACAAGAGATCTTGCCTTACTCACCTTTGACATCTCCCAACCTGCCTAGTTATTTCTACTCAGTGAGTAACTGTCACATGAATAATAATATGTATAGCAGTTAACAAATAAACATGAACAGTTATTTTGCTATGTGCTCTACTTCTATTACCTTATTTAATCCTCGCAGCAACCCATGAAATAGATTAGCAATCCTTCTCCTCATTTTGAAAACAAGGAAACGGAAACATCGGATGAAGATTGAGTCACACAGCCTCCCGGACGATTAGTGCAGTGGCGACAGTGGGATAATCAGAACACGGCCCTGGAGATGGCCGAAGGGGCTGGGATTAAAAGCTCAAGTGGAGGATTTGTACTGAACAGGAGAATGCTCCCACTTTCTCTGAGATTTGTGGGAAGAAGATAAACATAAATTTGAATGCTAATTTGAAGGTTTCTTTTTTAAGTCAAAGGTGGGGAATGTAAGGAATTCCAACTATTGATCAGAGAAAAGCTGCAGCCACAGGAGGTTACTGGCGCAAGATTAGCACCTCTGCGTCAGGCTGGTACTTACTACTTATCATCAAAGCGCAGAAGTCATGTCATGCCACAGCGGTCTCATCGGGTACTTTATATTTCAATTTCTTTTCAGTGGCTGACAGTTGTCCCTCACTTCATTTCCACCCTCACCTGTGCATCTCCAAGATTCAAGGCAGGGCTAGAAATGCATACGGTCATAGAATATCAACAACGGCTTCCCAGGATCAGGCCAATACCTTGCCATGCTTCTCTGGCAGATCATATTAACACTGTGGCTTATTCTGATGTCTTTCTCCCAGTATTATTGAGACAGGTGCTTTATATCGATGTGCTAAAATGGCAAGCTCTCTATAATCCTTTGTTTAGAATCTTTAAAATATAAAGAAATCGCCAAGTTTGGAATTAAATACCCATTTACTACCTCTACTACAAAAAAAAAAGCATCAACTTACTTTCCCGTCAAGTTGTGGACATTGAGGAAGTCCAGAATTCCCCCAAAAGAGGCGTAGTTTTCTCAGATTTAGAAGATGGAATAGCAAACCACGTGGATTGTCATATTGCAAATCCCCAGGCATTGGCTCAGTAAAAGGTCAGGGGACATCTGTATGAGAGGAAAACCAGGCACACTGCCTTAGCTTTCCAAAAAAGACAAGTAGCCCCTTTTCCCAGAGAATGCTTTTGGAAGTACTGTAAAAATAAATCAGTCTTAACATGTTTTTGTCCTCTAATTCACAATGCCTTGTCAAAATCTAGAGCCACGAACTATAATTATTTGAATAGCTCAAATCTGGTCCAAATACAAAGTATTTCCTAGATTTAGCAATACAGAGCTGTGGTGTGATTCATAGCTACTGGCCTAGGACAAGGGTCAAATTCTGTATAGAAAGTAACAGATGTAGATAGGAAATCTATCTATCTATTGTCTGTCTATTATCTATATGTTTATGTATCTACCTACCCGCCTATCATCATCTCTCCATCATCTACATAAGGGGTTCACAGCCAACAGTGCAGCATTACCCACTTGTAGAGGTTTGAAGGGCACTCTCTCTATCTTACGAATCATTGGGTTTCTAAACAGTGAAGGCTTTTTTCTGGCAGCAAAGGTAATTTGTGCTCTGATCCCTCTCATTAGCACAGCCAAGGTTCAGCTTCCCTCTAACATCTGCTCCTTAAGAGGATCTTCCAAACCCTGATGGAACTACTAAGGAAGCTGTTTCTGAAAGCTCCTGGAGTAAGAGATGGAAAGTATCACTGTAATAAATCATGATTCAGAGGCCCACAGACAATTGGGTCAATTGGGTGGCACGGAAGCCCTTCAAAAAACTTGATCAGATTGTCGCAGCAATGGATGTCTGTCTCCCAGCTGCCAGGAAATACATTTGTAGAAGCAATTTTATTGGAGAGTAACTGGGTTTTACTCATCTGTATAGAATTTGAAACTTCACCTCTGACATTTCAGAAAAATAGAGCTTAACACTAAAACCACCTCAGTATGCTTGTGCTGAAAACACACAAAGCAGCACTAAGTGGAAGGAGTAAGGATAGAGATTATGTTCAAGTCAGCATCACGATCAAACAACAAAGAACCCTGTCCAAGGATGCCCCGGCTTTCATCTTCACAAGAGCTCCTTAGGTCTGTATACCTCTCTGCAGATTTCACAGCACTCCAAACACATTACAACAACCACTTGCCTCCACGCCCCCAAATCCTGCATCAGCCAAGGGGAAACATAACTGTGGTTACATCTGTCTTATTTCTGGAAAGGCATTTGACAATTTCTGCTGGTCTCATTTTGTTTCAAAAGGTGAGAACATTTCTCCATGTTTCTTGAAATGTCATGATTTCTTAGTTATGAATAACCTTGCTTCCTTGATTGCCTGTATTTTTAAACACCAAATTCAGGGTTTCTCAACTTCCCCATTACTGATATTTTCTGTGGGATCATTCTGTGTTGTGGGAGGGTGTCCTGTGCATTGAGGATATTTAGAGAACCTCTCCTGTTCTCTACCCACTAGATGCCAGTAGCTACCACCATACCCAGTTGTAAAAGCTGCCAAAGATGCTGAATGAATTGGGGGCTGGAGGGGATGGGGGAGGCTAAAAAGGCAAGAGAACATAACAGCTGCTGTGATTCAAATGAACTCTTTTATGAAAAATCTACATTATGTATAAAAAAATTGAAAGAATTGTTATTCATCAAATCTGTTTACCACCCACTAAACAGGATATTGGTCGATTCCTTTGGACATTAGGTAAACAGATAAGTTCAAATATTTATTGCTTTGCCCAGCTGAATGACTCTCTTCATGACATTTTGGAAGGAATTGCCTGATGTTTTAACTTCAGCACACCTCCACACTGGGGACCTCCTCCTGATGCAGGTTTTTCCAAAGATCAGATTTGTGCTTTTTGCTCTCTCTGACTCCTTTTTCCTGTAGCGGGCTAAGAAGACATAACATCTGACTGTAGTTACATTATTACCAGATTCATGCAGAATCTTTACATACACATTTTCTTCTTTCTTTAGTGGGAACAGAACCTGTATTTGCACAGTTCCTTTTAAACTAATGATACAATACAAATGTTCTCTCCTCAAATCAATACATCTCCAGAGATAACCTGAAAAATTTTTGAATAATCTCAGGTAAAAATAGAAACACCAGACAAGTTGGGAAAATTTTCACAATTAAAGTAAAAATTGGAATTTTTAAAGGGAATCAATGAGAAATAGGTATAAATAAATGTCAATTAAGCTATTTTCAATCTTTGGATAGTATCTGAACTTGGAAGTGAAACAAAATGTTGGCTTGACCCTAACAAAAATTTGGCAAAACATGTGTGATCATCTGGACGGGTAAGTTCTCAACAATTCAGTCATAATCAGAAATTCTAAATTAGAAGAAACTAAAATTCAGTCAAGAACTAGTTAAATGAAAATGAGTTTGGAAAGTGAACAAATGTTTTGGAGGTTTTTATTTGATAAGGTTATAAATAGGCATGGGAATCACACAGATACTGAAAAAAACTTTCTTGAATGAAGCAGATATATCTGATGTGCTGAAGAGTTTAGGTCATCTTTCAACTTGGAACAAGGTATCTTACCCATTTGCTGTGAATTTACGGTCCTATTGCCCCAGAGTTCAGAGTCACTTGAAGAAAGCATCCTATTGAAGTGTCTAGCTTGATTGTCGTCAATAAAATTTATATTCCATTAAATGCAAAGTCCTTGTAGTTTTATGTTAATCAGAGCCCTAAATTCTGCGAATTTTCATTTTATTTCTGTTCATTGACAAATTTGGGTCTTTCTAAAAGCATGACAGAGAGCCAGAGAGAGGAGCAGCTGTCCAAGGTCCTGGCTTGGAAGATGATAAATCCAGAACAGATAATGTTTAGTTTTAACAAACAAAGACATATAGAGGCTGGGCTAAGGGACTATTTTGCTTTATTTGCTTACAAGATGGTTGTAATCACTGTCAGGCATCAACTGCCATCCTAAGCCCTTTACTGATATTAACTTATTTCCTTCTTGAAATAACCCTATAGACCTCATATTATTACAATCCCCACTTTCCATATAAGGAATTGGAGAGCTAAAGTTACTTACCCAGAGCCCTCGGCTGACTAAATATGAAGCCAGCTTTCCAATGCGGACATGGTGGCTCTATAGTCTATGCTGTTATGCACTGTATTCTGTTGCCTGAATCAGAAATAAAAATTTACTGAAGCAGTTCAGT
Source organism: Sturnira hondurensis (assembly GCF_014824575.4). Taxonomy (NCBI): domain Eukaryota; kingdom Metazoa; phylum Chordata; class Mammalia; order Chiroptera; family Phyllostomidae; genus Sturnira; species Sturnira hondurensis. Next base: position 931,162 of record NW_028093232.1, read on the forward strand.
CCAAGGATGAGGATAACCTGAATGCTTAGACAGCTTGAGTGGTCAAAACCTGGGAAATCAATTTTACTGTGAGAGCCAAGAGTGTGTGACCAGAACCTACAAGGAGAGGAGAAGGTCAGAAATCAGGTAGAACTGGAAAATGAAATAGTAGTAAGGTAAGGGAGTCCAGGGCAACGGCCATGAAAAAAGTTGCATATTTTGTTAAGACTATTAGCCATTGTGTCATGGGTGAATCAGGCTAATTGAAAGTAACAAAGTAGAATTTGAGGAAAATTTTCCCTCGTGATTTTCTCTTTTCTTTCTTTTTCAACCTTTTAGAATACAGCGAGGATGCAGAATAAAAGGAAAAACAACACATTTCATATGATATTTTTTAAATTACCATTTATTCTTTGCATGGTCTTCTGACTGGATTGCTTCCTTTTTTTTTCTAGAATTGCACATTTGATAAATTCTAATCTTGGCTCTGGTATATTGTTGTTTTTAGGAGAGAAAGTGAAAAACAAATTAAGATCCAAGGAATATATCATTTTGATCACAAACAAGGTATAGAAAAATGAATTTTAAAATACTGCTCTTGCATAAATAATATGTTAAGTGAACAAAAATACCATCACCAAGTAAGTTATGTTTGATACATAAACCAATTTGGAGGAGAATATCTAGGGCTAACTATAATATTCTCTTTACTTTTATATAATATTAAAAATGAAGAGATTGGGTGACTAACTTTCAATAACAATAGTGACTTGAATGGAGGGTTTAATTGCTGACTTCTCCAGAATCTCCCTGGATTGGATAAAGGTATATAAATGTGCAGGAAAATCTATTCTAGTCTGTAAACCAGGAAAGTGAAAAGCATATACCAGAAACTCCTGCAGTGTCTGAGAGGGACCCTGGTGGGAGACTGTCAGTCGGGAAGTTCAGGAACAAGAAGTGAAAACGGCCCACATGGTAGGTTACAGCATTTCATGGGAACAATTTATTTTACCAATATCCTTGGGAAAACTATGGCTAAAGAGCAAGAACTTTAAAAAGATATTTGTTCCATTGGGCATACTCATGGCACAATAGTCTTGCTATCAGGGCGGTGCAGATGGCTGGTGTAACACACTTACCAAGAGTGTAACACACTTACTCTTCAGCACAGAAATGCTGCTCTTACTCAAAAAGCCTCTAGAAGGAACACTTCCTCCTTCTGTATTTTATCCCATATGATACCCTGATTCCAAACTGCTAAAGTAAAATCACAATAAATAACGAATTGTCCATCTCCCTTTAACTCCCTCTGGCAGATTCTGCTAGAGATACACACAGCCTCATTGGATAACCCATCTCAATTTGCAAGACTGCATGAGCACAGATCTGCCTCTGAAAGGTGGACAGAAGGAAGGAAATCTCTGGGATGAAAAAATTTTCCACCAATTCAAAAAAAGTGAATCAGTATGAAGAATGAAAAACGACAATTCTTCTCTGGAAATATGCTTCCATAAAATAGAAGGTAGGATCTTAGAAAATCTTTATTCTCAACAAGACACCAGATGCTGCTAGAGGACACCAAGCACAAAAAGGGGATTTATGACATCGGGGATAAATGCATCAAAAGGGAAAACATGATTGTAAAATTTTAAAAGGCAGCAAAAGCGGCAAAAATTAATGGTAATACTACAGACATAATAAAATAGAAAATAGAGTTCTAAAAGAGCATAACATATAAAAGGATAGGGAGATGAGATTAATAAGGAAAAATTAGAGAGTTGAAGAAAATATTAATTCATTAATTTATCAATACATTTAACAAATACAGGGTGGGGGAAAGTAGGTTTGCAGCTGTGGCTATACAAAACACAAAGTTTATTCTTGTATTGTTATTTATTAATTATTATATTATCTTCTTTTTTAAAAGATTTTATGTATTTGTCTTTAGAGAGGAAGGAAAGGAGAGAAGGAGAGAAATATCAATGTATGGTTGCTTCTTGTGAGTCCCCTGCTGGGAACTGGCCTGCAACCCAGGCATGTGGCCTGACTGGGAATCGAACCGTGATTGTATGGTTCTCAGGCCCGCGCTCAATCCACTGAGCTACACCAGTCAGGCCTTATTATCTTCTATATAAACAACTATAAACATATTTTTGTCTTGTATTTCTTGAGTACCCACTCTTTAAAGTCACTATTAGGAGCACAGATGATAAAATGGTGAGCAAGACAATGTGTTTGCCTCATAGAGATGAAATTATATGACTGGTAGTGATAGCAATCAATTAGCAAATAAATAAATAATATAATGTCAGGTAGTGTCAAATGCTATGAAAACTACCAAAGCAAGCAAGAGTACAAGGAGTCATAGTAGTAGTGTCAGAAAGGACCTTTCTGAGACGGTGACTTTCAACCAGATAATGCAATAATGTAAAAAGGTGAACTGTGTGAAGATCATTTCAGACAAAGTTCAGCAAGTTCCAAGATCATGAGGCCAGGCTGTGTCCAAACACATCCTTCAACTACTGTATTCCAGTGCCTGTAATGGCACAACCAAAGGTACGTAGGATGACAGGCGATAAAGTCATTGTTAGTCAGGGGCAGATTAGCAGGTGCTAGAAGAGCCTATAAGAAGTTTTGCTTTATGTGAGAGTTACGAGAGACATTAGAGGGTTGCAAACAAGTGATACAATTTTTATTTTAAAAAGATAATATTTAAGATAAGAAATATACATCTATCTACTTTATCTTTTTTTCTAAAAGAGAGAGCTGAGATTATAAATCAGAACTAAAAAACTTTGCTTTCCTACAGTGAGTAGAAGGAAACAAGGTAGAAAGAGGGAGAGGAAAACCGATTCTCTGTGAGATTTTTAGATATTTAGAATAAATACAAACATAAATAAAGGACCCAAGGTGTATTCAAGTAAGTAACAGAGCTGTTTGGAAACAAGGTGTGGGGAGTAATAATCTAAGGAACCGTTGAACGTACTTTAAACACATGCTTTGACTTTACACACGAAACAGTGACAAGATTCTAACTCTTCTTAAGAGATGTGTTGGTGCCCAGAAGTGACTAAAATGTCTGTCTTCTGGCTGTGTAAGCTTTCTATTATCACTCATTCAGTCAACAGAATTATTGCTCAGAGCTATCCGTATAGCTTTGAGCTAGTTTTAAGCTAGTCTCTTGAAACTTAATTTGAATGATGATAGAGCAGAAAGATCACAGACTTTGGAATTCCACAGATAAGATTATCAATTCCAAATTGGCTCTTTGTTAGCTCTGGACAGGGGGCCGATCACTTCATTTCTTTGAGTGTGGTTTTCCCCATTAATCAAGTGAACAGGATAAAATCTAATTTACTGGGTCATGGTGAAAATTAAATGGCGCAATTAGGCAAAAAGTGGCAGGCATTCACTGCCCATTTATCTTAAACAAAAAGGAAACTCGTTTCCACCTTGCTAGAGTATTTAGTGTGCCCAGTGTTAAACTGTGAGTGACTACATTACATGTGTACCAAGAACAAACCAGTAGTATTAAGCTTACAGTAGATCCAGTATTTTATGCCAGTTGACAAAGAATTGATTTGGAGGATTTCATGTGACAAGACTTAGGAGTTAGAGAAGTTGCCTTTAGGTGATGCTGAAACCCCTGTAATAAACAATTAAATATAGTAAGAATTCAAGATTTTCCTCACTTAAGATTGTGAAGTCGGCTACATGGATTTCAGTAGCTTTTGGTCTTGACACAAAAAAAGTAAAGCAAACTGACCTAAAAAAGGATGTAGATCCTTGACCATCTTGCGCCACACTCACACCTTGGTAGGAAGTAAGGAAGAACATAGCGGAATGGAGCAATGGTGCGCCTTTCTGAAAAGACGATCCTTGTTATCAGGAAGCTTAAAGATTAATTCTATTTTTGCTGTCATTCATATAGTTGCTTATAAACACTAAATTTCATTCTATTTCCTAAAATATAGTGTAAGCTGTATTTATAATTGTTCTTATAACAAAATGGAGAAAATGAAAAAATTTGCATTTTAAGCAGGATTTGAGGATGCAATGACATGGTGAGCATAAGGCAATATCTTTAAAGGGCATTATTCATTTCAAAACAATGTTGCATAATTATATTCCTGTCCGGCCTACATTATTCTGTGAATGTTTTAGACTCAGAGGGATAGACCAAAATATCCATCCCAGCATATTTAAAATGTGTGTAAGCAAAATAGAGGCAGTTTAAATCAGTGGGGAATGGATATATAATATTATAAAGGCTGTTAAGATTTTGACTGATTATTTAGAAGAAAATGAAGTCTTATACTAATTCTAACATATAGAAAGGAATTCTAGACAGATTAAAGATATAAACATTGTAATATTTTGAAGAAAACTTGGAGAAATATTTTAAGACTATCAGAGTAGGGAAGTACCTTCAGTCGAATGCACCAAACCCAGAAGGAATGTAGGCACAACACGGCAGACTTGATTCTACAGGAAATACAGACTTTAGTACAGTCAGAGGTGCCGTGGGAGACAAGCAATGGAAGACGGGAAGGCATCATGTTAAAAGAACTTCAAGAAAGCAACCCAGGTGTGAATAAAAAAAAAAGTGGGCAAATGATGCAGACAATTCATAGAAAATAAATAAAAATAGCAACAGACACATAAAAAGATGTCCAGGCTCATTAACAAGGAAAGAGCCCAGCAAGCCTCACTAGTTGAATGGAAATGATAAAGTCAAAAGCACAGCTGGACAGGCCAGAGCAGCATTCGGCCTTTACATCAGAGACAGGAAGGTGCGTGCTTGGACAAAACATCTTCAACGCCACTTTGTTCATAAAGCAACACTGCTGGTTCAATGGGATCCTTGATTCGGGGAGTTCTCATAAATTTCTAGGCCTGATCTACTGATGGCCCAGCTAAATTAAAATGTAATGGTGTCCATTGGATGGCCACTGATGATCAGTCTCAGCACCAACTATTTGTAAACAGAAATGGATGTGGTTACTTCACTCAGTGGGCAGAGTTCAAAACAGCCTCAACAGCTTTGGTCAACACTGGACTTCATGAGCTATTTTACACTTCCTCCTAATACCTGGGCTGTTGCCAAGGTCCCAAGTGTCTGGTCTACCACTTGGAAGACTATAGATTGGCAGATTAAATACAAATATTTTTGGAGCTATAAACTACAGAAACAAATCTCAGCTTGCAATCAGGTAGATGGAGTCACTCATGTAGATGTCTACGGTAAAAGCCCTTCCTCTGATGAGACCAGCTGGAATCCAGCTGCTGTCGAGCATCCTCAGATGGCCATGGCCACTGCCTAAGCTTGTCATGCACTGGACATAGCAGCACACCCACTTTTGTACAGTGGGCATAAAGTAAAGAACTATGTTTCTGGGGCAGAAGTGGCCATTTCATGTCAAACCATGACTCTCACCCAAACTTGACTTATTTTACTCCCAAAGGAAGGGCACACTGCCAGTCGCTGCACAGCCACCTTCTGCCAAATGGACTCCATGGAGCTTCTGATCCCTCTCTGATGGCGACCTGTGGCACTTCATGGCTGTTGACACTTTCTGCTCATGGTGCTGCTATTCCAGTTCAATCATGTAACTCTGGCTACCCAACTATGACTTAAATGTAAACTGTGCCATGTCCCACTTTTCAAGTCGTCTATAGTCTAATAATGGTTTACCTTTTGTCATAACAATCACCAGAGAAAGGCTGATGATCATGGAATTTAATGGACGTTCATGCCCCTTATCATCTTCAGGTTGCGAGCATCATTGAGAGGTGGAATGGATTTTTATAAAATCATCTAAAAATTATTTCTGACTCAATCTATCTTATTTCTTCCTGGTCTATATCCTTATATAAGACAATTTGGTCACTGAATGTGGCCCTCCTAGAATGGACTGATCCCCTCTTGGCTTTCTCCTGCGTAATGATCAGAGAGAAAAGGAGGGAAATACATAAAACTATTTTGAAAATTCGGTATTCTGCTCCGATCACTGTTGGGCATGATGTGTGTCTTTTTTGTACCACGAGCCTCAGGTAGACGTGATTGGTACACCCTCTGGTTGGCAGTCTGGCCAAAAGGGAAGCTTGGAGCTTTAAACATACTTCCAGTTCAGCCACCTGGATCCTAACAGCATGTTTGCCTCTGTAGGCCTCCATCCGAGCACTCCGTACCAGCCCTGGAGAGCATGGGGTGAGGGAAGGAAGCGCATGTTGATGCTCACGTGCTGCTTGCTCTGCTTTGACTCCTGAAGTGCTTTGTCTCTGACCTTAGAGGCTCGTGTCTTCTATCACCCAAACAAAGTTAACGGGCTAATTTAATAGCTTGTAACAAAGATAAAATCGAATCCCAGACTTGCATACACATGAATCTGACACTCACCGAAAGCTAAAAAGCACTGAATTTGATTGTAAAACAAACAAGAGTATATATCCCCTGTATTTATAAAGCATACCTATTTTTTTTCTTTGATCACCCCAATCTACATGGTTTGTTCAACAAAGCGCGTTCTTAAATTTCAGTGAACTGAATTGTACAACGAAGCTATTACAGTAAAAGGAGCACCTGCATCACAGTAATAGGATCTCAGGCACGGATGTAAATTTTTATTTTTTCAGTATAAAATATATGCATACCCAAGGAAAATATCTTCCTGTTCTTTAAGTCATTATAATTATAGGTGGCACCGTGTTAGTTTTAATTTTCTTTAAAAAAGTTGTTAAATTATATTTAAGTACATCATTTTCTTTGGAGAAAATAGTACTTTTAGTTTAAAAATTAGCTTTTAGATATTATAACTTAGTTTTGTATATTATATAATCATTTTATTAAATAATAAGCTCTATTGAAAGAAATTTAGTTCATTTTTTAATTTTTGAATCTATTGGGGTGACATCAGTTAACTAAGTTCTAGGTGTAAAACTTTATCATACATCCTCTACATATTGTATTCTGTGTTCAACACCCCAAGTCCAATCTCCCTCCATAGAAATGTAGTTAAATTAAAGAAGTAAGGAAATGAATTTTTTAGCAAACTGTCAACTTAAGGATAACTTTATGAATTTCTTAATTTTACTCAAAATTGTTTACATTTTTTAAACTACCTGGTTATGCCTAAACTATTGAGACTCAAAAATGTCAATTTATCACTTAATCTCCATAGGAGCAAATATTCTTTTCCAAATATTTTAATGAATTCCATCACTATCGATGGAATTTCATCATCGTGTCTATGAAAAAGTCAACAAGTTCACAATACAATACAAATTGTATGTCTTTTATGTGTGATGGCAAGGATACATTTGAGAATGTTTACCAGTGTTGTCTTCTCTTGCATCTATCTACCTAGTAGTTAAAACAAAGGGTTATTCACAAATATAATGTGTGTGCGTATACATGAGATGAATGGAAGCTTTCTGCATAGAAAATGTGAGTCAGAGTGAAGCATAGATTTCCTTTACATTTTTATTTCTCAGCAATAACTGACATCTGAGAGAGAGGAAGGGAGAAAGAGAAACATTGATTTGAGAGGGAAGTATTGATTGGTTACCTCCCACATATGCTCAGATGGGGGATTTTGTGTGGTGGGACTGGGGATGAAACCCTCCACCTAGGTATGTGCCCTGACCAAGAATTGAACCTACTACCCTTCAGTTATGGCACAAGGTTCTAACCAACTGAGCCACACCAACCTCTGGGCAATACAGCATTTTTTAAAAAATTAAATTGATTGGGGTGACATTGGTTAAGATTATGTAAGTTTCAAGTCTATAATTCTATGATACATTATCTCCATTAAATTGTTAAATGCAGAGTTTTTCACACATCGTACTTATATTTTATCTTCCAAATTAGTTCAAAGCTGATTAGAATATAATCAGGCTTATGTTAGCTAGTCTGTAAATTATTTTACAAGAAGTCTATATTTTCAATATACTCTAGTTTAAACTATGGGAAAAATATAATTTCATAGGGATATTCCGTGCACAATTTTCATGATATTCTACTCTATATTGGTGCAAGCTCAATCAATTTTTTCCTCATGAAATCTATAATCAGAACCTTAAACTAAGGCATGCAGACAGTCTAGCGATAAGAAGTTATCTAAACTTCTGTTTTCCAGCCATGCTCCTCCCAGTGTTGCCATTTAGTTACTAGTTATAATATGCCTGTTGTCAATTTCAGGGTTTTTTAAAGACTTCACTGGAAAGTACTAGGAAGGTCAAATTTCATGAGTCAATTTTGTATCCTGCCATTGTAAATGGAATCCTGTACTGAACCTCCTACATACAAAAAAAGGTCAGTTTCACTGTAAATATCATGTCTGTCATTGAAACAAGATTGCTTAGCTACTGACAGATGTAGTTATTCACCTACAGTCTTCCCTAGAGGAGATTTCTAGCCTTCTAGTCTAGAGCTTTCCAAAATGAGTTCGTACCCATTAACAAGAGATCTATGTGGATGAGTTTTGAATACGGTGATCAAAAGACCTCTGAGGAATGTAGTCAGCCTGAATTACCTAGGAGCTGTGTGACCTTCAGCAAATACTCCGTATCTCTGAGTCTGAACTTCCTCATTTACAGAGTGGTGATTGGAGGCATTTGGGAGAATGACATGAGATAATGTATACAAATTACCTGACACGTGGTAAGCATTACACAACTTATCATTATGTAAAATTTCTACTCTAGTTTTTTTATATCCTCCAACTAACACACTCTTCTTTTATTGCTACCTAAAGAAATCTTACCTCTCTGCTAACTTTTATCTCAAATTCAACCCTTCCTTTGAAATTTTTTAAAATGTCCTGAGGCGGAAGTGATTTCTCAATCCTCTGAAGCCCTCTAATACCTCCTGAGGGAAAAGTAAGATGAAAAGGAAGCATTACTGTCTTTTTTAAAGTTATGTGTAACACAGTTACTTTCTTAACAATGTATTTGCTTGTGAAAACAATAACCCATACACTAGCCATGGAGTATCGGGGACATGACATAACACTTAGAACAGTTTCAGATAAAATTTATTTAATACGTGTGTTAAAACAATGAATGTATGAGTGAATATGTGAATCCTGGGTCTCTCTTTCTGGTTGTGTTAACTTGATTGGCTCTTCAATAATGAAATATATCATTGTCTTTTTTGTATACAAAATTTTAATATTTAGCCTATGTGCTTCATCTAGGTGAAAATGGGGTAAGGGTGAAAATGTATATGAATAAAAAGGAAATAAAATAAAAGAAAGTTCTTGTTTCCTTAAGCCTAACATTATTTTATCTTCAAATGTACTAGAATTTCTAAAAAGCTGATACGGAAAATATACAGAACAAGTTTTTTTCTTAAACGTAAGTTATCTTCATGCTCATTTTATTAAGTGGCATAAGAACTGGATCCATTGCTGGCTGTTCTCCCAAAGTATGTATTAGAGCTATTTTAGACAGATTCTTTGGCCAGAAAAGGGAAAGTGATTTCTTGATATAAACCCATTTTTAATCATATGCCGAAGACTTTTTAGAAATTTGCAACTTGAACAACTACCTAGTGAATTGCATTTTGATGATTTGTTAGTATAGACATATGTTCTTCTGAACTTACTACTTGCTTCCCTCAAATAATAAATCCAAGAAAATGTTTTATTTTCTCAAAGTAAATCCAAATTGTATGTAACAGTTAAATTTTTTTAGTAATCACACTAGGCCACTCAACTGAACAAGAGACTGATAGGTGCAAAAAACAGTCCAGTTCACTCTGGTAGATTCTAGAATTGGAAAATGATTTTATTATCTCACATAGTACCACTATAATACATGTTACTATTTAAAAATAAAAAATATTAGCAAGAATAAAAATATATTTTACTCAAAAATATTTTCTATTCAAAAGTATCATTCAAAGTATATAAAACCATATAAGTTGTTAGCTAATAGATTGATTTGTCCTTTTGGTCCTAAAATGACACAAAAAATTCATTTAGTTTTAACCTGAGTCTCAAGCATTGGTCTCAGACATTCCCCATTTGATTCCTGAAGTATATAGAGTGTGGCAAAAGTAGGTTTCAGTTGTTCATATGAAAAGCAATACAATAATTAATGAATAATAATAAAAGAATAAATTTTGTTTTGCGTACTTGTTACCAAGCTCACGAAAACTGCGAGTGAGCCGTCGGGCCGCCTGGGTGGCACCTCGGTAAGTGACCCAACAACTACCGCTGGAAGGGGCAGACCTTTATCTACAACCTTCCAACTTTGTGGGGACTTGAAGCACCTCAGCTCAGAGCCCTCCTTTCCTACAAGACCTAGAACTCCCTACGTGCCCCATCACGTTGTGAGCCAAAAGCATCCCCAAAGCTTTCCCATGCTCTTATCTGTGCAGGATCTGGACTATGCTGCCATCAGCGTACATGCAATAGGCCAGGAAAGCATGTGCCAAGTTACTCTGGATCGTGGTGAAACTCAGGAAAGGCACGGGTCTCAACAGCGCAGGTAAAATCCAGGTGTAGCAGATCAGGATCTTGCAAGGAAGTGTTTTGCATCTCAGGAGTCGACAAGAGCCCTTTAATTCTATTTTCTGAGCCATGTAGCTGAAAGAGAGGGGGAGGGGAGAGAGAAAGAGAGAGGTGTGGGGGACGGGGAGAGAGAGAGAACCTCTCATGGCTCTCCCACTTCCTTCCAAACTACAAAATGGCTCCCATGCTTAGTTTAAATAGTCACTCCAAACCCCCTATGTCTTCCAGAGCCTCCAACCTCTCGTGGCGTTTTCTGCTTCTCACACAGAAGCAGTAAAATCCCCTAAGCAAGGTTAGTGGGGGACCTCTCTGTTTTGGGAGACCTCTAGCTCAACACCCCATTCTGAACCTTGTTCCACACCTGTTACATACTTACAACTGTAAACCAACATTTACCCAACCTTTTAAGATAATTATCAAAAGTGTATTAAAGCGCTTTCTTCTTTCCCTTTGTTTTTTTCTTCCCTCAGGAACACTTGTTTTACTTCCATGTCCTTTGTTTTCCATGAAAATGTATTCAACATTAGTTGAGTACAGGGGAGGTGGGAATGGGAAGAAGAGTTCGTGAAGACCCCCTCACAGACATATGAAAGATGAAAGACAAAAAAGGGCTCCTGGATAGAGAGGTGGGTGAACTAGAGCTTGTGGGGTCATTGAAACAGCTTGATTTGGGGCAGGGAGACCCTGACAGCTCATCTAACAAAACTGTCGAGAGAAAACTTCAACTTCTTGAGTTTCACTTATCCTTGTGTGAATTTAAAGATTATCTTTTCATAAAATTTTTCTCAAGCATATCTTTTAAGTTCCTGTTGAATAATTTCCATGGAAACTTCTAGGAGAATTTTATCTTAATTATTGCTCCAGTCTTTTTTTATTAAAAACCTATGATTGTCTGGTTAGCCTTTGGAATCGAGCAATGCTGCCCCCTAAAGGACTTAAGCATGTGTGCCTATTGAGCCCTCTAAAAGTGGCTATGCATTCAGCAGCTGAATTTGAATTGTATTTATTTTTATTGATTTTGATTGATTTTCTAAAATTATACTTTTATTGATTATACTATTACAGTTTTTCTCCCTTTGCCCCCTTCCACCAAGTACTCCCCACTCCCTCAGGCAATCCCTACACCATTGTTCATGCCTGTGGGTCATGCATATAGGTTCTTTGGCTACTCCATTTTCTATACTGTGTTTTACATCCCCATGGCTATTCTGGAAACGCCTGTTTGTACTTCTTAATGCCCTCACTTTTTCTCCCATTCCCCCACACCCCCTCCCATCTGGCGACCATGAAAACATTCTCCATATCCATGATTCTGTCTCTGTTCTTTTTTGCTTAGTTTGTTTTTTAGATTCAATTGCTGATAGACATGTATTTATTACCATTTTATTGTTCATAGATTAGATAATCTTTTTTGTTTATTAAGTCCCTTTAGCATTTTATGTAATAATGGTTTGGTGATAATGAACTCCTTCAGTTTTTTCTTGTCTATGAAGCTCTTTATCCATCCTTCGAATCTAAATGATATCTTTGTTGGGTAGAACAGTCTTGGCTGTAGGTCCCTGCTTTTCATGACTTTGAATATTTCTTGCCAATCCCTTCTAACCTTTAAGCTTCTTTTGAGAAATCAAATGATGGTTTTGTGGGAATTTCCACAAACTAACTTCTTTTCTCTTACTGCTTTTAAAATTCTCTTTTTATCTTTAACCTTTGGCATTTTAATTATGATGTGTCTTGGAGTGGGCTTCTTTGCAACCATCCTGTTTGGAACTCTCGGTGTGTCCTGGACTTGCATGCCTATTTCCTTCACCAGATTAGGAAGTGTTCTTCCAGTATTTTTTCACATAGATTTTTCACAATTTCTTGCTCTTTCTCTTCTCCTTGTGGCACCCCTATGATTCAAATGTTGGAACACTTGAAGTTGTCCCAGTGCTGCTAACATTATTCTCATTTTGTTTTGTTCTGTTTTTTTTTTTGGGGGGGGGGCCCAGGATTCTTTTTCTTCTTGTTGTTCAGATTGCTTGTTTTTTGCTTCCTTGTGTTCCAAATCATTCATTTGATTCTAGGCTTAATCCACTCTACTGTTGTTTCCCTGTAAATTGCTCTTTATTTCAGTCAGTGTATTCTTCATTTCTGGTTGGATCTTCTTTATGCTGCTGAGGTCCTCACTAACTTCTGTGAGCATCCTTATAACCAGTGTTTTGAACTGTGCTTCTGATAGATTGCTTATCTCCATTTTGTTTAGCTCTTTTTCTGGAGTTTTGAACTATTCTTTCATTTGGGACATGTTACTTTGCCTCCTCATTTTGGCAGCCTCCCTGTGTTTGTTTCTATGTATCAGGTAGAACTGCTGTGACTCTTTGTCTTAATTGTGTAGCCTAATGTACAAGGTGTCCTGTAGGTTCCAGTGACACAGCCTCCCCTATCATACAAGCTGGGTACTTGAGGTGCATCCTTTGTGTGGCCTGAGCACATCCTTTTCTTGTAGTTGAGCCCTGATTGCTGCTCTTAAGCCTTGTAGTTGAGCCTTGAGGTCAATGAAAGGGCTTTACACTAGCCAACCTGCTGCTAGGACTGGCTGTGACCACTGGCCACTAATCTCTGCCCTCTGTGGAAGAACAGCTATACAAGGGCAGGGCGGTGGTGCTCCAACGTGGTATATAGCTGTCCACTGGGTGTGCAAGTCCTGGAGTTTCCCAGGTGGTGTAAGCCAAGGTCAGTCCCAACCTGTGTTTTACCCAGGGCTACCCTGCCTGGCCTATAAAGCAATGTGAGATGGCTGGTACTTGTGCTGGACTTGGAGGTTCCAAGTCAAAGCCAAGCTATGAACCTAGGCTAAGAGCTGCTAGTGCTGGGCCCAGAGTCACTTAGGAAGTAGTACAGGGGTTGGAGACTCACTTAGGCTGGCTGTTGCTTGTTTGAGAGAATGTAGGAAGTTGTGAAACATGAGCCAGGATCACCATTCATACGGGAAAGCAGCTTGGGTGGGCCAGCAACTTGGATAGGATGAAGTCTCTAGGGAATTCCAGGGCAGAACAAATAATATTGGCCAGGTTGATGGAGTCTCAGACATGAAACCAGCCTGCTGGCTCTGTGATTCTGTTGGGGAAGGGTTCAGAAAAGGGACAATGGCCCTTACACACCTTTCTATCTGGGAGAAAGCTGTCTCCCAACTCTCACCTGGTGCCAGACATTTATTTCGGTTTCTCCCTGTATGGTACTAGTGCTTTTCAAGCTACTACCCCAGTCCTGGAGCTCAGAGGGAATAAGTCTAAGTAAGTCCATGTGTGGGTTCTTTAGGAGGAACTGCTCGGGACTACAGCAGTTTCTTCCACCAGCTGAAGAAACTGGTGTCAGGCTGGGACTCCTTGCTCCTAAGATTTCCCTCCCAAATTTTTATCCACCACATGTGGATGTGCAACCAACCTGTTCTGTGTCTCCATCCCTCCTGTAAGTCTAGATAAAGTGGTTTCTTTAATTCCATGATTGTCAGACTTCCATTCAAGTCAGTTTCTGACATTTCTGGGTTATAGTTGGTCTATATTTTAGTTGTAATTTTGAATGGTTGTGCAAGGAAGCAGGCTGTGTTTACCTATGCTGCCATCTTGACCAGGTATCCTGATCACTTTAAATAGCCACATGTGCTTATTGGCTACAGCATTAGACAGGGTAGTATTGGCTTGCAAAACAATTTTCAAATTCCATATTAAGGAACTTATTCAATTAAAAAAAAGTTTCTGAAACTTAGTGGTGCTGCCTCCATAACTTTTACCCTGTAGAACAGAAACAGAACTTTCAATTATCCTCTTTGCATCAAATGATAAAACATAAAAGAACACTAAGGCTGACTGGCAAAAGATAAATGTTTCAGAATGAAAAAAATAGTATTTGAGATACAAAGTCTGTATTCTCTCTTCTTTGTGATTTCATCAAAACTTTAGTTCTATAATCTGTGATCCCGATTTCTGATACATCAGTTTGTTTTCAGAACAATGTCTTTCACATGTAATCTCACTTTCAGGTTAGTATTTTTGAAAGCTTTACAGATTTGTTTCCTAGAGTGAGCCAGTTTCCTTGCGTAAACTCCAGATATTAAGGCTGTAAATTGAGCCTGGAGTTTAAAAGGACAGGGATTAATTCTGCATCAGAGGAGAGAAGACTAGAAAATCCTGTCTTGAGGGAGGTAGAGGATACAAGTAACATATGTGTCCTGACTTGCTTTCTCTGTGCTAAAAATCCAAGAAGAGGACAGCGTATTAGGAAAGGGAAACAAGAGAAACTATTGTCATTATCCCCAGTTGGAACCCTTAAGAGCTCACCTAGTAGAGTGCCCCTTTATTAAAGCTGCAGCTCAGCAAAGCTGAGCAAAAAGAGAGGCTTTAGGTTCAGTGTCATAAAAATTGTGTTGAAAAAGAGCTTATGGGTTGATTTATGTTTCAAGGAATTTAAGTGCTTGCCCCACTGATTTCTGAAAGAGATCAACTAATTTATTAGAGTGTGTCATGACTTCTAGTCAAGAATTAGGCATAGGCAGACACACTTTGCCTCCTCACACAACCACAGAGAGAATTACAACTAAACCTCAAAACAAATAACACTCAGAGCTGTCAGAAAATCAGCCTATATGGAAGCCTGACAAATAAGGATTTAAAGAAGCCACATTCATTCAGACAGGTAGGAGGGCGAGAGGCATAGAGACAGGTGGATAGGCAAGGAGATGCAGTGTGGAGCAGAGAAGTGGAGGCAGTGGCAGTGAAACAGGCAGTCCCACATTCATGTGTGGTGGATAAAAAATCAAGGGGGATCACCTTGGGAGCAAGCGACCCCAGCCCCAGGCCAGACCTCACAGCCCAGGGTTCCAGTGCTGGGAAGATAAATTTCCATACTTTCTGGATGTAAAGACCAGTCGGGACTGGGGCAGTAGAAGAAACAGCCAGATTTTCAGGAAATTCCACTCAGAGGGCCCACATGGTCTTAGAACATACACAGTCCCACTCACTCTGGGATTTAACACCAGGGCAACAACTGGAAGAGCACCAGTTGCATATGGGGAGGGGGTGAAGTGACTGGAAACAGGGGAAGTGCTGGGAAAACCTCTAGAAGCCAGGCTGCAGTACTGTTCCCTCCCCAGACCCTCCCCTTACCTAGAGCCAAAGTGTGGTGAAGCTGGTTGTCCCGCCCTGGCAATTACCTAAGGCTCTGCCCCACACAATATATAGGTGTCTTTTCTACACTAGGCCATGCTACTAAGACGGGGAGTAAAAGCAGCTCTACCTACTACACAAAAACAAATGCCCAGAGGCTGCCAAATTGGGGAGACAAAGAAATATGACCCAAATGAAAGAACAGAAAAAGAACTAAATAAAATGGAGATAACTAACCTATCAGATGCAGAGTTCTAAACACTGGTGATCAGGAGACTCAAAGAACTCATTGAGTACAGCAACAACATAGAGGAAGATGTGAGGGTTACACTAAGCGAAATAAAGAAAAATCCATAGGGAACTAACAGTGAAGGAGAAGAAGCCAAGATTCAAATCAACAATTTGGAAAATAAGGAAAAAAATAAACATTTAACCAAGACAGAAAGAAGAAATAAGAATTTGGAAAATGAAGATGATATAAGAAGACTCTAGGACATCTCTAAATGCACCAACATCTGAATCATAGGGTGTTGGGAACCGCTCTGCCTGGTTTCAGGAGTTGTAACTACCCCCCCATGGCTGAGACTGAGTGAGCGACCTTCGATATGCAAGCCACTAAGGAAACAAAGCTTGTCTCTGGTAGAAAACACTGCTTCTGCTTCATCCCCCTTCCCCCAATGCATGGTCAATTAGTCCATGACAGGTAAGACCCCTCAGAAGAGGGGTAACCTGAGCCAGACATGATCACTTGGGAGGCCATCATGGAAGGACTCGGGTGGGGCTGCAACAAAGAGGGAGTGATGGACCCTCACCCCCAGCTATTCTGACAACTCGAGTCCCCATTTCCGTCTGGGAGAAGTGCTTCCTGGCTCTAATCCACTTAAGCCTAAAAACCTATTATGGGGAAGGCAGTGCAGCCTTTTGTCAGCTAGAGCAGGATCCAGGGTGATCAGGCCTAAGAAAGAATATGTAAAATCCTGTGAAAACCGCTTTGTTTAGAATGCTCTCATTTAAATGATAAGGGTCCAAGCAAGAAGTTGGTTCCTCAAAGTTTTGTGGCTCTTTAGCTATCTGACCCTGACTGAAAATAAACCCTCATAGTTCTTTGAATGCTATCTATTTTTTTAATCCTTACCTTATTCTTGTGCAAAGGAACCCAATGAAAGCCCCTTGAGGAAGGAGCTCTGGGCCCTTCTCCTTTGAGGGATTGGCCACCTCTCCTCCCCAAGCAGATCATGTCTTGGTAGTTTCACTTTCATCTGTGGAGGATGGGGGGACTTTGTGGGCAAAGTTGCCCCCACGATAGGGATGCCAGAAGGAGAAGAGGAAGAGCAAGAAATTGAAAACTTATTTGAACAAAATGGTGAATAAAATTTTTCTAATTTGGTGAAGGAATTAGACATATAAGTCCGGGAAGCACAGAGAGTCTTCAAGATGGACCCAAAGAGGAACATACCAAGACACATCATAATAAAAATGCCAAAGGTTAAAAATAGAGAATCCTAAAAGCAGTAGGAGAAGAGCAGAGAGTTACCTACAAAGGAGTTCTCATAAAACTATAAACTGATTTCTCAAAAGAAACTTTGCAAGCAAGAAGGGACTGGCAAGAAGTATTCAAAGTGATGGAAAGCAAGGGCCTACAACCTAGATTATTCTACCCAGCAAAGCTATTATTTAGAATTGAAAGGCAGATAAAGTGCTTCTCAGACCAGGTAAAGCTAAAGGAGTTCATCCTCACCAAATGGACATATTTAAGAAAAGAAGAAAATCAACACTATGAACATTAAAATACCAAGAAATCCACAACTAGCAACAACTGAATCAAAAAAACAACAACAATGAAAAAAAACTAAGCAAACAATCAGAACAGGAACAGAATCGTAGGTATGGCGATCATTTGGAGAGTTATCAGTTGGGAGGGAGAAAGGAGAGTGTCAGGGGAAAGGTGTGGGGACTGAGAAGCATAAATGGTAGATACAAAATAGGGGGGCTAAGAATAGTATAGGGAATGGAGAAGCCAAAGAACTTATATGTACGACCCAAGGACATGAACTAAAGGGCAGGGATTGTGGGAGGAAAGGGAGGTTCTGGGCAGAGGAAGACAAAGGGGAAAAATTGAACAGCTGTAATAGCATAAACAATAAAATATATTTAGAGTGTGTCACAAAGAATTTCTACTTCTTGATTAATCCTAATTAAAAATAGGATTTACTAAGTTAACATATAAATTGTGCATAAATTTCACTCCTGGTTAGGATGTTGATGGATGTGAAAGATTTTCATTGACTGGTAACAAGAAGAAATGTGTCAAAATAAGAACCACCCAGTTCTATGGAGATAGTAAAAAGTGGTGAATGCCAAAAAGAAACCCACAAAGACCAAATTCTCAAGGAGAAACAGGTTCTCATATGGGAATAGATTGTCTGTCAGCAACTTCTCCACAAGAGGACAGAGGTCGTACCCGCGTGGATTGGGGACTGATGTTACGAAGAGACCTTGTAGAAACAAGGGCCCTTCCGTTGTAGAGTGGGCTAATGAAGTGAACGGAAATCTAGAAAAGCTCCAAATATCTAAACAAATTGTTCGAAAACTGCTTGCAGTAATAATTAACTAGGATCATGCTTGCTTTCCCATCGTAAATAACTAGAAACTGGAAAAATATATAAAAAGATTATTTTCAGACATGAAAATGTTGAAAGTGATCCAAAGAGAAGAAACACAAACAGACTAAGCCTTAAGCCAGTGAACCTCTGCATAGCTTAAAATAACTTCTTATCCAATTCTCCTTTCTTGAGCATGTCATTGGACAAACAACTTACCGTGTTAGATCTGGCAAAGTCAATAAATTGTCACTGGTAGACATCTTTCAGCTAGGAGCGTCTTTTGGATGTGTACTGATAAAAACAGATGTACAACTATGAACCACCCTGTTTAACTACAGCCACAAAACCTGACATTCTAGTCATCACCTCCATAGGGAAAACAAAATATTGTAAAGATAAATGCTGGGGTTTTTTTAATTTAAAATTTTCTTGGTAAAACATAATCTGAACTATTTCAAGAATGTCATCAGACTGTGAACTTGCTACACTCCCATTGCATTAGCTTACCCGTTTCAGGAAAACAGAATAGCTATCAATGTATCCAAGTTTTGCTTCACAATATTTTTTTAAAATGTCAGGAAGTTAGGGGCAGATGATGGCAACTGACATTAAATCCACATTGATTTTATCCTCTCTTTTCCACCAGTTCATCCTATTCCACACTCTAGGAGTTTATCAAAGTATCTCTGGTCCTTCAAGGTTGGTTTTGCTTAGGAGTGAGATAAGGAACTTTAAAAGATTCTTCAAAGTCTGGCTTTTGTGTTGAAACAGACCCATGATTTGGTAGCATACCAATCACTGATAAACAAGCCTTTTCTTCTATTAAAGGCCCTTCCTCTTCATTGTACTCCTAGGATGCAGAAATATTAAGTGTTGTACCAGGCAGGTTTGAATGCCAAAAACAGAAAACATTTTGGGTATTTCAAGTAGAATAAATTTATTTTTTTAAAGTATTTTTTTAAGGATGTTATTTATTTATNCAGACCCATGATTTGGTAGCATACCAATCACTGATAAACAAGCCTTTTCTTCTATTAAAGGCCCTTCCTCTTCATTGTACTCCTAGGATGCAGAAATATTAAGTGTTGTACCAGGCAGGTTTGAATGCCAAAAACAGAAAACATTTTGGGTATTTCAAGTAGAATAAATTTATTTATTTTTTAAAGTATTTTTTTAAGGATGTTATTTATTTATTTTAGAGAGATAGGGAAGGAAGGGAGAAAGAGAGGGAATGGAATATCAATGTATGGTTGCCTCTAGCACACCCCATACTGGGGATATGGCCTGAAACCCAAGCATGTGCCCTGACTGGGAATCAAATGGGTGATGTTTTGGTTCGCAAGCCTGTGCTCAATCCACTGAGCTACACCAGCCAGGCCTCAAGTAGAATAGATTTAATACAGGAAAATAGGTGTTTAAAAATCATCTAAAAAGGATGGAAGAGTAAAATTCTGGTAGCTAACCTAGGCTTTTGTACTTCAAATAACATTATGCAGGTGTGACATGGGTGATGGAAAACTGGTGACAGCGGCCCCAGACTCCTACGGTGTCGACTAGACAGTGAAAGGTGTCACCGCAAGAGAAAGTTTCTACCTGCTTTCTTCTTCCAGTTATCACATGAGTACATGCTGTTGGCAAAACATAAATTTTATCCAAAACGCTAGCTCTAAATTAGAAAATACAAGCGGGTGATGAAGGCTGCCGGCTGCCATAGGCAATGTGTAGCACAGGCAACTCTTTCTGTTGTGCTTCTGTTAGTAAGAACCTTTCCATACTCGTGGCTTATATCCAATGATGAAAATATAACCAATGGATACGGAAACTTCCATTATTTATTTTTCCACTTAAGCTTGACCCAGTGAAGAATAATATATAGATAGCCATAAATGAAGTATTTATCCTACCTACTAGTAATGGCAGACCACTTTAAATAATGGCATTTGGAAGAATAATAGTTGCATATATAATAGTTTGCTACCATTTGCTTCTTTTAGAATAAAAACACTTTATACCTTAAATTCAGTATACTTTCACACTACAAAATAATTTTCAAAGTAATATAATTTTTTAATTCTCTCTCTCTTTTTTTTGTTTGGATGGGCATAAGAACTAGGTAAAATTGCTTACGGCTATGTGCAGGCTATGTGCAAATAGTCAGGGAGTTAAAGATTTGTGGTTTCAATGGACACTGGCCATATATTTCTAGCAACCAGTTAGGAACAACTGGAGATCCAGGGAAACTGAAGAAATTTAAATTCATTTTATACACGGAAAGGAATTGTATAGTTAAAAAGTCATGGACATCATTCCCCATTTTTATCCCATCCCTCATCCTCTCGTGCACTCTTGATTGGTAAGATAAGGAAAGTCAAAAATGTAATGGATTTAAAGCCTACCAGAACGCCCTGCACCACCCTCAGCCACTCAGGAAGGGGCTAACCACAGCAGCAGAGGACAAGGATGGAAGAACGGAGATTTTTCCCTGCCGATGTTGGCATGGGAGACTGGGCCATCTCTCTCAACCAGTTTTAAGACGGAAAACATTGCCATGTCAACCCTCATTCATGCCATTATTCACAAATAAATATGTATGTTCTCCCCCAGAAAGTCATGGACAAAGATTTTCTAAGGTTTTAGCCAAGGTTAAACCAATGTTAAAAGGCTAAGACTTGTGGATTATACTAGTAAAAAGATAAGCAGGTTTTTGCTGGGCAGAACCAGATTTTCTGCTTAGTGAATCGACCTGATCCAGACCCACAACACACACCAAAACCACAGGCACATATAGGTCTCATTTTACTCCCTCCTGAATTGCTTCATGGAAGAGAGACTGGATTTCAACCAATTACCCTGCAACTATTCAGGAGCAATGAGCATTTACTACTCAAAAGGAAGCACACTTCATTCCTTTCTAAGAGGTAAAATTTTATTTCAGTTTTATTATAGGTTAAATTTATTGAGCAAAATAGCTACATGTAGGTTAGAGTTACATTACTCTCCATGTTTATTACTAAGCCAGTTATTTCTAATCTATTGTAGGGTTTTGTATTGTAGAAACACATTAGCATTTGAATAGACAACTTTTTTTTAGTATACATTGTAAGTATTTGCTCTTTGTTAATTAGTAGGTAGAAAGAAGGATGGGAAGAATAAAGGTTTTAGGTAAGTCAGAGAATATTTTTCTCAGAAGATGACATTTAAGTAGAAATAAAGCAAAAGAAAAGAAGTAAGCCACAAAAAGAGCTGAAAAAGATAGTTCCTGGCATAGAAGAAAACAAATGGCAAAGCCAGGGCTTGGCAGTCTCAAGAAACAAGAAGCAATATGGCTGAAGGGGAGCAAGTGAGGGGCCGATGACTTTGGAGAGGCAGCCACATACCAGAGAAGTGTGAACCTTAACAGACATGAGGACAGCTTGGATTTTAAGTGTGATGGCAAACCACTGCGGGATATCGAACAATAGCATGATATGACCTAATTTGTATTAAACAAAGAGACCAATACTCAAAACCTCTCTCTGGCTAATGCCAAGAGAAAATGATAGGGATAAGTGGAAGTAGGAAAACTGCTATCAAAAATCATCACATCCCTGTGAAGTCCAAAGTGTTATAGGAGTGGAAAGGAAGGAATGATTCATTCAGTCTGTGTGGACTGAACACTCATTAAAAGAATGAGCTGAGCTTTTGAGATCAAATGGAAGCATGCAGATGTGTACTGGGTCTGGGAGAGATGCATCCCCAATTAGGGGGAAACTGAGCACACCACAGAAACAGGGCGAAGCAAGATGTGATCAGTGAAAGGCTGGGAGTTAAAGCCATAGTAGAGAAGGACTGGGAGGTGGGAGCCAGGCTCTATTTGTAATTTATCCCTCTAACAATGGAGACAGATTTTAAAAAATTAATAATTTAGATGTTATGTAATGAAAAAAATCTATGTACCAACTTTTTCAAAAGTTTCCCACAGCATAGAGTGTTCTGCAGGGAATTTATCCCTAGAATAAATAAGACCACAGTAATCCCTTTGAAATTTTACAGTGCGTCACATTTTTGTTAGAATACAGTAGCTCCTGATAAGCAAGTGCTGTGACCCTTGCTACAGCCTTTGGAGATAAAATTTCCCCCCAGTTTTGTTGTTGCTGTGGCTTCATTTTAGAAGCACCGTTTTTCCTTTTCCGAGGAGTTCAGACTGCAGATGACAAAGACTCTTGCCCTTCTCTCAATACTGACCCAATGCTTCCTATTTATTATCTCCCGCACTACAACAGATCCTGACCCCATGATACTGGGGGAAACTAGTTTGTATCCTCATTAAGCACCCCAATTAAATTTGACATCAAATCCCCTTACACAAGATCCTCCAGTTATTTCTGAGAGCTCTCCAAGGAGCTGTCTTATGAGTACTCAGGCATAAGTTCCTCAAATTTTCCACTTCAGCTTATTCATTAATTCATTAGCTTTCATATTGGCAATAATACATCATACAGAGAACCACTCTGCAGGGTACAGTCAGCCTCTCCTGGCGATCGTTACTTAGTGCAGCATTTGGAAGAATGGGCTTTCCATCCTCTCCAGTGTCACCCCACACTTAACATGGAGCAGGACTGTCTCATAACTCACTACTGCACATCTCTGATGACGCCGACCATTTTACATATTTCCCTGAAGACCTGAGGACAAGAATATAGAAATACAACGCCAAGCGTACTGTATTGTAAAACCAGCTCCTAACTATGCTTATTCTCAAGGTCTGCCTGTCCCAGGGTCATCTGCAAAAATCTCTTATTTCCCTGCCTAGCTTATGGGAAGATGCTAACTTCTGCTCAACACACGCGCGCGCGCGCGCGCGCACACACACACACACACACACACACACACATCTGAGAAACTACTGGGAGTACTCGATGCATATCTATAATTCCAAATTGAAAGTTAAATTACCATGAGGTACAGAGAGGTCTCCGTTTCAGACTCATACCTCATATTTTATTTTGTCTCCAACGAAGCTCTTCACTAGTAAGAGAAAATCTTATATGCTCTCCCAACAGGATGTGGGACTGTGCTCCAGCCGCCACAGAACTGTCCGTTGGACCATAACAGTTCAAGAGTGGCACACCTGAGTCATTCATCTGAATAATAACATGTAAATTATTTTTTTATTTTTTTTATTTATTTACCTTTAGAAGGGAAGGGAAGGAGAGAGAGGGAGAGAAATATCAATGTATGGTTGCCTCTCGTGAGTCCCCTGCTGGGAACTGGCCTGCAACCCAGGCATGTGCCCTGACTGGGAACCGAACCGCGATCGTGTGGTTCGCAGGCCCGTGCTCAATCCACTGAGCTACACCAGCCAGGGCAACATGTAAATTATTAAAAATACTAATCAAATCCTAATTCACGGGCTGTCCTGTGTGGCATGAAGGTTATACCTATAGATTTTTCTTGTAGTATCAGTGTTAAGCACAGAAAACTTTTCTCTTCTTCCTTTTACATTCTTTGGCTGATGTAATAATTAAATGGACATAAGACAGATTAGCAGGAGAAAAACATTTTTACCTCCAGGAGCCCCATAAAACTATGATTCCCTGACAGTCAGGTAATTAAGGGTGTGTTCCATACTGAGCTAAGGAAAAGGGGGTGGGGCCGGGGCTTCAAAAAGCAGGAATACAATTCACAGGAAGATGAGAAGAACAAATGTTTGATACAAATATTTGCCATGTTACACAAAGAAGTCTGTCTAATATGAAAAGTTATCTTTGGTATTAGCTCTTTACTTAGTGCAGGACCTTTATCTAAATTCTTTCAATTCAGTTCAGGGGAAGATAAAATGCTCTTCCTGAGTCTGCTAGGCCCCCATTGTTTTCAGCTCAAAATAATCCACTTGGCAAAGTGACACGTTCTTGGCGGGGAGGGGTGTATTCTGCTTCCCCTCACCAGTTTTGTCCATAAATATTTGACAACCAATATACACAAGGCTGCAAGTATAAGATCAGTTTATAGTTCAGTGAACTCTAAATTCTTACGAGGCCAAGAGCATTTCTTCCTAAAGGGCAAGAAGTTTGCAGACATAGCTTTAGCTAAAAATTATACCTAGCACAGTGCCTTATCTGCAAGAATAGTGTTATTCATAAGATAAGCATTTATATTCCAATATTTGTTTTGTTTTCTAGAAATATGGAAGGTGCCTATATAAAAGGTACATTCAAAGGTATTTTACTTTTTTAAAGATTTTATTTATTTACTTTTAGAGAGAGAGGGAGGGAGGGAGAAAGAGAAGGAGAGAAACATCGGCCTGCAACCCAGGCATGCATCCTGACTGGGAACTGAACCGGTGACCTTTTGCTTTGCCGATGGTATTCAATTCACTGAGCCACGCCAGCCAGGGCAGAGGTACTTTTCCTAAAAGTACAATTTTTTTTTTAAGTTCCAGGAAATCTTTTATATTCAGAAAAGAGTG
Organism: Sturnira hondurensis; assembly: GCF_014824575.4. NCBI lineage: Eukaryota > Metazoa > Chordata > Mammalia > Chiroptera > Phyllostomidae > Sturnira > Sturnira hondurensis. The sequence goes on from NW_028093232.1 coordinate 955,853, forward strand.
GGTTTTTCTTACATATGTGAAGTTTTTAAAATTCTCAAGGTCTCTCTCTTTTTCTCTCTCTCTCTCCTTTGTCTAGGGAATCCTCACAGCCAACTGCAGTTGTTCCTGTGCTCACACAGTAGACTCCTGCTCACCATTCATGTCCAAGGAAATTGTATATCATGTACTGTGGGTCTCCCTCACTGGGATGCCAGCTCCCTAACAGCAAAGACGCTTCTCACTTCTACACCAGCTCCTATACGTGTGCCCGGACATAGCAGGTATGCCTGGCACACCTGCTCAGTACCCACTTACTGAATTACCACGTCATGAAGATTACAGATCTTCCAAAATAACTAGTAAGTACCAATGAATAGAGGATATGATTATACTCTGGACTTTCTGCCTCATACTATGTCATAGTTAATTTTCATTGTCAGCATGTCTTCTCCCATATTTTTAATGGAAGATACCTTCTACTCTAATAAAATAATTTTTAAACACATTACTCTCTGTAGCAAAAATAAACTATTTACCCATTTGTTCTTTTCTACAGTGACCGAGTCAGCAGCTAATTTCTTCCTTTACCTGGCCAGAAAAATAAGTTTTTTGTTTTCACATTTGTGCTCACAGTACTTTATAATTTTGTTCTTCTATTACATCATTTGCCACATTATAATTATTTGTTAATTTGTTATTTTTCATTAACCTTTCAAAATTTCAGAAAGCATTTAAAAAAATTTTTAAAGGAAGTCCCAGGGGCCTCCGGGTTGGTGAACACATGGAGATTCAGGGTGAATGGCCTGTTCAGAGATCACAAAAACCTCTCGCCCCTTCCCGCCTGGCTCCGTACCTCTCTTCCATCTGGCTGTTCCTGAGTTATAGCCTTTATAGTAAACTGGCTTTCCAAGAGTTTTCTCCAACTGAACATAGTAGACAAAGTCAAATATGTTCAAAGCACAAGAAAAATCAATGCAGCACTGCTGGCTGGAAGATGAAAGAACCATGTTCAAGGACCGAAGACTGGCCTCTAGAAGTCCTGAGTGATCCCTGGCCGACAGCCAGCAAAAGACGGCAGACCTTGGTCTTACAAACACAAGGAGCCAAAAGACCATGAATGCTAATTTTTTCCAAAGCTTCTGGAGAAGAGGCCAGTCTGATTAGCACTTGACATTGTTCTTTTGTGACCTTAAACAGAGAATCCATCAGAAACTGTTCTACAGAAGTGTGAGATAATAACTATTGTTTTAGAGAAAAACAGCTATGTATGGTGTCAGAGGGGTAGGCAATTTATTGGGATGATCACTTAGTAAGTTATACAATGTCTAGTCACTGGGCATATGCCTGAAACTAATACTCACATAATAGTGTATGTCAATTGAAAATAAAAAATGATTGTAAAAAAGAACAGAAGAAACAAACAAGAAAAAAACAAACATAAACAAATATAAAACCAACAACACACACAAAAATTCCGAGTACTTGTAGTTGTTTGAGAATGCTTTCTGAGATATCATTAGAATAGAGAATTATACATTATACATTTTACATTATACATCCTTACATGATACATTTTGAAAGATGAGTCATAATGATTTTCTTTTAAAAAGAAAAAACATAGTAAATTTGAAATTACCAAACAGTTACCATTCTTGGTTAAACTCCTCTTGCAATCTTACTTTGGAAAATACAGTGATGGTTCATTTTAACTTGTCTGTTCTTTTTTTTAATTGAATATTTTTTTATTGTTCAAGTACAGTTGTCTGCATTTACCCCTTACCACCCCCCCACCCCAACCCTCCCCACCGCCTGTCCTGCTTCCACCCCCGCTTGGTTTTGTCCATGTGTCCTTTAGAGTTGTTCCTGTCCGTTCTTTTTACTGTATATAACTTTATTTACATAATTTGCTTTTAATCGGTTGTTTTGGTCATGTCAGTGAATTACTCTTTCCTTCTAATAGTTAACACAAATTCATTTTTTCAGAAGTATTTAATAAGATGTCTAATTCACTTTTTCCTACTTTCAAAAAGATTCTTCAGGCAGTTAATATTTTGATTTTACTCAAGTCTTTTAGTTAATGTAAATGTAATTATGACATTGTTTTGGAACTAGCCTTTGTAGGTATAAGTATTATGTTAATATCTTCTCAAATTTCAGGCTCATAAGCTAAACTATCTAACACAACAACATATGAGACTTAAAACTGATATGATTTTAAGATGCCAAAAGCTCTGCCTACCATCAAAGTTTATCATCAAAATAACAGTCATTTATCAACACCTGCTCTTTGCCAGGTGTTTCACTGTTTTTGTCTATGACAACTAAATTCCTATATCAAGTCTATTTTCATACTCTCCATTACCAATCATTCCTTTTGCTTCAGCTGAGCATAGATTCAGCTCTTTATGGAAGAATTACTATTGTAGATATAAAGATGAGTAAAATGTTCTCTGCTTTCAAACACTGTGTATGTGAAAATGACCATACTGCTATTTAATTCAAACAAGAAAATATTTGTCTGCAAGGTTCAAAGAAGTAAAACTGACCTGTCATAAGCATCTGTTGAATGTTAAGCATGTTCTCCAGATAGATGTGTTAGTTTACAAAGGGACCGTCATTGTCCCTGGAAGAGCTCTGAAACAATGAAGGTTGAGTAGTTGTAGATATGAAGTGATCTTTCATGAATCCACACCTGACCATGGTTTATCTCTCATGAAAATAAACAATGGCTTCCTTTTTCCAATAATAAAACTATTTGGCTTGCATAATAGGCCCTTAACTATCTAACTTATACTAATTTACCAACCCTGGTTCTAAGTTTCCTGCAGTGCACCACCTTTCCACACATGAAAATTTTATGATTCGGTCATACAAAACTGTTTACACAATGACTACATTCTCATAATTTTGACTGTTGTGTAAGAATTTCCCTGTGCCATGAATGCCCTTTCTGACATTGCCTACCTTGGCTTCCCAATCCATACAACGAGCCCCACAGCCAAGGTTTGGAAACTCCCTCCTCCGGGCCCCCATGGCATCTGAAGTCATTCTACATACATGAACATTTTGAAACACTGACATGAAATCAATTTGTCTATCTACTTAACAATCATTTCTTGAACCCTTTTTGCCTACACTGCTTAGTAGAGATACTGAGGTGAATAAAATATTCATTCCTTCATATAATATCTAATCAGGAGGGTGTACACCAGAAAATAATATAACATTGTATTTCATTTAAATGTTAGGTCCTTTAAAAAGTAAGACAGAGAGGGAATCATTGTTATGAGGAGTTTACAAAAGTAGGCTTACAGTTGTTCATATGGAAAATAATACAATAATAAATAAAAATAGAAGAATAAACTCTTTCACTTACTCACAACTGTAAGTCTATTTTTGCCTACCCCTGTACACAGTATCTAATATCATATAGATTACATATATTTGCATTTCAGAAAATGTCGGAATATTATGAAATATTTCAATTCTTTTCAATATTTCAAAAATTTTGGATATTGGATATGGTGTAGCAATAGAGTTTTCTATGCTTCCTCTTTTTTAGCATGTCTAATATGTTCACTATTCATTTGTTTTCCTACCACCTACAGAATAAGATTAAAGATTTGCTTTTGCTTTTTTGACATTTTCTCTGTATTACTTTCTACCCACATCACCACGCGTGTCAACTCTATGATTAGTGCTTCACTAGCAACGTCCCTTGAAAATAATTGCTGTTTTAGCCTCAAAGGTACACCTTGAAATTAGGACACATCATAGATTCTAGAACATAGACAGCCTTAAAATTAGGTTCTACCAACTGATCTTTAACAGACTAAAAATTGAGAGTAAAAAGGAAAAAATAGTGTTCTCACCTATGAGTAACAGAAGATATTGGGAATCTAAATGCTAATTCTGCCTTTGTGTTAACAAGAGAACATCTATTTTATTGTATTTTTCTTGCACAAAAAACAATGTTTCCTTGATTTACACTAACTTTACAGTGTGTTTTCCCCTCATTACTTGTAAACTAAAGGGCTGTTATTGCGTGTTGGCATTGCCACTCACTCAGTGTGTCTCTGGTCTTCAGTTACTTTCAGTGCAGTAGCTGTGCATAATACCAGCAGAAAAGGTTATGAAATGCCTGACCAGACGGTCCCTTGATGCACAGCATTGAATGCAATACCAAAAATAAACATTTCAAAGGATTTTAGGAATCATTACCAAGTATTGATGCTACTTAATATAGGCTATAAAACAAAACTCCAAATGTTAAGCATTTTTCAGTTGACTAGCATTTTCTTAACAGAAAAAGAAAGGACTACAGAAAGAAAACCTGCTTTGGCATTAGACTTCACTTGAGTCAACTCACGTGGGTGAGACCACTTTCAGTTGAGGATGCATGTCCTTAAGCTTCTTGGTCATAGGAAAAGATTGTTTAGGAATAATACCATTATGATTAAATTGTAAATCTTATTTAAAAAATTTGGACTGTGACAAAATTACTTACTCTTCGGCATTATATTTGTTCCAGGTTACAAGTTGCATCAATGCTTCCTCATTACCTTTACCTAAATTTCTCCTCAAATTTTTATTGGTAATAGAATTTTTCCTCTAGTGGTTGCATTATGTTAAATAGCTAATGTGATGCACATAGAAAGCATACCATCAAAAAGTAATGCATCATAAATTATTAAGGCAGAATTCCATGGAATTTCTCAACTTTGATTATATTCAGAGATCTCCAAGATGTTTGTAGTTTTGCACATTTTCTCAGTTTTATTGAGTTGTAATTTATGTAAAATAAATTTATACTATTCTATGTAATTTGCTATAATGTATATAGGAATTATAAGTGTACAATTACAGAAATTTTACAATTGTAAAAGTGTACAATTGTACAAGTGTACAATAACAATAACCACCATCACAATCATGTTACCACTTCTGTCACTTTAAAAAGTTTCTTAATGCGCATTTGAAAAAAATTCTCTTCCTGCCAATCTGGACACAGACAACTACTAACCTATTTCCTGTTGTTATAGTTTCGCCTTCTCTAGAATTTCAGGTAAATAGTATCAAAAATATACATAATTTTGTCTTTTTGGTTTCTTTTACTTGGCATATTGCTTTTGAGATTCATCATATTGTTGTATGTATCAATAGTTTGTTCTTTATTATGGCTGAGAACTATTTCATTTATGACCATATCACAACATGTCTGTACACTCACTAGCAGATAAAATTTGGACTTGTTTCTATTTTATGGTTTTTGAGAATAAAGTTGATACGAACATTCAAGTAAAAGTATTGGTTTGAATAGATGCTTCCATTTCTCTTCACTGAACACTCAGGGCTGGGTTGCCAAGTCATATGATAAGTGGACTTTTAACTTCATACAAAACAACTAAATTTTTCCAAAGTGACTGTATCATTTTGTATTTTTACTAGAATATGTGAATATTGTAGTTGGTAATTATCTTCATCAATATTTTTCAAATTGATCTATAAATCCAATACAATCTTTTTTTATCTTTTATTTTACTTTTTAAAAATATTTTATTTATTTATTTTTAGACAGGAGAAAGGAAGGAGAAAGAGAGAAAGAGAAACATCAATGTGTGGTTGCCTCTTGCATGCCCTCCCCACTGGGGACCTGGCCCACACGCCAGGCATGTGCTCTGACTGAGAACCATATCAGTAACCTTTTGGTTCACAGGCTGGCACTCAATCCACTGAGCCACACCCACCAATGCCCAATATAATTTTAATCAAAATTGGAGCAGATTTTTTAAAAACAATTGACGAGCTGACTCTAAAATTTACCTAAAAATACAAAAGAACTAGAATAACCAAAACAACTTGAAAACATTAAAGTTGGAAGATATGCAGTATCTGATTTTAAGAATTATAAAGCTTTAGTAAACAAGACATTATGGTACTGATGTAAAGATAGGCTAACAGGTCAACGGAACTTGATCAGAAATCAAGAAATAGACCCACAAATATGCAGTCACTTGGTTTTTGACAAAGGTTACATGGCAATTAGTGGAGGAAAAATAAACTTTTCAAAAAATGATTCTAGAATATATGGGTAGTCATGCAAAAACAAATGAATTTCAATCCTGATTTCATGCCATGTATAAAAATATATTATACATCTAAATATACCAGTTAAAACTTTGAAACCTTGAACAAAATGGGAGAAAATCATTAATGACCTTGGATGAGACAAAGATTTCTTAAAAATGATAACAAAAGTGAGAACTATATTTTAAAAATCAATAATTAAATACCACCAAAACTTAAAACACAATTGAAAACACACCATAACAAAAATAAAAAGTCAGGCCACATTTCTGTAAAGAAATATTTGCAGAACATATGTCTGGCAAAGGACACGTGCACAAAATATACAAATAATTCTGACCACTCAGTAGTAAGAAGATAAATAATTCAATTTTAAAGTGAGCAAAGTATTTAAATACACACACCATCAGTGAAGACATATGAGGGACAAAGAGCACATTAAAAAATGTTCAACATCACTGATTACAGAGAAATGTGCATTAAAATCACAAAGAGATACTTACCAACTAATGGAATGACTACAATTAAAGACTGACCATACCAAGAGCTGGTAAGGATTTAGAGTAACTAGAAACCCTCATACATTGCTGGAAGATGTGAAAAATGGTACACCACTTTGTAAAAATAATAATTTGGTAGCTTCTTAAGTAGTTAAGCATATCTGTAATCTATAACCCAATCATATTATTCAAGGGATTTGCCCAAAGAAATGAAAGTCATCATTCATAACAAAATTTGTACACAAATATTTTCTAGCAGTAATAGTCAAAAACTGTAAGTAACACAAATGTCTCAAAACAGGTGAATGCATAAAAATTGTAGTATAATTGGACATTGAAATATAACTAAACAATAAAATGAGAAGAAACTTTTCTCTTTGATCATTCCCCAAATGTTTATTCTGTACAGCAAAGGTCAAGCAAAAGAGGGCCTGCTCTAGGAATACATTTATATAAAGTTCTAGGGGGAAAAAAACACTAAAATACAGAATCAGAATCAGAAAGCAAATCAATGATTGCTTGGGGGTGGTACTGGGGGCGGGCAGGAAGGCAAAATTTCCAATGGGCATAGGAAACTTTTCAAATTAGTAAATGCATTCATTATAGTGATTGTACTAATGCCCATATTTATCAAATAGTACTCTTTGAATATGCAGTTTCTTGTATGGCATTTATGCCTCAATAAATATGTAAAAACATTTTCTAATTGTTTTAGATAATTTATCTTAATTTTTAGTTATATGAGTATAATGCAATAATATGCACTGCTGAAATCTTCCTGTTAAATTCTATCAAGATTCTTTTTCCGTTATTCATTTTAAATTTTATAATTGAGATTTACTATTTGAACAATAATTTTTCATGACTTTGAACTACCCTTGGTACATAAATATGAAATTAAACCCAATTAAGTAAACTCTTAAGTGTTTAAACTCTTATTTTATTGTTCTGCTCATTTTACTTGATTTCCTACTTAAACAGAAGTCTTTCAAAGAACAAATATAAGTCTTCCTGAAATTGGTGAGAACTAGAAGACCAAACACACCACCTCTCCTACCAGACAGTAGACTCTCCATCTGGCATCTTGCCTGGAAAGTTGCAAACTCAATTAAATGCACATATGGCCCATAGCAGTAAGCATTTATCTCTGCCAAGACTCATTCCTCTATGGTATTTCCAAACTACATCGCTGCTATAAACCTTTCCCTTGATTAAATTCTATTTCTTGCTTAATAATTTCAGATTTACATGCATTCTCTATCACAAAACTAATCATGGAAATACATCCAATAGAATATCAGTGCAAATTCTACAAGTGTGCTTTTCTGACTGAGGTACACTTTTATTTAGGAAATCAGGTTTGGAGATATCTAGCCTCAATGAGAACTAGTGGTAGAATTAATAAAATCACCCAATATTCCCTGAAGCAGATGCTCTCCTTTGAAATAATGAGCATATGGTTTCATCATATTTTATTGACTTGATGCCCTTCAGCTAAAAAAATATTTTAGTGGGATGCAAAAACTTTCACAATTTTTGCATGTTTTTCAATCCCCCTAATTTCTTGACTAAATGGAAAGCTAAGGGACACACAAATAAAAAGCCAAAGATAGTAATTAGATTTATTAACTAAATAAAAACCAAAAGGAAGATGAGATCCACGCAACATCTTTATTTCTGAGATGCCTACTTAAACATTTATAAGATTTAGAAAACAAAGTGGGATCTACTAAAATAAGTTAATGGTATAGAGAGATCCCATATCTTGCATAGATGCAGGAGTTGTCAGGGTTTGTGCCAATAATGTATATATACTAGAAGGGAGGAAGCAACCATAACTTTCTTGCAACATGTGACCAGGGTTGCTTCCATTAATTAGTATCAAGATCATGTAAGTTCTCATGAAAGGCTGGTCTGAGGATCAATTTGATGGATATGAGTAGGAGTCCATTACAAAGCACATAAAAGCCCAAAAAGGATGGAAAGAGGTTATAGGACATAACATAAAAAGAAAGTTCTAATCAGTTCAAGACTGAATGGGAAGCAAGGGGTGGAGGAAAAATTAGGTCAGTATCAGAGGCAATAAGCAGATAATTTCCAAAAGAAAATTAAATAGGCAAATTGAGATTTACTGAGCAAATTTGTATTTTAACCAGTCTTTTTTTTAAAAAAAATATTTATTTAATTGTTGTTCAAGTACAGTTTTCTGTCTTTTACTCCCATCACAGCCCCCCACCCAGTGCTTCCCACCCCCCTCCCATTTCCACCCCCTTAGTTTTTGTCCATGTGTCCTTTATACTTGTTCCTGTAAACCCTTCTGCCCCTTTTCCCCTGAAATTCCCTCCCGTCTCCTCTCTGGTCCCTGTCAGCCAGTTCTCTACTTCAGTGTCTTTGGTTATATTTTGCTTGCCTGTTTGTTTTGTTGTTTAGCTTCCTGTTAAAGCTGAGATCACATAATATTTGTCTTTCACTGCCTGGCTTATTTCACTCAGCATAACGCTTTCCAGTTCCATCCATGCTGTTGCAAAAGGTAGGAGCTCCTTCTTTCTTTCTGCTGCATAGAATTCCATTGTGTAAATGTACCATAGTTTTTTGATCCATTCATTTACTGATGGGCACCTAGGTTGCTTCCAACTCTTGACTATTGTAAATTGTGCTGCTATGAACATTGGGGTGCATAGGTTCTTTTGGATTGCTGTTTCACGGTTCTTAGGATATAATCCTAGCAGTGGAATTGCTGGGTTAAAAGCAGTCTTATCCAGCACACTGTTAATGGTCTCTTCTAGGAAAGCCTATTCTTCTATAATTATATAACTTTATGGAATCAAGTTATTCTTTCAGTTAGAATCTTTCTTTCTACTATGGTCCTTCAAGAACAGCCTCTGGCTGGTGTGTTCTAACTAAAGACCTATTTTACATGTCAATTATCAGGCCCCATTCTCAGAGGACAGATTCATTAGATAGGGTGTTGGGCGAAGATTTGCATTTTAATGAGCTCTCCAAAATACTCTGGACTGAGAATTCTTCCTTTTGGTTTCCTGCTGCATGCAGCCCTTGAGGCTCTGAGTTCTGTAGGAGGCCATTTGTGAATCTGATCTTGATTAATTACCAAAAAAAACCCCCAAAGTGCTACTGTACTTCAATGCACATTGTGCCAGAAGAAGCAAAGGGTTCGGTGTAATTTATTTGTTGACAGCAAAGGAAAATAGTAGGGATACACTCTAATGTAGAGGTATAAGAAGGTACTGTTACATTTACTGTGTTCTTCCACCATAGTCTTCTATTAGTTGGTCAGGTGTGTTTGCTGCAAGAGTCTCCAAAAAGAATGATTACAGTCTAGCATTTATGAAACAATGTGACTATAGGAGTCCCTTTAGAAAGAGGAATTGGGATTGATATTCTTCTAGAGTTAATGTTCAGTAACATACAGTATGGAGAACACTAGTTTACTGACTTAAATCACTATAGATTTTTACAAATATATAGCAATAGCGAACAAAAGATTGCTGAGGAGTCAATGCCTGAACATTATTCCTAATTCACTCCAGAAGTTGTCAAGTTCAATCAGACTGATACAGGGTGCAGCCAAGGGGGTGCCCAGAAAAGATTTGGAATAGTGTCCAGAACTCAAAGTGTACAGGAATATTGGAGGAAATATTAAGATATTTGTTAGGATATATTAAGATATCCTAACACCCCCCCCCCAAGGTGTCAGTTGGGGGAAGGGACAAATGGAGCAGGGCCATTGAGAGCTGTTTTGCATAGCAACAGTTTTGCAGCTAACCTCTGGAATGGTATTTAACATATCTATAACCTTTAACTGGTTTCATAGATATGTTAAATAGCTGTGGCCAAGTTTTGGGCCAGGGAGAAGTGAGTGGCAGCTGGAATTGGGGGCTGCTTCTCTGAGAGAGTGCCTGTGAGAGAGCCGTGTGGCTTTAGCAGAGTGAGGACCCCCTCTTGGCCAGGTGAGGGGGAGAGCCACGCTGTTTTGGGAAGATGTAGACCCCTGTAGCCATTAGGAGGGAGAGCCACGCGGTTTCAGCAGAGTGCAGACCCCCTCTTGGCCAGGTGAAAGGGAAGACCACGCAGCTTTGCCAGAATGGAGATCCCTGCGGCCAGGTGAAGAAGAAAGACGCGGCTTTGGTAGAAGAGGCCCACGCAGCTTTGGCGTGCTCCCTTTGGCCGAGTGGCCTGGAAAGCAGGAGAGACTTTGACTAGAACTTGGTACAAAGAACTCTTGCCAGTGGAAGGTTCCACATGACTTTGGATTACTTGGAGATCCTACCTGGACAGGCAGGCGACACAGCTCACAGTGCCAGCAACCTGAAAAACGGACGTGTGCTCTTTTCCTGATTTACGGTACCCGGAGTTGGGACAGTGGGAGAAGGGAGCGCTGTGTGTGTGTGTGTGTGTGTGTGTGTGTGTGTGTAGGCGTATACCCTTAAAGACTTTGATATTTTAAGGAAGGCATTAGTCCTGAATAGCATGAAATAAACATTTTGTTTCCTTTTCACAAATCTCTGGCATTGAGAGATGTCTTTCCAATTGGCGGCGGGCAGAAGAGCCCAATAGATATCAGTATACCGTCCTTGGGAGGGCCCCCTGTTTTCTGTAGCAGTTTTTGGCATCCCTCGGTGGGCCAAGTATTGCCCCCCCCTCGGACCCTTGTTCGGTAACAAGACCAGACTATGGTTGAATGGAACCTCAAGTAGAGTTTCTAAACTATAACACTATTTGCCACCATGTTAGGGAAAGACTTGGTTGTAGTTGTGTAAATATCAATGGTTGGTAATGGCCTGAGAAGCACAGATAATGACCAAAGTACTTAAGCTGCCTAGGAAGAGCTGCACAAATAGGCTGGGCTGTGAATGAAAGAAGCCATTAAGAAAAAAAAAAAACCTATTATACAAGTTGGGGCAAAAATGCTAGGGTGTAGAGACGCATTGAATTCCAGGAACAGAAACAAGTTTGAAGGGTGTGTGTGGCCCAAATCAACTAATATCATAGAATGAACATGATTAAAGTTTTTAGGTCAGACATTTCACTCCTAGGTAATGTTTCTGTAGTGTACCTGTCCTTTACTTAAATTTTTTGAGCTCTTTTCTCCCCAGCTCTGTAAAAGAAAAAAACATGTAGATTTTAAAAATTGTAGACGACCATTTACTGAGTGCTCATTATATGGTAAATCCATGTTAATCACTACCTATATTATCTGTTATAAAATGTTACCTAAAATAATCCTCATATAATCTTTACAACATAGTATATTAGGCAATTTATTGGGTAATAGATCATCTAATGTAGTGTTCACAAAAGGCTTTACAAATGGAAGGAAATGCACTTTGTCCAAGGACAGATTCTCAAAGCTAGAAAAGTAGAATAAACTTGGGAATATTTATTTGTGATACTTTCATTTAGTTAGTATTGTTTTTGTTTTTAGGTTTTGTTTCTGTTAGTTGTGACTTAAGTAGTGTGGCTACCCACCTTTAAATTATATCATTGTCCCTTATTCCTTTAAAAAGTAATCTTACAAATTATAATAGCAGCAAAAGGGGTTTATCAGTTTGTTCTGCTATAAGCCAATAATGATCCCCACAATATCTTAATTGCCTCTGTTCATTGTTGTCTCTATACCCCACAAAATTAACTGATTATTAATAATATAAAATAAATCAGTATGATACTGCCTGAAAGAAAAGATTGGGCAATGAAATGTAACAGATAAAAGATTCTTCTTTTCCACATTACAGTTAAAAGAGGACATACACATCACATGAGGGGCACGGATTAATAATGACCCCAAATGAAAGGTGTGGCCGAGGCTTAGTAAAATTTTTTTTAATTTATTTTTTATTTAATTCTTATTCAAGCACAGTTTTCTGTTTTATATTCCCACAAAATTTTCTTATTATACAAAATGTCATGGTCATTTCTTGTATTTCTATAGGTTATTTTAGTGGGTCATGTTGTCCCCACAGCTCATGGTAGAATGAGCTCATGGCAGATTTTCCTATTAGGATAGAAAAATCTTTGATTATAACCCTGATTGTCTAGCATTAACCCCTCATCCAGATCAATCCCCAGATGTTCCTATCTTAAATGCTTTAAATCAAGAGCCTTTCTTGCCACTGAACTTCAGAATATCTACTACATTCATTGGCTTTTTATTCTGAGAACTCCATGAGGTCAATATTATTTTCCCTGTTTTTCCAAGTGAGGAGACTCAAAGAAAGAAACTTGCTCAAGAATTACAATCAAAGCAACTCATTTGAAAATTAAATTTTGAATGTAAAGCACCTGATATCCTCCTTACCAATGACTGAATAAAGTGCATTTCTTAAGCTCTAACAGTCTTTGCTTCTTTTTAAAACAGAGTATTGTAAATAAGGATCCAAACTACTCATAAGTAGACTCATACCCAATGACATCATGCATAGTTATTACAATATTATTGACTATATTTCCTACCCTGCACTTTACATCTCCATGACTACTATGTAGCTACCAATCTGTACTTTTCCACTCCGTCCATTTTTTCCACCCAGCTCTCTAACGCCCCTCCCCTCTGCCATTTATCAGTCTGTTCTCTGCATGGCCAAGTCTGTTTCTGCTTTGTTTGGTATTTGTCTTTACCCAACTGACTTACTTCACTTAGAATAATAGTACAACACATACTGTTGCAACAGGTAAGAGTTCATTCTTTCTATGGCCTAGTGATGTTACCGAACAAGGGTCCGAGGTGGAGGGGCAATACTTGGCCCACCGAGGGATGCCAAAAACTGCTTCAGGAAACAGAGGCCCCTCCCAAGGACGGTATACTGATATCTATTGGGCTCTTCTGTCCGCCGCCAATTGGAAAGACATCTCTCAATGCCAGAGATTTGTGAAAAGGAAACAAAATGTTTATTTCATGCTATTTAGGCCTAATGCCTTCCTTAAAATATTAAAGTCTTTAAGGGTATACACCTACACACACACACACACACACAGCGCTCCCTTCTCCCACTGTCCCAACTCCAGGTACTGTAAATCAGGAAAAGAGCACACGTCCGTTTTTTTTAGGTTGCTGGCACTGTGAGCTGTGTCGCCTGCCTGTCCAGGTAGGATCTCCAAGTAATCCAAAGTCATGTGGCACCTTTCACTGGCAAGAGTTCTTTGTACCAAGTTCCAGTCAAAGTCTCTCCTGGTTTCCAGGCCACTCAGCCAAAGGGAGCACCCCAAAGCCACGTGGGCCTCTTCTACCAAAGCCGCACTCCACCAAAAGCGCGTGTCTTTTTTCTTCACCTGGCCACAGGGATCTCCATTCTGGCAAAGCTGCGTGGTTTTCCCTTTCACCTGGCCAAGAGGGGGTCTGCACCCTGCTGAGACCCGTGTGGCTCTCTCTCTCCTAATGGCTACAGAGGGTCCTCACTCTGCTGAAACCTCGTGTCTCTCCCTCTCATGGCTGCCATGTCTGGGTTTAAATTCCCCCGTGCCCATCTTCCTCTGTACCCCTATTTCTGACTCCTCCCACGATCAGTTACACCTGCCAGTATTTCTGTATTATTATAAGTTTACTGGGCTGCCATTGTTAGTCTGGGCAGGTATGGTCCCATGTCCTAGAGCCAATCTCCTCCAAGCCCCCACGCAGGTGCTGTAACTCAGGGGATCTGCCCCCCAGTCACATCTTGGGGGGAAGTGACTTCATTCCCCTAGCTCCAAGCATGGCCACAGCCATTTAACATATCCAAGTGACCCGCCAAAGGCTATAGATATGTTAAATGACCAGGCCATGGATTAGCTGCAGGGCTGTGGCTTTACAAAACAGCCCTGCATGTTCCTGATCTATGTGTCCCTTCCCCCAACTCACACCTGTGGGGGGGAAGGGGTGAGGACACCTTATACGTCTCTCCAATATTCCTATACACTTTGAGTTCTGGACACTATTCCAAATCTTTCCTGCCCCCCCCCCTTTGGCTGCACCCTGTATCAGTAATACTCTACTGTATGTATGTAGCACCACATATTTATCCACTCATTTATGATGGGCACTTGGGTTGCATCCACTGCTTGGCTATTGTAAATAATGCTGCAGTGAACGTAAGGGTGCATATATCCTTTTGAATCAGTTTTCTAAGTATTTTTGGATATATATCCAGAAGTGGAAATGCTAGGTCATAAGACAGTTCCATCTCAATTTCCTGAGGAACTTTCGTACTGTTTTCCACAGTGGCTGCACCAATCTGCATTCCCACCAACAGTGACCTAGGGTTTCCTTTTCTCCACATCCTCATTAACAAATTTGGTTGTTTTATTGATGGTATACTTTCTGACAGGTGTGAGCTGATATTTCATTGTGGTTTTGATTTGTATTTCTTTGATAATTAGTAATGTTGAGCATCTTTTCACATGTCTATTGCCCATCTGTATATCTCTTTGAAGAAGTGTCTGTCTATTCAGGTCCTTTGTCAATTTTTTAATTAGATTTTTTTCTGGTGTTGAGTTGTTCTTTTTTGGTGTCGAGTTGTGTGAGTTATTTATTTATTTATTTTTAGATTTCATTTATTTATTTTTAGAGAGGGGAAAGGGAGGGATCCAGAAAGGGAGAGAAGCATCAATGTGTGGTTGCTTCTTGCACACCCCCTACTAGGGACCTGGCCTGAAACCCAGACATGTGCACTGACAGAGAATTGAACCAGTGACCCTTTGGTTCACAGTCTGGCACTCAATCCACTGAGCCACACCAACCCGGGCGAGTTCTTTATAAATTTTGGATATTAATTCCTTATCAGATTACAAACATATCATTGGCAAATATGTTTTCCCATTCAGTGGGTTTTCTTTTCATTTTGTTGATGCTTTTTTTGCATGCAAAAACTTTCTAGTAAACCAGTTTGTTTAGTTTTTCTTTTGTTCCCATTTGCATAAATAATCTTACTTAATCTTCTCAATTACTTTATGAAGATTCATCAGCTAAGCTGATACATGTTTATGTAGCTGCTGTATACAAGATATTCTTTTTTTTTTAAGAAAAGTGTCAAGGAAAAGTCTTTTTTTAAGATTTTATTTATTTATCTTTAGAGAGGAAGAGAAACATCAATGTATGGTTGCCTTTCATGCATCCCCTGCTGGGAGTTGGCCTGCAGGGAACCGACCTGCAACCCAGGAATGTGCCCTGACTGGGAATTGAACCGTGATCCTCTGGTTCGCAGGCCTGTGCTCAATCCACTGGGCTACACCAGCCAGGGCCAAGATATTCTTCTTAAAGTAACTGTTGAGTCCAAATCCATCCTGCCCACATTCCAGTTTTTATCAGTCATCACCTGAACTATGAGCTGCTGCCTCCTCTGACCTGACACTTTCCCCTTGTCCATTGAGACTTTCCTACACTGTAATTCCTAAACGCTAATCCTTCAATGAGCTGACGCAGGCCTCCCAAATCTGAATCCTCTATCTGTGATCTATAGCAATGCCATGATGCAGAAAGAAGATTCCTTTGTTTCCTTTAGGTGCTCCTTCACCCTCTGTCACTTAAGCGAGGCTGGTTCTGCCCAACACACTCCATTTGTTTTTAACCCCTCAAGCTGCTGATATTTGTCAGCAATTTTGGGGCTGAGGTGTCTGATCTTTGCTCCTCCTATCATCACCAATGCTTCTGCCAAAGATTACTTTACTATCTTCTTAAGAAAACAATCTCTTTGGGATTTATGTTATTCAGCTACAGTACACTCTTTCCTTCTTTGTTCGTATTAAACAGCTTTCATGAACCTCCTCTCATTTGTTTGCAATTTTATTGCTTGTCTTACAAATTTCGTCTATATTTCTTTTTATCTCAAATCTAGCCATTCACCCTGGTGACTTATATGCCCCATGATGGCATGTTCCACCAAATGCCTTCCAGTGACTCAAGTCACTCACCTTCAGTGAGTCTCCTCCTCTATTTTCTTTGGCTCTTGCCAACACCTGTAGCGATTGTAAAGCTAATAATCAAACATTTCAATTTGAATACTACCTATTCTCTTTTCAACTTGTGTATTTACTTCTGTTCTTTAACAAAACAACAACCTACTTTGGTGGCCCCTTTGCTCCTTTTCTGTTTAGATTTCGTGGAACATCCTTTCAGTAACCCTCTTGCAAAGCTAAACTCCTTTGCCTTACTTTCTAATTGAACACATCTGCCCAGATCCCTACTCTGAATGAACCCAACCATCTGTTTTCTCTAAGGCTGCACTGATTATTCTAAAACCACTGGAAAATGTCTCATTAGACAATATATTAATTCCAATGTAATTTGAGAAGCAAGAATTTCAAATGGGCCCTCAGCTCTGCCACATTTCTCTGATTCTCTGATAACTCACTTTTACATTCCCCACGATTATCAGATACTTCTCTACTGTGTTTTCAAACATTGGACGGACCTTATCCTCTTTGCTCTCAGCAAGCAAATTTGACTTCTTTTTTAAATAAAAAAAAACAGCCATTAGATGGAAACTCCCTAGTTTCCTTTATACAAAACCGCCCACCCCAGTCACCTCTGCATGCATATTTCTTCACTCTGTACTGTTCAGTACAGTAGAGAACCTGCCCCTTCTCCTCCCAAAGGCCGATGATTCTGCACTGCTTTGGACTCTATCCTTTCTCATCTTTTAAAGGAGTGAATAATCAATTCTCCTGTTTTTATTATTTAACTTTCTTCCTCAATGTAACATTCCTGGTGTGTTTTAAACTGCAAAGAATAGGAAGAAATCTTTGATTTCGTTTTTTACTGAAAAGAATAAGAAGACATTTTTGTTGTTTAAATGCACAGTCTTTACTACAAAGATCTCACTTAGTCCCTGATTTTGTGCCTGCTACTGCTCCATGACAGTCCTCTGGAAAACCCAAGTTCTCAGAAGGCTTGTTTATAGCTCTTCATACCCCACACGCCTCTCAGACTGCTCGTGTTTGGTTCCATTTCTCTACTTTCCATCACAGTAACTCTATCTAAGAATTCCCATGAATTTAATGTCACTAAATACAATTGACATACAATGTTATGTTAGCTTCAGGCGTACAATGCAGTGATTAGACATTTATATAACTTATGAAGTGATCACCCCAATGACACCCCACACAGTTATTACAGGGTTACTGACTATATTCCCTATGTTGTGCTTTACTCCCCAGTGACTGTTCTGTAACTACCAGTCTGTACTTCTTAATCCTCTCACCTGTTTTACCCATCTCCCCAACCCCTCTCTCACCGGGCAACCATCAAGATGTTCTCTGTATTTATGAGTTTGTTTTGATACGCTTGTTTATTTATTTTGCTTTTTAGGTTCCACATATAAGTGAAATCATATGATGTTTGTGTTTCTCTGTCTGACTTACTAGACTCAGCACAACACCCTCTAGGTCCATCCATGTTGTTGCAGATGATAAGATTTAACTATCTTTTTACAAGTGAGTATATTCCATTTTATACAAGCACCATTTTATCTTTATCCATTTGTCTCTTGATGGACATTCGGGTGGCTTCCATATCTTGGCTATTGCAAATAATGCTGCAATAAACGTAGGAGGTCACATGTCTTTCAATTTGGTGGTTTGTGTTTCTTCAGATAAGTACCCAGAAGCAGAATTGCTGAGTTCTTATTTGTTTCTTGTTATAGACAATTTATATAGACATTATGGGCTTAGAAATTAGTCAGAATTCTCTCCAGAGCTGAGTGGAGGGCTTTCTATGAATAAAATCAAGATTCCCCTCAGAAAGAAATGCTAGGTCCTGGATACCTAGCATTTCTGGATGCTAGGATACCCCTCAAAAGATATCCACCCAATACCTAAGCAATACAATGCCCCATTAACACACAGTTATGTATCCCTAAAATATTAAATACTTGATGTTTTACATTGTACATTTAAATATAAGTCCATTAAATGATACATGTCTGCAAATGTTTTAATAATTTCTAAAGTAATGGATATGTTTTTGAGTTAAGATTCCTACTTTAATATAAACATATACTATACGTTGCCCTAGCTGGTGTGACTCAGTGGACTGAGTGCTGGCCTGCGAACTGAAAGGTTGCCAGTTCAATTCCCCGTCAGGGCACATGTCTGGGTTGCAAACCCAGAAGAGAACATGCAAACCCATGTTTCTCTCACACATTGATGTTTCCCTGTCTCTCTTTCATTCTCCTTTCCATTCTCTCTAAAAACTAAATAAATAAAATATTTTTCAAAATAAACATAGATTATGTGTTTTTATATCAGACTACCAACCAAAAGACTTGTACATTAAAGAGGTAAATTATAACATTACTAAAATAAGCACAAACAAATCAGCATACAGTTTTACCTAGTTGCAGTATTGTAGTAAAAATGTAGGTATTTATTATAATTTTATAGTATAACTTATATTAAGGAACTTGTTAATAGAGAAATGACATTTAAGATTGTATACCCCCAAATTCCAAATGTAGTAATTCTGTTATTTAGAACAAAGAGAAATGATTAAAGTATACAAAAATGTCCTGTATATTAAATATGTATTTAATATATGTATTATAAGGACACTGGGAAGAAACCAAAGTGGTAAAAACATAAACACAGAGTTGTACACAGAAGAAAAATGGAGTAAAAAAAACCACTCAAGACTTTGATATATCTCCCAGATTTGTAAAAATATCCAATATATTACTTTGTAGAATTAAAAAGGTATACAATTGGATTACATGTTTTGCTAATGACCATATTAATATTCAATATGCTAACATTTACGGCCATGAATTTTAAAGCAACAAAACAGGCTGTTGTTCCATGATTTACAGCTACTAAAGTATCAAATAACAAGGATGTATTTAAAACAGGTTTTTTTTGTTA
Organism: Sturnira hondurensis; assembly: GCF_014824575.4. Lineage (NCBI taxonomy): Eukaryota > Metazoa > Chordata > Mammalia > Chiroptera > Phyllostomidae > Sturnira > Sturnira hondurensis. Next base: position 975,265 of record NW_028093232.1, read on the forward strand.
GTTTTAAACTTGAAAGTAGCTGTGAACTGTGCCTTGGAGCGTTTAACAATATTTAACTGTACAAATATGGCACATAATATACCCTTGCGTAGCTTCTAAGGAAACATATGCTCTATAAGAGATAAGTGTAAATATGTGTATTCTGAGTTATATTTCACTTTTAATCTTAAGTTCTTTAGGGTGAATTGTATTTTAAGCTTTTTGTTCAGCTTATTGCAGTAAATTCGCATGCTTCCACAATTATTACTTATCATAGTTTTTGCTTTTTGCAAGGAAAGAATACCAATTCTTGTTATCACATTAAATTGCTTAACGAAGAATCGCCAGCTTTGGTTGCTTCACTTCTTTCTTTCACATTAGCTTCATTTAGAAGAACTCTTTGAAGTTTGCTTCATATCAGTCTGTTTTATACCAAGCTATTATATGTTAAGAGTTGCTATATAAATTGGAATATGGTATATTCGGTACATGGGGTACCCTGTGTTGCATGCTTAGACACTGCCAAAGTGCGAATCAACTTCTGGTGATTCCATTCCTATTAAGAGATTTCTGTCTCTCTGAGTATTTTCTACAGGGATCTTTCAGATATATTTAAAATGATGATAAATATACATGATTCTCTCTATAAATATCTTTCTACACTACATTGAGAAATTTTGTATTTTTAAATATAAAATTTGGCTTTCTCTTGAGGAGTTTGAGTGGCAGCTATTCAAGATTGAAACTGGGTTACCAGTAACAACCTATAATTTGCCAGGAGATACACTTAAATATTAATCTAAGAGTATGATGTGAATTTATTAATAGTAAATAACCCTATTGGTAGTTTCAAATTTAGAACTTTTCCTCATGAGATTAAACTAGAAAATAAGCATTTTTGTAGGAAAAAGTACATTATTTTGCTGTCATGTGTATATACATATGTATATTTCTTAAAGATTTTATTTACTTATCTTTAGAGGGGAAGGGAAGGAGAGATGAGAGAAATATCAATGTATGGTTGCCTCTGGTGCGTCCCCCACTGGAACCTGGCCTGCAACCCAGGCTTGTACCCTGATTGGGAATCAAACAGCAATCGTGTGACTCACAGGCCCACGTTCAATCCACTGAGCTACACCAGCCAGGGCTATATACATATATTTTATAAACTGAAGCAAAATTCTGTTGACCGCTTTCAATTTCACCCAGATATACACTTTCCTATCAGTTCTTTTAAACACTGTACACAGATTTTTTTTGACAGTGTGTTAGGTTCAAGCATCTGATCTGGAGATTAAAATATAATAACCAGCAAAAAGTCACCTTGACTTTTCAGGGGAAGAAAAACATCTATGATGTTTCTCCTGAGATAACTGAAGTAATGTAAGATACAGGCTAAGCTGAGACAACTGCCTGATTCTCCCCCTCCCACTTTAATATTTGGGTAAACTTTATACATTTCATTTAATTTTTCCTATCAAAGTTATGTACTTGGGCACAGGAGGCAAACTGTAATACAAACTTCCTTGATGAAAAAAACTGTCCACCAGGTGGGAAATTTCACACAACAGTGGTCAAGAAAATGTAATGTCTGTCCGTATCCCCATTTATCTGAGGACTCATCAGGAAATACTGGCTACAATAGATTGTTATGGCATGTTTGGGATTATCTAAGAGACACAAAATTTGTTTTGTGGGACTCCAGTGGGGCAATAACTCAAAGAGGTGAACAATAATTCTGGAGAAATTTTGAGTAACGGAGAGGCTTACATACTGTTTGGAAAGAAGCATGCTCTCTTAAGACTCCACAGACAGAGAAATTACCCCATGCTAGGCATTAATGCCAACTTTACCTAGGTGTTCTCTTCACTCTGAGACTATAACAGCACCAAAAAAATCAGTATTTTTAATGATTCTCAAGAGCATATTCAGGCTAATGTAGAACCAAAATGGACAGTCCTCTATCCAAGCACTAATGGCCTGGGTACACATTCCTAGCATAAAGAAATTGCATGGCTAAGTTTTGAAATCATTAGATTTGGGAAATCACCCAAGTACTACATTCTCCCTCCAAGGTGATTTGGTAAGAGTCAGAGGTGCATTGTTTTACTCCTTCGAAGAAGTCTGGCACGACATTAGCTTATGAAAAGACATAAGCTTCTCTGGCCTAGAAACTTTACCTTGGCCCTGAGCATGTCTCTCCCATCTCTTTTATCTCCCCTTCCAAGTAAAGCAGAGTAACTCCCAGGTTTTAGCTCTGAAAGTCCTACATCAGGGGACAACTCAGTCCAGAAAAATACATCCAGCACCCTGTATGCTAAGCACTAGCCCTCCATTTTTGTCATTTGTGCCCAAGGGCCTACATGTTTAAGCAGTACTTTATACTCAAAAATTCACAATTTATTAGAGCTATAATAGCTAACAGATATATAGCATGTGCTATATGCCAAGCACTATTCTTAGCACTTTTATAAGATTAAATACTTTAGCACTGGCTGGTGTAGCTCAGTGGATTGAGCACAGGCTGAGAACCAAAGGGTTGCCTGGTCAGTTCCCAGTCAGGGCACAAGCCTGGGTTGTAGGCCTGGTCCCTGGTGGGGGCCACATAAGAGGCAACCACACACTGGTGTTTCTCTCCCTCTCTTTCTTCTTCCCTTCCCCTTTCTCTAAAAATAAATAAACAAAATCTTTTTTTAAAAGATTAGATACTTTAATCCTTAGAGTATCAAAAACAGTCTTGTGAGTACCTTTCTTTCAAAGATGAGAAAAAAGAGGCACAGAATAAAAGCAATAATTTGCATAAGGTCACGTACCTAGTAGATAGCAGAATAAGAATCAACGCCTGGCTCCAGAATCTTCAGTCAGCTGCCTCATGGTGCCTTGTATCACCTTCAACAATAATAAGTTGCTCTTCCAGGTAATAATAACAACAACAAGAACAACAACAAAAAACAGTAGTAGTAGTAGTAGTGTGTGAGTTCTGTATACTATTTCTGTATACTACTAGAAATAGTAATAGAAATAAAACCCACCACTCAGGCTCAAAATCTTATGCATTTACTTATTTAATCCTCACAACTCAGCAAGTTATAAGAATAATGTGGATGAGTAAATTAGACTTGTAGAATAAAACAACCTGCGTAAGTTTAGGCAGGAGGTAAGTGGTAGAGTTAGGGCTCAAACTCAGTCTTTCAGGTCCCAAAGCACCTGTTACTTAGTGATTAGGATACTTGTCTATTTATACTTAGGGAAACACTACAGTAGTTAAAGTTTTTACTATATGTAGTTGTTAAAGAGACCATGATTTGGCCTAAAATAGATTTGTAGTTTAAGCAACTATTTTTAAGGGAAGCAGGAAGAATTAGTACCGTTCGCCCTTGGACAATGTGGGACTTGGGGATAGTAGCCCCTGTGCAGTCAAAAATTCATGAATAGCTTTTAGTTCCCCAAAACTCAACTGCTAATAGCCTACTGTTGACTGGAAGTGTCACTGGTAACTTAAATGTTTATCAACACATAATTTTGTATGTTCTATGTGTTATATACTCTATTTTGTCTTTGAAGAGCAATGTTTAGTTTTATTTCTGAGCTAAAGTGACTGGGCAAAGATCATGTTTGGAGATAGAGGGAGTGGAAAAATAAATTCTTTTGGGGACCTCTTAAGTGTGAGGTGTCTATCAGAAATTCAGGTGTAGACGCCAAATAGGTAGTTAAATATATGAGTTGGAGATAAGGCCCCCCAGGGTTGACTTTAAAGAGGAGACAACCATGCTGGAGCCCTGAGTCCTTCCCATACTCAGTCGTAGGGAAGGTGAAGCATAGCAAGCAAACATTTTACAACACATTTCTATACATTTGGGGAAATTATGAAATTCATTGGCAATATTATTGGTTGCCTCTGGTGGTTCAGTTCCGAAACTTTAATACTCCAAACCAAATAATTATCTAGTGGCTTTCTAATCCAAGTCTAATCATTTTTCTTTGCCGCCTATATTTAGACTATTTAATTGTTCAAACCAAGAAGGTTAAGAGAGGAACAGAAGGATAATTTTAATTTAGTCAATTTTGCTGTTTGTTAGCTTTGGTAAATGTTCTGGTACAGAAGGTGATCGGAAATAATGAATTTCGAAAATTGTCTATGGATAACATTAAGTGACAGAATGTGCATCTGACAGCACAGTGTTGCATCTGTCGCTGTTTCCAGGACTCCACGATGATATTTCTATATCAAAAATAGCTTTCTGTCAGCCCCAGAGGTTAAAGAGTCCATACACACATCTGTCTGTTTTAGTTACCCATGCTACAACTGTCCTGCAGAGAGCTATTTTTAAATCTGTATTATGTTCTTTAAACTGACACTCCTTGAAGAATAAATTAACAGTGCTCTTCAGCATTCTTAAGAAGCTTACTTAGGATCTCCAAGTAAAACTTTAATGTTTCTCTGATGTTTCCAGTTTAATTTCTCTCTGCAACTTGATCATAGGGGCATCGTGTTTTCCAAGGGCACCGGTTCTTCTGCACCAATTGACTGGCGTTCAGACTCTTTTACTGCCACAGGCCAAACTGAAAGGTTTTTACTGAGGGACATTAAATATATGCAGATGTAGCATACATGCATAGGTAAAAATAGAATATTTTTAAAATGCTACCTTCTCAAAATGTACCTTCTAAGTGGATAAAATCATCTATATTCTAGTAGGATTATTAATAGGATTTAATAAATTGACTTTACAATGTATAGTAAAGACCAAGTTGCTAAAATTAGTCAAGACTTTTACAAAGAAAGATGAGGAGGGGACAAAAAAGGAGAAAGGGTTTGCTCTACAAAATATAAAGACTTATAGATAGTTCTTAAAAGCATGTTTATTGTCATAGTGATTAAAAACAGACAAAAGCAACGGAAGAAGAAACCCGGAAGCAGATCATGTGCATTTGAAATTTTGTCAGATGACAGAGAGGATGTGACAAGGTAAATTTCAGGAGTGAGCTTATTCAACCAATGAGCTTGAATAAATAGTTGTCCACAGGGAAACAATGACAATACATCTCTGCCTCACACCATTACCAAAATAAACTCTAAATGGATTAGTAGCTTACATTTTAAATTCAGAAATTTAAAACTTTTAGAAGAAAGTATGCCATTATATTTTTCAACTTATAGAATAGAATGATTTCTTAAACAGGACATATAAATGTCAACAAAATAAAAATAATTACTACATTTTATTTCACTAAATTTAAAAATGTTTAAATATTAAAATCACTTTAAACAAAGTTTAAAAAAGCAATAATAAAAAGACACTCCCCCCCTCACTAAAATGAAAAACACAACCAGGAAACTGGGCAAAACATGAACAAGCATTTCTCAGAAGACTGAAATATATGGGATAAATACATATGACCATTAAACATAAAAAGGCACTTGCCACATTATTAACAATAACCAGGAAACGCATACCAAGTCCTTGATGCATTTGTTTTACTAGCACTGATTATAAAAGGTGAAGTCCCAAGATTTAAGATAAATATACATCAGTGATAAACTCTCGTATATTTCTAGTGAACTAACAGGTAGTCCAACCACAGTGGAAAACTTTTTGAAATTACCTTGTACATATACCATGTCCATACTTTATAAGCCATCAGTTCCTTGGTTATACACATATCTAAGACAAACTTCTGTATGTGTTCCAGGAAACTTAAATAAAAATGTTTCTAGCACAATGGTTCATAGTAACATAGAAGTGAATATAACCCAAATATTCATTAACAACAGAATGAATACATAATTAGTGTTATATTCACAAATTGGAATATTTTTAAAGTATCAAATCAGAAGAAAAATAAGTAACATATAAGACTATGTATATAATAAAAATGTTTTTGATAAACTATTTCCAAGACACATAAAAAGTATAATTATAAAAGGAAGTGTATGACAAATACAACATTTGAAATATTGGTCACCTGGTTTTGAGGGGAAGGGTGAACAGGATTCAGAGGATATAAGTAGAAAAAAGCATATGTGGGGATATTAATTATTTGAACTATTTTAGATATTGGAATAGATTCTACAGTCATAGTTGATCATTACAGTATTAAATACATAAATAAACAGGAAGGTCATGAATGGGTCAATGATCATGATGTGTCATGAATCCAGCCTATGATAAATTAAGTCATGTATTTGAGATCCAAGAGCAAAAGAAATTATGCATTTATCATTTATAGAATTCAAGAAAAACAAAAACAATATCTGAGACAAAGAGCTTTTAGAATATGAAACTGGAGAGATGTGGAAAAACTCACACTTAGATACACAAACTTTAAATGTAAGAATATCAAAGCAAGATGACTTTTAAAACCTTAGAGGAAGAAGAAGTTGCTTAAAAGAAATAACAAACCCCTATTATACGAAATGTTAAAGGGACTTACCTAAGAAAAAGAAGGGGATCAAAAATATGAACAGTAAAGTGACAAGAAGCTCACAACTATCAACAACCGAACCTGAAAAAAACCCCAAAAACAAAAACAAACTAAGCAAGCAACTTGAACAAGAACAGAATCACAGAAATGGAGATCACATGGAGGGTTATCAATGGAGAAGAGGAGGGGGAGAACATGGGAAAAGGTACAGGGAGTAAGAAGCATAAATGGTAGGTACAAAATAGACAGGGGGATGTTAAGAATAGTATAGAAAATAGAAAAGCTAAAAAAATTATATGTAGGACCCATGGACAAGAAATAAAGGGGTTGGGAAATGCTGGTGGGGGAGTGCAAGGCAGAAGGGAGTAAAGGGGAGAAAAATATGGGACAATTGTAATAGCATAATCAAATATATATATATATATTTAGGCATAAATATATATATATATTTATGGCATATATATATATATATATATATATATATATATAACATGTAGTTTGATTGCACACTGCTTAGCAATACAGAATACAGGAAGAGGGTAAAATGATTTTTTAAGTGTTAAAAAGTAAAAACCTTAAATAGAATGTTTATCAAGTCAAATAGTCATCTAATAATTAGGGCACAACAAAAATACTCTCGGACATACATTACAAGGAAATGTGTCATTGAAGAACCTACATTGCTAATAATTTTGGAGAATGTACCCACACAAAACAAATTAAGGGACTGCTGCAAGAGATAAGTGAACTAACTGTGATTCGTTTGCTGGGGAGATTTCACTGTTGCTTAAAAATGTAAAGTCAAGAAAAAGGAAGAGAAAACAGACAGTAGGTAATTAAAAGAACATGAAAGTGTATTAAATAAAGTAATTGCCGTTCTGGGGAAGACTAAATCTGGATGAAAAATAAAAAAATTTAATTAAAAATACCATATTAAACATATAAAATAAGAAAGCATAGATTAGCCAATAATTTCTAATATGATGGCCATTACAATATGAAATCTTTTTAGAAAGTGGGTAAAACAGAGAGAGAAGAGCTTGATGTGATCATGGGGTCAAGAGAGGATTTTGAATTTGTTAATCTTTTTTTATAACATATATAACACGAGAAAGTTGGCATATAGGTACAAGAAAGGAAGCAGCCCTGACCAGTGTGACTCAGCTGGGCACTAACTTGCAAGCCAAAAGGTCATTGGCTGAATTCCTTGTCAGGGCACAAGCCTGGGTTGTGGATTCATCTCCAGTTGGGGCATGTATGGGAGTAGATCAATGTTTCTCTTCTCTTCTTCACTCCCTTCCCCCTCTCTAAAAATAAATAAATACATAGTTTTAAAAATATAGTTTAAAAAGGAAGCAGTAGAGAAATATTTAATGTTCAAGCAGGAGAGCATCAAATATGCAAAATTTCAGATAAGATAAGAAATATGGTAAGAAATGAAGTAAAGGAAGACCATTGAAAAGTCCTAGGAAGTGGGACAGAATATTTTCTCTTGTGTTGCAAAGAAGGAAGTGGAAGAAGTATAGGGAAATGAAATTATTTTGAGGAAGTAAAGGGTTTCATCTCATAGATTTGTGGATTCTGTTTATCAAAAAGTCAAAATTGTAGTACAGGCCAAAGAGTATGACTTGAAAAATTGTGGAAATATTATAAAGATTTAATAAAAGATGAACAAATTGCAACTGAGTTGTGATAGGATGAGTCTATAGAGAACTAACGAAAGTTCAGGATATTCTCAAGTGCTGTTTCAAAATCTGAGAGCAGGGCCTGTCCATGCTGCATTTTCTAAGTGAGCGCTGCTTAAAGCTGGAGGCGGAGTGAGGGGGACAGAGTGCAGGGGGTTCTGGAAGAAGTTCCTGCCAAACTGACTATGGGATTTAGACAGGTGAGCACAGCAAATAAACTCAGAAGAGGCTAACCACTGGGGAATAGGTAGGACCTGTGGAAATGAAAGTTTAATGAGGCCAAGGAGTAGTTTCAAAAGTAGTAATTAAATCAGAGAAGGAAGAAAGGAAGTTGAGACAGAAGTTTCACAGTGCTTTTCCAATGTGGAACCATTCCTGTTAACCTTAGTGAAGGTGAAGGATTTTGGAATTTAAGAGTTAAAACTTTACAAGGGGAGAGGGGAGAGAATCACAGGGGAAAAGGGGGAGGACTCACATGAACAAGTGTAAAGGACACATGGACAATAACTAAGGTGGGGGACAGAAAAGGAAGGGAGGTGGGGAGCACTGGGGGGGCAGGGCTGGGAATATAAGACAGAAAACTGTACTTGAACAAGAATTAAATAAAAAAAATTTTTTTAAACTTTACAAGGCAAAGGGTTGGAAGAGTTACCTATGAAATCAGAGGATTATGGGTAAGGTGACTTTTAGCATCAATCATAACAAGTGGGTTTTTAAAAATTACCTCTCTTTGAAAATATAAAAAACTCATATTTTCAGGGCCTCTTTATTTTACTTGCTTTTCAAATGTCAAATAGACTTGTTGCCCAAACTTCACAATGTGGTTCTTTGTGGAGGTGACTCGTTACACTTACAACTGCTCATCGTGCTCAATTTAGATTCCCGGAGTTAAAATAAAGATATCGGTTGTTTGTTTGAAATGTTTCTATTTTCTTTAAGTAAGCCTGTATTGCTATGAACTTCCCTCTCAGGACTGCCTTGGCCGTGTCCCATAAGTTTTGGGTTGTTGTGAGTTTATTTTCATTTGTGTGCAGAAACTTTTTGATTTCTTCGCTAATTTCATTCTTGACCCATTCGTTGTTTAATAGCATACCATTCAGTCTCCATGATTTTGGATGTTTTGGTTTTTTTCCTGTGGGGTTGGTTTCTAATTTCAGTCCCTTGTGGTCAGAGAAAATGCTTGGTATGATTTCAATTTTCTTGAATTTGTTGAGGCTCGTTTTGTGTCCTATCATGTGGTCTATCTTTGAACATGTTCCATGTGCATTTGAAAAGAATGTGTATTTAACTTCTTTGGGATGAAGGGTTATGTATATATATCAGTCAAGTCCATTTCATCTAGGCTGTTGTTTAGTGCAGCTATATCTTTGTTGATTTTTTTTGAAGATCTGTCCATTTTTGACAGTGGGGTGTTAAAATCCCCTACTATAATTGTGTTGCTGTCAATATCTTTCTTGAAGTCTTCTAGGATTTTTCTTATATATTTGGGTGCTCCTATGTTGGGTGCATATATATTTACAATGTTAATGTCTTCCTGGTGGATTCTTCCCTTGAGTATTATGAAGTGACCTTCTGGGTCTCTCTTTATGGCCCTTTTTTAGAAGTCTATTTTGTCTGATATTAGAATTGCTACCCCGGCTTTTTTTTCTCGACCATTTGCTTGGAAAATTTGTTTCCAGCCTTTCACTTTTATTCTGTGATGGTCTTTTGTCCTGAGGTGGGTCTCCTATAGGCAGCATAGGTGTGGGTCATGCTTTCTTATCCATTCAGCTATTCTATGTCTTTTGATTGGAGCATTTAATCCATTTACATTTAAGGTTATTATTGATAGGGACTTATTCATTGCCATTTTTGTACCACAGTTCTTCTCTGTCTCTCTCTTTTTCCTTCCTTTCCTCAAAGCAGCCCTTTTAGTATTTCTTGTAGAGCTGGTTTGGTGGAGGCATATTCTTTTAGACTTCTTTTGTCTTGGAAGCTCTTTATTTGGCCTTCTATCTTGATTGAGAGCCTTGCTGGGTAAAGTAGCCTTGGTTGTAGGCCTCTGGTTCTCATTACTTGAAATATTTCTTGCCATTCTCTTCTTGCTTGGAGTGTTTCCATTGAGAAGTCAGTAGCTAACCTTATTGGGGCTCCCTTGTATGTTACTTCCTTTTTCTCCCTTGCTGCCTTTAGGATTCTCTCTTTGTCTTG